>NC_064924.1:31876792-32517327 GCF_023897955.1 Schistocerca gregaria | reverse complement strand
TCCAAGCATCATAAAGTGGATCAAAGCGATGTTGTTCGGACATGGAGGAGATACAGAGTGGCAGGAAGTGTCGATGAGATGCCTCGCTCAGGCCGCCCAAAGACTGCAGTGGCGGACCGCTACCTACAGATTATGGCTCGGAGAAACCCTGACAGCGACGCCACCATGTTGAACAATACTTCTCGTGCAGCCACAGGACGTCGTGTAACGATGGTCAATATCGCGGTTTGATCGCGTCCGCATTGTTACATTGTGCCATGAATGGCTCTCAACAAGGGATGTGTCCAGGCGTCTCGGAGTGAAGCAAAGCGATGTTGTTCGGACATGGATCTACGTACTTTTGTAAGGGATCCGTTGTACCCGTTTAGAGCGATACATATCGGTACTGTTCGCTGTGGACAGGGACCTTCGATGACATGCTTAAGTAAGGCCGCCCAAAAGCTACTACTGCAGTGAGTGACCGCTAGCTACGGATTATGGCTGGGAGGAATGCATTATTTTGTCGGGTTCATAGAATTATTTTGTGTTAACGGATTATTGACGTTCAGAGGCGTTGTACTGTTTATCAGCACAATATATTTGATCAGGTGAACAAGCACAAGTGAGGAATGTATTTATAGAATAAAACTTCACTTCAGCTGGTAGTAAATTTCTTAATACATTCCACGTCCGGTTTCGAAGCTTAAAGCTTCATCTTCAGGTGCCACCATATAATTATGAGAACACGAACGTGTGGCGGTTGAGCCAGTCAGTCACTGTGGTTCACAGCCACGACAGACAAACACAAGAGGTCGTCGGATTAGCAACCACAGCGTTCACCTGGGCAACACAACTTATAATTAGTTGATGGCACCTGACGGTAAACCTTCCAGCTTCGTAAATGCTCGCGAAATAAATGAAGAAGAAGATTTTTATTCTGTTAATAGTTTATCAGTAAATGCACAACCAGCATACCACGTTCAGACACGTTTTCCTTAACGTGAATTTCATCAACGGTCGTTTCCCAATAGACTCAGTTTCGTTTCGATGTTCTGTAGTGGAATGATAATTTCGCTAGACTCAGGTTACATTTTACTGTTTCGACAACTGTTTGTCTGATTACCGTTAGGTCTAGCGCATCCTCTCTCATGAGCACCTTTCCCACTTCGTTACCGTAAAGCATTAGCTACACACGGCGAAGCCCTGCTGCCTCTTTCCTCTCTGACCCTATCTCGTTACAAAGGAGAACTAGAGTTTAGTGAGATAGCGCATTATCGCCGTTGTCTCCCGTCTCGCTTTCGCCGTATGCTCCTTCAGTGTTCGTTCTTTACTCATTCATGCTGGTCGGAATGCTCGTTTCTTAAAAGATGGCTCCAGGTGCGATCTGACGCAGAGAGGCCATACTGTCTTCATCTTTTCCACTGTGGCCACGGTGGCACACTGGCCTATCTCATTATCTAAGGTCTGGGTAAGGCATTTTGTTAGTTCTAGCAAACGCCATTGCTCGAGTCCTCGTTGGGCCTCCTCCAACCTGTTGCTGCGATTCGTCGGTCCTTTGTGGACTGCCTTTCTAAAAGGTCTCGAGGATGAGGCCGTTTTGCGTGGAAGCAGACAAGAAACTTCTTTCCCATCTCCCTATTTGATAGGTAGTGCTCCGCTTCCTGCTGCCCGCCACAGAAAGCGTCTTCTCGCTATCTACTGACAGCATAACTAATTTTCCGCCCCTCACTCCAGCGAGGTAGCAGGTAATCCGTCCAACTGTCTGATGCAGGCTGCAGGCCGCATGCTGGGTCTTTCGAGATGGGCGATAGGAGAGAATGGTGTTGAGCGGTATACATTTTTCTGATCAGTTTGAGTCCCGAGGTCCGCAGCTTCTAACTTCACTGATAATTTGGCGAGGCGGCGCCCTCTTCGCTCTCCATTAGTTGGTGGTGCGATTATTTCTTCAGCAGCTCTCCTACTTGTCACTCACGAGAACTTGCTTTCTCTTATATAACACAACACGATGGATGTAGTCGTTTAGCAGGAGTGAATTGTAGTTGACAGTGATTTAATTTTTTTATTAATCTTTCAAAATAATATTTCTCGTAGATTATTTATATTAACTAAGAACCAGAAAGACCTCAAAAGTTGACCTTAAGCCAGATCTGACTTTTACTGACCCAGGAGGGTTGTATTTTGAGAACGCGAATAATCAGACATAGCACGAAACATACACAAACCTTTCGCTAATACGTTAAATCTGTAATGTTTTGTCTGTGCAAGAAAATATGTGACGATCACCGAAGTACATAGGATATAAAAGGCAGTCTGCAACAAAAGGAAAAGTATTTCTGAAAAGGATAAATTTTGTGACATGGATATTTCTTTAAATGGTAGAAAGGTTTTTCTGAAAATACACGGTGTTTCAAAAACAATTACATCATTTTGGACGGTAAGAAGTACGACATCTGAGGTGTCCTCAAGAAAAAGTAAGTGGTTTGAATGGGTGAGGCCTAGAGTTTCAGAAAATTACCGTTTCATGTCAGTCTGTGCATCGTCTCAATTTGAAGTCAGTCAGAAGTAAGATGACGTTTGCTGAACATAAAGTGTTTTGTGTGCTGCAGTTTGCAAAGAGTGTGACACTGATTTCGGTCTAGCGTGCTTCTCGTCGCCGTTTTGGCATTGCCCCGCCTACACCTAAAAACATTCGTCGCTGGTGTCGCCAATCTGAAGAGAGAGGACGCTTGCGCAAATGTAAAACTTCAGGTCGACCTCGCACTTCCGTTTACATGGAGAATAGTGAAACGTCCGCTAAACCCACTGGATAGAACAGGTAATTAGGATTGTGGAAAGGGCCAAATAAGTTTTGGGTCAGTTACACCTTTTAATTGTAATTTAATAATGAACCGTGATTTCTTTTCAAAGAATATTCTTAAGAATTTATTTTATTTACTAGCGATTCATCAAGAACATTAACACATTTAATCACACTATGTAAGCATAGAAGTAGTTGCCAGGGAGTAACTGATGAAATCATAGCCAAATTCCTTTTAACAAAAGGGAATTCTATTCACTTTAATAGTGCCTGAAAGCATTTTTTAAAAGAAACATTTAAAATTATAGTCATAAAACACCCCCTAAATATCAAAGTTACTATTTATTCAGAGGCAGAAAGAAACAAGGTTTGACTGTATCAGCTTTCAGGCAGAGAACCTTGCCGCTCCCTTTTGACACGGCCGTATTTACGACTGCTCACAACAGCCTCTGAAAGACTACACTGGTGCAAATCTGCACCACACCAGATAACTTTAAATTAAGAGTTTTAACTATTTACACAAGCACACGAACTATGCCCCCCTAGTAGGAGGGATGGAAATGGCACAAAACACTAACAACTAAAATATTAACAATGCCACCGAAGGTGCAACTTGATTTTAACTTATAAGAAAAGTCTTACGGTGAAAGGGTGGCAACTTTATATACTAAAATGATCATTTAAATAAAATCCCAAGAAATGCAATCTTATATAAAAGTCTACAAGGTTGCTCTACTGTACACAGATACGGCCTCTAAAGATCATAGGCAACAATATCAGAGTTTCCAAAGATCAGAACATATTTCAGGCATTAGGCCGTTACACCCCAAGCAATAAATTCGTTAACACACCAAATCCGACAAACATGACAGAGGCAGCTACTAACGTACGGTAGATTGATAGGGAGATTACCAAACAACCCCAATTGCAGGTTGCTCTGACCCGCCCCTACTCCACATGGGAAAAACGGACCATTCAATTTATAAACAACCACCTTCCCGCGGGTGGGCAAATGGAGAAGAATGGTGGGACGACCCCAAAGCAAAACAGCTGGTGACCTCACCAAGAAAACAAGTAGAATTTAACAAGAGAAAATCAAACAACTTATCACCAATCACTTCTAATAAACAGTGATTTCTCGAGAAGACATGACGCAGCACCCCCAAATTGCTCTCCCGAACCGTCCTCTGCCAACCGCTTCAACGGTCTCAGGAAGGGGCTCCGATCTCCCGTCTCACGGTGTCGCAGCTCGCACCGGCCAGACCGATGTCATGGGTTGACTCCTGTTGCTCTCGCGTCGACCGCGAAGCCACTAACCCTCGCAATACGCTGCAGCCCACTGGACTCACGTGGTGACCTCACACGCGCCGACGCTCAAGACGGGCATGTCATCTTGCGTCTCAGTGCGTGACCGACCATCCGATCGATCCAATCGCCAATGACCATTGCCTGAGCAAAGTCGAGCAGACTGGCGGCCCAACGCGCAGACTCAGGTGCAGGAACTGACCCCCAACCATTCGACCACTCGCTGATTTCTCTTACTGGCGGAGTGGCAAGACTCTCATTTTGCCGGCTTTAAAGGTTGATCCAGACGACAGAAATACTAGCACTTCGAACGACAGACAGGCACTAACTGTCTAACAAATGCGGACGACAGACAGACTGACTCAGACAGACCGAGTGGCGAGCTCATAGCGCCCCTTAAGTGCACGTGAACAGGCAACCTCTCCCCTTTCCCACCAGAGGGACACACCAAATCCGCGATTGCCACAGTGGCGCCACCGTCAGAAATCGGAGGGCGACTGCTTCACACAAGGCGTTGCGGCGCGCAACAGCAAGTTTTTACGACGGCTCAAATAACACATTTACAACACAAGCGGCACATAGACGAACCTTTACCAAATGAAACTCTTTCACGGATGAAGGCCTCCAAACAAGAAATATTAAAAATCTACAAGAATAAAATCCAATTAAAATAGCAAATTAAATAATTTTAAAACATATATCATATGTAGGTGGAAAACCTCAAGGAAAGGTAGATAGAACAAATAATCATTTTCAAAAACAAACAGATGCACACACAACTAAAAGAACAAACACATTGGTGAACTGATGCTGGCAGAATGAGATTGAGAGTGGAGGGAGTAGGATTTATATACACGCACCAATCAGGAAGGGCGGTTGATGGAAAGTCCTGGATAGTATTTTCAGGAGCCAATAGGAATGCAGTGCTTTGTGTGCGAGTGTACCTGAAACAAATCGTTTAAACCAGCACTGGCAACTGTGTTGCCGCGTTAAACACTTTACAAAAGTTGTTTATGCAGACAAGTATTCCAGATAAGTGGAGGAAGACTGAGAGATTTGACAAGTGTGCTGCGACCCTTCAAGAGTCTGCGTTGAAGTGTGGCGGTATACACCACATAACTGAGGCAGACTACTGTGCAGCGATCTCTAGAAAGTGTATTTAGGGACATGTACATGGTGGCAGCCAGTCGAGGAATATTTTAGTAAACTTCTTTAAAAAATTATTTCCAAGGCCCAGTGAAATCTTTACAAGCTTTCTCCCAGAACAACTTCCGCTACGCCTACGTGACACAAGTTGCCTGTCTTTCGAAACCGAGCAGTTCTGTCCAGTTAAAGCTGCTGACAAGAGACGCCCTGAGACCTCTGCTGAAACTGCTAGCGAATTCACGCCATTGGTTTTAGCCAATAGCGTGAATGGGATACAGGTCACGTGTGTAGGCGCTGAAGTGTTATGTTGTGTGGAACACAGTTGCCTCTCTCTCTTGTGAACCAGACCTTGAGCAGAACAGACATCTTTTCCGAAGGCAGAGCCTCTGGCTCTGCTTTTCACGACCAGGCACCACCGTGAGGTAACATGAACCGCTTCCCGTTCCGTGGCGCATTTCAATTAACTGCTCGACCTCCCAGACTGGCCTAAACCTGGCAACTTCCGACCTTAGGCGTGCCCCTTAATATACATCCTCTTCTTTGTACCTAATTTCCGTTTTTGTTATTTAACGGCAGCCATTATTGTCTTAATGGGAATTCCGCGATCGTTCATTAAATAAAAATATGACGTTTCAGTATTTGATCGCTATTCTTTATCATCAGTGACCCGTCTTCAGATCTGGTAGACAAAGTTAAAAATATAATGAACAAGAGAGAGACAGTTCGTGATAGAAATATCTTAGTTTACAAAAAGAAATTTTGGAACGTATTAAATGCCAACATACCATATATTGCAGTTACAGAGTAACTTGTCAGTACAGAACAATCGGTTCGCTGTCATAATAAAGTAAATTTTAATCGGTTAAAACCATATATCACAGTTTTAGAGAAACCTGATTGGTAATAGTAATTTCAAGAAAATGGAATTAAAGAAATCAAAAAAGATTTAACAAGGAAGTTTCAGACAGATTTAAAGGCAAGGGTAGAAGCAATACAATTTTTATTCACTGCAAATGAAAAAGCTAGATTAGTAAAGATGAATCCAAGAACACTAGAAGAAAGAGCGCAAATAAAGTTGCACAAGGAGAACAAACCAATGCGTGTTATTTGTAATGGGAAGGAAGCCGTTAATGAGCTCTTGAATAAGGCTTTGTCCCGTAAGTTAAAATCTGCGTATAAATACCAGCAAGCTTACAACATAAAAAATAGTGTGTGTTTCGCGAACGAAGTGGAGGACATTGCAATTCCAGAGGACGCCGTCCTAGCCTCATTGGACGTCGTGAACCTCTACACTAATATACCAATAGCGGAAACTTTGCAAATTATAAGGAAAAACCTGATAAAAATTGGTCAATGAGCATGGGTGAAATCGTCGAACTTGTGGATATGCTAGAGCTCACATTGAGTTTTAATAGTTTCATCTTTAACGATAAAGTTTTTATTCACGATGAAGGTTTAGCTATGGGAAACAGTCTATCAGGCATTTTAGCTGAAATTTTTATGAATGACTTTGAGAACAAAGTTTTCAGCTCTTTTCCAGAAATTAAGGAGAAGTTAATTTATTACAGACGGTATGTTTACGACACTATTTTATTATTCAAAGGGAGAAAAGAAGAAGTTTGAAACGAGCAGCATCCAAAAATTCAATTCACGCTAGAAATGGAGTATAATGGGGCGATTAACTACTTATATTTGACCGTCAGAAAGGAGGGAGGTAGGCACGTTTTCGGCGTCTGTAGAAAAGACACTGGTTCCGACAACATCATAGAAGCGACGTCGCACCACCCGACACAGCATAAAAGAGCGTACTTTCATAAAATGTGCAACAGAGCTCTGAGATTGCCACTAAAGGAAGATGAGTTGCAGAAAGAAATAGGTATTATTAAGCAAGTAGCAGCAGCTAATGGATACAGGACACAAGATGTTACACGTATGTTTAACAAGATCAAAAACAAATCCGCTGGTATCAGTAACGATTCTAGGAAATTAAAGAAGTTTGTCACCCTGACATGTAAAGGGCGTGTGTCGGAAAGAATTGCTAAATGCTTTCCAAAAAACATCGCTGTGGCATTCCAGAATGAAGGGCAAATGGCACGTATACTAAGACATAAACCAGCAACGACAAAACAAATGAAATACAAAAATTCCGGAGTATATAAGATCAAATGTTCTGAATGTGACAGTTATTATAGAGGACAAACAGGGCGGAATTTTGAAATTCGATACAGGGAACATTGCAGTCATAGCAATCGGTGAGCATTGGGAGCACATGTAAAAGATAGTACACATGAAGTGAGTAATATAAATGAACAAATGAAGGTGCTACATAACGCTACAAAAAGTCTCTATCTCAACGTGCTCGATGAGATGGAAATGTACGCTCATCAAAGAAAAACCCAAGGCCTACTACATAATGAGTAAAGTGATTTTATGCACAAGAGTTATTATGACATTTTTAAAGACCTGTTATAGGCTTACTCTTGAATGCAACAGCACGCTCCAGTAAGAACCAGGTGCAGCGGAACGGCCCTCAGCGTAATGGCGGCGACGTGAGTTGGGCGCGGCGGAAGACGACTCAACGTGTCGTTGTGTACGTCCTGACGTAGGGGAATCCACTCCACCACCCGTCAAAACAAAGAAGAGGAAACCCACTTTTCCAAAGAATATCTACATTTTAATTTTATTTTATGTTTCTTTATAAAGAAATTTTAAATTAATATAAACTTTTTAGTTTCATAGTCCACTCAAAAAAAGATTATTCATATGTTATTACTTTCAAAATTGTTTTATTAAAAATAACATTTGCCATTAATATGTACGGTGTGATAATAACAGATACACAGTTGTCATAGGTAGAGGGCACCTTTTACTGTTACCAATCAGGTTTCTCTAAAACTGCGATATAAGGTTTTAACCGATTAAAATTATGACAGCGAACCGATTGTTCCGTACTGACAAGTTACTCTGAAATTGCAATATCTGGTATGTTGGCATTTAATACGTTCCAAAATTTCTTTTTGTTAACTAAGATATTTCTATCACGAACTGTCTCTCTCTTGTTCATTATATTTTTAACTTTGTGTAACAAATCTGAAGATGGGCAGCTAGCTCGAAACCGTTAAAGAATAGCGATCAAAGACTGAAACGTCATATTTTTATTTAATCACAGCCCTCGATTAGGGTGACCAAACGCCCGGAAAACCGGGATTCTTCCGGTTTTCATCCCTGTGTTCCGCTGTCCCGAAAATTTGTTTCAGGACGCTCAAAAGTCCCGGAATTCAGCTTTTAAATACATTTCGTGAAACTTTCTCAAATTTTTGGGATTTCGCTATGTTAAAGGAATTTCAACACAAGAAATTAATATATTTCAGCTTGTTGTTGTTGTTGTGGTTTTCAGTCCTGCGACTGGTTTGATGCAGCTCTCCATGCTACTCTATCCTGTTCAAGCTTCTTCATCTCCCAGTACCTACTGCAACCTACATCCTTCTGAATCTGCTTCGTGTAATCAAGTCTTGGTCTCCCTCTACGATTTTTACCCTCCACGCTGCCCTCCAATGCTACAATGGTGACCCCTTGATGCCTCAGAACATGTACTACCAATCGATGCCTTCTTCTAGTCAAGTTGTGCTACAAACTTCACCTCTCCCCAATCCTATTCAATACCTCTTCATTAGTTACGTGATCTACCCATCTAATCTTCAGCATTCTTCTGTAGCACCACATTTCGAAAGCTTCTATTCTCTTCCTTTCCAATCTATTTATCGTCCATGTTTCAGTTCCATACATGGCTACACTCCATACAAATACTTTCAGAAACGACTTCCTGACACTTAAATCTAAACTCAATGTTAACAAATTTCTCTTCTTCAGAAACGCTTTCATTGCCATTGCCAGTCTACATTTTATATCTTCTCTAATTCGACCATCATCAGTTATTTTGCTCCCCAAATAGCAAAACTCCTTTACTACTTTAAGTGTTTCATTTCCTAATCTAATACCCTCAGCATCTCGCAACTTAATTCGACTACATTCCATTATATTCGTTTTGCTTTCGTTTATGTTCATCTTATATCCTCCTTTCAAGACGCTATCCACTCCGTTCAACTGCTCTTCCAAGTCCTTTGCTGTCTCTGACAGAATTACAATGACATCGGCGAACCTCAAAGTTTTTATTTCTTCTCCATTGATTTTAATACCTACTCCGAAATTTTCTTTTCTTTCCTTTACTGCTTGCTCAATATACAGACTAAATAACATCGGGGAGAGGCTACAACCCTGTCGCACTCCCTTCCCAACCACTGCTTACCTTTCATGTCCCTCAACTCTTATAACTGCCATTTGGTTTCTGGACAAATTGTAAATAGTCTGTCGCTTCCTGTATTTTACCCCTGCAACCTTCAGAATCTGAAAGAGTGAAAGCTTTTGACAATTTTGACTGGAATACTCTAAGTCTACAAACGCTTGAAACGTAGGTTTGCCTTTCCTTAATCTAGCTTCCAAGATAAGTCGTTTTGTCAGTATTGCCTCACGTGTTCCAATATTTCTACGGAATCCTAACTTATCATCCCCGAGGTCGCCTTTTACCAGTTTTCCCATTCGTCTGTAAAGAATTCGCGTTAGTATTTTGCAGCCGTGACTTATTAAACTGATAGTTTCGTAATTTTCATATCTGCCAACACCTGCTTTCTTTGGGATTGGAATTATTATATTCTTCTTGAAGTCTGAAGGTATTTCGCCTGTTCCATACATCTTGTTCACCAGATGGTAGAGTTTTGTCAGGACTGGCTCTCCCAAGATTGTCAGTAGTTCTAATGGAATGTTATCCACTCCCGGGGCATTGTTTCGACTCAGGTCTTTCAGTGCTCTGTCAAACTCTTCCCGTAGTATCATACCGCCCATTTCATCTTCATCTACATCCTCTTCCATTTCCAGAATATTGTCCTCAAATACATCGCCCTTGTATAGACTCTCTATATACTCCTTCCACCCTTCTCCTTTCCCTTCGTTGCTTAGGACTGGGTTTCTATCAAAGCTCTTGATATTCATGCAAGTGGTTCTCCTTTCTTCAAAGGTCTCTTTAATTTTCCTGCAGGCAGTGTCTATCTTATCCCTAGTGAGATAAGCCTCTACATTCTTACATTTGTCCTCTAGCCATCCCTGCTTAGCCATTTTGCACTTCCTTCTCAACATCGTTTTTGAGACGTTTGAATTCTTTTTTGCCTGCTTCATTTACTGCATTTTTATATTTTCTCCTTTTATCAATTAAATTAAATATTTCTTCTGTTACCCAAGGGTTTCTACTAGTCCTTGTCTTTTTACATATTTGATCCTCTGCTGCCTTCACCACTTCATCCCTCAAAGCTACCCATTCTTCTTCTACTGTATTTCTTTCCCTCATTCCTGTCAATTTTTCCCTTATGCTCTCCCTGAAACTCTGTACTACCTCTGGTCTAGTCATTTTATCCAGGTCCCATCCCCTTAAATTTCCACCTTTTTGCAGTTTCTTCAGTTTTAATCTACAGTTCATAAACAATAGATTGTGGTCAGAGTCCACATCTGCCCCTGGAAATGTCTTACAATTTAAAACATGGTCCTAAATCTCTGTCTTACCATTATATAATCTATCTGATACGTTCTAGTATCTCTAGGATTCCTCCATGTATACAACCCTATTATATGATTCTTGAACCAAGTGTTAGGTATGATTAAGTTGTACTCTGTGCAAGATTCTACCAGGCGGCTTCCTCTTTCATTTCTTAGCCCCAATCCGTATTCACCTACTACGTTTCCTTCTCTCCCTTTTCGTTGTACCGAATTCCAGCCACCCATGACTATTAAATTTACGTCTCCCTTCACTATCTGAATAATTTCTTTCATCTCATCATGCATTTCACCAATTTCTTCGTCATCTGCAGAGCTAGTTGGCATATAAACTTTTACTATTGTAGTAGGCTTGGGCTTCGTGTCTATCTTGGCCACAATAATGCGTTCACTGTGCTGTTTGTAGTAGCTTAGCCACATTCCTATTTTTTATTCATTATTAAACCTACTCCTGCATTACCCCTATTTGATTTTGTGTTTATAACCCAGTAGTCATCTGACCAAAAGTCTTGTTTCTCCTGCCACTGAACTTCACTTATTCCCACTATATCTAACTTTAACCTATTTCCCTTTTTAAATTTTCTAATCTCTCTGCCCGGTTAAGAGATCTGACATTCCACGCTCCGATCCGTAGAACGCCAGTTTTCTTTTTCCTGATAACGACGTCCTCTTGAGTAGTCCCCGCCTGAAGATCCGAATGGGGGCCGATTTTACCTCCGGAATATTTTACGCAACAGGACGCTATCATCATTAACCATACAGTAGAGCTGGATGCCCTCTGGAAAAATTACGGCTGTAGTTTCCCCTTGCTTTCAACCGTTGGCTGCACCACCACAGCAAGGCCGTTTTGGTTAGTGTTACAAGGCCAGATCAGTGAAACATCCAGACTGTTGCCGCTGCAACTACTGAAAAAGCTGATGCCCCTCTTCAGGATCCACACGTTTGTCTGGCCTCTCAACAGATACCCCTCCGTTGTGGTTGCACCTACGGTACGGCTATCTGTATCGCTGACGCACACAAGCCTCCCCAGCAACGGCAAGGTCCATGGTTCATGGGGGGGGGTATTTTAGCTTATTTGTCTAAAACCTCCATTGTCCTATGCTAGTAATCACAGCATCAGTATCGATACGCTCAGGCAATAATTTACTTTTAGTGGTTCTTTGGCCAACAAGTAGTAAGTTGTATTATTGTAACAGAGCTATGAAACCGTCCGACTGTCGCGCCACTGACTCACACACTCATTGTCAGAACAGTGTAGCAGTTGATGTTCTGTCAGATAAACTGCAATAGCTTTTTGTCATATTAGTGGTATTATTGCTCCAGTACTGTGAAACGCAATGCCGAAACGTGCCTGCAAGTTCAGTGACTGTTATTCCAAGGAATGGAATTTTATTAAGAAATGTCGTTTTGATTACGAAGCAGAGTGTTCCGTATGTAACTGTTTTATTAGTATAAGTCATGGAGGACGTTCCGACATAGTTGATCACATCAGGTCAAAGAAACACATTAACAGCTACAGTGCACCGAGCTGCAGTAAAACTATACAAAATTATCTTGTGAAACATCTGTCAAGTGAAGAGACGAAAGTTCGAGCAGCTGAACTTACACTAGCCTACCACACGGTAAAACATCACCAAACTTATAGATCTAGTGATTGTACTAATAAGCTTAACAGCATTATGTTTGATGATTCTTTCATTGCAAAAAAGTTTAGTTCAGCAAGAACTAAAGTGTCAGCCTTAGTGAAAGGAGTTATTGCTCCCCAGAGTGTAAAGGAAAGCCTTGAATACATCAAAAAGTCTTCTTTCTACAGGATATCCACTGATGCCAGCAAATCATAAGGCCACAAAAATATTTCTGTTTGTTGTTCAGTTTTTCGATATAAATCAGGAAATTCAGACCAAACTTTTGAAGGTGAGTTCCCTACATAATGAAACATCTGATGAAATTTCAAGATTTTGTATGAATATTATCGAAATGTTTGAGCTTGAGAAAAATAAATGTGTGGCGTTTTGTGGAGACAACACAAACACAAACTTCAGTGCTTTAAAAAGACAAGGCAAATGCAACGTATTTACCAAATTAAACGAAACATTGCATGAAAACAATGAAGGCATAGGGTGCCTGCACATGTTTTACACAATAGCGTGGAGACATCTGCTAATAGTTTAAGCTGTAATGTTGAAACTATCGTCATGAAGGTATACTCACACTTTTACATATATACTGCTAGACCAGAGAGGCTTAAGGGATTAAGGAGTTCTGTGATTATGTGGGAACTCAATATATGAATGTAATGAGTCACTCCAAAACTCGTTGGTTATCACTGTTTCCAGCAGTTGGAAGAGTAATCCGCCTGTTTGAACCATTAAAACATTTTTTCCTAGATGAAGACAAAGCCCTCAAAATATTGGTTCTGTTTTTCAGTAACCCTTTTAAGTGACGCCTACTTATGGTTCATTCACAGTCAGCTTAGAACTTTTCAGCATGGGATAAAGGAAATTGAGGGAAGCACAGAAAGTGTAATACAGGTAAATGATGTTTTGAAAAATACCCTGGAAACTGTTACTAAGAGGAGAGAACAGCAGTTCATTTCTTTTAATTTTAAATCTGTCCTTATAAGAGCAGAAGCATCAGAAGCAGCGGAAAGGAGTTTTAGAGAAGAAGTTAACAAGTTTGATGACACTTGTGTAGAATATCTCAGCAAGTGGAGCGTCTCATATTTACTCTCATCGCCGCTGTTTGATTTGACGTTACTGAACAGAGTGCCAAAATGGGGAAGTGTTGAACAGACAGTTTCTTATTTGAAGAGTAAAGAGATTGAAATCGATGATTCCATTCTCTTTGATCAGTTCGGCATACTGACAAAGTTTGTTGAAGAAAGTCTCCACAAGTGGAATGATGAGAAAGAAAAAACACCATTGGAATGTCATGAGAAGTGGGTGAGTTTTTTTTTTAAAGCTGTGACTGTCTTCAGCATTACTCTGAGTTGGTAATAATTGCAAGGTATTTATTTGCAATCCCAGCCCAGAATGCCAATGTGGAAAGAATATTTTTGTTCATCAATATCCAGTGGACTGATGAAAGAAACAGAATAGAGGTGAACTCTCTTGAAGCAATACTGCAGATCCTGTACAACTAAAAAATGGATTGTGCCAAGTTTTATCACTGTGTCTCAAAGAACAAATACATGACAAGAAGGGTGGAAGCATTGAAAAATACCCTTTTCTCCAAGGACAGTCAGTTCCATCTACAATAGAGATGGGCAAAACTGTTCTTTTCAGAGATCGGGTCAGAACTGTTCACTCCCAGAAATGAACTAGCTCTTTTTCATGACTCACCACTCATTCACAATAGAAAACAAATGGAATGCACATTGTCCTTTAAACTTGGTTTATTCCAGTACTATACCTGTATTTTGATCTTATTTGATCCTATTTTGAAGTAACACAGATAATAAGTAAGCATTTTGTATTGTCTATTGAAATTTCCACGATATGACAAAGTTTTTGATTATTGATTTATTTTGCACTATCGTGGTTTTTTGGGTGATCGGAAAATGTTGTAACTTGAGATTTACATTAACAACGTATTTGGCTATAATGTATTAAAATTTCATTAACCTCGTACAAATACATCACAAGCCATATATTTTAAAAGTAAACGTTTCCTTCCGAAGACGCCTAAAATCGCAACATCCGGACCAGAATAAGAAAAAAAATATACATAAATTTGACTGTAAGACTAAAGTGCTCCATATAGTCTTACGCAGAATAAAACAAGTAAAATATTGGTGTATCACATTTTGCTCGTAATTAAAGCGTAAATTCGAGTGTCCATAATAAAAATCGTATCGTAAGAGGAGTCATCAGGAACCTAAACTGATCAGTTTAAACAAATTTAAAAAATGATGTATACATAACATGATAATGTAATATACATAGCGGTATTACCACGAAGATCAATATCCAAAAGAGATGAGCTCCGATGCAGAGGCGCTGAGTCAAGCAGGTCGAGCCGCGAGCTGTACTACTGCGTGAGCTGAGACCGCAGAGACCAGAGTGACACCTGAGTTGCTTTGCTCAACGCACTGGCTAGAGTCAAGAACAGTGGGATGAGCGTTGAGCTGGCGAGTTCCGAGGGTGGGGGGAGCGGTGAACGGCCACCAGTCACCTGCTCCAAGACAAATCGTCCGTTCTCTTGCGAGCAGGTAGTTGCAAGTAGTTCTTATGTTCTCCGCTAGGAGGCTCTCTGTCCTGTTGCTCGCATCAACTGCCCAGAGGGCAGGACGTGAGACTGAAACGATCGCCGACGGAGTGCGATGCTAAGTTAAGCTGCTCCAGACACTGCACGCGGCAGACGAAGTACTGAGACCCCACGGCATATGTGAAACACAAAATCCAATGGGGCACTGCACAATGCAGGCAGCCAAGATAGTAGCAGGGCAGAGGCCGGCGCTGTCTGTGTTGTGTGGCGTGCAGTCTGCTCTGACCAGCAGAGGCCCCGCTGATATGCTCGGTCTCTCTTTCTCTCTCTCTCTCTCTCTTTGCTGTGGGAAACGTTTCGAGCTACCGTTCTTTTTTTCTGAATCACTGATTGTTCACTCCTTTGAAAGATTCAACTCTATGAATCAGTTCAGGAGCGGATCCCCCATCTCTAATCTACAAGTGCTCATTAATATTAAATCTCATGTTAATATTAATTGATTAAAAGTTGAATGCTTGTGAAATTTTCTAAAATCGTAATACATTACTTTATTACTGTATACGTTTATTAAATGTCATCAATTTTACAGATAATCTAGATTATATCAATCTTTTGTATCCTGTTATTAGTTGTAATAATTGGGTTAACTAAATGTATCAACAAAACATTAATATTTAAACTTAAGAAACCTGGGTACATGTGGAATGAGGTGTCCATTGGTACCTGGGTAAATGTGTCCCAGTTTTCATCTAAAATAATTTGGCCACCCTACCCCAGATGCCCACTCTCAAATCCTGACTGTTAGAAGTGCTGCACGCTGTCGTCACGAACCATACGTAACAATTTTCTCCGTTCTTCCCCCTGCTCCTACACATTAACATTGGTGTCCAGAAGTGGGATCTCATAATTAACATTGGTGTCAGAATAGCGATTCGTTCCCACCATTCAGTCCATAGTGTGGCCATTTACTTTTGGTTCATCTTTGACGTTGTGCGGGCAGTCAATAATCGCTGCTGCTATTCCGGTACGAGCCGAGACTGCGCGCCGCGATTCCGCGTCAGATGCGGGGCAAAGAACAGCTTAGAGATGAACATATGTAATACGTTGTTTTATTGAGGTTATTTGTGAGCAGGCGCAAGGTCCTGTGGTCATGTGGTTCAAGATAATTACGTAGAGGCAGGAGTTCCTGTGTGATTTGCTGTAAGGGATGTTAAATGATCTGTTTTATGCTCCCACCCCAGAGGCCAGAGCACAAACATTAACCATGATTCCCTTTGCCATGCAACGAGTTTCCAGTTGAGCCAAAGTTTCTTTACTCGTCTACATTGCGGCGTATGGTCCAAGTGAATGCTTTCTATAACCAGAGACCACTTGGCGCAAGCACGTGAACTGGCACAGCTGAAGCCTCGCGATGAGCCAGTCACGCCCCCCAAATGCTACCACTTCTCTCCATGTTTTTTGTCTGGTCCATCGCACATTAAGTCTAATTTTCATTTGATTTATACGTCATTTACTGCATAGTTTTTGAGTGACAGTATACTGGGAGTATTATATGTAGTATAAATATTCAGCTGTTGTAAGTAACCGTTCTTAGTTTTAGAAGATAGATGGCCCAAGTCCACACCTCTTTGTATTATGTGAAAAGTTTAGATGCTTCTCAAGATTCTGAGGTGTTTAAAGGTACTCTCTCCCAACTTCTGTATAAATATTTGTCACTTAATGATATTAAGCTATTTTCATTATACAGCTTTGTTGCAGAAATTCAGTATTGTATTGTATTCCACTTTAAGATCCCCTTTATTGCCGATGATATGGCTTTGCTTTTCGAAAGAATGCATCAAGTTTAACCTACTCATTTTTACTAGCATACATCGTTGAACGTTTCGTTTTGTTGCCAAACCTAGAATGTGGAGGCCCTCTTGGCGGTGTCTATTCTATTTTCCTTTTATTGTTCAATAGATTGTGATACTTCGGATTTTCTTCTAACTTACGGAGCTAATGCTCCTCTGCTTTGCAGATAGCTAAGTCTACTGTTGTTTTAGAGGCATTTATTTCCCTGTTTTCTTTCAAGCTGCCAAAGAATGAAAAATTATTGGGAGTTTTTAATTCTCAGGCTAGACTGTAACTCTGAGGGGAGTTTGGAAGCAAGCAACCTCCAGCTGATGGAATGCGAAGTGGAAACACATCGAAATAACGAGGCGCGCCGTTATGGGGTGTCTTCGCATACACCGCCATTTAGTTTGGTATCACTCTGCATTTCCAAGCCTCCTCCAAAGTATAGTACCACCATACCACATTCCGTGCATCTTACGAACCGACTGCGTGCTCCTTTTCCAAATTCTTGAATGCTTACACTATTATGTACCCACCACAAGCCTGTATTCTAGATATGTTGCACTATAGAAACACTCGCATTACGTAAGATTTCCCTTCAGTGGTAATACACGATTTTGTCAGTTAGCGATTCTGGAATCAGATAATGCGCTATGTTCATGCCAAGAGCCGGACTGGTATGTGTAGAAGAAAATGAAGCAAAGAAATGGTTCAAATGTCTCTGAACACTATGGGACTTCACATCTCAGGTCATCAGTCCCCTAGAACGTAGAACTACTTAAACCTAACTAACCTAAGGACATCACACACATCCATGCCCGAGGCAGGATTCGAACCTGCGTCCGTAGCGGTCGCGCGGTTCCTGACTGAAGCGCTTAGAACTGCTCGGCCACATCGGCCAGCCGAAAATGAAGCACCTGTGTTATCTAGGATACTGAATAGAGAAGATTTTAATGCGCCCCTGAAATTGACGAGAAGTGCGCTACCTTCTCACTGCACAGCGTTAAGCGAAGCAGATTTCGTGATAGTAAGTGAACAATTGTTGTTCGCACCCCATATGGTTTTTACACATTTAAGAGTTCATCCACAGGAACACAAGTTACGTTGTTGTTTGCTCTACTTTTTTACAAAGTAATTTAGTGACGAAGTAAAGATGTTACGAGTGAGCAAGGAAATCGGCACTGCTACCATTTGGTTACAGTGCTCCACTGTGTATTTAGGAAGTGACAGATACCCGTTTGTTTATTCATGACGTAATAAGATTGAAGCACCCGCTCAGATAAGCATTAGACTGTTTATGATTAGCACCCATGACGTGACGTCATCACCCAAGCACAGTAATGCGTTATTTATTTATTAAATGTAAAGTTCCGTAGGACCAAATTGAGGAGCAAATCTCCAAGGTCATGGAACGTGTCAGAACATGAACATACAACATAAAAGTAACAACAGATAATAATAAATGTTCATGAACCTGAAAGAAAATCAGTCCATAAGTTTAAGCAAACGCTATCAGCAATACAATGAGAATGAGCCTAATTTTTCAAGGAACTCCTCGACATAATACAACGAGTGACCCACGAGGAAACTCTTCAGTTTCGATTTGAACGCGCGTGGATTACTGCTAAGATTTTTGAATTCGAGTGGCAGCTTATTGAAAATAGATGCAGCAGTATACAGCACACTTTTTTGCACAAGGGTTAAGGAAGTCCGATCCAAATGGAGGTTTGATTTCTACGGAGTATTAACCGAGTGAAAGCTGCTTATTGTTGTAAATAAACTAATGTTGGTAACAAGAAACGACAATAAGGAATATACATATTGAGACGCCAATGTCAAAATACCCAGACCCGTGAACAAAGGTCGACAAGAGGTTCATGAACTTAAACCACTTATTGCCCGAACCACCCGTTTCTGAGCCAAAAATATCCTTCTATAATGGGAAGAGTTACCCCAAAACACAATACCATACAACATAAGTGAATGAAAATAAGCAAAATACACTAATTTACATGTCGAAATATCTCTCACTTTCCATACCATTCGAATAGTGAAAATGGCAGTATTAAGTCTTTGAACAAGATCCTGTACGTGGGCATTCCACGACAGCTTACTATCTATCTGCACACCTAGGAATTTGAACTGTTCATTTTAACTAATCATATGCCCGTTCTGTGAGATTAAAACGTCAGGTTTTGTTGAATTGTATGTTAGAAACTGTAAGAACTGGGTCTTACTGTGATTTAACGTTAGTTTATTTTCTGCAAGCCATGAACTGAGGTCATGTACTTCACTACTTGAAACTGAGTCAATGTTGCACACAACATCCTTTACTACCAAGCTAGTGTCATCAGCAAACAGAAATATTTTAGTGTTACACATAATACTAGAGGGCATATCATTTATATAAATAAGGAACAGGAGCAGCCCCAACACTGATCCCTGGGGCACCCTCCACTTGACAGTTCCCCACTCAGGTCCCACATTACAGCCTTTATCAACATTGTGAATAATGACCTTTTGCTGCCTGTTGTTAAAGTAAGAGGTGAACCAGTTGTGAGCTACTCCCCTTATTCTGTAACGGTCCAACGTCTGGAGCAATATTGTGAGATCAACACAGTTAAATGCCTTTTTTACATCTACTTCTACATGACTACTCTGCAATTCACATTTAAGTGCTTGTCAGAGGGTTCATCGAACCACAATCATACTATCTCTCTACTATTCCACTCCCGAACAGCGAGCGGGAAAAACTAACACCTAAACCTTTCTGTTCGAGCTCTGATTTCTCTTATTTTATTTTGATGATCATTCCTACCTATGTAGGTTGGGCTCAACAAAATATTTTCGCATTCGGAAGAGAAAGTTGGTGACTGAAATTTCGTAAAAAGGTCTCGCCGCGACGAAAAACGTCTATGTTGTAATGACTTCCATCCCAACTCGTGTATCATATTTGCCACACTCTCTCCCCTATAACGCGATAATACAAAACGAGCTGCCCTTTTTTGCACCCTTTCGATGTCCTTCGTCAATCCCACCTGGTAAGGATCCCACACCGCGCAGCAATATTCTAACAGAGGACGAACGAGTGTAGTGTAAGCTGTCTCTTTAGTGGACTTGTTGCATCTTCTAAGTGTCCTGCCAATGAAACGCAACCTTTGGCTCGCCTTCCCGACAATATTATCTATGTGGTCCTTCCAACTGAAGTTGTTCGTAATTTTAACACCTAGGTACTTAGTTGAATTGACAGCCTTGAGAATTGTACTATTTATCGAGTAATCGAATTCCAACGGATTTCTTTTGGAACTCATGTGGATCATCTCACACTTTTCGTTATTTAGCATCAACTGCCACCTGACACACCATACAGCAATCTTTTCTAAATCGCTTTGCAGCTGATACTGGTCTTTGGATGACCTTACTAGACGGTAAATTACAGCATCATCTGCGAACAGTCTAAGAGAACTGCTCAGATTGACACCCAGGTCATTTATATAGATCAGGAACAGTAGAGGTCCCAGGACGCTTCCCTGGGGAACACCTGATATCACTTCAGTTTTACTCGATGATTTGCCGTCTATTACTACGAACTGCGACCTTCCTGACAGGAAATCACGAATCCAGTCGCACAACTGAGACGATACCCCATAGCTCCGCAGCTTGATTAGAAGTCGCTTGTGAGGAACGGTGTCAAAAGCTTTCCGGAAATCTAGAAATACGGAATCAACTTGAGATCTCCTGTCGATAGTGGCCATTACTTCGTGCGAATAAAGAGCTAGCTGCGTTGCACAAGAGCGATGTTTTCTGAAGCCATGCTGATTTTAAATCAAAAGATACGCCAATCGTTACAAACTTTTTGTTTAGCCCATCCAGTACCTCACAGAGTAAAGAGAATATAGCATTTTCAGTTGTCAAACGACTTCTAAAGCCGAACTGTACGTTTGATAGCAAACCGTGTGATATAAAATGGTCAATTAACCTTACATACACAGCCTTTTCGATAACTTTTGCAAACACTGATGGCATACAAATAGGTCTACAATTATGTACATTATCCCTTTCTCCCTTTTTATAAAGCAGCTTTACTACTGAGTACTTTAATCGCTCAGTGCTAACATGGGCGGCACAGTACTTTAATATTCTACTAGCCACTCCATCATAACCATGAGAGTCCTTAGTCTTCAGTAATTTAATTATTAACTTAATCTCCCCCTTGTCTGTATCACAGAGGAGTATTTCAGATGTCAACCTCGGAAAGGCACTTGCTAAGAAATTTATATGATTTTCTGTTGAAACTAAATTTTCATTTAATTCACCAGCAATGCTCAGAAAATGGTTGTTAAATACTGAACATATATCTGATTTATCAGTAACAGAAATATTATTACTGCGAACTGACTATGTCATCAACCTTGTGTTGTTGACCAGACACTTCCTTCACAACTGACCATATGGCTTTAATTTTATCCTGTGAATTAGTTATTCTATTTGCATACCACATACTTTTGCCTTGCTAATAACATTTTTAAGCCCCTTACAATACTGTTTGTAATGGGCTACTGTAGCTTGATTGTGACTACTTCTAACATTTTGATATAATTCCCACTTTCTTCTACATGATATCCTTATCCCACTAGTCAGCCAACCAGGCTGTCCATTACTGCTAGTACCCCGTTTAGAATGTTCTAATGGAAAGCAACTCTCAAAGAGGATGGGAAATGTGTTATGGAAAGCATTGTATTTATCATCTATATTATCGGCATTATAAACATCTTGCCACTCTTGTTCCTTTACAAGTTTTGAAAAACTCTCTATTGCTGTTAGGTTAGCTTTCCTACGTAGTTTGTAATTAAATACGACCTTGGTTTGAGTACAAAAACCTTTTAGTGTTAAAATTTGTGCCACATGGTCTGAAAGGCCATTCACCCTTTTACTAACACAATGCCTATCTAATAATAAAGAATGAATAAAAATATTGTCTATGACTGTTCTACTGTTCACCTGCACTGTAGTTGAAAAAAACACTATTTGCATCAGATCATATGAATTTAGGAGATCTACCAACATCCTTATTCTTGCACAATCATGTACAAAATTAATATTGAAGTCACCACATATAACTACTTTCTGGTACTTCCTACAAAGTGAATCAAGAACCCTCTCTAGCTTAAGCAAAAAGCTCTGAAGTCGGAGTTAGGGGACCTATAAACAACAGCAATTAGAAGTTTAGTTTCACTAAATTCAACTAATGCGTCACAACTTTCAAATATCTGTTCAGTGTGGTGTCGTGATACGTCTATGGACTCAAATGAAATACTGTTTTTTACGTAGAGAGCCACTCCCACACCCCGCAAGGAACTCCTTAAGAAACAGACAGCTAATCTATAGCCTTGTAAAGTGAGCCTCTGAATTATCAAATTATTTAAGTGGTGCTCTGATACACTAATAATTTCAGAGTTAACATCTATTAGCAGGTCACTAACTTTATCTCTAATACCTCTAATATTTTGATGAAATATGCTAATTCCTCCTCTACTTGGAAACATTACATCCTCTGGAGGTGAGCCCTTAGTTAGAGGCACTTCCTTTAAGCAGATATACCTATCAGCTGACTTCAGTCTAAAAAAGGTGGAGCTCTAACACCAACTACTACAGGAATTTTTCAATGAGTGATACCACTACTACCACCACCACCCACTACACTATCACCTACAAGTTTAGCCAACCTCCCCTTCCCATGTCTATTGAGGTGCAGGCCATGCCTAGTGAAACCCCATCTACTGATAGACCCAACTGGTACCACTGTTGGAAATATAGTTCGCAAGGGACTTCTGTCCAAATGAGTAATCGTTTTATTGTACAATTTTGCAGTAGTTCCCGCCCTCCTTTTTTCGTATATCACCCTGTTACTTCAGTTATTTTGGGAATTTTATAGTAGTTAACCCTCATCAGATGTAATCGCCTCTGTGGAGATGGAGCACAGTTCATCCCTCGCCCATGCATTGCACTGGGTTACTACCATTTCCGCATTCGGGAGGACGACGGTTCAATCCCGTCTCCGGCCATCCTGATTTAGGTTTTCCGTGATTTCCTTAAATCGTTTCAGGCAAATGACGGGATGGTTCCTATGAAAGGGCAAGGCCGATTTCCGTCCCAATCCTTCCCTACACCGAGCTTGCGCTCTGTCTCTAATGACCTCGTTGTCGACGGGACGTTAAACACTAACCACCACCACCACCACTACCATTTCTCTGAGTCTGTTCATTCAAACTCTGCATCTCCCTCCTCCAGGGCAATGTGCAACATGGTGCGATTACTGCCTGTAGAGAGTCCAGCTGATTGGATTATTCTTTCAGTTTTCGCTTTTACAAATTGATCGCCTACCTATCTCTTTCATCAATGCATCACACATCGACACATCACGGCGAGGCTCGCCTTCATCTGCATCCTGATTGGTAGCCAATGATACTCGGACATATTGCCTCCCCTCCCCCCTTCCACTATTCCTTATCCCTGGCGCATACCTCTCCACTCTTTCCCTTCCCGCAAGACATGCGTTACGCTGCAGATAATAGCCCCCCCCCCCCCCCTTACATCACCCAACTAGAGACAAGTGCCATTAAAGTTTGTCGATGTCACACAAGCATATCTCTCCTTCCCCACCGTACAAGGCATGTCCTCTTTCCCCGTCGGTCAAAGTTTGTTTACAAACAGTGCGTGTGCTTCTGTCGCGCAGAACCACATTCTAGATGTGAAACTTTTCGTATCTAGTGAACCGGTTATAAACTCACTGCGTTCTTTCCTTTATTATGTGAAGTTTTATGAATAGGACGAGCATAATATTAACTGTTTTTTTCACTATGGACACAAATTTTAATTATCTTTTGTTGAGTTCTGCCTGTGTCTTTCTCCATGCCTACAACTTTCTTTCACAAGTTTATTTTATGCCATACGACAGTATCCTGATAATCTCAAAACTCTCAACTCTAAGAACAGTTGACGGGGCATATATTTTTCTTGAACTTTCTCATTTTAGAGGAAAAAATAACGCTGTAACCGATCTTCACTACCAATTGATAGTCCAAAAAGCGTAGTTTTGGTCCTGTCTTTCAGAATTTCTTATTGTAATTTTAGTTATAGAGAACAGTTTGTTAATAATTATTGTAAAACTGTGACTACGTGGCACTATTGCGAAAAACATTAAATTCGTTTGTTCCATGTTGAGCACTAACTTACGAGAAATATTAATTAGAGCTTCCAATTATGAGACCTATAGTATTTGGTGTGCAAACCGAAAACCATTTAGACCACAATGTGGTCACAATTCAACCTTGTTAATTCTTATTTGCCTTACATTTAACTAATTAATTAACATGTAACACTAAGTGATGTATGTGAGCAGTATTACCCCTTGAGGTAATTTAATATGGGCTTTAAATGAATAGGTGTGTCAAATCTTTTTGCTTTTCTGACATTTTCACGACTGTTTGGCTCTATTGACCATTTCAAATGATGTATCCAAGTTGAAGTAGTGACAGCACATCAGATGCTCTGGCTACTTTACGTTACAGTTTTTACAGTTGAAACTAATAAGTAATTTTGATCTAGGTGTAATACTTCACTGTCTTCTTCTTTTACTATGTATTCCAGTATGCCATGTTTTAAAGGACGATTGCTCTATGAAGTGATTTAAGGAACTTTAAAGTGAGATGGTAGCATTTTGGTATAAGATATTCAGAGGTTTTGATGTGTAGCCTTTGTTATCCCCTGAATTCATACATAATACTAGTATTTACAAGAGAACTTTGTACCTTGTATTTTAACATGAGTTAACGTGGTTAAAGATTTTCGTGTCATTTATGGAACATTAACTCTTCAGCTTACTAACTGCACCTTCCATTCTACTAAAATTGGTTAATATTTTGTAGCCTGTGAAACTTTGTGCAACTATTACCTGTAACTAATATGTGGATGATATAGAACAATATTCAGTTTCTTATCACTCTTTGTAAACGTATTCCTCCCTGTTTTTGCCCAAGTCAGATGATAATGATTGCATGAAGCTGATTTATTATGTTTTGTACCCAAACACTTTGATTATCATAGAACTGAGTATTCTGTCATGTTGTTGATGGATTTTATTTTTGATATTAGTACCACAGACTAGCAATAGTGGAAATAATATCAAAAATAAAATGCATCAACAACATGACAGAATACACAGTTCTATCTAGCAATGATAAAAGAAATTATTCAGGTAGTGAAGGGAGACGAAAATTTTATAGTCATGAGTGATTGGGATTCGTCAGTCGGAAAAGGAAGAGAAGGAAACATAGTAGGTGAATATGGATTGGGGTCAATAAATGAAAGGGGAAGCCGCCTGGTAGAATTTTGCAATTACTTAATCATAGCTAATACTTTGTTTAAGAATCACGAAAAAAGGTTGTATACATGGAAGAACCCTGGAGATACTAAAAGGTATCAGATTATATAATGGTAAGACAGAGATTTAGGAACCGGGTTTTAAATAGTAAGAAACTTCCAGGGGCAGATGTGGACTCTGACCAAAATCTATTGGTTATGAACTGTAGATTAAAACTGAAGAAACTGCAAAAAGGTGGAAATTTAAGGGGATGGGACCTAGATAAAATGACTAGACCAGAGGTTGTACAGAGTTTGAGGGAGAGCATAAGGGAACAATTGACAGGAATGGGGGAAAGAAATACAGTAGAAGAAGAATGGGTAGCTTTGAGGGATGAAGTGGTGAAGGCAGCAGAGGATCAAATATGTAAAAAGACGAGGACTAGTAGAAACCCTTGGGTAACAGAAGAAATATTGAATTTAATTGATAAAAGGAGAAAATATAAAAATGCAGTAAATGAAGCAGGCAAAAAAGAATACAAACGTCTCAAAAACGATGTTGAGAAGGAAGTGCAAAATTGCTAAGCAGGGATGGCTAGAGGACAAATGTAAGAATGTAGAGGCTTATCTCACTAGGGATAAGATAGATACAGGAAAATAAAAGAGACCTTTGAAGAAAGGAGAGCCACTTGCATTAATATCAAGAGCTTTCATGGAAACCCAGTTCTAAGCAACGAACGGAAAAGAGAAGGGTGGAAGGAGTATATAGAGAGTCTATACAAGAGCGATGTATTTGAGGACAATATTCTGGAAATGGAAGAGGATGTAGATGAAGATGAAATGGGCGGTATGATACTACGGGAAGAGTTAGACAGAGCACTGAAAGACTTGAGTCAAATCAAGGCCCCAGGAGTGGAGAACATTCCATTAGAACTACTGACAACCTTGGGAGAGCCAGTCCTGACAAAACTCTACCATCTGGTGAACAAGATGTATGGGACAGGTGAAATACCTTCAGACTTCAAGAAGAATATAATAATTCCAATCCAAAAGAAAGCAGGTGTTGACAGATGTGAAAATTACGAAACTATCAGTTTAATAAGTCACGGCTGCAAAATACTAACGCGAATTCTTTACAGACGAATGGAAAAACTGGTAGAAGGCGACCTCGGGGAAGATAAGTTAAGATTCCGTAGAAATATTGGAACACGTGAGGCAATACTGACAAAACGACTTATCTTGGAAGCTAGATTAAGGAAAGGCAAACCTACGTTTCAAGCATTTGTAGACTTAGAGAAAGCTTTTGACAATTTTGACTGGAATACTCTCTTTCAGAGTCTGAAGGGTGCAGGGGTAAAATACAGGGAGCGATAGACTATTTACAATTTGTACAGAAACCAAATGGCAGTTATAAGAGTTGAGGGACACGAAAGGGAAGCAGTGGTTGGGAAGGGAGTGAGACAGGGTTGTAGCCTCTCCCCGATGTTATTTAGTCTGTATACTGAGCAAGCAGTAAAGGAAAGGAAAGAAAATTTCGGAGTAGGTATTGAAATCCATGGAGAAGAAATAAAAACTGTGAGGTTCGCCGATGTCATTGTAATTCTGTCAGAGACAGCAAAGGTCTTGGAAGAGCAGTTGAACGGAATGGATAGCGTCTTGAAAGGAGGATATAAGATGAACATAAACAAAAGCAAAACGAGGATAATGGAATGTAATCGAATTAAGTCGGGTCGAGCTGAGGGAATTACATTTGGAAATGAGACACTTAAAGTGGTAAAGGAGGTTTGCTATTTGGGGAGCAAAATAACTGATGATGGTCGAAGTAGAGAGGATATAAAATTGAGACTGGCAATGGCAATGAAAGCGTTTGTGAAGATGAGAAATTTGTTAACGTCGAGTGTAGATTTAAGTGTCAGGAAGTCGTTTCTGAAAGTATTAGTATAGAGTGTAGCCATTTATGGAACTGAAACATGGACGATAAATAGATTGGAAAGGAAGAGTATAGAAGCTTTCGAAATGTGGTGCTACAGAAGAATGCTGAAGATTAGATGGGTAGATCATGTAACTAATCAGGAGGTATTGAATAGGATTGGGGAGAGTTGAAGTTCGTGGCTCAACTTGACTAGAAGAAGGCATCGATTGGTAGGACATGTTCTGAGGCATCAAGGGATCACCATTTTAACATTCGAGGGCACCGTGGAGGGTAAAAATCGTAGAGGAAGGCCAAGACATGAATGAACGAAGCAGATTCAGAAGGATGTAGGTTGCAGTAGGTACTGGGAGATGAAGAAGCTTGCACAGGATAGAGTGGCACGGAGAGCTGCATCAAACCAGTCTCAGGACTGAAAACCACAACAGCAACAACATCTAGCAATGAGATTAATATTTGCCAAATAATACAAACACAGCCTGTAAATCATTAAGAGGTCGGTGCTGATTCAGTTCGGCCTCCATCTACTGCCTATGGCAACGAGTTTGTCCTGCAATAGCAGATTAATAACATTTTTTTTCTGAACGTAACAGCACTTCAGCTACGGTAGCATATCGGTTGTGCTAGGTGTTGAAAACGGTAACGTTTGCAAGCAATTTCAGAATACATGGCGAGAAGTGATGTCACGATCACATGAACAGAAGTGGCATAAAATCGGTAAAATTACAAACATTGATCTCAAATTCGTATAAATTGAAGTAAAATACGTCACATGTGGCTAAACTGAGAATGAGGGAATTCTTACACGTCTGTTTGGTGCAGGTAGATTTTTGCACATTGTAACAAGTGTGTGACAGCAAGAGGAATACGAGAAAAAGTTGACTCGTTAGTACTGGAAACCAAAGAAGCATTCGTGTTTCGTGGACAGCACTAAGTCAGTTGGAACAGACTGTTTAACGTGGGTGACCACAAATACAGAGTAACAATGAGCCATGCACAGCTCGTGTTCAACCCATTAATTGTTTGTCATCTTGTATTACGGTAGCGTCGCCTCGTTTTCTTTTTCCATTTACTGGCGTCACTAACTTCCTGCCTTACTTGCCAGTGAGTGGCAGCAGCAGCAGCGCATATCGAAAAGGGCACTGTCGTACCATCTCTGGAGTAACTGATAGCATTTCCCGGTCTTCGTGTGTTGGGTAGTCAGTTAGTGGGAGAAACACCAGCAGTGCAGTTGGCGTGGAGCAGCAAGCAGGCCCCCATGACACAGAGTCGGGTTGGAGCCGCTGGAGGCGTGCACGCGCGGTTAGAGTACGAGATGCTGCTTTCGGGTGCTACGAAGTTCGTCGCCCGGCAATCTTGGACATGAAAGTTGAGTCCTTACTTCACTTACTATATAGCCTCAACTGTTTACATTTTTCGTTTGATCCTGGTTGTTGCTTTTGGGACATTCCTGCGAGCAACAACGTCTGTGTATTTAAGTCGCCTAAGATTCCAGCTGTCTTTCCGTGAAATATAACTTAATTTATTCTCTGTAATGGAAGTTCACCAGTGGCATCTTCTTCCTTGTGGCCGTTGACGTTCTGGTTACCAGCCCTGGTCGTTAACGTAATTTTAGGCAGTGTATTTTCCTCGTCGTTCTGTTGCTGTCCAGCGTGGTGTGTAGTTCGACAGCTGAGTTGTTGATGGACATGGGATCCAATATTCTGTGTCGTGTATTCAAATCCTGTGGTCGTTTCGCTGGTTGCGTGGAGCGGAACTGATCTGGTTGATTGGTCAGTTGGCTGCCTGTCAATTGGGTTGCCTCCAGATTAAGAAGTCGTTGGACAGGCTGTCTGTCTCACCTAAATAGGCATTAGTGTTACAAATCCAGGCTGACGTGTGGAAACTTCTGAGAGCCGTTCCTTGTGTGTTATGTAGTAATTTCCCTGTTTGGATTTTAGTTTTTTGGGTGATGAGGGGCTTTCAGCCAGTATCAATATCTCTTAAATTAATTTTCTTGTCTTGCCCTTATGGAATGGGATTGTTGTATTTTTATGAGGGGCATTCAGCCAAATTTTACTGGAGAGGTTTTAAGATAAGGCCTTCTGCATTTTAGGTGGAAACTCTTTCTAGGCCTTAAGCCGTTAAACATGTTTTGTTGATATGAGACCTTCAGAAGAGTATTAACATCTCTTAAATTAATGTCCTTGTCTTGCGCTTAAGGCATGAGAGTGTTAGTCTTTATTTTATATGAAATGCCCTTTAAAATTTAAACTCTTCTTCTAGGGCTTAATCCATTAAATTATTTGTTGGTAAGCTGCCTTCGGCCAAGATTTAACATCTCTTAAATTAATCTTCTTCTCTTGCCCTTAAGGCATAAGACTGTTGTGCTTTTGAATGGAGCCTTTAGCCCAATTTGCATGAAGTGTTTTAAGATAATGCCTTCTGCCTTATCTGCCTTATCTTATTGCTTAATATGCGACCTCCAGCCTAGTTCCATAAACACTAAATTGCTAAGGCCTTCAGGCGATTAAATTGAAGATTTAGAAAATATTATTGTGTAAACGTCCAGAAGAACCTTGTATTTCAACTTTGCTTAAGCCTTGTGTTTTGGATTTTGAATGTGGCCTTCAGCCGATCTAAGGTTAATCAAAGGAGGCAGATTAAAGTTTAGAGTGTGTCGCATCCTTGGTGTAATATTGTTTGTTGATAAACAAAGTTTGTATGTTAACTGCAACAGACAGGAACTCATTTTGGCCCCTTTCCACAACCTAATCCGCCCTGTCCTGCTAACTCAGGCATTTCAAACAAATTTATGAATGTCAGATCACAAATATTATGTATGTATTGTAGAGGACAATGGGTAATTTTTAGGAAATGCGGTGCAAAATTGTGATTTCGTGTGTTTGACTGTGCGATGCGCCAGCCTCACGGCAAACGGCGGATGAAGGCTGCCCAGCGCGTTATGCAGGTGACACAGTTTTGCAACGAGCGTCGGTATGCGTGTTCGTGCGCGGCATTAGCAGAATTACGGGACGCGTGTGGCGTGGTTGCACTAGCCAACTAATCAAGAACCTTCTAATAAACACACCGCGGCGTAACTGGCGGATTCAGCAGCGGTCTGCACTATTTAAGGGCATCAGAGGTGGGCGTCGGCATTCGGTTCGACCGATTGGGCGTTCGGTCGCTGTCACATCGGCGTCATCAGTGACGCTGGCTCCGAGGACTGGCCAGCAGAGGGCGTTGCCCGCTGCTGCACCGGCGAATCCTGGCGTCGTCACGAGTGCAGCGTCTGAAGGGGGCAGCCGATCTGGGCCGGGCCTCGTGCCGCTAACCTCCAACCGCCTGCACAGCCACTGACCGAGCATGGCGTCGCGTTCTCCAGACTGCGCGCATCGGCACGTCTCCACCACGACACGAGCTGTGGGGCTGAGCTACCAGAAAATGTATTGGGAGAACCAACAATAAAGAGAAAGATTGTAAAAAACAGCCACCTTCTTCTAGCCTGTCACGCCTGACAACCCCGACCCCGTCACCCTCTCCGGTCATCCTATGACTAGTGGTGCCAGTCGGGCAACCTGCGCATCACACACTCTTACAATTGGTGACAGTAGTGTTCTTCTCCCTGGATTCAGACGAAATTGTGGTCAGTAATCGAGGATATGTGGCACCTGATAAGGGCAACAATGGATCAGCAACTCCTGCAACATGACAAGTAAGTGCCAATTTTTCGTTTAGTGGTTTGTCTGAATCTGTAGCATAGTCCATCTTTCCTTCCTGTTATTCTTTCTGGGCTTACTGTAGTCTTGATTCGATAGCTGGTAGTGATGGATGGTTGGTTGGTTTGTGGGTTTAACGGACCAGACAGCAATGGTCATCGGTCCCTTGTTCCAAAACTTAAAAACACCCACTCAAAAAAACGGATAATAGAGTTAACAGACGACACAGGACTAGAAAAGCTCTGATAAAGAACAGACAAAACAAATTAAAAACCACGCAGAGTGTGATGGTGGTTGGCCGACCCTAGAGAAACAAAGGAAAAGCCAACCACCAAGAAACATATTAAAAACTCAGTCAAAAACCGTAGGCCAAAGGCCAGAATCAAAAGAACATAACAACCGCTCAAATTAAATGGTAAAAACCCCCTGCCCGAATAAAATGCAAAACTAAGTCCGCCATGGCAGAGTCATTTGTTAAAAGGCAGGGAGCGTATCAAGCAGTGCTAACGTCTGCCTGAGCACAGCTAAAAGGCGACACAACAAAATGTGGACCACAGATAAAACGGAGCCGCAGCGACATAGAGGTGGTTCCGCATGGCGCAATAATTGGCCGTGCATCAGCCGAGTGTGCCCAATGCGCAGCCGTCAGAGGACAACAGACTCCTGGCGGCAGACCCACATGGACGACCGCCACACAGTCATCGTCGCCTTACCCCACAACAGGTAAGAGTATGCAGGGACTCCTGGACAGCCATCACCAGACGAGAGCGAGCGAAACACTGGTCGATAGCTCGTTAACTGCTCAGGAAATCGCTACAGATAACGAAGGTTGGTTGGTTGGTTTGAGGGATGAAAGGGACAAACTGCCACTGTCATCGGTCATCGGTCCCTTTTTCCAGAAAACTAAAACCACACAAAGAGAATATAAACGAACAATAGGAAAGACGGCAGACGACTCAGGACAAGAAATACTCCGACAGAGAACAGACAAAACAAAATAACACCAAGTGTAACGGTGGTTGGCTGACCATAGAGATAAAAAAGGAAAAGCCAACCACCGAGAACACATTAAAAACTCAGTTTAAAATCGTAGGCGAAAGGCCAGAATCAACACAAGACAATAAAATAAAACAGAAACACTCAGATTTAATAATAAAAATCTCCTGCCTGACTAAAACGTAAAACTAAGTCAGCCATAGTAGGGTCACCAGTTAAAAGGGCAGGGAGCGTATCAGGCAGCGCAAATGTGTGCCTGAGCACAGCTAAAAGCGGACAAGACAATAAAATGTGCACCACCGTCAAAACCGCCCCGCAGCAGCAGAGAGGCGGGTCCTCACGACACAATAAATAACCGTGTGTCACCTGGGTGTGGCCAACACGGAGCCGACAAAGGACAACAGAGTCGCTGCGGTTGGCTCGCATGGAGGAACGCCACACCATCACGTGTCCTTTGTAGCACGGAGTTTATTAGGCATGGTTAGATCGCGCCATTAAGCGTCCCAGAGCGTAAAAACTTTTCGGCGGAGAACTGCTCACAAATCAGTCTCCTGGAGGCCAATGTCCAGAGATGGTTTATTGGTGGCCTCTTTCGCCAGGCGGTCAAGATTCTCATTGCCGGGTATCACAACGTGGCCTGGGGTCCACACAAAGAGCACAGAGCGGTCACAACAGGCTAGAGTATGCAGGGACTCCTGAATAGCCATCACCAGACGAGAACGAGGGAAACACTGGTCGAGAGCTCGTAAACCGCTCAGGGAATCGCTACATATCACAAACGACTCACCTGAGCAGGAGCGGATATACACTAGGGTACGTAAGATGGCGACCAGCTCAGCAGTGTAAACGCTGCAGCCAGCTGGCAATGAACATTGCTTGGGATGGTCCCGCATAACCGATACGACCAGCAACCATCGAGCCGTCAGTGTAAACAATGCCAGAGCCCTGATACGTGGCCAGGATGGAATAAAAGCGGCGGTGGAAGGCCTCTGGAGGGACTGGGCGCTTTGGCCCCAGTGCCGAGTAGAAGGCAAGGGCGAGGAACACACCATGGGGGTGTACGCAAAGGGGCCTGGAAAGGAGGTGAAACAGGGAAAACCCCAAGCCTGGGGAGAAGCTCAGTGATGCGGACTGCGATCTTACAACCTGACTGGGGCCAATGTTCTGGCAGATGGACGACTGAGTGCAGGAACAGAAGACGATAACTTGCATTCCCAGGCAAGCTAAAAACATGGGCAGCATAAGCAGCCAGTAATTGTTGGCGTCGTAACTGCAGTGGAGGGACACCTGCCTGCACAAGTATGTTGTCCACAGGGCTGGTCCGGAAAGCACCAGTGGCAAGGCGTATCCCGCTGTGGAGTATTGGGTCCAGCACCCGCAACGCAGATGGGGATGCTGAGCCATAAGCCAGACTTCCATAATCCAGACAAGACTGGATTAACGCCTGGTAGAGTCGTAACAGGGTAGATCGGTCGGCGCCCCAGCGGGTGTGGCTCAAGCATCACAGAGCATTTAGAAGCCGCCAACACATCTGTTTAAGCTGCCGAATATGAGGCAGCCAAGTCAACCAGGCGTCAAAAACCATCCCCAAAAACCTATGTGACTTCACAACAGCAAGAAGTTTGCCATCAAGGTAAAGCCGCGGCTCTGGATGAACAGTGTGTCGCTAGCAGAAATGAACAACGCAGGTCTTGGTTGCCAAAAACTGAAAGCCATGCGCTGCAGCCCAAGACTATGCCTTGCGGATAGCGCCCTGCAGCTAATGTTCAGCAGCTGTAATCCCATTTGAGCTATAGTAAAGGCAGAAGTCGTCAGTAAACAAGGACGCTGAGGCACACGATCCCACCGCCGCAGCAAGGCCGTTAATTGTTATTAAAAGCAGGCACACACTTAAAACAGATCCCTCTGGCACCCTGTTCTCCTGAACTTGGGAGGAACTATGGCAGGATGCGACTTGCACGCGGAAGGTTCGATGCGACAGAAAAGTTCGGATGAAAATAGGCAGTGGACCCCGAAGACCACATCCATGGAGTGTAGAAAGGATGTGATGACGCCATGTCGTATCGTACGCCTTCCGCATGTCGAAAAGACAGCGAGCAACTGCTGACGGCGGGCAAAGGCAGTATGGATGGCTGACTCCAGGATCACCAGATTTTCGGCGGCGGAGCGGCCTTTACGAAACCCACCTTGAGGCAGAGCCAGAAGGCCACGGGACTCGAGTACCCAACTCAACCGCCGGCTCACCATACGTTCAAGCAACTTGCAAAGAACGTTGGTGAGGCTGCTGGGACGGTAGCTGTCCACCTCCAAAGGGGTCTTGCCAGGTTTTAAAACGGGCATAACAATACTTTACTGCCATTGCGATGGAAACTCACCCTCGCCCCAAATACAGTTGTAAAGGTCGAGGAGGCGTCGCTTGCAGACCACTGAGAGTTGTTTCAGCAACTGACAGTGGATGCGATCTGGCCCAGGAGCGGTATCAGGACAAGCGGCGAGAGCACTATGAAATTCCCACGCACTGAATGGAACATTGTAGGATTCAGGATGGTGGGTCCGAAATGAAAGGCTCCAATGTTCCATCCACTCTTTCATGGAGCGGATGGCCAGTGGGTAATTGGCAGAAGCGGAACTCAGAGCAAAATGCTCTGCCAAGCGGTTGGCAATTACGTCGATGTATGTACAAACTGCTCCATTTAGTGAGAGTGCAGGGACGCTGACAGGGGTCAGATAGCCATAAAGGCCCAGACCAGCGATGGAATGACACGGAGGCCAATGGTTGACACATAACGCTCCCAATACTTCTGCTTGCGTTGGCGGATAAGACGGCGGGCCCGCGCAAGCAGCTATTTGAAGGCGATGAGGTGTTCTATGGAGGGATGTGGCTTGTGACGCTGGAGCGCCCACGGGCGATCCTTAATAGCTTCAGCGATCTCGGGCGACCACCAAGGTACAGTCCTCCGCCGAGGGGACCCAGAAGAACGGGTAATGGCAGATTCTGCGGCGGTAACGATGCCGGTGGTGACCGAGTGAACCACCACATCAATGTCGTCATTAGAGGGATGCTCAATAGCGGCAATGGAGGAGAACAAGTCCCAGTCAGCCTTATTCATAGCCCAACTGCTAGGGAGCCCAGAAGAGTGACACTGTGGCAGTGACTGAAAGATCATAAAGTGGTCACTACCGTAAAGGTCGTCATGCACACTTCATTGGACGGTTGGTAAAAGGCTACGGCTGCAGATCGAAAGGTCGATGGCGGAGTACGTGCCATGCGCCACACTGAAGTGTGTGAAGGCACCATCATTTAAAATCTAAAGATCGAGCTGTGCCAACATATGCTCAATGGTGGCGCCTCCACCTGTTGCCACTGACCCACCCCCAGAGAGGGTTATGTTCGTTGAAGTCGCTCAGTAACAAGAAAGGTGGCGACAATTGGGCTATTAGCGCAGCCAAGACATGCTGCACGACATCACCATCCGGTGGAAGTTAAAGACTGCAGACGGTAACAGCCTGTGGCGTCCACACCCGAACAGTGACAGCGTCTAAATGTGTTTGTAGAGGGACAGAGTCGCTGTGAAGCGAGTGAAGGACATAGATGCAGACGCCACAAGACACCCTTTCATAAGCTGTCTGGTTCTTATAATAACCCTGATAGCCACGAAGGGCGGGGATTCGCATTGCTGGAAACCAAGTTTCCTGAAGTGGATTGCAGAAGAAAGGGTGAAGGCTGATAAGCTGTCGGAGCTTAGCTAGATGATGGGAGAAACTGCTGCAGTTCCACTGGACGATGATATTGTCCATGGCTAAGAAAGGAGCGAAGGCACTGGAAAGGCTCGGGTCACCTGCTGCCTCCTATGGAGCATCTGTGCAAGTGCTATCCATTGTGTCTCAGGGACTGGCGAGATCAAGGTCCTCAGTGGATGCAAGAATCTCCATCTCATCCTCAGACTCAGAGCTCGTAGGTAGTGGTGGAGTAGGTGCCACCGCAGGTGTCTGGGTTTACGGGTCTTCAATATCGTTTTCTCTCGCTGTTACTTTGGTTTCCGTTGCTGAGATGTCTTACTGGATTCAGTCTCCGGTACTGAAGATGATCTGGAAGGTCGACGACCAGTGGCCTGTGGCTTCTTCAGCCACTGGTTGGTGTCTACTGTGCTGCTGGTAGGAACCTGGGAAGGGAGTGACCCAAGGGGTCCTTTCCGAGCGAGAGAAGCCGAAGATGACTTATGCTTCTCCGGCTTAGAAGTGGGGACTGGTGTCCCTGGTGGTTGAGTGGGTGCTGATCCAGAGGTAGGTGGTGTGGGAGCAACAGCGAGAGAAATGGCCCCCATCATCAAAGGGGCAGGTGAGGTCCTCTGACGCTGAGAGCTGACTGTATATAGTGCAGCTGAAGGAGCTGAAGCAGCAGTGACAGTGGAGGCATAAGATGACATCATGTGCACGGGATGTAGCCTTTCAAATTTCCGCTTAGACTCAGTGTAGGTCAGTCGGTCCAGTGTCTTATATTCCATGATTTTGTGTTCTTCCTGTAAGATACTGAAGTCCGGCGAGTAAGGTGGATGAGGCTCTCCACAGTTGACACAGATTGTAGGCGGGCACATGGAGTACTGGGATGAGATGGGCGTCCACAATCTCGGCATGTGATGCTGTAAGTAAAGTGGGAAGACATATGGCTGAACTTCCAGTACTTGAAGCACCGCATCGGGGGAGGGATATAGGGCTTGACGTCTCTACGGTAGACCATCACCTTGACATTCTCCGGTAATGCATCACCCTCGAAGGCCAAGATGAAGGCACCGGTAGCAACCTGATTGTCCCTCAGACCCCGATGAGTGCGTGGGACGAAATGAACACCTCTACACTCCAAGTTGGCGCGCAGTTCATCATAAGACTGCAGAAGTAGGTCCCTATGGAAAATAACACCCTGGACCATATTTAAACTCTTATGTGGTGTGATGGTAAAGTTAACTTCCCCAAACTTGTCACAAGCAAGTTGTGGTGTCACCGCCAGACACCACACTTGCTAGGTGGTAGCCTTTAAATCGGCCGCGGTCCGGTAGTATACGTTGGACCCGTGTGTCGCCCCTATGAATGGTTGCAGACCGAATGCCGCCACACGGCAGGACTAGAGACTTCCTAGCACTCAGACCAGTTGTACAGCCGACTTTGCTAGCGATGGTTCACTGACAAATTACGCTCTCATTTGCCGAAACGATAGTTAGCATAGCCTTCAGCTACGTAATTTGCTACGACCTAGCAAGGCGCCAGTATCCGTACTATTGATATTGTGAATCATGTAGAATAAAGAGCGACGTTCGTCATTAATGAATTAAAGTTAAGTATTCCACCAGCTACGTCCGTTTTCCTCAATTCTAATTCCCTTGTCATGTTCCAGACCTCACGCCAGCCTGCGTGAGCTAAAACGCGTGCATTTCGGCCTCCTTTAGCAATATGGTTGGCTCTCCTGCCAACCACAACACAAGTAACCTGCGTGACTGAGCAGAGGAGGCCGTTTTTATCAAAACTGACCCACAGCGCATTTTGGACAAGCCCTCCACCTCCCCAAACTTGTCCTCTATATGCTCTCCAAAAATCTGAGGCTTCATGGATACAAAGGATTCCCCATAAGCTCTGGTACAGACGAGATACCTGGGCGAATACATGTCACTGTCATTCATTGCCTTTCATTCGTCCCATGGTGTGTCCAGGGATGGGAACGATTTGGGGTCATAAACGTTAGCTTCAAGATGAGCCCTCGAACGCTTAGAGACTGCTGGTGGCTGGCCACCAGCAAGACGTGATGTGTCATGCTTTATTGCATGTCATCCACCCCATAGGCGCCACCCAGCCACAGCAAGGGCCACCTGGCAGGATGGCCATTGCTGGGAGTCCCGATGTCCCAGGGAGATGGGCATCTACTCCTTGGCATAAATGGGGAGTAAATGGTGCAGGCATCAGTAGACCGATCCCTGTGTTGTCAGGGGGCTACAACCAACAGGGTACATAGTGGCCCACCACAATGGTCTGGCTGCCGTGCTGGATCTTAGATGCAAAAGTGTCCAAGGCCATCGTTGCAGCTAAAATCAACACTGCACAGTGCAGCGTGGTAATCGCACCCAGGGACGTATCCTCGCCCAAGAGATGGAAAACGAGCGGGACAGCAAAGCAACGACGAGAAAGCCGGCTAAAGGTCTCGATGCACTACGGATACTGTGTACCATGTAAGGCGCCCTTCCCCAATTAGCTCGCCCTTCCGAAGAATTTAGAAAGATGGTTTCAAACCCGAGAGGGGACTATCACATCATGCCGAAACGCTTAAGACTCCTTTTAGTCGCCTCTTACGACAGGCAGGAATTCCGCGGACCTATTCTTACACCTGAACCCGCAGGGGAAGGTAGTGATGGAACAGTCTGTGTCTGCTGAGGTGGCTATTCAGCAGAGCGAGCAAGTGTCGGGATTAGAGATAGAATTTGTTCAGTCTAAAGTAGCGAGCAAGGAACGTTTTGCTGTAAACGCAGTAATTCTTGACACTAACGCTGCGTCTTTGGTCATCCCTTTCTCGGGAAAAGCTGGGGAGGATGTAATGATTTTTTTTCAGAACCTTAGCAGGGCCGCTAAATTGGGAAATTGGGGTGCAGAAACACTTTTGCATGTGACTAAGTTGAAAGTAACTGGGGAAGCCAGAGCGCACGTTACATGCCATGAAGTATTAAGGGAAGCTCGGAGATTTGAATTATTCAAAAAAGGGTTGTTGGAAATGGGTATCAGAGGGAAAATACGTCTAGATATTATCGGGAACAATTGAATAGAATGTATCAAAGGAATGGGGAATCAATAGAAGGTTTTGTAGATCGAATTCGAAAAATTAATGTTAATACCTATGAGCTAATGGATTCCAATAGGGTTAATGAAGCCATTCTGCAGGAAGCTGAGCAGAGGACACTAGACGCATTTTTGCGGGGAATACAGCCTGAAAGCACCCACAAGATTAGGATGGAATTCGCTAAGACTCTCAATGAGGTAGTCGGAATTGCTGTGGCGTTAGAGGAAGTTGAAGCAGTAACAAAGACATGGGACATGAAACCAGTATTTAATGCAGAAATAAAATGTTTCAAATATGGTCGGATGGGACACATTAGACGCAATTGCAAGGAAGTGCAGTGCACGAAATGTACAAGTTGGGGTCATATGGAGCGTAATTGCAATGGGTCCTGCAGAAACGTGATAGTAAACCGCAAGATTAAACGGGACAGGAGGTGGTGTGTCCACTGTGCAACACCCCCGGTGAGGACTAGTGCTAGTGTAGAATCAGTGGCAGACTTTTCTCTGAGCGGCTTGGTGAGGGGCAGACCGTGCAAATTTTTATTGGATACCCAGTCTCAAGGTATCCGTGGTGAGTAGAAATGTACTCAGTAAAAGTAGAATTAAAACCACCACGCTGGGCGTTAAGTGGCGTGTGTTGTGGACGGGTGAAGTCACTTGGATCAGCGGTGTTAAACTTCTGAGTGGAAATGAGGAACTTCCAGGTGAAGGTAGAGGTTCTTCTAGTTGTTGACAGCAGCTATGATGTCATACTCGGATTGGAGTTCCTGGTTGCGCATCACGCAAAAGTTAACCTGGAACGTCGTACATTAGAACTGGATGGAATACAATGGCGCCAAGTTTCTGGGGGCCGAAAAACCATTACTGTTGCAAGGAACCGCCCAGACGTCAGGTGGGCCACCTAAACTGCATAGAAGATCCCTTAGGGTTAACACACGGGATACTATACAGAAGGGTACAGGGAAAATAATTTGAGCAGATGATGGAGCTAGCATGCCAGTAAATTCGTTGTGTGTCGTTGACCCATTGAGCCGTTGGATAAAATGGTTTTACGCGCCGTAGCGTGTCCTACATGCAGGAGATAGAAGGAAAAAAGGTTGTGCCTGTCAGTATTGATAATTTTGGCCTAGAAGAGGTGCAGTTAGCACTGGGTACCCTAATAGCGAATCTGTAGATAATAGGAGAACATGAAGTGGATAAGGATTCACAGCAGATTACACAATGCCAGGAGAGACTGTCAGCTGGTCCGCACTGAGGGGTAAAGTAGCACATTTAGAACGACAAGACAGAGAAATCATGGAGAACCTTTTCATGGAATATACTAAGAGTTAATTAATTCTCATGGTCCACCACCTGCCACACCATTATTTCAGCATTACATCCCCATGAGAATGAAGTAGCGGTGTATAAATGTCTATATCATGTTCCAAAAAGTTTACAGCCTGTCATGGAAGAACTTATTAATCAACAGCTTAGGGATGGGATAATAGAAACCAGTAGTAGTCCCTGGTCCGCTCCTGTCGTAATAGTGGGTGCACAATCACCTGATGGGGGCAAGGCATATCGTTTTTGTTGTGATTATCGTTTCCTGAATCAAAAAAACTGTTTCGGATGCATACCCAGTGCCTAATATCACCGAAACTCTGCATAATTTGGGTCAGTGTCGGTACTTCTCGACCTTGGATCTTCCAAGTGGGTACCACCAGTTGAAGATCGCCCCGGAAGACCGACTGAAGACAGATTTTTCAACTCCTACACGTAATTTTCAGTATTGGCGAATGCCTTTTGGACTCAAAAATGCTCTGGCAAACTTCCAACGGTTACTAGATAGCGTGTTACTAGGGCTGAAACCTAATCAGTGTATGATATATTTGGACGACATAATTGTTTTCTCAGAGAACGTGCAAGAACATGTGCGCCGTTTGTGTGAAGTTTTCGATCGTCTGAAAGCAGTGCGGTTAACTCTTCATATGGAAAAACGTCATTTTTTGTTGCAAGAAGTCCGTTATTTAGGTCATATTATAAGACGGATCTAAAACTTGTAGAGGCAGTAATGAGTTTTCTGACACCTACAAAAGTAAAAGAGTTGCACTCTCATTTAGGTCTCGCCAATTTTTACAGAAGGTATATTCCAAAATTTGAGGAAACTGCAAGACCCCTCACGCAGTTGTTTAAGAAGGGAGTAAAATTTCACTGTCCAGCAGAATGCAAAGAGGCTTTTCAAAAGTTAAAAAATTTAATGTCTAGTCCAGTTTTGGCTTTTCCAGATTTTGATAAACAGTTTATATTATCTTGCGACTCTAGCAAGTTTGCTTTGGGTATAGATGGGCATTAACACCCGATAGCATATGCTTCCAGACAGCTAAACAACGCAAAAAAAATTACTCAACAACCAAGGAGTTATTGGCATTAATTTTCGGAATAAACTATTTCTGGTGTTATTTGTATGGACGACATTTCATGGTTATTACTGACCATGCAGCACATAAGTGGCTGTTAGGGCTTAAAGACTCAATGAGTAGATTAACTAAGTGGGCTTTGCGTCTTAGTGAGTACGGTTTTGAAGTGATTCACTGACTAGACAGGGAAACGCGGATGGTCTGAGTCGTAAAGTATGCGCCATGGAATGCACAGAAATAAATGAGAACGAATGGGTGAAGGCACAAACAGCCAACACAGATTGTCAACGATTTACGTCACAGCGACAGTTCATTGTGGAAGACGGGATATTGTACCGTAAAACTATGAACTGTCCATGCATAGTCGTATCAGAAAAATTGCGAAGTGAAATTTTATGGCAAGCACATGATTCAATGTTTTCTGGTCATTCAGGTCGAAGAGCAATGGAAAGGAGGGTAGCACAGAGTTACTGGTGGTCAATGCATAAGCAAGATGTTGATCAGTACGTAAAGAATTGCATTCCTTGTGCTCAATGGGCGGAACTGAGTCATCAGAAAATTGTGATGCAACGACTACTGGAAGCAGACAGACCTCTCCAATTACTAGGCGTAGACGTCTTGGGACCATTTGCGCAAACACCTGCGGGTAATCGCTATGTTCTAACAATAATAGATCATTTTCCATGCTGTGTGTCTATGACAGCTATTTCGGACCAGCGAGCCGAAACAATGGCTCACGCCATGGTGCATCAGTGGATATTGAAATTCAGAACACCTGAAATATAATTACAGATCAAGGGTCAAACTTTATGTCCGATTTGATGAAATAGTTATGGAAGTCGTTGCGTGTAAAGAAATTGAGAACAAGCGCGTTACACCCGCAAGCTAATGGTTGGACCGAGAGAGTTCATCGTACAATAGCTAAGATGTTAAGTTATTATGTAAATTCGCAGCACAACAACTGGGATACCCTTTTGGCGTTTGTAACCATGGCGTATAACTCAAAAGTTCATGAAAGTACAGAATTGTCTCCGTATTAAGAAATGCCATCTCCATTTGAATTGCTCAAGACCCCACCAGGAAAAGATATTTCGGCTTTTAAGGATTTATCCACAAAGTTGGAAACAATCTGGAAGCAGATGAAAAAAATCAACACTAAAGCCTTAGAGAGACAGGGCAAAGTTCACAATAGGAAGGCGGCTTTACCCAAATATCATGTAGGACAATGGGTGATGATGACTAATCCATATGGGCCAAAAGGCAAAACGAAAAAATTTGCATCCCATTATCAAGGTCCTTTCCAGGTCATCGACATGACATCGCCGGTGAATGTCAAATTACAGCTTCCAACTCGCCCTACTATTGTCCATGAGAGCCAAATTAGGCCTTTCAGGTGGAATTTTGAGGAACTTCCTTCATTATCTGCAGTAACTTCTAGTGGAGAGAAAAATGAATCTATGAAAAAGAATAAGAAAGGAGTAGATAAACAAGAGAACCAAGTTAATTGTGGAAGCGATCAGACATGCTATTATGCTCTTAGGCCATGCGTAAAAAGAAAGGGCTAATGTGAGTTGGTTTTCTTTTGTTTCTCAGGAGGCGTGACGTTCTGGCAATAACAGCAGTTCCAGCGTCATGGGTTGCCCTGAAGAGGGAAGAGGGAAGGTGAGCACTCTCTGAGCATAGTTATTCTGTTTTGCTGTTGCAACTTAGCTGTAGCCTTGAAGGTACGCCCTATATCAAGTGGTGTTTTGTTCTCGTGACAATGGGATGTAATTATGTCTGGACATCAATGGACCTTAAGGGTGGACTGTAATATTTGGGCGGTTGAAGACGAAATCTGTAAATTAGAGGATACATTTAATGAACTTCATCCCACGGTAGCTAATCAGTCAAGGTTTAATGACACACAGGGGGAATATCAGCTACTACGATCAGCTTTTGCACGCTTACATGCTCGGTTCCAGCAAACTGCAGGATTAATCCCGCACGTCTGTAGGAAAAGAGGATGGTTAGATGCAGGTGGCCGTATCCTAAAAACTGTTTTTGGGACCGCTACCGCGGAAGATATTAAAACTATTAATGAAACGCTGAAGCAGGTATAGGATAATGTGAATAGCAACCAGGGAACGCTAGTTCTTCACACAACCCAATAAGAGAGTTTGGAGAAAGATACACGCCAATTGTGAGCTTTCGCCGCGACCTTGATGTCCCACATTAAGGCCACAGCCAAGACAACCAATCACGACTTGAGTATAATCAAGTACAGGTTGGATAACGTCGATACACAGCTGATAATCGCTAAGCTGTTCCGTTTTCTTGCTGATAGTACTACGGAAGCATGCATAGAAGCGACAGAACTTCAGGAGGCTTTGTTTCACGCAATGCGTGGTCACCTAACCCTGCTACTGTTACCTTCAGAACAACTTCGGGAAGGATTACAGAAAGTTCAATTGGAATTACCCGCATCCCTGGAGCTACTGACGACATTAACAGACGAACACTTATCTCTGTACTACAAAGTGGCCACTGTTACCAGTACGAAGACGGGTACTCTGCTGAGAATTCAAGTCATAATACCGTCAACATGTAAGGATTGTAAATTTGAATGTTACGCCTTGCATACGTATCCAGTGAAGTGGGAAATTTTGCATAAATTCGTACAATTAACCGTACGGCACGTAACAGACAAGCTCATGTGTTCCTCAGTGCATAAGACTTTCTGCGTTGTTGACCAGGTCCATTTACCCTCTGCCCCATGAAATTGCTACACACTCTTCCCAAATCTTTTGAATATTCTCTATTCCGCTCTAAAGAACCAGTCGCAGAGTGCCCTAAGGAAATTATAATGGGCATGGTGCAGTTCTTTCAGCGAGTGGGTCGACATTAGGTATTTTCATTAATGGAAAACACATTCGTTATTTGCGTTTGTTACGAGCAGGGTAAGCCGGGGAGTACGCAAAGAACAGGATGCAGGCGCAGGGACTGTTAATTAGCGGCACACAGTGTGACATTTCAGGACCAACTTTCCGTTTAATCTATGTACCCGACCAACTGGTGCAATTTGGCACGAAAAAAAATCTCTCTTGAATAGCACATTAAACCCGACTTTTCTCGCCTCTTTGGACCGGGTCTAGCAGCTCAGGATGGAGGTATAACTATAGTACATCTTTTTCAACGAGTGCATGAGTACCGTAATGAGCATAATAAACGCTTACTAGTTATTGGATCATCAACCACCGCCCTCTGGATTTTTATCTTTGTCGTAGGATTAGTGTACTATCGGCTCAAGAGGAAGGTAGCCCAAATGCCGCCCCCTTCCGACCTTTAACCTAAAGGTCCAGACAAAATCACTGAACAGTTGTGAGGCACTGCAGTAGGACACTCAGAAATTTTTATGAACAAAGATTAGTCTGAGGATAGAATGAACGAACACAGTGTAAATAGTGAATCAATCGCATTTTGTGTTGTTTGTGAAGTGGTTGTTTTGATTTTTTGGTTGAATTCGGGGACGAATTCTTTTCATAAGAGTGAGGAATTGTAGAGGACAAGGGGGTATTTTTAGGAAATATGGTGCGAAATTGTGATTTAGTGTGTTTCAGTGCGCAATGCGGCAGCCTCATGGCAAACAGCGGACGAAGGCCGGCCAGCGCGTTATGCAGGTGACAAAGTTTTGCAACGAGCGTCGGTATGTGTGTACGTGAGCGGCAGCCATCACAACGCAGCATTAGCAGAATTACGCAGGCCCGAGCCGCATGTGGTGCGGTTGTGTTAACATCTCATCGAGAACCTTCTAATAAACACGCCGCAGCGTAACCGGCGGATTCAGCAGCGGTCTGCACTATTGTAGGGCATCAGAGGTGGACGTCGGCATTCGGTTCGACCGATTGCGCGTTCGGTTTCTGTGACATCATCGTCATCAGTGACGCTGTCCCCGGGGACCAGATGGCGGTGAGTGTTGCCCGCTGCTGCACCGGCGACTCCTGGCGTCGTCACGAGTGCAGCGTCTGCAGGAGGCAGGCGAGCTGGGCCAGGCCTCGTGCCGCTAAGCTCCTACCGCCTGTGCAGCCGCTGACCGAGCGCGGCGTCGCGTTCCCCGGGCTGCGTACGTCAGCACGTCTCCACCACGACACGAGTGGTGGGGCTGAGCTACTGGAAAATGTATTGGGAGAACCAACAATAAAGAGAAAGTTTGCTAAAAACAGCCACCTTCTTCTATCCAACCACGCCTTACAACCCCGACCACGTCACCCACTCCGGTCATCCTATTACAGTATTTATGTATGTCAGTACCCAAATACATCATCAACCATCGTTTCTCTTGTTTGCTTGACACCAATAGTGAGTTGCTTCAATATTGTGAGCACACTATCAGATGCTACGCCATTGTCAACTGTCACCATTTGGTGTAAACTTTGCCTTTCGTTTCTTTCATGTGACGTTTCACAGACTTCTTTACATAGTGCTAGCGCACTTGCACACATTCTTTCCCGTGGTTCAACGTACCAAACTTGCACCTCATCTGATTCTGCCTCTGAACCACTAGATCCGCCGTCTGTCTGGTTTTGTTGGTCTCAACCTGAGATATCAATCGCGAAACTGCCTCCGTTCCCTCTTCATTGTAGCCTCGTTTGGTTTCATAGCCTCTGACTTTCACGGTTTGCGCGTGCTGAGCTCTAGTCAACATGAAGAAAGTGTAGTTATCTATGCCGAAACCTGGGTTAACACTTAACACTAGATGCTTTTTTCGCAGTCGAGGCGGGTTTTTAGTTTTTTAATATATTAACCAATGATGGCTGACGTGCTGCGATGTTGTAGGTTCTTGAATTCATACAAGCTGACACGTCTTCAGAATAACACGGAAAGTCTATGGATGCTCAGATCAACTCAACAACGCCAGAAAGTTCATGCACAAGCTACTTTTACTCAAAAACACCAAACATTTTCTTTACACATTAATAAAACCTTTTCTACTCTGTAGATCATACATTTACAGGCGCATACAATTAGGCAGTTAGGCAGTAGTAGCCGACCGCGAAAGACGCAGCAACAGATAAGTAAACTGCTTTTGCGACATTTACGAGTTCCTAGCCAGGAGCGAATTTTATTATATCATCTGTGTGCTTTAATAGTTTAGTTTCTTGGTTTGTGCATGTAAATTTAAAATCTGATAGCTACAGTTCCCGCGTTTTCGTTTGCATCAGAAATTAAACCGATTTTGTGATATAAGTTCCTTCTCAGGGGCAAATTACTTAGTTTCACCTGAGTGCTTCGGTAGTTAGGTTCTTGAATATCTGCGTATTGCTAGACACAGTTCATGCGTTTTCGTCAGGGTCTGCATTAGAGTTGCACAGCACGTGCTGATAGTCCGTTTATCTGCATAGTTTAGTTTACCAAAGTCTTTGGTATGCACAGGGACTGCGATTATTGTGTGCGGATGCGAACCATGTTGGTGACACTTCGCACTCAGCTTCAGGCTGTGATGGCTTCGGTTACACAGCTTGAGGCTGCAGTGGATGGGCACCACTATTGTGGGCCGGCCGTGGGGATCCAACGAACGTCCAGCGCGTCCGAGTCCTCCGATCGGTCCTCACCGGTGGCCAGCCATGTTACTGCTCGCACCGAGGCTGACCCCTCGGCTGTGGTCAAGGTCGCCCCAAGGTGAAGCAGGCAGCGAAAGGCTTCCCAGGTGGCCGCACTAAGGCCTCCCCGGTTTGTCTGACAAACAGGTTCCAGTTGCTGTCTGTGGCTGATACTGTCGCTGAGTTTCAGAAGAAACCACTCAGCCTGCAAAATCGGGGAAATCGCAGAGGGTGGGACTATTGGTAGTTGGGAGCTCCAGCGTTAGGTGCATTGTGGGCCCCTTAGGGACGTGGCTGACAAGGACCGTAAGAAAACCAATGTGCACTCCGTGTGCATACTGGGTGGACTCGTTACAGATGTGGAAAGAGTCCTTCCAGATGCCATGAAGAGCACAGGTGGTTGCTCATGTCGGCTAAAAGAAGTAGTAAAGGCTGTTAGTCTTGGTTGCAAGATGGAAGGAGAGCTGACCATTTGCAGCATAGTCGACAGGACCGATTGAGTTGGTTGATTGGTTTGGGGGACTAAAGGGACCAGACTGCTATGGTCATCAGTCCTTTGTTCAAAAATTTCAAACACCCACACAGAATAAAACGAACAATGGAAAAGATGCAGACGACATAGGATAAGAAAGACGTAGACAGAGACAAGACAAAAGAAATTAAAATCACACAGAGTGTGACAGTGGCTGGCATCCATAGAGACAAAAAAAGGAAAAGCCAACCACCAACAAACACATTAAAAACTCAATCTAAACTCGTAGGCCAAAGGCCAGACTCAACACACAAAAAACAGAACAAACACTCATATGAAATGTTAGAAAAAACCTGCCCGAATAAAACGTAAAACTAAGCCTGCCATGGCAGTGTCATTTGTTAAGAGAGCAGTGAGCGTGTCGGGCAGTGCGAACGCCAGCCTGAGCTCAGCTACAAGTGGACACTCCAACAAAGTGTGGACCACCGTCAAAACGGATCTGCAGCGATATAAAGGTGGGTCCTCACATTGCAGCAAGTGGGCGTGCATCATCCATGTATGCCCGATGTGCAGCCGGCAGAGGACAACAGACTCTCTGCGAGAGTCCCGCAAGGAGGTGCGCCTCACTCCGGTGGCCTCCTTGATGGCCCAAAGATTATTTGGTGAAGGCAGGGCGCGCAATTCAGTGTCCCAAAGTTCGAAAACTTTGTGGCAGAAGACAGCTCGCTAATCGGTCTCTGGGAGGCCAATGTCCAGAGATGGTTTACTTGTGGCCTGTTTCGCCAGGCTTTCAACATGTTCATGCCGAGTATCCCAACATGACCTGGGGTCCACACAAAGACCATGGAGCGGCCGCAACAGGCAAGAGCATGGAGGGACTCCTGGACAGCCATCACCAGACGAGAGCGAAGGAAGCACTGGTCGATACCTCGTAAACTGCTCAGGAGTCGCTACAGATAACGAAGGACTCCTGGATCAGGATATACTCTAGGGCACGAAAGATATAGACCAGCTCAGCAGTGGAAATGCTGCAGCCAGTCGGCAATGAATGTTGTTCGTAGTGGTCCCATAGAGTCAGATCATAACTGACACGACCAGCAACCATCGAACCGTCAGTGTAAACAACGCCAGAGACCTGATACGTGGCAAGGATGGATAGAAAGCAGTGGCAGAAGGCGACCGGAAGGACTGAGACCTTCGGGCCCTGTGCCAATTCGAGACAAAGGTAAGGGCTGGGCACACAGCACGGGGGTGTACGCAGGGGTCCGAACAAGAGGTGGAAGGGGAAAACACGAAGCCCAGAGAGAAGCACTCTGACGCAGACCGCGATCTTACAACCCGACCGGGGCTGACGATCTGGGAGATGCAAGACTGACTGCGGAAACAGGATACGATAATGCCCGGGCCAGCTACAAACATGCACAGCATAAGCGGCCAGTAAATGTTGGCGCCATAACCGCAGTGGAGGGAAACCTACCTCCACAAGTATGCTGTTCACAGGGCTGGTCCGGAAAGCACCAGTGGAAAGTCGTATCCCGCTGTGAAGGATTGGGGCCAGCAACAGGAACGCAAAAGGGGACGCTGAACAATAAGCCAGGTTCCCATAATTAACGCCTGGTAGAGCCATAAGAGGGTAGATTGTTCGGCGCCCCAGTTAGTGTGGCACAAGCATCGCAGAGCATTAAGATACCGCCAACACATCTGTTTAAGCTGCCGAATATGTGGGAGCCAAGTCAACCAGGCATCAAAAACAACACCCAAAAACCGATGTGCCTCCACCACAGTAAGACGTTCGCCTGCAAGATAAAGTCGCGGCTCAGGGTGAACGGTGCTTCGCCGGCAGTAATGCATAACGCAGCTCTTGGCAGACGAAAACTGGAAGCAATGCGCTACAGCCCAATACTGCGCCTTGCGGATAGCGACGTGGAGCTGAAGTTCAGCAGCTGCAATGCCAGAGGCAGAAGTCGTCAGCATACAGGGAAGCTGAGACAGACGTTCCCACCACAGCAGCGAACCCGTTAATTGGAATTAAAAACAGGCAGACACTGAGGACAGACCCCTGTGGGGCCCCGTTCTCTTGAACTCGGGAGGAACTATGGGAGGCCGCGACTTGCACGCGGAAGGTACGATGCGACAGAAAATTGCGTAGGAAAATCGGCAGTGGACCCTGAGGACCCCAACTATGAAGTGTAGAGAGGATGTGATAGCGCCATGTCGTATCGTAAGCCTACTGCATGTCAAAAAAGACAGCGACGAGGTGCTGACAGCGGGCAAAGGCCATACGGATGGCTGATTCCAGGCTCACCAGATGGTCGGTGGCAAAGCGGCCTTTACGAAACCCACAATGATACGGAGCCAAAAGACCCCGAGACTCGAGTACCCAACTCAACCACGGCTCACCATGCGTTCGAGCAACTTGCAAAGAACATTGGTGAGGCTAATGGGGTGGTAGCTGTCCTGCTCCAGTTGGCTCTTGCGTGGTTTCAAAATGGGGATAATAATGCTTTCCTGCCATTGCGACGGAAACTCACCATCGATCCAAATACGGTTGTAAACGTCGAGGAGGCGTCGCTGGCAGTACACTGAGAGGTGCTTCAGCATCTGACAGTGGATGTGATCTTGCCCGGGAGATATAACAGGACAACCCGCTAGGGAACTGTGGAATTCCCACTCACTGAATGGGACATCGTAGGATTCAGGCTGGCGCATGTGAAATGAAAGGCTCTGATGTTCCAGTCGCTCTTTAATGGAGCGGATAGCCAGTGGGTAATTCACTGATGTGGAACTGAGAGAAAAATGGTCTGCCAAGCGGTTGGCAATTATGTCAGAGTCAGTACAAACTGCTCCATTCAGTGACAGCACAGGGACGCTGACAGGGGTCCGATAGGCATAGAGGCGGCTAATCTTGGCCCAGACCTGCGATGGAAAGACATGGAGGCCAATGGTGGACACATACCGTTCCCAGCACTCCTGCTTGAGTTGGTGGATAAGGCGGAGGGCCCACGCACGCAGCCGTTTAAAGGCGATGAGGTGTTCTATGGAGGGACGTCGCTTGTGACGCTGGAACGCCCGCCGGCGATCTTTAATCCCTTAAGCTGTCTCAGGAGACCACCAAGGCACAGTCCGCCTCCGAGGGGACCCAGAAGAACAGGGAATGGCACATTCTGCGGCAGTAACGATGCCGGTGGTGACCGAGTGAACCGCCGCATCAATGGCTTCATTAGAAAGAGGCGCAATAGCGGCCATTGATGAGAACATTTCCCAGTCAGCCTTATTCATAGCCCATCTGCACGCTATGGCAGTGACAGAAAGATCGGAAAGTGGTCACTACCACACAGGTCATCATGCACACTCCATTGGACAGATGGAAAGAGGCCAGGGCCGCAGATCGGTAGGTCGATGGGGGAGTACGTGCCATGCGCCACACTGAAATGTGTAAAGGATCCATCATTTAAAATATAAAGGTCGAGCTGTTCCAAGGACCGATTGCGGACCTCTGGTACAGAGCCGAGTGGAGGGTCTGAATCAGAGGCTCAGTCGGTTCTGCAGATTCCTCGACTTGCGCCAAAGGGTGTTGGGTTTCGGGTTCCGCTGAATAGGTCAGGCGTTCACTATGCGCTGGAGGCGGCTACATGGGAAGCAGGGGTGTATGCCGTGAACTGGGCGCTTTTTAGGTTAGCAGGTCTCGAGAAAACACAAGAAGGGTTTCAGTCACAAAGGGTGCCTGCTGAACACAGTAAAAACGTAGATACAGGAACCATTGGTCTAACAGTTGTAAATTGTCGTAGCTGTGTGGGGAAAGTACCAGAGCTCCAAGCGCTAATAGAAAGCACTGATGCTTAAATCGTTACAGGCACTGAAAGCTGGCTAAAGCCGGATATAAGCTCAGCCGAAATTTTTGCGAAGAACCTAACCGTGTTCCGAAAATATAGGCTGAACACGGTTGGCGGTGGCATGTTTGTTGCTGTTAGAAGTACTTTAACTTGTCGCGAAATTGAAGTAGATACTTTCTGTGAGTTAATATGGGCAGAGGTCATTTTTGGCAACCGGAATAAAATAATAATTGATACTTTTTACCGACCTCCCAGTTCAAATGATACAGTTGCTGAAAGGTTCAAATAAAACTAGAGTTTGATTTCAAACACGTACCCGACTCATTGGATATTAGTTAGTGTTGACTTTAATTTACCCTCGATATGTTGACAAAAATACATGTTTAATTCCGGAGGTCCGCATAAAAAAATTATCCGAAATTTTACTAAACGCATTCTCTGAAAATTATTTCGAGCAGTTACTTCATGAGCCCGCGCGAATAGTAAACGGTTGCGAAAACACACTTGACCTCTTAGCAACAAATAATCCTGAGTTAATAACCAGCATCAAAACCGATATAGGGATTAGTGAACACAGGGTTGTCATAGAGAGACTGAAAATTGTAATCCCCAAATCCTCGAAAAATAAGCCAAAAATATACCTATTCAAAAAAGCAGACAAAAATTCACGTGACGCCTTCCTGAGAGACAATCTCCAATCAGTCCAAATTAATAATATAAATGTAGACCAGACGTGGCTTGAAATTCAAAGAAATAGTATCGGCAGCAATTGAGAGGTTTATACCAAATAAACTAACAAACAACGGAGCTGATCCACCTTAGTACGTAAAACAGGTTAGAACACTGTTGCAGAAACAACGAAACAATCATTCCAAATTTAAAAAGACGCAAAATCCCCAAGATTGGCGATTCTTTACAGAAGCTCGAAACTTAGCGCGGAGTTAACTGCTAGACGCCTATAACGGTTTCCACAACGAACCTTTGTCTCGAAACCTGGTAGAAAATTCAAAGAGATTCTGGTCGTATGATAAGTATGTTAGCGGAAAGAAACAATCAAAGCCTTTTCTGCGTGATAACAATGGAGATACTATCTAAGGCAGTGCTGCTGAAGCAGATTTACTAAACACAGCCTTCCGAAATGCCTTCACAAAATAAGACGAAGAAAATGTTCGAGAATTCGAATCGAGAACAGCTGCCAACATGAGTAACGTAGAAGAAAATATCCTCGGAGTAGTGAAGCAACTCAAATCACTTAATAGAACAAGTCTTCTGGCTAAATGGCTCTGAGCACTAACCTAACTAACCTATGGACATCACACACATTCATGCCCGAGTCAGGATTTGAACCAGCGACCGTAGCGGTCGCCCGGCTCCAGAGTGTAGCTCCCAGAACCACACAGCCACTCCGGCCGGCAAGTCTTCTGGTCCAGACTGCATACCAATTAGGTTCCTTTCGGGGTATGGTGATGAATTAGCTCCATCACCACCGATATTTCGACAGGAGCACACCCTCCCATTCTCAAGGCACAAATGCAAGGAGGAAGAAATGTGCAAGGACATTTAATACCTCGGTTCACAGAGTAGAAACAAGGAAGATACCACACACAGAACAAATGTCAACACAAACAAAGATAACCAACATCAGAAGTATCGATAGTGACTATTAATCAACAGGTGAGGTAGCACTAATTCTGTCCCTCTGTTTTTTTGATGGGAGACAGAGCCGGTTTCCAAGCAGCATTTAAACAAAATCCACCGTCTCTGTTAATAAGGTTGCTTGATAGTTTGACTTCAACAGTTTCCTTAGTAACACTATCCCAGTAGCTGGACGTGCAGGCCAGAATCCTCATGTGGTCGTATTCCACAGGATCACCGGTGTCGAGGCAATGTTCTGCAATAGCCGATTTGCTCGGCTGTTGTAAGCGTGTGTGACGCTTATGTTCAGTACACGGGTCTTCCACAGTCCTGATTGTCTGGCCAATGTATGACATACCACAGCTGCAAGGAATACGATAGACCCCAGCCTTACGCAAACCAAGATCATCTTTTACGGACGCCAACAGGGGCTTAATCTTAGAAGGTGGTCGAAAAAACACATTTCACATCATATTTCAGTAAAATACGGCCAATCCTGTTGGAAATGCTCCCTGCGTAAGGCAGAAAGGCCGTGAACTTTGGTGCCAATTCGTTGCTATCATCACTCAACCGTTGCACAGAAGGCTGATACCGCAACGTGCGTTTGATCTGCTTCTCAATATAACCACTCTGACGAAAGGTGACTTCGAGATGCGTGCTTTTGGAATATCGTCTCGTTACATGACTGGATTTGCGATTTCCTGTCAGAGGGGTCAAAGTTCGTAGTAACTGATGGACAGTCATCGAGTAAAACATAAGTGATTTCAGGCGTTCCCCAAGGTAGTGTTAAACGATTTGGGTGACAATCTGAGCAGCCGTCTTGGGTTGTTTGCAGATGACGCTGCAGTTTATCGACTAATAAAGTCATCAGAAGATCAAAACAAGCTGCAAAAGGATTTAGAAAAAATATCTGAATAGTACGAAAAGTTGCGGTTGACCCTAAATTACGCAAAGTGTGAGGCCATCACATGAATGCTAAAAGGAACTCGGTCGCAGGTTCGAATCCTGCCTCGGGCATGGATGTGTGTTATGTCCTTAGGTTAGTTATGCTTAAGTAGTTCTAAGTTCTAGGGGACTGATGACCTAAGATGTTAAATCCCATAGTGCTCAGAGCCATTTTTTAAAAAAGAACTCGTTAAACGTCGGTTACACGATACATCAGTCTAATCTAAAAGCCGTAAATTAAATCAAATACCTAGGTATTACAATTACGAACAACTTACATTGGAAATAACACATAGAAAATGGTGTGGGGAAGGCTAAACAAAGGCTGAGGTTTATTGGCGGGACACTTATAAAATGTAACAGACCTGCTAAGGCGACTGCCTACACTACGCTTGTCCGTCCTCTGCTGCGCGCTGTGGGAACCATACCAGATAGGAAAGAAGGAGTACATCGAAAAAGTTCAAAGAAAGGCAGCACGTTTTGTATTGTCGCTAAAAATGGGAGAGTGTGTCACAGAAAAGATACAGAATTTGGGCTGGAAATCATTAAAAGAAAGGCGTCTTACGTTGCGACGGAATCTTCTCACGATATTACAATCACCAGTTTTCTCCTCCGAATGCGAAGGTATTTTGTTGACACTGATCTACATAGGGCGGAACGTTCACCATGATAAAATAAGGGAAATCAGAGCTCGTACGGAAATATATAGGTTTTCAGTCTTTCCGCACGCTATACGAGATTGGAATAACAGAATTGTGAAGGTGGTTCGATGAACGCTCTGCCACGCACTTAAATGTGATTTGCTGAGTATCGATGTAGCTGTAGATCTAGATGTGGATATAACCTTGGGGACTGATGACCTCAGCAGTTTGGACCCTTAGTAATTCACACAGATTTGAACATTTTTTTTAGTAACCTTGTTACTTTGTTTAAAAAAAAATTCTCCGAATTCTTAACGCCAATTGACTAACATTTTCTGACACTCCACTAGATTTCACATTCATCAGAAATCAGCGAAGCACCCTGTGAGTGCGTTAGCGTTACTAGAAAATATTAATCTGGTGGGAGTGTACCCTTATTCTACGACAGACGACATTGGTGTTTTGCTATACAAAACTGTTTTATTTACTGTACTATTGTCAATGAAGGACACTGGTTTACATAGAGCGTGACAGAACAATTCTAGGACAATTGTGAAAATAACATATTACGTCCTGATTAGCAGAAATAACACTGAACAAAATATCAAATTTTAATAGAATGTTCGTTACAAGTTTTTTCTTACATCTAGACAGTGAAGGACTGTCTGAGTTGGCCAATATGACATCAAATCAACTGGTTTCAGGTTCTAAGTTTGGTACTATTTAGGATGACCGTCAAGTCTATGGAGTATGGTTAGTTTTTGTGACAAGATATTCAAAAGATTCCTCAAGGTTGCTTGTGCTCACAGTACACACAAGCTGGTGATCCAATCTTTTTACGCCTCTGCCAGTGGCTTTACCTTTAGCCGAGACGTGTTGTCAGCTGTACCGCTGCCCTAGCCCTCTAAAAATCCTATAAAAAGTTACTCAAAATCTTGACCAATTTTATCAGCGGAAACTGCCCTGTGTTTCTCGTTGGGTAAGAGAAAAACGCACCCTTGCCTAGTCTGGAAGATATGGTTACATAGATGAGCATAGGTGGAACAGCATATATACTTCAGCGCCCTCTCAGTTCTAGCAAGAACAACCAACTATGTGGCTGTTTCGTTTCTCCGCTATCGGAGCTCAACTACTCGTCAGCTTATTTCTAGCTGAATATCAGGCAAAGTGAATGCAGTGTTCACACAAAAGTCCTATTTTGGCATCGCACAGAGTGTGATGCACCCCATTCTGTACTTGACACTGGTTCAGAGGAGAGTCACCATAGTTTTCGGTATTCTGCTTTTGCAGCAAATTTTCCCCCACCTGTGTCCTTATGCGCTTCACGTCATAGCTGTTAGACCAATGGGAGCATTCCTTTCATCTCGTGGAAACTACCCCGCCAATTGCAAATGGTGTACCTTAGACTCCACTTCTATTCCATCTGATTTTATTTCAGTCAATCGGACATTTTGTACCTGCTCCCGAAGCCTAAAAGTTACACGCTTACTTCACGGGAGCGCCACAGACCTTTGACGAGGTCAGAAACTGCGACTATATTTAACATCGTCTCAGGCCTGTTTGTATCCATCTGGAAATTCCTCATCGCAATTTTGGAAAAAATTTCTCTGTCACAGGCAGTGCTTGGCCATCACCTGATCCCTCTGTTGGACCGCCTGTTGCGCTCGCCGTCTCCCTCAGCATGGGTCAACCCTTTCTGCGTACGAGGGCCATGGCCCAGCAACCCGAGTCCATCCCATACTCAAGCGTCTCTTCCAGCAGTTTTTTTTCACCATTTGCTCATTGACATGCGGGATTTTGGTTCAGTGTGTTAACAATGTCGAATCAAGTGTCATACATTTTTGCATTAGATACAGTACATTTTGATAGGCAAATCTGCTTACTATCACTGAAGTATGTCTTTTGACGTATCAGTCTACTCTCTACGATGTATAGAATCCCATGGAAGATGAAAATTAACATTCTTTCAAGCTGTCACCTTACAAAAACAGATTTTGGGCTTTAAACCAGTAAGGACAACATTCAGTAACCTTTGAAAAGTAGGTATCTGGAACATTCTTCAAACCAAATGGCATTCTCCGATATTGGTAATGTCCAGAATTGACTACGAATGCAGTCTTTTGTCTGTCATCCGGAAACACTTCTACTTGGTGGTTACCGCTTCGAAGGTCTATCGTTCAAAACTACTTACAATTTCCTAGGTTCTAATGCATCTGTAATGTTAGGAATTGGATATGCAGCCGTCGTAGTTCGTGCATGTAAAAACCGATAGTCACAACAAAATCTATATTGTTTTGTACATTAACATCTGATATGCATGGAAGACTCCTCCTTATATATGAATGCATTTCATCCAGTGTCTCATTGTTCTGCAGTGGCTCAAGCTCACATAATCTTCCCAGTGAAACATCAACATCTATCGATACTCAAACTAACTTACCTGTTCTAGCAAGTACTTTGTCATCCGTAACTTTCCTTAAAACTGGTGTACGCAGTTCATTTGGTAATGGTGCACCTTGCGACATTGTAACATTTACAGCAGTCGTATCCACTGGAAACAAGTTTTCCCAAGTACGACTATGCGCTGCGTAAGATTAATTTTAGCATGATTGCTATCCAGGAAGTCAAGTCCCAGAATCACAGAATAACCTTTTCGCACAGATGGCAGTACTTTCATTTGCTCACAGAACTCCGTTTCCCAACAGCAGAAACAAGTCGTGTTGTCCGTAACGACACCACATCATTGTCTCTTATTCCGCGTAAATTATACCTTGGAGACGCCAATCTTCTCCTACCCACGAGATCTAGATTCACCACAGAAATATTCGCGGCTGTGTCGACCAAATTCATACTTCTTGCTACTTATAATGCCCATCAAACAACAATAAGTCTCTACCTTCTGCAATTTTGATTTATTGGGAAAGCTTTCCGACGGACGAAACATTCCCGGTGCCTTTTAACACGTCCTGCCGTTTGTTTCCGCCGTTCCGCTTTTCGTTTTATCACCAAGATGCCCACACGCGTAGCATTGTACCTGCCTGCATTGTGCGCTCACATGTCCCTTGTTTCTACAACGATAGCTAGTTTTCTCTGTAACAAACCCCCGTTTCTGTGTGCGTTCGCGCGTCACACTATGTACTTCCTGCAAATGCATGGCAACACGCAATACTGCAGCGAAATCATCCGGATCTCTCTTTCTAAGTCGTCGTGAAAATTCCGCAGGAGTACCCCTTAAAAACACATCCAAAGCGCTGTTCTGAGATTCCCGCAGGATAACAAGATCGGCGTTTGGATTTCCCGTTAACTCTAAGTCTGAGCGTTCACCCTACGTGTTCAGTCCGAAAAATTTTCAACTGTTTCATTTTCTTTATGAGTTAACGCACTCAATTGTTCTCTAAAAGACCTAGCACTATTCTATTTATGGTACCTCTGACGCAAACCTTCAGCTAATTGCTTAAATGAGGTTGCTTTACCAAGTTCTTCATGATACATGATGTACGTATTCGCTTCACCCACAAGGCGTGAATTAGCCATCCGTAACATAACCTCAACTGACCAATTACACATTCTGGCTGTAGCCAAGACATCATTAATAAATACCGTGACATCCTCACTTGTCTTCTCAGAGAAAGGTGTAATCAAGTAAGCTACAGAAGAATCATTGCAAAGTGACATTGCCCTACTGAAGATTTTATTTCACTCGGAAATGGCTATGAATTTTTTGCAGCTCTCAAAGCTTCTAACTGTGCCACTAATTCCTCATGACGCACTCTCTGCTGTGTATTCTTTCTGGCAAATGTGTTAATTTGGCCATTGCCTCTCTGGCAGAAACCGACCTTGTGTCGGGCATTCTTGTGAAATTTACTGTTATCTTCGAAACCAGACTGCGTAAGAGATACATGTGACACTACATCAGAACAGACAACAAAACTTAATACTATAATACTTAAATGACAATGAATTACGGTACACCCGATCCTTTAACCACCCTAGATCAAACTCCTCGCGGTCCTTAACGCTAACACATGTGACCCAATCACAGGCAAACAACTCATGCTGCATAAACCAGCTTGACACATGCTAATAAACACAACTTACAAATACTTTTTCTTGGAATTACTATTTCCTCCATCCCTTAGCCATATATTACTAAAATAATGACGACAACATACGCCTTCTACAAACTCAACCCGTGACATAGCCACCAGAAGAGCGAAAATGATTTTGTGATGCTCATCGCGTTACAGTCGCTGTTGCGAAATCTGGATTCTCGCCACAGTGATCTACTGCAACGCCGAGGCGGAGGTTATCCGAAGCCCAACCTCCTGATGAAAATAGCACGGTCGACACTTCTGACACCAGTTTACAGAGGGGCCGACCGGATGACGCCTGTGCACGATGTCAGAAATCGTCTGGAAGCGCTCTTGGCGCGAATAAAACGTGATTTTTCGGTGAATCGCTTATTGTGACAGCTTTACAAAGGATGCTGCACTCTCGGTCGTAGTTGCCTCCAGACCTGGACACGGGCAGACTCTCTGTGTCGGACGCTGCGCCAGTCCTTGCGTCTGCGTCCTACCGAGACGTCGGTCCTCTTGCGGCGATACGGATGCTTAGCCCAGCCTGTTAAAGCGTGGATAGCTGCTACCGGCTGAAGGTGTGTACTCGATCCCACTCCGTGCTCTTTTCCCTGGGCCACCGCATCCGCAGTGTGGTGTAGGCGGCAGGCGTTGAACCCAGTACTGCCTGCCTGATAAGCTCCACACATGGATGCGCATAGGTGTACTGGACGGGGGTCCACCAGAAATCATGGTCGTCCTCCTCCGTCCCGTACTCAGAGAGCACAGCACCTGGTACAGCACTACTGCTGGCAGTTCATCAGCTCTCCCTCTGTGTGACACAGCACGAATTTCGTCGTGGAGTTCAGCTCTGCGGCACTCCACGGCTGGCTGATACTGCGCTGGTTGATCTGAGACGAGACTTTCTAAAACAGCATGGTCATGGAACTGAATGTCGTCTACACTGATTCCATTTTCCCATTGACCTGAATCGTTCTCCCCTACTTAGGGCTCCAGTATTTAAAGAGCTCTCCGTAGTCCTGTGACTTGTGGTATACTAGCGATGACCGCATGTGGCATCATTATTCTGCCATCCTTGCTTTAATTCTGTCTTAGCAGCTAGTTAAATTGGTCTAGCCGTGTCTACTGCTTCTTGTGTACGAACGAGCGTGCGTATCATTTTGTTGAGTCGCTGTCCTTTTCTGTTCTCCCACTGTGTGTGCTCTCTCTCACTCAGCGGCTGAAGAGTCACAAACTGTCTGGCATCACCATGCGTCCTGGTCCTCCAGTAATCGTGGCGTACCTTACGTCAAGGTGGTTAAACTCTAACAATTTTAAAACTTGGAACCCGTATTACTCTCTGCCGTGACAGTACCATACTAAATATCTTTGAAAGCAAACACAACTATTATACCAGCTTACTACTTGCTTAACAGTGATAGCGCCCTATTTCAACTGAGGCGGATTTCTTCGGATCTACATCCGGTGAATTTGGTCGTCGGGACATCAGTGTGAGTTCACTAAATGCTCCTCAAACAACTGTAGCACGGTTCTGGCTCCGAGGCACGGACAATTATAGTGCTGAAAGATGACATCACCGTCGGGGAAGACATCAAGCAAGAAGGGATGCAGGTGATTCGCAAGTGTCAGAATGTATTCGATTACTACCATAGGTTCCACGCAAGCACAGGAGAATATCTCCCATAGAACAATAGTGCTCCCACGAGACTGACCCGCTGCACGTTTCGAGCCACCGTTCACCTCGAAGACGGTGTTTGTGGAGACGACCATCGCCCTAGTGTGGCAAAAATATGTTTCACCCGAAGAGCCGACACGTTTCCATTGATCGACGGTCGGATCCCGATGATCGCGATCTCACTGCCATCGTAATGGATTATGTCTGCTGAAGAGCTCCAGCTCAGAATGTATGATGAATAGTGTGTTCGGAAACACTTGCGCGCACCAGCATTATGCTCTTTCAGGACAGATGTCACAGATCCCCATCTATCCTACTTGACAGAGCAGGCAAGCCTCCGAATCCCGCGTTCTGTGAAGAGTCACGTACGTCCAGCCATTTAGGGCCTAGTGGTACTTTCACTGTCATTCTGTCTCTCTCCGTAGATGTTCACGGCAGTAGCATGTGAACATTCGACCAGATTCACCGTTTTCGAGATAGTCGTACCACGTCTCTGCGTAGTATAATTTACCTTCTGTCAAAGTGGCTTATATCAATGGAATTCCCCATTTGCTGCCCATATGTTCTGTATGGTGACCCCCGGTCGTGTCTACTCCGATTACACACTTTTGCTCCCGCGTCATGTGAGTGTAATCGTCGTTTGTGTAGTCCTCGCCACACGCCAGTATGTGCAGCGTCCATTACACGTGAAATATGACGAGTACTTGTAGTGGGGTCCACTGAAAACACATTCCAGCACCATCTCTCCAAAATCAGGTGTGTGAGCGATTCTCATGTTACCAGGTCCCTCGTTTCTTCTTTCCAATGAACGAGTCTTCCACTTTCCTCAATCGAGAGAAACAAACACTGGTCCTGACGGATGACACTTGTTAGGAAATCGTTACCCGTACAATCTTTCGTCAGTGAGACAATTGCAATGTACGTCCCCTTACACAAGGCGCATGTCATGAGCTGTGTGAAATTGTACCGGTACTGCTCCATCGTTTTGTTCTCTACGTCTCTGAATAGCACTGAGTAATGAATGGTCTGTCGTTGATTCATAGCACGTTCTCTCATGGGACAACGTAAATTCGGTACAACAGAGCCCCATTATGGACAAGTAAACAAAACCTGCATCATGCATCCCTAGTAATCAGACTCGTTCTCCTTGTTGCCTTGCAGGAAAAAAAGAAAGTAATTGTAAACAAACAGTACATTACGTGTAAACTTGTACCCATGTTAGTTGTAAATAAGCTGACAAACGGTAATACTAGACAAAGCGGTAGACAAGTTTACTTCCATATCTCCTTAAGCTGGTTTCACCGATCCCACGTTCCTTACCTCAAATTCTTCGGAAGAGCATTCTCTATGTCCCGTCACATTTTTTTCGCGCTTTTACCCGAAACACCCTACACGTATGATATCTAACCTGTCTGTACCTGAGGGCCCACTGTGGCTTAGGCCAGGCCTGCCACCATGATTTCCTCTGCGTGAAAGCGGCGGCCGAATTCTATCTAGGAATGAACGATATACTGGCTTCCACATCTTTCCTTGTTCTCTGAACTGGCACCAGTAACCTCCTTTTTGCCACTTATGCCCAAAAAAAACCTAAAATCAGTCCCATTACCTGAAATAACAATTGCACTGGTCAACTAAAACGTTATGACTACTGTCCACAGCGACGTTGGAAGCCGCCGGGTCTATGTAATGCTTGTGACTGACTTTGCCCCAAGAGTAACATTGTGTCAGTTGTTGCTACAACAGTGGACTGATGGACCAGATTTCCTCCAGATTGTGCTGCTTACTGGCGAGGCATCATTTCATACAATGGTATTTAGAACAGCAGGAATAGCCATCCGTGGGATGGGGGAAACCCTCAGCTGTAGTAGGGTTATACCATCAGGTATGTTTTGCTGTGAAAATACGGGCCGACACTCTAGGCGACATTCTCATTGGGCCATATCTTCAATCTGGCCGTCTGAATACCCACCGGCACTTGAGGTTCGTGCGGAGAGTTCTACCTGTGTTGTTGGAGAACGTACCCTTGGATGTTCGACAGAGGATGTGGATACAACATGACGGTGCACCGCCTCACTTCAGCGTGGATGTCCGCAGCCATCTCAGGGCTGTGTATCCTGGTAGCTGGATTGGAAGAGGAGGTTCTATTCCATGGCCTGCGAGGTCACCTGACCTGAGTCCTACTGATTATTTCCTTTGGAGATATCTAAAGTCACTTGTGTGAGGTGGAATTAGTTGCTAGAATTGTAGCGGCCTGTGACGTGACTCGAAACACACCAGGGATATTTGTCACGGAGAGTCAGAATCTTACGCTTCCATTGAGGTTGATGGCTGTCAGTTTCAACACATTATGTAAGGCACGGAAAAAAATGGTACGTTCATTGTGTCAGTGATGGTATTTGCAATTAGCTGTAGCTAATGTAAATAAACGAAGTACACAGTAATGTGATTTTATTCGTATTATCTCCTGAAGCTGGCTTCTCCAACCGTACCTCAGATTGTTCAGTGAAGCATCCTTTATGCCCTGTTAAATTTTTGCACGCTGTCAGGGAAACAACCTGTCTAGTTCATTGTCCTGGTGACATGAGGCAGAATTTTTACGGCTTTTTGGCCGAGTCGCTACGGAGCCCACGCTGATAATATTGTTCTTTGCCAAGGACAGTGCATATCTCGGGTTCAGCAGGTGCCGACCTAGTATTTCCTATAGACTTTCCTGCGAGTTACGAACCTGTTAAGCTTGTGAAAACATTTCGCCTCGGCGGGTACAATGTGCTTGTACAGCAGGACGCCGGACACAAAACTGCCACTTACGCTGAGAAACAGTGTCTTGACCAGGACGCCGCCAGTGACGTCCGAAAACGTACCGGTGAGCGCGTGTTCATTGTTAAGAAATGTGACAGGATTGGACGAACGAACAGTGACCGTCTTCTGAAGGAAGGCTGTACTGTACACAGAGGTATATGTGATTGGCGCATTAAAGTGCTGCCATTTTTAATGGTGATTTTGGCTATTCGGACGTACTCCACAGGGGAGGGTATTCGGGAATGATGGTAGGTTGTTAGAGAAGTGGGAGTGGTGCTGTGGCCTTGGAGGAGGACAGAATAGGAGATTACAGGCTGTGGTCATGAAGGGGCATAGAGTAGGAATTTCAGGCCTCCGTCACGAGGCACATCTGACTGAAAATTAAGGTTTCTCTTTCGAGAAACAGACGTGGATCCTTACAAGGGGAAGAGACGGAGGTCGTTGGCTTGCAGACTAGTACAGGTGTATGGCGATCATTTCGCATCCCCGGCGCATTAAACACCTTTGAGGTGCATTTTCACTGTCCGCAGACGCTCTTTCAAACTGCAGCAGTTACTGTCTGACTTAGGCATATGGTGGTAGCTTGCAGTTCTGCAGTTCAGAATCACTGTTCAAGAAAGTAGTTACAGTCTGACCACCTTATCCATAATTAAAGTTTGAGTTAAAGCTAATTTTCCACCCTACACAACTTCCACTGTTGTATATCAATGATACTTCATTTTATTCAGCAGGATCTTAAATGTAATTAATGCAGTACACATCGCTAGTCATTCATGTTTTTAGTAATAACTGTATCATGGTTTTATATATTGTATTTTATTCCGACGGACAGTAATTCTTTGCACATTTATTAAATTAAGTTACCTGTATGTGAAATAATAAGAGTTATCTTGGAATATGATACACTGTGTCAACTTCAGTTTCACTGTCCTGGGCCAGACTCTGACGTCTGAATATAGACTCTCTGGTGCGTGTAATTTCTCAGTGCTGTAACGAAGTGGTGGTTCAATGTTGTAAAATATTTAGAAACACAAAATCATGGCAGGTACGTACATACTTACCCACCAGACGGACACTTTTTAATGATAGAAGCAGTGTAACCACGAGGTGGAGGTAACTGCTACGTACAATGACAGATGGGTGCCAAGGCGCCAATGCAGCAGGATGACATCATACAGAGGGAAGTAACAAGCCATGTGTCGGACATGACAACGGCTATTGAGGGCACCGACATTTCAGAATACGTCCACCATTGCTACCGAAAAGCAAAGTTACGACGCGTTTCAGCTACAGCTAAAGTGGCCAGAAAGCTGAACTGTCCGGAAAAGCAGACCAAGTGAAGCCGTCGCCACCTCACAATGCCAATCTACAGGGGACAGTTCTTATGTAGATATTACTATCACCTAGTGGCTAGTACTGAGATAAAGCCGGTTATTTGATATCCAAATAAGATACTAATTAATTAGCTTGATCAATCAAGCCACCGCTCTCTGTACACTTCCCCTTACCCTGTTATACTGCTAAGTGGTTTATGGTCCCCTGGAAGTTGATTTCTGAGCCACTTGGGGTAATCTGTCCGTTTGAGAAACCCTCCACATCCGTCAGCCTCCCCCTCCTCCTCCCTCAGTCTTCTGGAAAAGGGACACTTTTCTGTTACCACCTCCACAGTTCAGTTCTCAGCCTCTTTTCCCTCTCCTGCGAAATCCCCCAGCCCTCCCCCTTCCTCCCTTTAGAGAAAGAATGTGACACGAAATCCAAATCAATGTCAATAATAATATATTGTTCAATTAAGTTTACATACTTTTTATTTACTCATTTTGCAACAGACAGGGATTCCTTCATAGAGAGGTCAATAGGTAGTCTTTTTTGCTGCAGTCTATTTGCGAGCGAATAACACTTTTAGTGGTACATGGTACCCTCGGCCACGCACGTTGCGATGACATGTAAAGTAGGCCTGTAGGATGTCACTCCAAGCACTTGTAGGCTCACAGAACTCACGGAAGAATGTTGTCTACATCTTCATCAATACTCTGCAAGCCATCGTGTTGTGCGTGGCTGAGACTACCCTGTACCGCAACTAGTCATTTTCATTCATACTCCACTCGCAAAATAGAGCGAGGGAAAAACGACTGTCCATATGTCTCCATATGAGCTCCAAATTCTCGTATCTTACCTTTGTTGTTCTTACTCGCATTGTATTCGTGGCAGTAGAATCGTTGGCAGTCAGCTTCAGATGACGGGTCTCCAAGTTTTATGAATAGTGTTTCTCGAAGAGAAAGTCTCCTTCCCTCCAGGGATTCCTATTTGAGCAGCCCGCCTCTGAATTGCTTCGATGTCCTCCTTCAATCCATTCTTGTGCGGATCCCAAACACTCAGCTAGTACTCAAGAATAGGTCTCACGACCGTCCTATATGCAGTCTCCTTCATAGGTGAACCACTTCTCCTTTACAGGTGAACCACTCTTTCCTAAATTTCTCCCAATGAACCGAAGTCGACCATTCACCCTGCCACAGTTCTCACATGCACGTTCCGACTCACATCGCTTTGCAAAGTTGTCCCTAAGTTATCGAGATAATAAAAGACGAGACTTCTGCTACTGATTGTCTCATATTAGCGTCTAATTTTATCACTGGAGTGATATCACGGGACGTATGTGAGAGATAGTAATATTGCTGCCCACAACAGAGGAAGCGGTATCGAGTTCACCTTTCAAAACCACTTTCGTCAAAGTATCGCTTACTTTCCATACTCGAATGACTCTCCCAGCCTTCGATATATAATTGAATCCACCTGATTTCGAAGAGTAAGAAAATTTCCTCATCAAGGCATAACCCTTGCCAATGCTCTCGAAATCCCATCACTTTCCGACAGCACTGTTCCATAAGTTAGAAGGCTGTCTAGTCCTCCATCCGTCATCGACTTGGTAGAGAGCTGTCACAACCAGCAGATATCATTCAATTAAAGTAGAGCAGGAAAATCACAGCCGCACGGAGGATATGTGAACTTCACAGAGAAATTTTGAAGCATAACACTTACAATTCATTGATATTAAATGACTGTCTGTAAATATCCCCTGTACATGTCCTAATTTCCTTTATCGTATTCCTGAGACTACCACACTAGAAATATGACCGTGTAATGCTGTCAGAGCCTTCGTTGATGGAACAGCATTTAGTGAGAAGTACATCACCTTTTTTTGAAATGGAGCGTATCTCCTGAATACGAATCTAACACTATCATAGAGCTTCTGATACACTATTTCACTGAATCATTTACATCGATGCAACAACCTCACACCTTCACGTATAATTCAGAGTGAATTGCGGCTCCCACCGTCGGAGGTTCGAGACCTGCCTTGGGGATAATTGTGTGTGTCGTCCTTAGCGTATGTTAGTTTAAGTTAGGTTAAGTAGTGTGTAAGATTAGGGTCCGATGACGTCAACAGTTTGGTCCCATAAACCCTTATCACAAATTTCCAAACTTTTCAGAGTCATTGAAAGAGTACACGGAGATTCGGGACTTTGTCGCAGAATTGGTCCTGTTTTCTACCGCCCCATTCTGTTTGACAGTGGACTGACTATGATACTGTATTCTGTCAAGAGCAGACTATACCCACATCATTAGTACGCATATGTTTAACGCTGTTATTCATTTGGAAGCAAAGCCAATGCTTACACGCTTATCCAACTATCGTACATCGAGAGCCAATTAACGTAGAAATACAAGTTAGACCAAATCATTGTCATTGGTTCCTCAAGAAACAGCAGTCATGTTAGTGTCTCTTACCCCTCGATCCGAACTGCAGTGCAGTACTCTCTAGGTGACATGCCGCCGGCATTTGCGATCACTCGCAAAAATGTTCGAATGTGTGTGAAATCGTATGGGACTTAACTTCTAAGGTTGTCAGTCCGTAAGCTTACACACTACTTAACCTACATTATCCTAAGGACAAACAGACACACCCATGCCCGAGGGAGGACTCGAATCTCCGCCGGGACCAGTCGCACAATCCATGACTGCAGCGCCAAGACCGCCTGGGTAATCCCGCGCCATCACTCGCAACCTAGACCGTCACATCGTACTGGGCAAATCACAAATGTCTTAAAAATCAGTGCAGTCAAAAAATATGAGCATGACATATCGTTCTGTTTTACCGACTTGGCATTTCATAGCTTTGGATTGCTAATCTTAAGATTCCAGCCAATGAAACAGAAACTTCAGCTCGATTCAGATGGTTACTGCTAGGTCTTTGAGGATAATGAGGGAATTTTGTCTGCACCCTGGAGTGTCACGGCACGTTGACCACTGTCGGTGCTGCCTGTGGTGACACTTTGTAGTCACTTTGTCATCGTAAACTGTGCCCCCATAAGCACCTACTGAACCTGAATCTAATGTGCAACGTCAGACTGCATCACACTGTGGTTCCTGATTGGAGTAAGATGCGCAGCAATGGAGTGGAAGACGGGCGGTCGCTGCAGCTCGCCCCTCCACTGTCACCATTGTTGAGCGCTCCTTGTTCCCACCAGCTTAGCCTCCAGAACACCCCGTGCTGAATGTCGCCCACGCATCCAGTTCAGTCTGAACCTGAACGTCAGCACTGCAGCTTGCAGTATCAAGGCCCTCCTGGCAAGACATGCTGTTCCATCACAGTTCAGTGTCGGTTTCCACATAGCCTAACAATTTGATTGAGCTACAGCATTGCGATAAACCCAGTCCAGGCATACTTTTGATAACGAATTGATATGTTCATTAGTTAAATTGGTCAATTAAACCAAACCACCCATTCCATTGCCACTCAACCAGTTGTTCAGCTAAGTGGTTTGTGACGCACTGGGGTTGATTTCTGATCTCTGGGAACATTCCAACCTTCTGCAAAAAAACCCACGCCTCATTCTGCACCACTTCTTCCTCCTCCCCAAACCGAGTGCTAAAAGCGACACTTTTTTGCCACCACTTCCCCAGTTCAGCTCTGAGAAACGTATCCCCCTCTGCGGAAATCCCCCAGTCCTACCCACCCGCACTTCCCCCATCTCGTTCAAAATCTGGAAATATGCAGGGAAAAGACGCCATATGTACTGGAGGGAAAGGGTCTCACAACACGAAATTCAAATCAATGTCGATAATAATATATAGATAAGTTCACATCATGTATTCTTAATTTATAAGCTTGTGGGAGTCAGAGCTCCTCATGTGGGTAGAGCAGTTGTCTGCACACTGAATCCCAACTTCCATTGATATAATCAATGTTAGCATGGAATGACATGGTGTTTATTTGCTGCCATTTTGGGTACACAATGAGTGTGTCGGTCGTCTGGGCGCCGTCGAGCATCCGGTAGCGTGCATGTGCATGCCACAGAGATCGCAAATACACTCCTGGAAATTGAAATAAGAACACCGTGAATTCATTGTCCCAGGAAGGGGAAACTTTATTGACACATTCCTGGGGTCAGATACATCACATGATCACACTGACAGAACCACAGGCACATAGACACAGGCAACAGAGCATGCACAATGTCGGCACTAGTACAGTGTATATCCACCTTTTGCAGCAATGCAGGCTGCTATTCTCCCATGGAGACGATCGTAGAGATGCTGTATGTAGTCCTGTGGAACGGCTTGCCATGCCATTTCCACCTGGCACCTCAGTTGGACCAGCGTTCGTGCTGGACGTGCAGATCGCGTGAGACGACACTTCATCCAGTCCCAAACATGCTCAATGGGGGACAGATCCGGAGATCTAGCTGGCCAGGGTAGTTGACTTACACCTTCTAGAGCACGTTGGGTGGCACGGGATACATGCGGACGTGCATTGTCCTGTTGGAACAACAAGTTCCCTTGCCGGTCTAGGAATGGTAGAACGATGGGTTCGATGACGGTTTGGATGTAGCGTGCACTATTCAGTGCCCCTCGACGATTACCAGAGGTGTACGGCCAGTGTAGGAGATCGCTCCCCACACCATGATGCCGGGTGTTGGCCCTGTGTGCCTCGGTCGTATGCAGTCCTGATTGTGGCGCTCACCTGCACGGCGCCAAACACGCATACGACCATCATTGGCACCAAGGCAGAAGCGACTCTCATCGCTGAAGACGACACGTCTCCATTCGTCCCTCCATTCACGCCTGTCGCGACACCACTGGAGGCGGGCTGCACGATATTGGGGCGTGAGCGGAAGACGGCCTAACGGTGTGCGGGACCGTAGCCCAGCTTCATGGAGACGGTGGCGAATTGTCCTCGCCGATACCTCAGGAGCAACAGTGTCCCTAATTTGCTGGGAAGTGGCGGTGCGGTCCCCTACGGCACTGCGTAGGATCCTTCGGTCTTGGAGTGCATCCGTGCGTCGCTGCGGTCCGGTCCCAGGTCGACGGGCCCGTGCACCTTCCGCCGACCACTGGCGACAACATCGATGTACTGTGGAGACCTCACGCCCCATTGTTGAGCAATTCGGCGGTACGTCCACCCGGACTCCCGCATGCCCACTATACGCCCTCGCTCAAAGTCCGTCAACTGCACATACGGTTCACGTCCACGCATGCTACTAGTGTTAAAGACTGCGATGGAGCTCCGTATCCCACGGCAAACTGGCGGACATTGACGGCGGCGGTGCACAAATGCTGCGAAACTAGCGCCATTCGACGGCCAACAACGCGGTTCCTGGTGTGTCCGCTGTGCCGTGCGTGCGATCATTGCTTGTACAGCCCTCTCGCAGTGTCCGGAGCAAGTATAGTGGGTCTGACACACTGGTGTCAATGTGTTTTTTCTTCCATTTCCAGGAGGGTAGTCCAATGTCCTAATTACAGATCACGATAATAAATACCACCAACGCAGACTGGAAGTTCCGTGCTTTGATATTCGATACCCAGGAAAGCACCTCCGCTCTCCCTCCAGTGGCCACTTTTGTTTGTGCCTCACAGCTTTAGACAAAGATGACGTGCCTGCCTGCCAGCCTGAGCATTAGGTGGCAGGATTCCTTTGATCAAAAAATTCCAGATTCGCATCCTGTCTCTGTTCCTCTCAGCTGGTTACATCCTGTCTGTGTCCAGACTCACAGACGGAGGCTTTCATGCTTCTTCAGAATATTATGTTTCTATTAGATAACGCTGGGAACAAAAGGAGAACTTGCGCAATTTCGGTATGAGACATGATGGAAAACAGTCCAAGTGCAATACCCTAGGAAATTAATTGTTTATCGAATTGCATGAATTAAACAGACCGCTTGAAACACTCACCACCAAATTACGATGTTTATTGTTGATAATAAAACGTATTTTCAACGTTCGATAATCACACGCCAACGTTTTTCAAATCAAGTAACTAAATTTCCGACACAGATAGATCACAGTGCTAAATATATCCAAGGTACTGTATGCACCAAAGTCTGATAACACAAGCACCCTCCTCCACCACAAAATTTCCACTTTGCACTGAACATATCCTGATCGCGAACGCGAAGCGTGAGTATTCCGCCACCTCCTGCGGAACCGCGACGACACAGGGCGCGAGAGGGCTGCAGACCCGCACCTGCGGAGGCCACGCTGGGGCGTTTGCGAGAGCGTCTCCAGCGACTGTCGCCGTGACCACCAAACAATCCACACATCAGTTTAAACGGGGAGAATAGTCGTCCAGAGCAAACACTTGCGATATTGAATCTCTTCAAATTTACAGTTAAAAATCGGAGAATACGCGCAACACAAACGTCCGCTTCTCCTGCCGCTCAGCCAGCATACTGGCTAGTTCGCTACTCAGCCACCCAGAATGTGTCACCAGAACTTGCACCCGTGGCTGTTGGCAAGAGCTGGCTAACCAGAATCTTAATTTGTAACGGCTGGTCCCTCTGTAGGGAAGCAGCATACTCACGCTGTACAAAATTCACAGCAGTCTTTCCATTGTGTGCCACCAGTCCGCTGTAACTAGCTCTGACGTCATAAATGTCAATACTTTAATAATCAAGTAATGAACGTGAAACGTTGCTAGCATGTAAGGAGTAATACTAAATCAGTTTGTATTGAATATCAGTGCAATTCCTCAGTCGGCCGCGGTGGTCTCGCGGTTAAGCCGCTCAGTCCGGAACCGCGTGACCGCTACGGTCGCAGGTTCGAATCCTGGCTCGGGCATGGATGTTTCTGAAGTCCTTAGGTCAGTTCGGTTTAAGTAGTTCTAAGTTATAGGGGACTGATGACCACAGATGTTAAGTCCCATAGTGCTCAGAACCATTTGAACCCTTTTTTGCAATTACTTAAAACTATTTTCGAAATTTGAACGTTTTTCTGTAGAAATCATTGGCGCAACACAAAAGAGCTAGAAACTTAAAAATTTATATTTAGATTCCATTTGCATAATAAATGGGTAGAAACAGTATTCTGGATCACAAATTAGAATTTTAGTTGAAATTCATGATTTTCTGTTTTTGCCTCAGAAATTAAGGAAGCAAGATAAATTAAGTAGGTGAATGAATAAAGCTGGGATGTTTAAATTTAAATAGAAGGGAGATACGCTATGATCATAAAGATGTAAGAAGTTTCAACTGAATAACTATAAAACTATAGCGATAGCGTGTCTCCAAAGGGCAAGTTCAGAGCTCGTCTACTGCGTGTAGTGCAATTAAATTAATTCTCTCGTCCAAAATATTGGAGTTAGCCACGTCAAACTTTTATTATGATTACTTACCTGTGTGCTGATTGCACATAAATTTAGAGCTTCATTGGCCATCAGCGAAGGAAAAAATGATTTATTTAATAACTTGAAGTGGTACATTACTAGCCCAGCGGCTAGTCGGGACAGTGAATTTAATCAAGCGTTCCCTTAGCCGTCCGCACCGCGGCTTTATATATAAGAACGCTGCGCGAGAAAGAACGGCCCCAGTTCTCTCCAGACGTTGAGCAGCGCACCATCTGTGTCGGGAGTCGCGCCGCGTCGGTATCATTGCTATAAACAGCCTCGGATGCCTTAACAAGTTACTCGGGATACGCGTAACCAAGAAATCATTTTCAAGTGAAGTGTTAATTCTGGGATGACTTTGATGATCTATCTTTAGTTTGCGTATGTCGTATTTTCACGTGCCGCTGCGGGACAGACATTCTACCATTATTTAGCGTGCCGTTTGATGAAAATTATCATCAAATTATGGCGAGCATTCACTTAAACATTAAATTGGAACAGTTATAGTTGCATCAGCGCATTAGACTCTGAACTGCTCTGGTAGATGGATTGTGTGGATTCTTTTTGGTCTGTGACTTTCAGAATATAGTGAACATTTTTGAAAGAATCGTTTTTGATTATGAATCCCAGACAATCTCCTAATTCCTCAAAGCTATAAGCTGTAGCTATAAGTGTATTTCTCAAATGAAGTGGCTAGGAATTCTAATTACAGGCTTCACGTTTTGCTAATCACTTTCTGGTTGCCAATATTGTAGTTAGAGAGCCAGTGTTGAGAACGGCAAACAGCATTAATTAAATCATAGGAACATTTCAATAACAATAAATTCCATACGCCGCCCCACATATGGTGCATCGTTGGGAAAGACATTCCACAAAACATTTATTAATAACAAATATTTCCACCTGCCGCCCCACATATGGTGCATCGGCCGGGAAATAAAAACTGAGTAAAAGTGAAAGTGATTTTTAAATATTCGGATTCGGATCACTTACAGTTACATCCTCTTGCTTCTTCACTTGTATAACTGGTGTAATGGCGGAGCTGCTGATAGACATCACACTGTTGCACATTATTTTGTCACTGAATGTCACTGCACAAATTGCTTCGATGTTGTACACACAACACAAGATGGCGGACTGTAGCATGTGAGTCTGTATCGATCATCAAGGGTTTGTATCGATATTCTTGGTTCTGGTAGATTATTTACATCGACATTTCGTGAATCTATTGAGTTATTTCATTAAGAATGTTATCTTCTTGCTTTGTGTCATGTATGAAAATTTCCATTTCTTCCATGATATCTATTCTTTTACTTTTTCCTATTTTGTGTAAAATTTCGAGGTTGTCTTCTATTTTCAGAGGGTGGCCTGTGTCTTCAATGTGAGTTGCTACTGCTGATTTGTCACATTTATCAAGCCTGTAGCAGTCTAAATGTTCTTTGAATCGGGTTCTGAAATTTCTGCCTGTTTGGCCGATATAATATTTATTACATTGGCTGCAGGTAATTTTGTAAATGCCAGATGCATCAAGACTTCTATCTGGTGGTTTTATATTGTGGATAAGCTTCCAACCTAAGTAGGATATAACTGTAAGTGATCAACTGCCATATAAAAGCCTTTCACACTATTTTCGTAACACGTAACTGATGCAAATCTATCTGCATCCGATACAGGCTGTGAGATACATAACCAACAACAGAGAAGAAAACCAGCAGAAGACATCACCGACTTCGATCTCTATATATAAACTGCCCCCCTACTTCCCCCCAAATGCCACACCAGCAGCTACAGTAAAACACAAAGTGTTCTAGATTAATTTAATTTGAAATTGTTTATTTTAAGTAACATTTCTCGATGTATATATGGATGTACAAACGCTTGAAAATGAACAAAATCAGGCAGTTTAGATAAGAACACTTTTACTCTCGTCGTCAATGTTGTGGTTGGCAGGAGAGCCAACCATGTTGCTAAAGGAGGCCGAAATGCATGCGTTTTAGCTCACGCAGGCTGGCGTGAGGTCTGGAACATGACAAGCGAATGAGAATTGAGAAAAACGGACGTAGCTGGTGGAATACTTAACTTAAATCCATTAATAACGAACGTCGCTCTTGACGGTACATGATTTACAACATCAATAGATCATGGCGCCTTGCTAGGTTGTAGCAAATAACGTAGCTGAAGGCTATGCTAACTATCGTCTCGGCAAAAGAGAGCGTAGAAGTCAGTGAACCATCGCTAGCAAAGTCGGCTGTACAACTGAGGGGAGTGCTAGAAAGTCTCTCTAGACTTGCCGTGTGGCGGCGCTCGGTCTGCAATCATTGATAGTGGCGACACGCGGGTCCGATGTATACTACCGGACAGCGGCCGATTTAAAGGCTACCACCTAGCAAGTGTGGTGTCTGGCGGTAACACCACAGTTTAAATTATAAAATTGATTACAAGCATGAGGATATTAAGAAAAAGGTTGCTCAACAGTTATCTGAGATGTATAAAACAGTAAAATCCGAAGTTGCTGAGGTTCGCAAAGAGTTCCAAATGGAAGATGCGAAGCTGGAGCACAAGTTAACAGAAAAGATCGAGGCGGAATCTGAACTGTGCTCAGATAGGTTTAAAGATGTTAATATAAAAGTAAACATATGTCAAGCAGAAGTAGATGCAATCAAAACTGATACTACTCATATTGTGCAAAGAGTAGATATTGTTGAAATGAGAGTAGAAAGTATTAGTACTAATATTGCTAACATTGATAGTACAGTAGCTTCAGTAACTTCTGGTAATGGTAGTATACAACAAGTTGTAGCTGCAAACGCCGCTTTTATCGGGTGTCGGCAGTTCTTGCGGTTCGATCCAGATAAAAATATCCACCCGCTAGATTTCTGGAACGATTTTGAAGATGTGATTCCACCAACTTGGTCTGAACGAGAGAAAATCCCATTTAGTAGAAGCCATTTAGCAGGTGACGCCATGGGTTGGTCAGCTGATGTTATGTTGAAGTGTAAAACATTAGCGGAATTTAAGACAGCTTTCATTAATGAGTATTGGTCTAGCAATAAGAGAATTTTGGAGTGGGAAACGCTTCAATGTAGGCAAGGAATCTATTAAAGAGTTTGCCAGGTCTTGGATCTCACGTTTGTCACATTTGGCCGAAAAGCTAAGACCTGAAATGATAATACTAGGTCTTGAAGCCAAACTGCCATGGTGTTGGCAAACTAGAATTATATCTGCCCCTAGAAACAATCTGGACCGTTTCATTGAATATTTGGAGCGTGTAGAACGTGTTGCTGCCAATGAGGAGCAAGCACGTAATAACAGAAATGTTAATAACACTAGTAGTAAATTTAAGAACGAGCAGAATGGCAATGTAAACATCAGAACAGTAGGTGTTCGCCATCCTAAGAGAGGTAGGAATTGGAGAAATAATTATCAGAACCAACAATGGCATCCAAATGATAGTAATTTTGTTCCGAACAAAATTATGCAGGTAAACAACAGTGTGGAAAGCAATGCTATGCCAGTTAACTATAATGGGAATAAAGGAAACAGTAGTAGGCCGAGGCAGGAAAACTAGTTCCCGTCTATGAGGACATTGGCGCTCACCAGGCAGTTACTTTTCCTAAGCCAATAATTACAGTAATTGGTAAGACAGATCAGAATACTCAGACTGAACATGTGGAAGAGGGGTCGGTAGCATCTAAGGATACTGCAGAAATATTAGATCACTCACAGTATTTTACAGACACCGTGTTAGGGACGCTTCCTAAGTGGGAAGAGAGGGAAAAGGAGCAGCAGTGTAACGGTAGGGAAGAGCTACAAAATACTGAATTGTCAGGTGAAGAAGCAGAAGAAATTCATGCTTGTATTTACGATGAGGATGATGTGCTCTCATCTAAAGTGCCTGTGCAGGATATTAATACTGTACTAATAGATTTAGGACAGGAGGTAAGTGAGAATGTAGAGGATAGCCTGTTGGGGGTCGATGAATCCAGTAGCTGTGACCAGTTCTCACTTGAGAAGGAACCCGACGATAATGATGAAAGTGGTTTAGCTGTAACTAGTGTTATGCCTGGTCTGGAGACGCAGAATCGCTCAGACTACAGTAATTTGGGTCATGTTCAGTAAACTAAATGTAATGAAGTCGTGCGGTGTTTCGATTTGAAATTAATAGACCGACAGGAAAAGGCAGCTGAAAATGTAATTCAGGAAACCTACACACTTTGACCTAAAGTAAATGAAGACAGAAGTCGATCACTTTAGTTGCAGACAGATCATAAAGGAACTACTGGATGAGTTTGAGGAACCACCTGTACAAACTAGAATTAGCCACCCTATAATAATAGTGAATATGTTGGGTATCAATGTACGTTGTCTCTTAGACAGTGGAAGTGAGGTGAGTGGGATATCTCAGTCCTTCTTTGATGCATTACCTGGTAAAAACAAGCTTACAGTAATGTGGGTATCAGGACTAAGAATAATTGGTGCTACTGGCAAGGTGTCAAAAACGGTAAATCAAGAAGCTTTGCTGCCTTTTAACATTAGTGGTAATTTAATTGATCATCCATGCTTAATTGTAAACAATCTCAGTATTGAGGTTTCAATTGGCATAGATTTCTTGTCGAAATATCAGAGTGTTGTTGACTTTGAAAGAAGCCAGTTAAAAATGGTGTTACCGATAACTGGAGTAATTACGGTAGCTTTTATTGATAAACATGTAGTGACTAATGATGAAACTTGGGAGCTGCCTATACGAGTTCTGAAAAATAGGAGACATTGGGTCGAAGATGTTAATCTTAGTAAAAGTAAGCTAAACACAGAAGAAGAAGTAGAATCAATTATTTTGGACAAAATAGAAGCTAAATTGCAGGAAATCGATAAAATTTCAGCTAATCAGAAGGAAGAACTGAGACAGGTTTTAAAAAGGCATCATAAGGTATTTTCAAATCGACTTGGAGTGGTCAAAGGTTATGAATGTCAATTAAAGGTGAAACCTGGCCAAGTTTTTTTCAGGAAGCCATACCAAATACATGTAGCTAGGAAAGAGGCGGTTCGAAAGGAGATACAGAGAATGCTAGAGTGGGGTGTGATTGAAAAAGCGGTCAGTGGGTACAATAATCCTCTTGTTGTTGTACCAAAAAGAGATGGGAGTGTCAGATTGGTCTTGGACGCTCGTTGGTTGAATAAAATAGTGGTTAGGGAAAGTGATAGACCGCAAAACATGGACGAGTTATTGCAAAAGTTCCGGGGAGTAAAATTCTTAACCTCTATGGACATCACGTGTGGATATTGGAATTTGCCACTGGCGGAAAGTTCAAGGAAGTACACAGCTTTCTTGTACGAAGGAGTTTGTTACCAGTACCGTGTGGTACCTTTCGGACTTAACATCTCTGTTTGTGCCTTCGTACGTGTGATGTGCCATGTTTTAGCACCAGCATTTAGTAATAAAATCACAGTCTACGTAGATGATCTGTTAATAGCAACTCCTACCAGGGAAGAACACACAGTTTTATTAGAGGAAGTGTTAGAGGCTATTGAAAAGACAAGAGTGCGTTAAAGAGGAAATAGGTTTCTTGGGATATATGATAAGTGGAAAAGGCAAGCTAGCAGTCATTGAAAAATTTGAGGCTCCCAGAAACAAGATGCAGTTGAGATCGATGTTCTGTCTTTTCGGCTTCTATAGGCGTTTTGTTAGTGATCAGGCTTTTAATGCGCCCTGTCTTCACCTCCTGCTGAAAAAGAATACCCCTTGGGTTTGGACAGCAGAATGTCAACAGGTCAATTTCATCGACATACAGAAGGTCAAAAAAAGAAAAAAAGGGATAAGTGTAATGTGACCCTTCATAGCGTCTGGTTTGTCACTAGAAATAAATAACTAGTATAAGAAAGGTTACTGGTGATAAAGTTTCTACATGTCGCCACACCTGGCTTCTTGTGGTTCAACCTAATGTCTATTAGTAGAAAGGAATATCATGTTTAATGTGAATTTCACACCACAGTCCCATTGTACCTTCTTCCCTTTGTGTAGCCAGAAAAGAACAGAATCTGTCTCTCCCTGTCGAAAATCATCAGCGGAAGTTGGAATCTAACCCAGCCCATAAGTATATGAACCTATCATCAATCCAACAGACCACCAAATCCTCTTCTCTGTGATTTACTTTTCTATTGTAACGCCGCTGCGCCACACTGGATGAGAATTCTGACACACAGGCTCCCTGTAGTGGTTTGCAGCATGTTCAGTACATTCACTTACTTGGTTGACCGAATCGTCATGAAGTAGCTGGCTCAGCTACCCAGTGCATACATTAGACTCTGTTTTGTAATCACCAAAATAAAATCACGTAACTGCCACCTATACAGAACTGCCAACAGTGTAGGGATGCAGAAATTTAAATACTAGGTGTTCCTTTCAACTTGAGCTACTCTATTGCGCTGACTGTTTGTTGAAAACGTGTTGCAGTGCAAAAGAGTCTCTCAGAAGTCTAAATCCGATTATATGCATTATCTCACAGCACTGTGGAATGCGGAAGTTCTGGAGGAATAGTTGATAACATCTGGAGCTGCCGTAGCTACGTGTCAGCTAGCAGCGTAATGGTAAGTGTCGTGCAGTGTGGATAAGACGTCGCAATTTCTAGTACATTCACTACTTAATTTTTTGAAACGTAATTCTGCCGTCTTTTGAAGTTATCAATGTAATGGGACTTCACTTCTCAGCCGAAAATGGACAAAGGACTAACTTCTGTGATATTTTGTTCTTTTCAGGTTTAATGGACGGCCAAGCAGCAGATTCATCTCGAAGCTTTTGTATTATGTGTGGGGAGAGCACATCTTGCCAATACAGTCAGAAAAGTATTGTCTACATTAGCTGTCTTGTGGTAGTGGCATTTTATTTTTCGTCAAACCTTGTTTGACAGCTTAGAACAAGTTTTCTATGCGCATGTAATCAATAACCTGTATTTGCATTGTCGGACTCATATAGATAACATCAGAGAATTTGCATATATCGTAGATGATAAATTTCTCTCTCATGTTTACCATTGTATTACTAAAAGAAACCTTACGAAAATTGTCCACTGTATTATAAGAAATAAAATAAAACTACCCACGATAACCTTAGGACGAAAGTCCGTTTTAGTAAAACTGAGTATCTGTATACAAGCGTGCCTCTATCGGCACGAAATAGTAAAATACTACTCACTTTGATTTCGATTGGGTCTGGGCTTAATTGGTAAGCTGTGTCATACTCAAGAGGTATGAAAATGTGGCACTTCACAAATAAAGTTATATATTCCTAGAAACCCAAAATTTGCTTCTCAGCAGCGGAAAGAGCCGTTACTTGTTGTGCAGCATTGTAAGTTTTTCACCATTGCACTATGAGCCGACAGTATTTTCTTGCAATTTCCTTATCAATGTTTGATCTGACTGCTTGTAGCCCTTTCACAGAAGGGATAAAATCTACAGTCAGCGAGACTGGAACTTCAACAGATGCATTTTCACAGATCAGCATGTTACCACAGAGCTAGCGAAGACCTGTGTGTCTTGGCTTCCTCTTACGAGAACTCGTAAACCGCTGTTTAAAGGACGAGATTAGTTGCGATTACCACGTGATACGACTTTCCTGGGCTGAAAGCCGTAAATTTACAATGTTTTGTTACACCTCAAGTGATAACAGCTCAGATTATTCAATGGAAATGACAGGAAGAATTAAGGGAATTTTGAGGCTTAGTTCCGTGCACACCAGGAAGTAACTCGTCGGTCACAGAATTGCCACACATACCTTGCCTTGTTGCCAAATCTCAGTTACAGTACCAGGAGGAAGAAGACGAACCGTTGTGATCCTGCAGCGGGCTGGGAAGTGACCATAGCTGGCTGGCGTCTCAATGACGCACCTGCTACGGCCTGGAATACATAATGCCTCCGATTCGCATTTCTGTAACTAGTTTTAGGGACTGGAGCGTAGTTACTAATAATACTCAGAATTGACTACAAACTAAGCGTCATAAATCAGTAACTCTCATAGTTATTTTTATATTTCTTTCGTAAGTGTACTCACAACTAAGAAACCCATTCATGGACGTCTTCGTGCCTCGCCGATAGACGAGTACAACAAACAAATATAAATAAAAAAGTATATATATATATATATATATATATATATATATATATATATATATATATATATATATATATATAAGAGAATGAGAGAGAGAGTAAAATGTTGTTGTAAAAAGGTTGAATCATGGTATGTAAAGAAATCTTTCATTAAAATGACATATTCCACATCATTACGAAATGTTGCATTCATGATCTATGGAACAAGTATTAATCTGATCATATCATGTTGCTGACTAGCCATGAGGAGTCATGAATTACCGAAATTCTCGCCAATATAAGTAACCACTCTAAACTTGAAAATAAAAGACGGCAGTTTTTGTAGTAAACCGGGTATCCTATCAAGACCCTTTCCTCCCTGTTAACTAAGCACGAAACATATATGATATAGCTGCATTCTGGAGTAACAAAGTGTACATGCATTTAAAGATGAAGCACATGATGTGAAGTTCTGTGATAGAGATACGAACCCAACACGTAATAGGATTGGTAACTAAGTAAAATCAAATGTTACGTATTGGTTTTTCTTACCAGCTGCTAGGTGTTTGAATCTAAAATAAGGATACAAATTTCTGTGCGTGAGTGACAATCGAACTGCACAGCTGCAGTCCTTCATCATCATCCACAAATATATCTTAAGTATCAATTGCTAACTCACCAACAGTAAGATGTGTGTGTGCTTGACCAGAAATTATGACACCTATTGCGATTGTTGGCAACACATGAACAGACAAAAAATGCACGTTAAATTTCACTAGCAGGCCGGTGTGCACGTGATAGTGCTTGGAATGAAATTATGAATATTTTTGTACTGGATCAGGATTCGGAGCCACATACTTACCTTTGGAGGAGACCTGAGAAGATTGCAGTCTTGTGAAAAGGAAGGAAGTAAATGAACTACACTGTTGCGAGAGATTCAGATTCTCGAAAGAGGAGATACGGATTCGAATCGCAGACCAGCACCAAATTTTTCAACGTTGCTAGTTCAATCAAGTAGAAGTAAAATAAGAGCCCTGTTCCTTTAAGTGGCTGTCGGTTCATAAAATAAAACAAAATTTTCTAATGTAAGTAAGTTTACTGGCGACAGCATTTCTGTTTATAATTACTTCCGCCTATGTCATTTCCCAACGTAAACCGGCTTTGCCCTATGTTGGTAATGAAGAAACTTGATGTTTAATGCGGATTCTGGATTATAAAGTCTTTCTCTTGAGTTTACCAGAGGTAAGGTAAATCTGTTTGTGCCTCTTAAAAGTATATGCCTGAACCCAAGCATTGCACCTGGTATAGTACGTTCCACCAGATCATTGTGGCCACATTTCCCAACCCCAGGAGTTTGATGTAACGAATGATGTGCTTAGCTTACAAAATTAGTCACGGTGGAAAAAGTGCGAGTCTATTAAATGGTTAAGTAGAAGCAAGTTTCTGACGCGGAGATTATGGTATTCTCATGTCAGCAGGATGTAAATACTCTTCTAGGCATCATAGCTTCGATGTGAAGCCGTCTTGAAATGTTCACTAACGCAGCAAATTTCTTAGTTCGAGAAAATCCACTGTGAGGTGTGAAGTTACCAGATAATTCGATTATTATCGTCATTATTACTATCATTTTCTTCATACCACTGCTGGAACACATGTGCCTGAATATCGTTTAATGCGTTTCAGTCATTATAGCAGTATTTGCCCAGGGACAGGTTCTTTCCCTCTTTTGGAATTCTTTTCATGTTAATATCAAACATCAGCAATTACTCGTAGATTACATTAAAACTAAAGTAATTGATAAAGACGTTACTCGATAGCAAAAACGCGCTGCCTTTCTTCTTTTACTTGCGCCTTGAAATGCCTGTCGAATACCGCCGAACCAAAAGCCAAAGGACCTTACTGCCTTCAGATATACGTCGCTGTCAGTTATTCCATATGATTTGGTCAACGTGACCTCTTTCAAGTTGTGTATGACAGAGAATGTTTCAGAAAATCTGTTGTTTTCCTTTGCAATACACATAAATGTTTTCTTTCTTAGCTACCCAAGTTCAAAATTTTCGGAATATTAGTTCAAATTCAATATTCGCTTCCACAATGTAGGAAAGTATTTCACAGTTGCAAAACCCGCATCCGACTTATTGTCCTTACACTTAGTCGCTGACCATAAATTCTAGCTCAGAGTGACGCCAGTTTAAGTAACCTAATGTAGCGAAGACTGTTTGCCAGTGCTCTTTCTCACCAGAAAATACGCAGTTCACTCATTGGCCTCCATAAGTACACTGTAAGAGTACTTTCTGTGTGTATGCAATGTATACAATATGCCTGACTCAAACTGGCTGTTTATCATTAGTGACCCTGGGCAGTGCAACATCACACTGACAACAGTGATGTGCTTATACTGACAACCTCACTGTTCGTTTTACCTGATTTTGTAATCATTTAAATAAAACAACATGACCTTCCAGTGGCAGACATTTCGTCCCCCTTCTCCTTCTGTGAAATTTGTCAGTAAGCTTTTTCCTTCGAACCAGCGAAATGCGGTAGAATACGGCCGGTAAACGATTCACAAATCACGATTTAGTGCCATTAAGACGATTTCTTTAAACATTGTCTTAGCTGAAGGAATTTAGTTTCTTCTTAAATCGCCTTATGCAGCAACGTTTACAGATATCTCAAATAGGAAAAGCTCTTTATCCAGGTACGAAGGTTGTAAAACAAACTTCCCACAGTCTGTCAGTCAGGTTGATATTTTCGTCTGATAGCACTGCATAAGTATTTTGTCTAAGAAGTATCACAAGTAGTGTTCGTGTAGCTGTGGGAATCATTGGTTGAAAACGAGATTAACACCAATGGGTACAGCACTGATAAATATTAAAAATGATTATCAACCTAAGTCTGACTTCAACCACAACCTGAGGCGTATTTATAATATTGAAGCTACACTGTGTATCCTTGTCTTTCTTGTGTGGGTATTGGAAGGCGTTTACACACACGTATACAATACTATGACTACTTCGAACGCTATAGTTAACGTTGCTCTCATAAACTAATTTCGCTTTTCTAATTATTTTGGGTCTTCACCGTCCAATATGTGTTGTAGATACAGTCTTAGACAAAGAAACTGACCGCTGAGTCGTTCGCATAAGGTGGACAATACAGTCGTGCTCCCCTCAGAATTCTATGTCCGGCAATATGCCCCATCTGGCAACATTGTAGACTGTGGCACTTCCCGGAGGAAGTCTTGACTGCAGTCTGAGAACGTAACTCTTGACTATGACTGTAGACTCAAGTCTGCTTTCCGCAGCGCTGCGGCGAGGACGTCTTGTTTACGTCCCGTCCGTGCGGTCGCGAGTGCCCGTAGTTGTTTACTACTGCGTTGTCGCTAGTTTAGAATCCATCACTACCGACGCAACATGGCACATTCATACAGACCAACCACCATCAAGATCAGTTTTCAACCCGATCATGCACGACTGCGAGCTTTTGAAGTGGAACGTTTCTTACGTAACGACGTTAAAATTGACTCGCGAGACATAATTGGTATCCATCTCTCTATCACGAGCAGTGTGGTCTACGTCAAGCTAGTAAGTGACGAGGTGTGCAACAGAATCGTGAGCGCACATGCCAACGGTCTTAAATTCAAACATTCTGATGGCCATATTGGGGCGGTCTCTATGGATCACGCGGGGCTTGGCCTCCGTACAATACGCGTCTTCCAACTCCCTTTTGAAGTACCACCGGACGTAGTCACCGCGGCTTTCCAGCCCTACGGCAGAGTGATCAGCCATATGGCCGAAAAATGGACCAACTTTACAACGTACCCCGTTCTTAACGGGGTACGACAGATTAAAATTGAATTGACCAAACATGTTCCGTCATATCTTGTCATCGGCGGATGTAGGGCGATCATTATGTATGACGGTCAGCCACGCACTTGCTCTGGTTGTGGCCAAGTAGGGCACGTCCGTTTGGATTGTCTCCGACGACGGCTTACTCAAATCCCGACAGGTGAATCTATGACTCCTTCTACGGTGACGACCCTTCCTCTCAATTACGCCGAAGTTACACGGGCAGCAACCTTTACCGATGCTGACGACATTAGTCCGATAGCCGCCCCCGATGGCGAGAACATAATGGCTTCTGCAGTACAGGATCCGGCCTCTACAACGGCACCCCCACCTGAAGATAATCACCGACAGACCTTGCAAGAAGGCGTGGATGCCAGGATGGACATTGACCCACGGGTTGTGCCGATAGCGGCTTCCAGACACCGGAGCAGCTGAAGAAATCCACCCACATTCAGATACTGAAGCACACGTCCGTAAACAGCGTTCCCCGCGAAAACACAAGAGACGGCGGCGTGCTCCATCGATCGTCTGACATGGACTGTGGAAATTCCGACGACGGTACCGGCGGTACAGAGGCCGCTGTAACTTCAAACTCAACAGATCGCCGTGGTGACGGCTTCAGCCCCTCCGACCCCACAGAACAGCAGGATCACAAGCAGACAGCAGCTTCCGATTCCCAGCCAGAAGAGCCGATGGAGTCAGCGCCGAGTGCCGCAGCAGCCACTAACAGCCACCAACAGCCGATGGTATTTCATGGCGACTGTGCAGACGACTGTGAGGCACACTCCTTGCCCATCGTGTCGGACGACACGGGGGGAAATTTATCCCATCAGTTAGAGTGACGAGACAGCCTTACAGGGGTACAGATGGCCTACACGGATGCTGAGGATAGACCTCAAACTTATCGCATTGCAACTATAAACATCAACACTATACGGACGCGCGCTAAGTTATCCTTGCTTCAGGATATGTTGAACTCTGCTTCCATCGACATAGCCCTCCTCCAGGAAGTGTACGTCGATGACTTACCAGGCATGTACGGTTACGATGCTTGCGTCTCTCCAGCTTCCCCAACAGGCAGCGGTGACGCTGTACTTTTTCGGGAAGGGATTGTGGCGGACGATATCCTGTTTCTGCCTGGGGCAAGAGGTATGGCACTCACAGTACTGGGTGTCCGCCTTATCAATATCTACGCACCTTCCGGGACGGACAAACGTCGCGAACGTCACGATTCTTTGCGGAAGACGTCGCCCCGCTATTCCAAGGCCCCCACGACCATCTGTTGTTTGAAGGTGACTACAATTGCGTACTGGTGCCCAGAGACCAACTCCCACGACATAATCCGTGCCCGGGACTCGAGACGCTAATTCGAGACCTGCAGATGGTGGACACTTGGGAACATCTTCACGGCCACCGACCGGGATTCACGCACTTCACGAGTCACTCTTCCAGTCGTATCGACAGGATTTATGTCTCACGCTCTCTCGCCTCTGGAACATAGGATGCGGAACTGTGGCCTGCAGCATTCTCGGACCACTCAGCTTACATTTGTGCCGTCACCCTGCGGCGGCAACAAGTGTGGAGAAGCCGCAGCCCCTGGAAATTAAACATCGGTCACCTGTCGTACCCGGACTGCCGCCAAGCCGTTGAGGATACGTGGCATTCGTGTGAAAATCGCCTGCGTGCATATTCCACAACGATCCGCTGGTGGTTGGACTGCGGCAAACCGGCACTGAGGAGAATGTTGATAACCTACGGTCGCGACCACGCTACTTGGCAAAGACATACACTCGACTTTTACTTCCGGGTCCTGCGCGACTGCGATGCTATGGCGCCGTATCCGGAACGACTAACGGAGGTCCACCGTGCTAAGGCTCAGATCCTCGCTCATATGCGACGCCACCTAGAGGGGGTAGTCATCCGCTCGAGGACGCAGGATCGGATACCTAGCGAACGCCCGTCAATGTTCTACGTCCTTCGTGAACGTAAACGACGCCAACGAGCGCTGATACGCTTCATCGACACGGAGGACGGTCATCGCCTCACCACGCAACAAGACATAGACACAGCGTTCTACAATCATTATTCCCAGCTCTATTCCGCTCAGACCTCTGATCCGACAGCACTGGAGGACGTCTCTCAGACGATTTACGGCACCGTCACCCCGGTAATAGAAGCGGCCTTGATGGAAGAAATTACAGAAGAAGAAGTGATCAACGCCACTAGAAAAGGAGCTGTCAACAAGTCTCCGGGTCCTGATGGCCTCCCCTTGGAATTTTACCGGAGTTTTCATTATTTATTAGCCTCCCGATGGACGGACATCTGTCGCGAACTACTATCCCCGGACGTGCCGCTCCCAGCGGCCCTTTTGGAAGGGATGATTATTCCTATTCACAAACCGTCCGGTGGCTCACGACTGCAGGACTACCGCCCGTTGACGCTACAGAACTGCGACTTTAAGATCTTTTCTCGACTGTTGGCGGCGCGGATACGCCAGACCCTACGCAATGTTATCTCACCCGATCAGACGTCATTAGGAGGCGACAATAATATTCAAACGGCACTCAGCGAATATCGTGACTTGATCTCACTGGCGAGGGCATGTCGTCTGAAGGGTATACTGGCGGCCATCGATTTTAGTCAAGCTTTCGACCGAGTGGACCACAACTATTTGGAAGCGGTCCTCCAACATATGCGGTACCCACAGCGATTCGTCACTGTCGTCATGCGACTACTCCGTAGCGCGACGTCCAAGGTGATCGTCAACGGCCGACCTTCGCAGCCCCTCACCATTTCTCGATCGATACGCCAAGGCTGCCCTCTGTCCACTTACGCTGTGGCCATGGAACCTCTCCTCTGCGGCCTGCGCAAACGACTAACGGGTATGACGTTACGAGCCCACACTTTCCTATGTAAAGCGTACGCTGACGACCTGGTGATTGTCATCCACAACGGTGACGACACCGCTAGCGCACTAACTTGGATAGCGAAATATGGCATGGCCACTGGTAGTCGTATCAACGTCGCAAAGTCGGTGGCGATGAACATCGGGGTCGGATTGTCTGAGAACAGTGTCACCCCTTTACAGCTCAGTGATAGTTTGAAATGTCTCGGCATTGATTTTACAGACGATATACGACGGACCGCTGCTCACAACTTTCGACGGCTTTTACGAAATGTTCGGACTGGAATTGCCAACTACCGCCTACGAGCCCTGGATATCGTCCAACGGACCCAGTATGTCAACAGACATTTAGCGTCACGTATTCCGCACTACGCCCAGGTATTACCTATACCGGTGATGTTAGCTCGCCGTATACTTTCGGCTCTTGGGTCCTTCGTGAGTTCTGGAATGCTTTTCAAGATCAAATATGAGACTCTCACCCTTCCCCCGGATCGGGGAGGGCTTGGACTTTATCACGTTTATGACAGAGCGGTCGCCCTATTTGTGAGCACATTAGTCAAACTATGGCACCGCCTTCCGGACAGTCTGACCAGTTTGTTAATAGAAGAACTAGCACCGCCCTCCCTGTTGCCGCCTGTGCCGATACACCACGTCCCCTCTTCGCTCTTCTACATCGGTGTCTTTTACCTCTAACTCAGTTACGTTCGACTTGCCTTACCAGCGACTCAACTGGCGACGGCAAAGACGGTTTATAGGGTCCTGCAACGTGGACGACCCGACTACGTAGTGGAGAGGAAGCACCCGAACGTCAACTGACGAGTAGTGTGGAGGACAATTCACCACGTAACACTGGACACTGACGTCACGGCGATGTGGTATATCACTGTCAACGGTAAGCAGGTGACCATATCAAGGCTACATGCGATCCACATGGTAGACTCACTCACGTGCACGAGCTGTGGCGTTCAAGACAACGATGAACATCGTCTTAGCTGTGGCGAGTCTACTGCAGTGTGGCACTTAGTGAGGCAAATGTCAGCATACTTCCTTCCGGTAACGCCTAATCATATCGACCCCAAGACTATCTTATACCCGGATGAAACGTATTACCCACGCACTAGAACTAATGCACTGACGTGGCTTCCTGGACATGCAGTGCATCATTTGTTTCAAGACGGCACTAAGGATACTTTAGACTTTTGGAACTATTTGCAGGAACGACATTGCAAGACCCTCCGTAACCCAAAGTATAGACAATATTTTTCCAAATTTTTGTGGAGTGCGTTCCACGACCCTCCACGTAGCTGGAAGATCACGGGTAAGAGAAGCTAAAATTACAATACGATAATAGAACACTACACGGTGCAACGTGGGATCTACTTTCATAATTACGAGAAGTCATACCTGGATGATACAGCAGATGGAGAGTTTCGTTGTGAACCCTCACACTCTGTAGCAGTATTTGTCCCATTTCCTCTTTTTGTCCCCGGTGCGAAAAGGTCTTCGCAGTTTTAGTTTTCCCATCCGGTGCAAGATGTAGCACTGGTTAATGGTGGTATGGATTCCACCCTTCAGTTTTGTTTCATGGTTTCCTTCGCCCCGCACTTTGCTCCCTTTCTTTATGCCTTTTTCTACAACTATTAGCATGGTTTTGGTTACGTGCGTCCCCAACTCGACGCAACGAGTGCACTTACTAGTTTTCTGTTCCTTACTGTTAAAGAAAAAAAAAAGAAAAAAAAATTAAAAAAAAGAAAAATAAATAAATGAATAAATAAAAAATCACAGTAATACACCAACTGTATCCTTTGTACCACATCACATCCCCAGGATGGGAGGGAGGAGACAGTGGCCAGGCCTCGGGTCGCGACCCCTGCCCACCTTGCCTCCGCCAGCCCCCTACCTGATGCATCTAAAAAAAAAAAAAAAAAAAAAGGTGGGGTAGCGCGCAGTTTATGAAGCAAAGCCACCACGGCCGCATTAAGCCTTTCGCTGCTACAGAGACGTGCTCCCCGCATTCCGCGCTGTGCACGATTTTGTTATCACTGCACTGCCCGCCTGTGCAGAGACACGGTGTTCCGACTGCTTTGACGCACTTATCATTCGATTTCACAAATACTATTTGGCCCTAAAAATTTGATTTTTACACATCATCTTGGCTGATACCTTCCCCCCATAAATGACTTAATTTTGTTTCGATGTCCAATGCAGTTATTGTGCAGCATTAAATGTAGTAAACCATTGCACGAAATTGAAGAATTTTGAAGAGTTTCATAGATTATGCTTTCCGTGTGGTCCATTTTAGTTGCCACAATGTTGAGAATGAAATGTGAACAAGATACCTAAATTTCATATAAAATTTACTGTATAACAATATCTCATTTAATTTAAGCACCAGATAGGTGTCGTATGTAATACTGAGAAATATTCGGTCTTTCGCGACTGTAATAAAAGTTTTATTTACACCGGGAGCGTTTGGCTTTATTTTAAAGCACTTCAATCAATGAAAAGGAAGTAGACAAAATACATTAAACAAAACTGTGAACTTACAAAAGCATATCCCCAGTTAAAATGAACACCTTTATAACATAAACAGTGTTCATAAATTGGTTCAAATGAAAAAAGAAACAAAAATAAAAAAAGGTAAAACGCGAGACTAGCAAATACTTCTGGCAACTGAAAGCACACGTCGCCAAAATTTTTATCGCGCCTTCCCTCCCAGTGCTGAAGCTATGAGTGTAGTTCAAGCGGATCTACAATATATTTAGCTTTCTGTCACATTGGTAATAACAGTTTGGTTCAACAATACTTTAGCAAAAGGTTTCTTGGCCGACCATCTGCCTCTGAAAACCAGGTGCATCCCTCTGAAAACAACATGCATCTGAGTTCTCTGGGACCCGTTTGCTGCCTACCGGCAAGGGCTGAGGCACTGCGCTGTCTCTCCTTCTGCCAACAATGTCTGCTCCACTCCTCACTTTCGACGGTGTAAAATGCTTTAGTGTTGTTGAGTGGTGACCCATAAAATCTGTCTACGATTTGTGTTTCACACTCGGTATTAACAGAGGCACAAAACCGTTTTTATTTGATGAGTACTTATTACACTAGTATGCAATACATCGATGTGGCACAGAATTAATTTCATTGTTTCTGAGCCAGTGCATTATAACTAAAGTGTAACATCGTGTTCTTTTTCCTTTCACAGGAGATTCTTCAAAAAATTTATTTTTCTCATTGATTCATATGTGATAGTCAAGGCACAGAGAGTAAATGCAATGTAATGTGTTTGATTTCTTTCTTTGATTCCCTATGGTAAATGGGTGCAAAACATTGTGTCACTACAACAGGCAAATCGCTTGTTTTGAGGTCCATACATGAATTAATGGAGAAGTGAACGATGTTCAAAAGCGACATTTGCAATATTCAGTTGGATTTAAGACAGCAAAATTGCCCATATTTGAAGCTACCCAGAGAAAAAGTAAATTGCTAGAGCCGCTTTTAGCAAATGTCTGCTAAGAGTTCCTAATTGCTACTGTTTAGCATAGAGGCCCTGTAGAAATCAAGAGGTCCATTTCCTTCATACGTATCACCCTGGCATGTGAATCGTAAGTGAAGAACGATATTGAAATTCGTATCGTTGACGGGTGATTCGAATTTCTTCAGAGACACTTGTATTGTGAAGCAGCTTGGTAGTCAGAGAGCCAAGATATATGACCATTAACACAACTTACTGAGTCGAGGTACAAAGAGGTCTTGATGTGTAAAGAATTCCTTGCGATTTCGTTAGAGAATTTTTTCTGGAAATTCACAGCTCCACAAAATAAATCAGAAAAATGCTCGCACACGCTGGCCTCTACCACGGTTAGAACTGATGACTCTTTTGAGCAGCTGCGACACGAAACATGCGCGGTGCCACGGAGCTACGGACACACAGCTACCCACTCTCATCTTGGTATTGGTCACTGAGCCTCATAACGCATCGTTATGTTCAGAATTCCATTACATTGGTAACTTAAGCAGACAGCAGAATTACGTTACCAATAATGTGGCAGTGAATGTACTCGAACTTGCGACGTCTTATCCACACTGCATGACACTTACCGTTACACTACTAGCTGACACGTAGCTACGGCAGCTCCAGATGTTATCAACAATTCCTCCAGAACTTCCGCATTCCACAGTGCTGTGAGATAATGCATATAGTCGGATTTAGACTTCTGAGAGACAGACAATTACAGCTTTCTTTTGCACTGCACGATGTTTTCAACAAACAGATAGCGCAATATAGTAGATCGAGTTGAAAGGAAAACCACATATTTAAATTTCTGCATCCTACACTGTTGGCAGCTCTGTGTAGGTGGCAGTTACGTGATTTTATTTTGGTGATTACAAAAAGAGAGTCTAATGTATGCACTGGGTAGCTGAGCCAGCTACTTCATGACGATTCGGTCAACCAAGTAAATGAATGTACTGAACAAGCTGCAAACCACTACAGGGAGCCTGTGTGTCAGAATTCTCATCCAGTGTGGCGCAACGGCGTTACAATAGAAAAGTAAATCACAGAGAAGAGGATTTGGTGGTCTGTTGGATTGATGATAGGTTCATATACTTATGGGCTGGGTTAGATTCCAACTTCCTCTGATGATTTTCGAGAGGGAGAGACAGATTCTGTTCTTTTCTGGCTACACAAAGGGAAGAAGTTAGAATGGGACTGTGGTGTGAAATTCACAGTAAACATGATATTCCTTTCTACTAAGTAGACAATAGGTTGAACCACAAGAAGCCAGGAGTGGCGACATGTAGAAACTTTATCACCAGTAACCTTTCTTATACTAGTTATTTATTTCTAGTGACAAACCAGACGCTGTGAAGGGTCACAGGACACTTATCCCTTTTTTTTCTTTTTTTGAGCTTCTGTATGTCGATAAAATTGGTTCTGAACTGGGAATGCAACTCAGACCCTTAACGCTGAATTTGATCCCATCGTGACAGTACAGCTCGACTACAATTTGTTGTTTGTTCAGAACTGCAGATTCCTCAACATCTCCACTTAATGCGCGTGAATGGGTTCGAATCCTGGCCCGGCACTCTAGTTTTCATTATGTATTATCAAGCTCTAGCCTGAGAACACCTATCTGCTGGTGGATAATAATTTTGATTTTTTATGTATTTTCGTTCGTCGTCAGCACTAGCAACTTTTTTGACTGCCAATGAGGCACAGAACTATTTGCGAGATCACTGTAAGTTCAAGGATGTTATTCTGAGCTGCTGGTGGAGAAAAATTCGGTTCCTCACCTCTCTTTGTTTGTAGTCAACAACGATATGTCAGGGGCTCGATTCCCAGTCAGCACTGAACCCTTTTCCAGAGAATTTCTAGTTCAAACATGCTCACATGTCGCTGCTGGTGTCACAAACCCATATTTAACGTTCGCTTTCTCTAGAATATAAGAGCAATAGATGCTGGGTTGGAGCCCTAGGAAGGAAAATGTTAATGGTTCGTCTCGTCATTTCAGTTAAAACATTTAGATTCTGCCGAGAAAATCGGATATGTGGCAGTTGAGTGTGCTTCGATAACAATCCGATTATGACGTGGGTTCGAATCCCTGTCTAACACAAAGCTTTTCCTCGCGGCATTTCAAGTAAGTTACTTGTGAAGAAGCAATATTTAACATCTCTCGTATTTCGTCAACAGGGACAATAGATGCTGTGTAGGAATTCGCGTCCATGAAAAATGTTCACGTTATGTAATTAAAGTTGAAATTTGCTAACTGATACTGTCTAAAAGCGAGGTACATCACCCTCTGTAGACTTAGTCAGGAATGACTGTTAGTTTGGGTCTGTCACGAAATCTTTGCTTAGTCTGCATGACCTGGCTTCGAATCCATATGCAGAACGAGACGGTTCGTCGTGTCATTTGAAGTTCACACATATTCTCAACTAGCTGCTTGTGAATAACTTAAATTGTTTTGTCATTTTGTGTTAAATAATAAGTAAGGTATGTTACTTTGAAGAGGAAATCATAAATACGACGAACTTGCTACGTACATTACCTACTTGTGGTAATAATGAGAGTGGTAACATTTCAGGTGTCATTTATTGAAATAAATGTGAGCTTACAAGCCTTATCTGTGATAAGGTGTTCCCTGATATTCGTAATATTGTAGAATTACTTTCATTCTTAGTTTATTGGAATACGGAGCAGTGTTTTCTAGGTGTGACTTGTTGGAACATTTTCAATAGTGAAACGAATGAACCCGGAAAGATTGGAGCATCTGCTAGACAGCTGCGTTATGCGGGTTGCGTGCGAATAAGGCGAAATGCAATTCAGATTGTTCGCATACTTTTGAGCACGACTGTACATTCCTCCCTTTCATAAAGTTATTTCCAAGGACAGAAGAAGACGGAGAATGCACATGTTTTCACATCGCTAAGGAATGGTCATTTGTTGTAAATGTCATGTACAATGGTATAGTATTCACTATATTTACTCTAAGTATTCTCTCATCAAGGGAAAATACTCTACCCTTATCAGCTTACTGTCTGTTATGTCCTGCATCACAGGATTAGAACATTAAACACATTTGTTGCTCGTGAGAGCGCTCTAAGTGCATTTCCTACACCTGCGACTCTTAAGGCACCAGAAGAGTACAGTTCAGTTGAATACTATATATCACATCGTAAATTCGGTAACATAACTGATTTTATTACGATGATCATGTCTCCCTGTTTAAGTGGGAGACTGTAATTTCCTTAAAAGACATCACCACAACGCAGTAATACCTGGTAAACAATTCAAAACGCGAATCATTTCCGTCGTACTCTAGTCCACGCTTACACCCGCCTAGAGGCACGTCATTGATAAATTGGTGGACTAATTAATTAAAGTGATCATGAGAGTCCCATTGCACGGAGAGCAATGTTTTCCTGCAGTCGCATTACACTCGTCAGGTAACCGTTACTGGTTCTTCTGTGATGTCTTATGGTGCTTCCCACAGGCTAGGTTGTCGCTTCTTCTGGTACCAAAGTGGGTTGTAAACGTCTTCAAACAGTTGAAGTCATTCAACGCTAATCACTTTCTGACTGTCAGTTGCCCTGTCAGACTGGTGGAAATACGTCACTTAGAATTCCCGTGTACTGCACCCGAAATAATCCGGGAGAGACCGGTCGGTCTGTGGGGGCGGTTTGATGCTTCACTCCCCCCTCCACCCCTGTGACGCCCCCGCCCACACTGCCGCCGCTAACAGCAGCACGCATGTGAACGGCAGTCACCGCCAACACTGCCATATCAGTATGACACTGCACGTGTGGGTGTCCTTCACAATACGGTCTTCCTGTCGACTTTCACCAAATTAGTGGCTGACTGTTTCGAGAATTCAAATTGAATCACTGGAGGGAAGCCATTGTTCTTCTGCAAGGAACAGGTGTGGCTTGCAGACAACTCTACCACCTACGAAGATCCCACATCTAAAACAAATACACTGCAAGTGGCTGTACAGAACATGGTGGAGGTTACCAGTGTTATCGAATACACACCTATGACAACCTCACACTCTCATCTTGTAAACAATTTCACACATACTTCCATTGATAGCCTTAATCCACCCTATGTTTCAGGGAGAAATATGTCGTGTTTCTCAGAGTAGCTTTTCCCATTTCATATTCGAATGAAGTTCACCAATCAACACGATCCTAGCAACATCTATGTGTTGCTTTTGCTTCGCAAATTAGTCGCTTTACACAAAGAGATGTAGGCTAGCAGGACTTGTAGATAGCAACTGTTTAGTGTCGAGCTATCGAACCGATGCTAATGTCGACCAGGCAATATCATTTAATCACAAACCTGCTTATAAATCTTAATGTTGGGACAGTAGTTGACAATGAACTCAAAGTTATAGTGGACCAAATAGTTTCAATAACAAGCGAACTACAATCAGTTATCTTTAACGGTGATGATAAGAGAAAGGATTAATTCCCCCCAACGCTTCATTTTAGATTTTGCATTTATTGTCATAACCTTCACTGTAAACCACTGAACAAGCAAGTGTTGCACCCGTAATATCTGCTAAATAACTTAAGAATCACTTAATAAACTATAAAAATCTAAAATTATTCCTTTTTAACAAACATATTTTAAGACCATAAACAATAGAGATCAACAGTTAATAAAGCCCCATAAACTTGAAACAGGATCACCTTTTCAGTCTCTGAATGAAGTCAATAGATGAAATAGGGGACAGACGCACTTTAAATGTTACACCATTAAGGACGATCACTCGTTAACAATTATAACCACAAATTAAAGAAGGTTCATTTAAAGCAATCAACATCAATAACCATTAAGTCACGTCTCAGCAAATGCATCAAAACCAAATCTTTCAGTTCTATAGCAATGTAGCATCGTGGAATACGGCGGATTACCGACACAGAAGGCTAAATTTTACCAAGCAGCAACTTCTCCAAACCTAGAACTATCTTAATAGTCTACAATACTTAGGTTATCTAGAACTACTCTAATTCGTCTTTCTTGGGCATAACGGTGGAGTAAATAATTAACCTGTTATTTCATTCTCCTGGAACATTAAGCGGCAATTGACACTCGAGCAACTCTTACCCCAGCGTGGCTCGGAAAGAGGATGGCTCCACCAGGAGGAAACATTTACCCGAACTGGAAAGGGAACTCGTCTAATATGAGCCACTAGGTTGAACGAAGACCTGTTGGCGATTTTTAATCATTAACCAAAGCTTGCTGCCCAGCGGACAAAAATTACAGAGGCAAAGGTAGCTATGTTTGTGCTCACAAGATTTGATAACTTCTGCAAATGAGATTGCGGCAGAACTACAGCTGTATTATCAATACGGGACCTCGGAGCTGAGGAGAGGGAGTCAGCAACGGTCTCTACCAAATAGGCCCAACATTTAAGACAGACCGAGCAGCTGACATCAGTCGTGGCTTGGTGGATTACCAAATAGAAACTCTAGCACAACCTTAAGGGAAGGTTCCTTTGAAAGGGCAAGGCCGATTTCCTTCCCAATCCTTCCCTAACCCGAGCTTGCGCTCCGTCTCTAATGACCTCGTTGTCGACGGGACGTTAAACACTAACCACCAATACCACCACTACCTTAAATATAATTCAATAGACCACTTAAATGCCACGGGGACTAAACTCCTTAAAACAAGAATATGTACATAATAACGACTAAAGTTAAATATGCCTATGTACTAAAACACAACAGATATTGGCGAACATTAACCTCGCATTTCAGACATCCATAAAATTAATTAGGTCTATCTCGCCGCCAGGCAGACGACACCACCTTCTGGAGGTTATTGGCAGCCGCAGACGGACTTCATAGCTTCCCCAGCTCATGAACAGAAACCAAACGTTGTCCGCAGATTTATGGCCTCTTGCGTCCTCACGCTCCGTGTTTTTGGGCCCATCCAGACTTAACGTAGAGGGACCGTACGTCCCGCTGCAGAACGGTCGTCCAGGGCCAAACACTCGTCTCAGGTGCCTCGTCCGCACTCCACACGGCAGACAGCGCCTCCTCCCAGCGGGCGCGCTATCAGCGTGTCCACGAAGGCTCCACAGCGCCCTCTAGGAAAGCGCGGAAACTCCAAAGGAAACAGGAACCGTGGCAAGCGACACGGTTCAATCAGTTACTGGTGCTAAAATGGCAGGTTATCAAGATTTAATTGAATTTGAACGTGGTGTTATAGTTGGTGCAAGATCGATGGGAGACAGCATCTCCGAGGTAGCGATGAAGTGGGCATTTTACCGTGCGAGCACCTCATGAGTGTACCGTGTGTATGAGGAATCCGGTAGAACATCAAATCTCTGACATCGCAGCGACCGGAAGAGGATCCTGCAGGGATGGGACCAACGGCGACTGAAGAGAATCGTTCTACATTACAGAAGTGCAACCCTTCCGCAAATTGCTGCAGATTTCAATGCGCAAACCGTTCAACAGTACAAAATCGATATGGGCTTCCAAAGCCAAAGGCCCAGTCGTATATCCTTGATGACTGCACGACACCAAGATCTACACCTCACCTGGACCTGTCAACACAGGCATTAGACTGTTGATGACTGGAAACATGTTGCCTGGTCTCGTTTCAAACTGTATCAAGTGGATGGGCGTATACAGGTATAGAGACAACCTCATGAATCCATGGACCCTCCATGTCAGCAGGGAACTGTTCAAGCTTGTGAAGGTTCCTAATGGTGTGGGGCATGTGCACTTGGGGTGATGTGGGACCTCTGATACTGTAAGGTGGCGTGGTGTCCTGACCTTCATTTCTTGCATATCCCATCCTCAGAATTGTGTTCTGCACATCAATACGCTTCATTCGAACCCAAACTCAATAAGGTAGAGTCAATTTTGCATGAATTCATGTAAGTGATATGCAAATCTAACAAGTAAATCGCAAGTGCGCACTGAGATTGAAAAAGTCGAGGCTGGCGTACCTAACATGATGGCCAGACGAAGTTTTGTTTTAAAGAGGGATCCAGCCTGCTGGGAGGCCCATTAATTCAGAGGGATGAGTCAACACACACCTGCTTCGCCAGGAGCGACTGCCCAAAGAGAGGACAGTTTTGCCAGAGTGAAGGGATAACGACCCTCGTGTTCGACTTAAAAGCAAATTCCGCTACATTGTGTGGGAGCGCCCAGAAGACGCATTTTTTGATGGACCGACTGCGAAGTTACACTCACAGGACGAGAGTATACACCTACTGGAGATGCTACATATTTCCGCATTGGTCGACTTAAACGAAACGTCATTCTTCCGCTTAAAAGAGCAATGCTGATTGGTGGAATATTTCTGATGCAAAGAGGCAGAGGAGTGAGGGAAGACAGCGAATGACATAGCCTTGCAACTTTCCAGAAAAAGAGGACATTTTGCTGTTGCTCTTGGAGCAGGAATATGTAACGAGAGCGGCTGCGCTCGTACGTATACGCAAAGAGCGAGGAACAAAGTTTCCCCTCAGTACTTCACCGGGAGAGCACCTCTGTTGTTAGCAAATCAGTGTGACACTCTATACTGAGTTGCTCGCGATTAAGGGTTGTGCACTGTGTTGGCCGCCACACTTATTGTGCATTGCGAACACGGACGGAGTACTAGTTAAGCGCCAGTGAGTGAATACTGAGTGGCATCGTGGTGGACTGGTTATGTCACTGGTGTACCATGCCATTAGTTAGACTAGGGCCGGATAGGAGTCCTTGACTTCATTAAGGTGTAGTGAGAGTTTGATTGCCAAAGGTCAATCCAGATATAAAGAGATAGTTGTGTTGTTTGTGAGCAGCGAGCGATGCAGGCAGCAGTCGTCACAGCTCACGGTATTGTGCACTAAAGCGTATGCGAGCCCCAGCTTTCCTCCCTAACAGTACACTCCATTACATTTCTCATGTGACAGCCTTGACCGTACCTACAAAAGTTATTCAAGTTGTGTAGGCACATCTCTCAGCCATTCTAGTGAGTAAATAACATTCTTAAAGAAAAGGGAGAAAAGAACATTTCCATACTTCGTAAAATAATGGTATTCCTATACATAAGAGGCAATCTATTGTTCTGAAAAGAACCCGGAAATTTATTAATTTATAAAAAAAGTTTCACTTGATTTGTCAGAATTTTTTAGCAATAAATAATATTTTTAGTTCGTTGAATGTTTTTCTTACACTAACTGGCAATACTCCAGTACCCAAGTATTCCACTAGTTACGTAGTAATATAGAATATTTTTGTGTCTTTTCCTTATAGCACACGACTCCAAAAGATATTTGTTGCTGAATGTTTTTCAAGCAGTTCTTGTTGGTATATTCGGAGTGTCTGTCTGACTTCTGTAGTAGTGTGAGATGGAAATTGTTTCTTGCAGGAGCCAAAGGGTACTTCTCGGATCAGTCTATTGTGCAATTTGACAAAATAAAAACCACACACTCACAATACGTCTAGATATGACTCTGACAGGTGGCACGTACGTAAGCATCCTGCCTGGCTACCTGCATCCATTCGTGTCCATTCTGCTTTCCGACGGACTCGAGCTATTCCAGCAGCACAGTGCTACACTCCACACGTCCAGAATTGCTACAGAGTGGTTCCAGGGACAGTCTACTGAGTTTAAACACTTCCGCTGGTCACCGAACTCCAGAGCCGAACATTAGTCGACGTTTCTGGGATGCCTTGCTACGTGATGTTCAGAAGAGATCTCCACCCCCTCGTACTTTTACGTATTTACGGAGAGCCTTGCAGGATTCATGTTGCCAGTTCCCTCCAGCAGCACTTCAAACATTAGACAAGCCCATGCCACATACTGATGCGACACTTCTGCGTGCTTGACGGGACCCTGTAGGATATTAAGCAGATGTGCCAGTTTCCTTGATTCTTCATTGTATAGCCTAAGAAGCACAAACGTGAATTTATAGTGGCTCCTGTTTTTCACTGCAAAGCTTAAGAATTTCTTTCAGTAGTTTAGCTAATACCGAAACATCGTAATGAAAGTGATCATTAACGAAATGATAGGCAGTTCATCACGGAGCTGACGAATAAAACTGTAAGGCTGCAGATCGGCCGGCTTGCTATTCACGGAATCCTGCAAGCTCGACATGTCCCTCTTCTAGTAGGCCTGGCATGGCCACCTTCACCTGCCAGCGTGCTCAGTACACGCAGGCACCTACGTTTGCCTCCAGTCGCTCCGCACCGCGACTGATCCTGAGCGCCCTACAGTGTTCAGTGCCGTGCTCGGGCCCTCTGGCAGCGCCGCCGCCGCTCCCGACCTCGGCCGCGGCCAGACGCCGCGGGCCGGCCGGCGTGCCTCGCGCCGGCGCATGCGCAGTGCTCGCCGGCCGCCGCGGCTCCGCCCGGCCGCGCCGGCCTCCGCCGCCCGCAGTCTCGGCCTGCCTCTGCCGCCGCCTCCGCCGCTGCCGGCTTCCGACGACGCACAGTGCCCGCTCCGCCCCGCCAGCTGCGCGCCTCCGCCACGCGTCACATCGCTCCCGCGCCGGGCCGGCATGGCTCGCTGCCTGCGCCCCATCGGCGGCTGATGGCGGCATGGATTACTGCCCTGGCGGTAAGCGAGCCTCAGCCACACGTGTGCAACGTCTGTCCGCGCTGGCGGGAGATTTGTCGTGTCCGCTACTGATTCGACCGTCGCGATGTTCCACAACTCCCGCAGATTATTTCATACGATCCCAAACGACGTCTGTTCCCCGTAAGACTGTTGTAACTTCGACGATTACCTTTCAGTGAATTTACTTGTGATTTCAGACGACTTGTCCATTCAGCGCTGAAAGACCTATCGCGGCCGATAACGACGTAACAGTCGTTGTCTTGTTCCTCTGCACACTATGTAAGCGCGCTAATAAAGTTTTTCCCCTAACCGTCGCTGATGAGCTACATATACTCACAAAGTCCTAAATCTTTCACCTGAAGCCTGTATGAGGCAAGTTGACTCAACGTAATTGTCACAAGCGCTGCACAACAATAACGTCTTTCTGTGGTGCAGAGCAGCATTTTGAGCAAATTCTTCTACACATTTACGATGACAATTTTGTTGGTGCGAGATAAGTATCGGCAGTACGACGAAAGTCTTTGTGAGGTCGAAATGACTTAGGGCCAGGATTCATAAAACGGTATGCAGTTATTGCGATATGCTCCAATAGGCAAGACGACGGTCCACTGAAATATGTGTTGGGCAAATCCTCTCTGTCGGTAGTCATCCAACCTGGGAGTGTCTGGTCACGATTGTAAATACGTATTTCTGGTTTTATCCAAACAGCGTCATCACCTTCATTCTACGCTCATGTCACTGGTAGGAAATTTACAATTTCCTTATTTACTCTGCGTTTTCGCCACTGTGGCAAACTTCGTTTTGATTGTGATTCATCCTGATACTCTATTTCTCGATTCAGTACTAGTGCCTAGTTCTGACGGAGACATAATCAAAAAATAACACTTCTGGGTGTTCCATTTCTTTCCGTTAATTTACTATGGACTTTTAAAAGTTTGTGCGTTACCTCCACCTGACACTGACAGGAGCTGAGTAAGTTCGATTGCTGTAGACTGTATATTAACAAGAAACATGACACGTAAATCATCTTTATATTTTATGTATTAACGCTCTGCCTCTCGGAAGCATTTGTGTGGCATAACAGACTACAATCGGTACTCGTCAGTCATGTATTCAAAGCACACTCACGATCGTACACAGACACCGTTTTACCAACATGAGCACACACACATACGCGCGCGCACACACACACACACACACACACACACACACACACACACAGACGCAGAGCGAGAGAAATACAAAACAGACACACACACACACACAAACTCAAATGTATGCAGTTTTTATTACGATAAACGACGATATTGTTCCATGAATACAAAGTTTCATACATAAGTACGTAGCGTTTTGTTTTCCATTTTGGTACTCCGGTTGCTACTGTTTTTTTTATGGATTTTCAGTTTTTATATGTAGTTCACTGTTGCTGTTTGAGTTTACATACTTTCATGTTGTTATTTGGATATAGCGAGTGGAACTATGGACACTAGAAAATTGAATGCCAAGCGGAGAAATCTGAACATTTTCGACATATTCTTCTGTTGAATGGAGAAGCGACAGCAGCGGAGGCAGCCATAAATATTTGCACATGTCCTCTACGGCGAGTCTTCATCCGAGACAAGGGCGTCGTCAGGATTGCACCAGGGAAGTGTGGTAGGACCGCTGTTGTTCTCTATACACACACATGATTTGGCGAACTGGGTGGGCAGCAATCTGCGGTTATTTGCTGATGATGCTGCAGTATACGGTAAGGTGTCGACATTTAATGACTAGGAGGATACTAGATGGCTTACATAAAAGTTCCTGTTTGCGTGATGAATGGCAGCTAGCTCTAAACGTAGAAAAGGCTGGAGTGTACGAAAAGAAAACAAATCCGTAATCTTCGGATACAATGTTAGTAGTGTCTTGTTTGATACTGTTACGTCGTTCACATTTCTAGCCGTAGCGTTGCAAAGCCATATGAAACTGAAAGAGAGTGTGAGTTCTTTGGTAGGTTGGTTGTTTCGGAGGAGGGGGCCAAACAGCGAGGTCATCGGTCCAGGCGGATTAGTGAACGATGGAGAAGGAAGTCGGCCGTGCCCTTTAAGGAACTATCCCGACATTTGCCTTAAGCGATTTAGGGGAATCACGAAAAATCTAAATCAGGATGCCCGGACGCGGGTTTGAACCGTCGTCCTCCCGAATGCGAATCAACTGCGCCACCTCGCTCGGTGTTTTGCGGGGAAAGACGAACGGTCGACTTCGGTTTATTGGGAGAATTTTAGGAAAGTGTAGTTCACCTGTAAAAGAGATTGCATTTAGGGCGCTGGTGCAACCTATTCTTGAGAACTTCTTGAGTGTTTGGGATGCATACTGCATACAATGTTGGATTAAAGGAAGACACCGAAGAACTTCGGAGGCGAGGTGCTAGATTTGTGACTGGTAGGTTCGAACAATATGCAAGTGTTACGGAGTTACTTTGGGAACTGAAATGTGAATCCATCTAGTAGAACAGCAACGGTGTGGTGTACTGCGAATTGCTTCCCCCATGGTGTAGCCGTCGCTGCTGACCAGAAAAGCTGCGTGGACTGGTGTACTCCACTGAAACCCCTGACCGCATTCTACACTGACAAAAAACGCTATCCAAGAATTGAGTTGGGAAGTCATTCCGCACCCACCTTCTCCACATACCACTGCGGCCTCTGATTTTCACCTTTCCCGCCCTCTGTCCAACAATCTTCAAAAAACTTTCTTTCGAAATGAAAGTGCACTCCGAATATGGCTCGGCTAATTCTTTGCCTCGTAATTGGTAATTTCTACTGTCGCAGAATCGAAAAGTTACGCAGCGTTGGCAGACTGTTGTAAATAGTGAATGAGAATTTATTATTGATGGCTAAAGTCTCTTTTGTGTTCATTTAAATTATGAAGAAACGCTCCAAACTCATGCACGAGCCCAATAAAAGGACACGAGCCCGCCGCTCCGGGCAGAGTGTTGGCAGCGCCCGGCTTGGCTGTCACTCGAGTGTCGGAACTGGGACTTTCCTCCCAGGCATCCGCAGCTGGTGACCTCTTTCTGCCCTTCCCGAATGGAAGGAAATCAATTTCGTTAGAGCTAAAATCTTATATTTCCCTGCATCCTTACATACTGAACACCACGCTATCAGTTTTCTAGTACGACGTTTAATGTTTGACAAGAAAATATGGACGCAGTTTTATTTCTTGTCTGCTCCTCTGTAGTGTAGAATCATTATAACTGCACGAAAGTAACATCCTGTGACAAGGAAAATCGTCTGCAGAAGACGTTATCCATCGTTTCTCATACACGACGGATGGCACATTTTAATAGTCTTATTATAGTTGGATAGCCGCCCTTCTGTCCTATCAGTTTCCGTTGTAGTCACGCACCCTTTAACAAAGAGGACTACAAAAGTAAATTTTTTAGCTGTGATCTTTTGCACTGCCGTTACCGCAAATAACAAATGCTTAGTATTCGATTACAGCCTATGAATGATTCACACAGACATTGCGTAAACTGCCGAGCGTAAAGCTAAATAAATCCAAGTATTTTTGTCCCCTCAGGGGAGTTTATCCTTCTTACTGTTTTACACTTGGAATATTTTAACCAGTGGTTTCTTAAGGTCTGCAGTTTAGTACATCAGAATAATTTATTATTAATAGTTTCATATTATTGGCTGCCTCTCAAGTGTTTATGCCAGTTTGAGAACAGATATTAGTGAAACGTTTCCTTTCTTTCTTCAATAAATCCACTGAATGAGAGAGAGAAACAGAGGTAACACTAGAAAGCAGGCCGGCCGGGGTGGCCGAGCGGTTCTAGGCGCTACAGTCTGGAACCGCGCGACCGCTACAGTCGCAGGTTCGAATCCTGCCTCGGGCATGGATGTGTGTGATGTCCTTAGGTTAGTTAGGTTTAAGTAGTTCTAAGTCTATGGGACTGATGACCTCAGCAGTTAAGTCCCATAGTGCTCAGAGCGATCTAAACTAGGCAGCAGCAAACAAAATAAGAATAAGAAGAAATAAAGGTACAGGTTATCTGGTCGACGTAGGCAATGAAAAATATGTATTTTTGAATAAACGTCCGTCAGGTATTACTGTTACTTAGCTATATGTGTCCCGAAAGCTTCGTCTTGGGCGTTTCTGGGTTTCTGTGGCTGTTTCTGGTCGTGGCCTGGTGAAGCAGCCGCCCCTGAATTCTACTTGACTGTGCTACGCTGCCAACACCACGCTGACGCTCCTGAATTGTGTTAACGCTCCTACGTAGCTCGGACGTAGTTGGTTCGAAACCTGGTCGTGGTGTGTTTGGCCAGAAACGGTAGCAGAGATGATAGCGAAAACTTCCTCATTACCTAACCTTGCACCAATGGCACGAGTCAAATTCTAAACATCGCTGCCGTGTGTCTCGGAATTCGGCCGTGTTGAGACGTCGTCCAATATCATCCAGCCTACTCGTTGCTTCACCATCCTTCAACCCCTCTCCAAATGTGCTCTCGACAGTAGTACGCCAACAGGCGAACAGCTTCGCCGTTTCAGAGATTCTCGTCTCCCGCTCCAGAGTCACAATATTGTCCCCTTTATCAAAACCGCTTATATCAGTGACTTCCACATTTGTGGCCGTAACGCCGCTATAATCACAGCCCATTCGTCTCTCTTGTGCTGGAATTCTTTCCTCACTACGTCACGTGTCTCACCACCACCACGAGGCCTTCACTCTCGAGGTGGCCACTGGTCGTAATGTTTGGCCCATCAGTGTGTGCTGTTCTTGACCACACGTGAATACGACAGAAATTGGAGTCCCACATGTCCAGGCGTTTAGAAATAAATAATGGCAGGAGTTACGTTAGCGTAGCTTTCCGGAAGCGGTTGGCGCGTAGGAAAGAGCTGAGGAAGGTAATCCTAGAATCGTGGTGTCGAGACTACTGAGGATATTTTATAATTTCATTTCTTACGTTACTTACAATTGAAACAAATCTTAATAATGTTCAATATATAGTAGTTATTAACATTGTCTTGAGAAGCGTCCCTCGGGCCAGGGGCTGTTGTTGTCCTTGGCGTAATTTTACATTAAAAACGAAGTAATTCTTCCAGCTGTATTTAAGCTATCGATTTTATTTTGGCAACTACTTTCAACGTTGTAACAACGTCATCTTCAGGCCCATACAGTTGTTCACGTCAACTGCGTGCGGCAGATACTAGAAGTCAGTGGTGAGATATAGATATGGACAGCTGGAGGAATTTCTTGATTTTTAATATAAATTTATACCACCTGACGTTCCACCGTCCTCCATTTCAACTATGGACGTATCAAGATTAGCGTAAGTTACTTTAAGTTCGATTAGGTAGCCTGTAAGCCTGAGGACCGATGACCTCAGCAGTTTGGTCCTATAGGAACAAAATTCCAAAACATTTTTAAAATGCTGAAAAGGAGGACTCTGCAAATAACTTTCCAAGAAATAATTGTAATTAAACGGTACAGGACTTAGCACGCCCTGAGTTTACCAACCTTCGGGCAGCCCTGTGCAGCTGCACGTGAACAGTAGGTTCCCGGTAGCGCAAGTACGCTGAGTCCATAGACCGCTGGGGGCAACGCTAGTTACCACTGAGGACCTCATTCGCTTGCTACCTCTCAACTCCTTTTCATGCATTTAATGAAAATATTAATAAACATAACATGTAGAAGGCTATTTCGGTTTGTTCGCAGTGTAAATAACGTAAAAGAAGAAAAGAGGTAATATCAGCGGCGGTCTCGACCCAACGACTCTTAAGAATCTTAAATCACTTCCCCTGCAGCAATGGCTTCACCAAAACTACGCTACGTTTCGAAAATCCATTATGTCCATGTAACAATAGTTCCCAGAAACGAGAAAAAACTGCCACTCAGTTGTGTTTTGGTTTTTACTGTTAGTCTTAATTTGTTACAATTTTCTTTTATATTCTGCATTTATATTTATATTTGCCATAAATCACAAGAAATTTTTTAATTTAAAATAAATGTTGTATTTTAAGATAACGACTTTTGGAACTTTTATACGGACATAACTGTTCCTGGAAACGTTTGGTTTCAAAATGGTAGGTACAAATGAAAAATAACATAGGCATACCGTAACATTTATTCGTGTTACAAAATTATTAGTGAGCACAAGAAAAAATAACATAGTAGTTACCTACTCATTAACTGTTTTGAACAATTGCCGTCAACTTTGTATTAATATAGGACGCCACTGTAACACAACTACTTTATTACATGAAATACTGATCTGCACCTCAGACTCACCAGGTAGATGTCCGACATTAGATTCTTCATCCAGTTCAACTTCGGACTGATGTTTGAAGATATTCTTGTAGAATGAAAGTTCATTAATGTCCATCCAGCCTAGTCCATAGTGCTTATGTAAAAGAACTGTTACATATGTGAACTGTTACATCTGTGATTTTTTCTGATTTTACCATTACAGATTTACGTATCTCTGGTGTTTTTAGTGCCATCCAGGATTTACCCTTTTGCAGATACATTTACCACATCCTCTATCAGTGTCGCAGCTTTGTTCCCCGTTAACACTGGTAGTGCTCTGATCTTTCTGTTTAATTCTACATCTTCATCTACATCTACACGGGAACTCTGCAAACCACATTTAAATGCCTGGCAGAGGGTTCATCGAACCACCTTCACAATTCTCTATTACTCAAATCTCGTATAGCACGCAGGAAGGAAGAGCACCTATATCTTTCCGTGCGAGCTCTGATTTCCCTTATTTTTTCGTGGTGACCGTTCCTCCCTATGTAGGTCGGTGTCAAAAAATATTTTCGTATTCGGAGGAGAAAGTTGGTGACTGGAATTTCGTAAGAAGATTCTGTCGCTACGAAGAACGCCTTTCTTTTAATGATTCCAGCCCAAATCCCGTAGCATTTCTGTGACACTCTGTCCCGTATTTCGCGACAATACAAAACGTGCAGCCTTTCTTTGAACTTTTTCGATGTTCTCCGTCAGTCCTATCTGGCAAGGATCTCACGCCGAGCAGCAGTATTCTTAAAGAGGACGGACAAGCCTAGTGTAGCCAGCGTCCTTAGTAGGTCTGTTACTTTTTCTAAGTGTCCTGCCAGTAAAACGCAGCCATTGTTTAGCCTTCCCCACAACATTTTCTACGTGTTCTTTCCAATTTTAGTTGATCGTAATTGTAATATCTAGGTATTTAGTTGAATTTACGGCTTTAAGATCACACTGATTTATCGTGTAACCGAAGTTCCTTTTATCACTCATGTTCATGATCTCACACTTTTCGTTATTTAGAGTCAACTGCCACTTTTCGCACCATTCAGATATTTTTTATAAATCGTTTTGCAGTTTGTTTTGATGTCCTGATGACTTTATTAGTCGATAAACGACAGCGTCATCTGCAAACCACCGAAGATGGCTGCTCACATTGTCTCCCAAATCGTTTATATAGATAAGGAACAGCAAGGGGCTTACAACATTATCTTGGGGAACGCCTGAAATCACTTCTGTTTTACTCGATGACTTTCAGTCAGTTACTACGAACTGTGACCTCTGACGGGAAATCACAAAAAAATGGGTCAAATGGCTCTGAGCACTATGGGACTCAACTGCTGTGGTCATTAGTCCCCTAGAACTTAGAACCACTTAAACGTAACTAACCTAAGGACATCACCCACATCCATGCCGGAGGCAGGATTCGAACCTGCGACGGTAGCAGTAGCAGGGTTCCGGGGAAATCACAAATACAGTCACATAACTAAGACGATATTCCATAAGCACGCAATTTCACTACGTGCCTCTTGTGTGGTACAGTGTCAAAAGCCTTCCGGAAATCCAGGAATACGGAATCGATCTGAAATCCCTTGTCAATAGGACTCAGCACTTCATGTGAATAGAGAGGTAGTTGTGTTTCACAGGAACGATGGTTTCTAAATCGATGTTGACTATGTGTCAAAAGACCGTTTCCTTCGAGGTAATTCATAATGTTCGAACACAATATATGTTCTAAAATTCTGCTGAATATCGTCGTTAACGAAATGGGCCTGTAATTTAGTGGATTACTCCTACTACCTTTCTTGAATGTTGGTGTGACCTGTGCAACTTTCAAGTCTTCGTCGAGCGAACGGTTGTATATGATTGTTAAGTATGTAGCATAGTCGGAAAAAAACCTAATTGGTATACAGTCCTGCCAAGAATACTTGCTTTTATTAAATGATTTCAGTTGCTTCACTACTCCGAGGATATTTACTTCTACGTTACTTATGTTGGCAGCTGTTCTCGATTCGAATTCTGGAATGTTTACTACTTCTTCTTTTGTGATTTCGGAAGGCTGTGTTTAGTGACTCTGCTTTGGCAGCACTGTCTTCGATAGTATCCCCATTGCTATCGCACAGAGAAGGCATTGATTATATATTGCCGCTAACATACTTCACATACGACCACAATCTCCTTGGATTTTCTGTCAGGTTTCGAGACAAAGTTACGTTGTGGAAACTGTTCAAGGTTTCTCGCATTGAAGTCCGTGCTAAATTTCGAGCTTTCGTAAAAGATCACCAATCTTTGGGATTTTGCATCAGTTTAAATTTGGCACGTTTGTTTCGTTGTTTCTAACCCGTTTTGTGTACCAAGGAGGATCAGCTCCGTCGTTTGTTAATTTATTTGATATAAAGCTCAACTTCTGCCGATACTACTTCTTTGAATTTAAGCCATGTCTGGTCTAGACTTGTATTATTAATTTGGAATGAGTGGAGATTGTCTCTCAGTAAGGCGTCAAGAGAATTTTTTTTTTTTGATTAGGTATATTTTTCGCTTATTTTTCAAGGATTTGGGGATTACAAAATTCAATCTAGCTCACTAATCCCTGTATCGGTTTTGATGCTCGTTATTAGCTCAGGATTATTTGTTGCTAACCCTTTTTGAAGGGTTAAACTGAAAGTACCTTTTAGTGGGAGGCTTCACGTTTACAATCTTGTCGATGACTTTCAGTCAGCAACGTTTACCTCCGATCCAAGTTTGCAGATAGTCCCAAGTTTCAGATAATGTCATGACAGTCACTGGGGTTCAAGACAGTCGTTTTTCAAGGTAATTCATTTTCTGTCCGGCCAACCAGTCTTTATTCTACAAAATGTATTAGCTCCAAATTCCAACTTGAGAGGTATACCAATACGAAAAATATAAAATACAAAAAGGTAAACATAAAGTTTTATTTGCCTCACTAGGGGAATTAATACATTATTTCAGAAATGGTTGTAAGTACGTTGTGACTTAACATCTGAGGTCATCAGTCCCCTAGACTTAGAAACTACTTAAACCTAACTAACCTAAGGACATCACACACATCCATGCCCGAGGTAGGATTCGAACCTGCGACCCTAGCAGAAGCGTGGATCAGGACTGAAGCGCCTAGAACCGCTCGGTCACAACTGCCGGCTGTAGTATTTAAAATGTATTCTTAATACGATTTGACACATGTACTGAAATAACGGGTTTTGGTAATGTATCTTTTTCAGAGCGTTAAATATGCACTGTAGAGAACTGTTTTACGTCCTGTATTGTTGTCGAGATTTAACTTCTACTGGATATGTATATAACGGAGTCTGGAACTTGAGATGAACTTCGGAGTTAACGTGTAACAGCAATACTTGTATGGCTCGTGTCTCATGCGACCCACAGCTTAAACGCAGTCTATTTCTGAACGCTTGGCCATCTGGAGTTTCCAGTCCTGTCACTTTCATTTCTGACCAAGCCCGGCACATGCCACTAGTGTAGACAAAATCGGTGGTGACGATAAGGCGCGATCCCTTTGCTAAACCCCTGCCCGGCCATCGAGATACATCTTTAGCCTCATTTCTCTGAATTGCTTAAGGTGGCTGTCGGGATGATTCATTTTATAGGCCGGTTTCACTCCATGTATTCGCCGTATTGGAGCTCCGCCTTTAGTGACCTCGCCGTCGACGGCACGGTGAGCCGCAGCCTGCCCTTAGCCTGCAGCGTCGTGCCGGCTGACCCCTCTGTTTTACTGCCTGAGCCACGGAGGCCGCGGCTGCCCCAGACAGAGCCGCGTGTTGCGCCGTTAGCATCTCGCCCTGCATCTGCGTTTACTCACGGCAGCACTCACACACCGGCAGATGCCTAATGAAGCTCTCCGGCGAGTGCTGGAGTCCAGCGCCGCTCGTTGCCCGTCTGCTGGCCACGAACCTCGGGAGGGCGGCTTCTCTACACTCCTCCTCCGGTCCTCCGGCCTCCGCTACTTTTTATTTTTTTGTGGCTTAGCGTTGCTTGCTGGTTGTCAATATCAACCGATACAGCATGTCTCTTACGAATGCTAGCTTTAAGGGGAAAATCACTGAGTCTTTCATGCGTACTGCATCTAGGGATATTGCTGTTCATGTGCTAAGAGCTGAGGCTCACAGCTTCGAGTGCGCATATTGATTATAATATATCGGGTGATCAAAAAGTCAGTATAAATTGGACAACTTTAACGGAATAATGTAGATAGAGAGGTAAAAATTGACACACATGCTTGGAACGACATGGGGTTTTATTAGAAGAAGATACGTCACAAAATGTCCCACTGGTGGCGCTGGACAGCAAAATTGCTACCGTGACGGGTGAGAGGTACGCCGATATGTTACAGAATCGCATCATCCCCAGCCTGGATGATAAACACCTGCTGGAACGTACGATGTTTATGCAGGATGGCGCTCCACCCCACATTGCTAGATGCGTGAAAGATCCCTTGCGCGCGTCGTCTGGTGGTGATCGTGTGCTCTGCCGCCACTTTCGTCATGCTTGGTCTCACAGGTCCGCAGACCTCAGTCCGTGCGATTATTGTCTTTGGGGTTACATGAAGTCGCAAGTGTATCGTGATCGACCGACATCTCTAGGGATGTTGAAAGACAACATCCGACGCTAATGCCTCACCATAACTCCGGATATGCTTTACAGTGCTGTTCACAACATTATTCCTCGACTACAGGTATTGTTGAGGAATTCTGGTGGACATATTGAGCATTTCCTGTAAAGAACATCATCTTTGCTTTGTCTTACTTTGTTATGCTAATTATTGCTATTCTGATCAGATGAAGAGCCATCTGTCGGACTTTTTTGAAGTTTGTATTTATTTTTTTTATTTTTTTGTTTGGTTCTAATAAAACCCCATGTCGTTCCAAGCATGTGTGCCAATTTGTACCCCTCTATGTACATTATTCCGTGATTTATTCAGTTTTCTAATTTATACTGGCTTTTGGATCACCCGGTATGAATCTCACACACGTTATTATATTCTTAAGCAACTAAGTTATTCATTAATCCATTCATTTAAGGGTACATAATTCATGGAATAGCGGATATTCACATATACAGATGGCGATAGTTTCGCGTACACGAGATACGAAAGTCCAGTGTCATTTGTACTCCGATGGAATTATAGCCGTGCGAAGGAAATTAACAGACTTTGAACATAGAATGGTACTTGGAGCATGGGAGAATGGGAATCGAATATTCAGAGATCCAAATTGTTAAGGGCGTGCCGAGAATACGTCAGGCATTACTTCTCACCGTGGACAACGCAGTGTGGCGACGGTCTTCACTTAACGACCGAGAGCTGCAGCGTTTGCGTAGAGTAGTCAGTGCTGACAGACAAGTAACACTGCGTGGAATAACCGCAGAAATTAATGTGGGACGTACAACGAATGTACGCGTTAAGAGGCTGCTGCAAATTTGGCGTCAACGGACTAAGGCAGCAGACGACTGACACAGGTGCGTTTGCTAACACCTGCAACAACTCTCCTGGTCTCGTGACCGGATCGGTTGAACCTTAGACGACTGGAGAAACGTCACCTGGTCAGATTAATCCCGACTTCGCTTGGTAGAGATGACGGAGGGTTTAGAGTGTGGCACAGACATCACGAAGCAACGGATCCAGGTTGTCAACAAGGGACTGCGCAAGCTGGGGGTGGCTTCATAATGGTGAGGGCTGTGTTTATATGGAATGGGTTCCCTGGTCCAGCTGAACTGATCGTTGACTGGAAATGGTTATGTTCGGGTATCTGGAGACCATTTGCGGCCATTCACGGACTTCATGTGCCCAAACAACCAAGGAATCTTTCTTTTGTTTGACTGTCCGCCGTGTCACAAGGCGACAGTTGTTCGCGATTGGTTTAAGGAACTCTCTGCACATTTCGAGCGAATGGTATGGCCACCCATATCGACCGACATGGATCCTATGGATCAATTGCAGGACATAACCCAGTGGTCATTTCGTGCACAGGGTACTGCACCTGCAACACTTGTGCAGGTACGGGTGGCTGTAGAGACAGCATGGACCTGTGGAGTCCACGTCGCGTCGGGCCACCACACTGCGCCTTGTAAAACGACGGCCGCCGTGGAGTTAAGAGGCAGGCCCACCTTGCGACACTTACCACCCCGCTGTAAGGTGGCTGCAAAAGGACTTAATAACTTCAAGTGCGTACACAATTTTATTGAGAGGACTTAGACATGATACTAACGTGTCATGTTGTAGCCAAAGGTTCCATTCATTTATGTTGCATTACCGAATTTCGCTGCTAGATACGTACGAAAGTTGAAAATCAGAATGTCAGACTTCACAAAATGGGAATGTGCTCGTATCGTGCTTTGGATGACAGAAATAGTCAGCAACAATGCGTCACGTAACAAAACCTACCAGTTGCGATATAATCCTACGGATCACCCCCTAAAAATGCTGGTGTAGGATTTACCCTCAAAATCAATAGCCATAAGCTTCTTTTTATGTTCAAAATTGGATGTTCGCCAATCTTTACGCTCCTGCAGTTCCTAACAATATTTACCCGTAGGTAGTTATTACGGACATAACTTCTTATTTCTTTGAAAACGAGTTTGCACATGGTATACAATAGATGAAAAGACCATACGCAATTAACTGTTACTATAGTCATAAATATCATTCAAGCGAAGCGAAACACACATTTTGATGTCTACTGCTTGTAACTCTATTTTCTTTCAGTCTGTATTAAACGACCAGAGTGGCGTCACACACGTTTCCTGAGGTTGGGATAAAATAGAGAGCAGCTACAGCAGACGAAGACTAAGAGCGTAATGAGCAGAACGGCCGGATTGAATAAACTGAAAAAGAGCATCAAGATGCGCGAGGCATCCAGGATAGTACTGAACTATGTTAATTTGTAATAGTTTAAAAATTCCATAGGTCTGGAAGTCGATCTTTTATTGGATACTCACTTTGTCGTTACATTTTGCCAATATATTGTTTGGTATGAGCAGCAGCTAATGAAGTATGCAGTATTAATTTATGTCTACGCGAGGGCAATCCCGGGCTTATGACCGTGGGATGTGTTAAAATCTAGTTCCTGAAAATGTAGTAATTTTAATTAAGGACCCTTTCTTATCAGTATGGTTGTCAGCAGATTCAGAACAATCAAGCGATCAAAAGAAAATCAACATATCCTATAGCCCTAGCGTGTGTATGTCAACCTTTCGTAACAACCGAACCTTTAGTCCTGTCAAGGAAAAAGCCACATACAAATCTATCGTGCATTCGAACACGCAAATGTGACCCTCTGTCAGGATTTGGAAGATTTGACCGCGTGTGTGTCTAATGGACAAAGGTGTCGGACTATAATCTTGAATTTGGTGAAATTAACAGGAAAACCAAATGGACTTTAACCTTGGGAGTCAATGAAAGTAGTAAAATCATAAATGAATAAAAAGAATGAATGGTCGCCAGCCCAATTAGGCACATTACTTTGGAAATATATGTTTAAGAAATTTGAATATTGGTTATTGAAGCTACTTTCGTTGAGATTCCCCTTTGAAAAGGAGACAGGGTACAAACTGACAGTGCAATTTGAACTGTGCTTACAGCAGTTACCAATAACGCACACGCCAGTAAATCATAGGGAACAGATTTGACAGCTACATTCAAAAGCATGACTTAGGCAAGTACAAAAATGCTAATGCATGAACTGCGGTAACTAAATTTGGACACCTCTTAACTGACATGACATAACAAACAAAAATGAATAATATCACAAATACAATGTTTAAGCTCCTCCACACATACACGTTTTCCTTGGCAACAGTGCTAGTTAAATTTTTTTGCTAATAAGTGGAGAATATGATGAGGACGCATAAACTAGTATAGTTTTACTAGTCAACGCCCTATGATTATTACAGTAGAAAAGACTAATTCAGAAAGTTAATCATTCAATTCACTTGGAGTAGTTCATAATTTACTTTGCAAGACAATAAAATTCAAAACTGGGCTAAATTAACTTCAAAAAAGGGAACCATTCATGATATAAATCAAAACCACACTACTTTTAAAATAAGCTTATCTTATTTGTCTTTTTTATCACCTGTGAGGGAGGTATTCTAGACACAATCTTGCACCGTAATCCTACAAAACTGTATTTTGTAACAAACTAGCGATACTTAAGCAAAAGCCTATCCAACTTCACTTTTGTGGTTTAACATTAACTACTCCTTTTATATTAGAAAAAATCATTTTTAAACACCTGAATGCAAGAATTGTTCATTTAAATCAGGATACTCGGTTTTAGTATCAATTAGGTAGAGTTCAAAAAGGTTCAAATGGCTCTGAGCACTATGGACTTAACATCTGTGGTCATTAGTCCCCTAGAACTTAGAACTACGTAAACCTAACTAACCTAAGGACATCACACACATCCATGCCCGAGGCAGTATTCGAACCTGCGACAGTATCGGTCACGCGGCTCCAGACTGAAGCTCCTAGAACCGCACGGTCACACCAGCCGGCAATTAGGTAAGGGCCCTGCATTCTTTCGTGATCAGTATAGTATATATGGTTCTGGATATGGATTTATAATGCTGTGATTATTATTACAACCTCACACAAGTTAACTGGCTCATGGCCAGATACATTACTGACTGTATGAAGTTAGAGCAGGAGTGGCGAAGATTGGGGTAAGCGACATGGCGGCTAACTATACTCACGGGTTTTGATGTTCGAATGCTCCATAAAATCTCTTCTTGGCGTCGGATTTTCAACATATTAGAGCAATTCTTTATGCCGAGAATACTAAATAAAAGCCGGATGCACATCCGAGGCAAATCCTTCACACAGCAGCTTCCAGTTGCCTCTCTTGGCACCGTCGAAGTGTACCGAGCTACGGCCAGCCACACACTGCCTACTTTTCACACAAAGGAGCCGCTCAGTTCGACCACCAAAACCAGCTATTACATCGCGCCATTCCACTTCCGTTGCGGTGGACTTCCCTACAGCTTTTACATGTTACATATACAACTGCCCTAAGCATGAACCAGCTTTACGTAAACATTTTCTCTTATGGACATACACATTTACAAAAATTTATCGTTTTAACTTATCCTTTTGCTTTTTTCGTATGTTGTTGTTGTGGACTTCAGTCCTGAGACTGGTTCGATGCAGCTCTCCATTCTACCCTATCCTGTGCAAGCTCCTTCATCTCCCAATACCTACTCCAACCTACATCCTTCTGAATCTGCTTAGTGTATTCATCTTTTGGTCTCCCTCTACGATTTTTACCCTCCACGCTGCCCTCCAATGCTAAATTGGTGATCCCTTGATGCCTCAGAACATGTCCTACCAACCGATCCCTTCTTCTAGTCAAGTTGTGCCACAAACTTCTCTTCTCCCCAATCCCATTCAATACCTCCTCATTAGTTACGTGATCTACTCACCTAATCTTCAACATTGTTCTGTAGTACCACATTTCCAAAGCTTCTATTCTCTTCTTGTCCAAACTATTTATTGTCCATGTTTCACTTCTATACATGGCTACAATCCATACAAATACTTCCAGAAACGACTTCCTGGCACTCAAATCTATACACGATGTTAACAAATTTCTCTTCTTCAGAAACGCTTTCCTTCCCATTGCCAATCTACATTTTATATATACTCTACTTCGACAATCATCAGGTATTTTACTCCCCAAATAGCAGAACTCCTTTACTACTTTAAGTGTCTCATTTCCTAATCTAATTCCCTCAGCATCACCCGACTCAATTCGACTACATTCCATTATCCTCGTTTTGCTTTTGTTGATGTTCATCTTATATCCTCCTTCCAAGACACTGTCCATTCCGTTCAACTGCTCTTCCAACTTCTTTGAAGTCTTTGACAGAATTACAATGTCATCTGCGAACCTCAACGTTTTATTTCTCCTCCATGGATTTTAATACCTACTCTGAATTTTTCTTTTATTTTCTTTACTGCTTGCTCAATATACAGGCTACAACCCTGTCTCACTGCCTTCCCAACCGCTGCTTCCCTTCGTGCCTTCCGACTCTTATAACTGCCATCTGGTTTCTGTACAAATTGTAAATAGCCTTTCGCTCCCTGTATTTTACCCCTGCCCCCTTTAGAATTTGAAACAGAGTATTCCAGTCAACATTGTCAAAAGATTTCTCTAAGTCTACAAATGCTAGAAACGTAGGTTTGCCTTTCCATAATCTTTCTTCTAAGGTAAGTCGTAAGGTCAGTATTGCCTCACGTGTTCCATCATTTCTACGGAATCCAAACTAATATTTCCCGAGGTCGGCTTCTACCAGTTTTTCCATTCGTCTGTAAACAATTCGCGTTAGTATTTTGCAGCTGTGAGTTATTAAACTGGTAGTTCGGTAATTTTCACATCTTTCAACACCTGCTTTCTTTGTGATTGGAATTATTATTTTCTCCTTGAAGTCTGAGGGTATTTCGCCTGTCTCGTACATCTTGCTCACCAGATGGTAGAGTATTTTCAGGACTGGCTCTCCCAAGGCCGTCAGTAGTTCTAATGGAATGTTGTCTACTCCTGGGGCCTTGTTTCGACTCAGGTCTTTCAGTGCTCTGTCAAACTCTTCACGCAGTATCGTATCTCCCATTTCATCTTCATCTATATCATCTTCCATTTCCATAATATTGTCCTCCAGTACATCGCCCTTGTATAGAACGTCTATATACTCCTTCCACTTTTCTGATTTCTTCCCTTTGCTTAGAATTGGGTTTCCATCTGAGCTCTTGATATTCATACAAGTGCCTCTCTTTTCTCCTAAAGTCTCTTTAGTTTTCCTGTAGATTGTATCTTCACTCCTGGAAATTGAAATAAGAACACCGTGAATTCATTGTCCCAGGAAGGGGAAACTTTATTGACACATTCCTGGGGTCAGATACATCACATGATCACTCTCACAGAACCACAGGCACATAGACACAGGCAACAGAGCATGCACAATGTCGGCACTAGTACATTGTATACCCACCTTTCGCAGCAATGCAGGCTGCTATTCTCCCATGGAGACGATCGTAGAGATGCTGGATGTAGTCCTGTGGAACGGCTTGCCATACCATTTCCATCTGGCGCCTCAGTTGGACCAGCGTTCATGCTGGACGTGCAGACCGCGTGAGACGACACTTCATCCAGTCCCAAACATGCTCAATGGGGGATGGATCTGGAGATCTTGCTGGCCAGGGTAGTTGACTTACACCTTCTAGAGCACGTTGGGTGGCACGGGTTACATGCGGACGTGCATAGTCCTGTTGGAACAGCAAGTTCCCTTGCCGGTCTAGGAATGGTAGAACGATGGGTTCGATGACGGTTTGGATGTACCGTGCACTATTCAGTGTCCCCTCGACGATCACCAGAGGTGTACGACCAGTGTAGGAGATCGCTCCCCACACCATGATGCCGGGTGTTGGCCCTGTGTGCCTCGGTCGTATGCAGTCCTGATTGTGGCGCTCACCTGCACGGCGCCAAACACGCATACGACCATCATTGGCACCAAGGCAGAAGCGACTCTCATCGCTGAAGACGACACGTCTCCATTCGTACCTACATTCACGCCTGTCGCGACACCACTGGAGGCGGGCTGCACGATGTTGGGGCGTGAGCGGAAGACGGCCTAACGGTGTGCGGGACCGTAGCCCAGCTTCATGGAGACGGTTGCGAATGGTCCTCGCCGATACCCCAGGAGCAACAGTGTCCCTAATTTGCTGGGAAGTGGCGGTGCGGTCCCCTACGGCACTGCGTAGGATCCTACGGTCTTGGCGTGCATCCGTGCGTCGCTGCAGTCAGGTCCCAGGTCGATGGGCACTTGAACCTTCCGCCGACCACTGGTGACAACATCGATGTACTGTGGAGACCTCACGCCCCACGTGTTGAGCAATTCGGTGGTACGTCCACCCGGCCTCCTGCATGCCCACTATACGCCCTCGCTCAAAGTCCGTCAACTGCACATACGGTTCACGTCCACTTTGTCGCGGCATGGTAAGAGTGTTAAAGACTGCGATGGAGCTCCGTATGCTATGGCAAACTGGCTGACACTGACGGCGGCGGTGCACAAATGCTGTGCAGCTAGCGCCATTCGACGGCCAACACCGCGGTTCCTGGTGTGTCCGCTGTGCTGTGCGTGTGATCATTGCTTGTACAGCCCTCTCGCAGTGTCCGGAGCAAGTATGGTGGGTCTGACACACCGGTGTCAATGTGTTCTTTTTTCCATTTCCAGAAGTGTATCTTACCCCTAGTGAGATAAGCCTCTACATCCTTAAATTTGTCCTCTAGCCACGCCTGCTTAGCCATTTTGCACTTCCTGTCGATCTCATTTTTGAGACTTTTTTTCATATATGCATTACAAAACTCTAATTTTCTTGTCACATACAAGGAGTACAAATAGATCAGAATACATACTCCATAATTACAGATATCCCCGCATGAACCATGGACCTTGGCGTTGGTGGGGAGGCTTGCGTGCCTCAACGACACAGATAGCCGTACCGTAGGTGCAACGACAATGGAGGGGTATCTGTTGAGAGGACAGACAAATGTGTGGTTCCTGAAGAGGGGCAGCAGCCTTTTCAGTAGTTGCAGGGGCAACAGTCTGGATGATTGATTGATCTGGCCCTGTAACACTAACCAAAACAGCCTTGCTGTGCTGGTGTTGCGAACGTCTGAAAGCAAGGGGAAACTACAGCCGTAATTTTCCCCGAGGACATGCAGCTTTACTGTATAGCATGGAGAGCTGCATCAAACCAGTCTCAGGACTGAAGACCACAACAACAACAACAATTGCAGATACACAGTTACGTAATGTAAACCTACTTCTAATCGATATAAATGTTAACAAGCCCAGAAATTTATCATAGTTTGGCTATAGCTGGCACCGAAACTTTGGCCCAGTTGAAATTTTCAATAAACAATATCTTTTAAACTTATTTAGTCTGGGTTAATGTAAATATGTTACTGAAAAGAGGAAAAGAGCTCTTTAATTTTGAAAGCACTCTTTTCTTCCAAGTTAACCTGTTGGCTTATACAATTTCCCTATGACTGGGTATACTAAATTATACAATTGCAATGACTTTTGATATCCATAATTTCTGAGCAACTAATGAGCTCATTGAAATCAAGGCAACGAACTGAGGGATCTGAATAGTAAAGTTTGTTGGAGAATTTTGTTTCTACCATTTTCATAATATGCGTACTATGTGCTTACTGCAGGAACTGTAACAACGACAGTTACAGAAGAGAGATGACGAAAATTGAATGTAGACCTTAATACATGAAATAGGATTGCACACAAAGGGCCTCAACCATCTGTGTCACAAAAGAATCAACAATTTCGTAGTGAGTACCATAAGAAACCTCGTAGTAGAACTACAGTTTTCTCCTGGCATCAGAATTTCGTTCGAACTGATTGTACTGTTTGTCATAACGAATTTCTAACTCGCCCAGGAGTCTCTGAGTCCGTCGTCCAGCGGGTGAGATAGAGGTTTTTGTTTGGATTCCCGGGGAATATTGCTGCGCGGTGTGGGATCCTTACCAGGTGGGATTGACGGAGGACATCAAAAGGGTGCAAAGAAAGGGCAGCTCGTTTTCTATTATCACGTAATAGGGGAGAGAGTGTGGTAGATATGATACGCGAATTGGGATGGAAGTCATTACAGCAAAGACGTTTTTCGTCGCGGCGAGATATTTTTACGAAATTTCAGTCACCAACTTTCTCTTCCGAATACGAAAATATTTTGTTGAGCCCAACCTACATAGGTAGTAATGATCATCAAAATAAAATAAATCAGAGCTCGAACAGAAAGGTTTAGGTGTTCGTTTTTCCCGCGCGCTGTTAGGGAGTGGAATGGTAGAGAGATAGTATTATTGTGGTTCGATGAACCCTCTGCCAAGCACTTAAATGGGAATTGCAGAGTAGTCATGTAGATGTAGATGTAGACGTCGTGTATAGCGAAATCTCAGAGTTCCTCAACTGCCCGGAGATCGTTATGAAAAAGATTGCACCTGAAGCTATTACAGACTAGCACTGCATGAGTGAAGTTACGATGAATACATTGTGACAATAAACTGACACCTGATAGGACGTTTGTTGTTTGACCAGTGGCAGTCAGCTTCTGCCGACGATAAAAACTGGCAGTATTTTTCTACAAGATGACACCTCTAGCACCTATATTCCTTCTCAGGAAAATTCTGTATGTAAGTAAAGCTGTGTAGTCATTTAGAATCACCCTACATTATTGCGACACTGAAAATCTTTTGAACTGTGAAAAAACTGCTACGGTCGCAGGTTCGAATCCTCCCTTGGCCAGTTTTTAGAAGCACATTTCAAAAACCTAATCTCCTCTATTTTTTCTGCCTCCTGCACCATTATTGCAAAAAGTATGGAAGAGATGTCCGGTGGAGTGTTATAATGTACGAGTGAGTAGCTGTCAGATTGAAATGCCCACTTTGCCCGTAAGGAGTTTGAGGATTCCACAGTGGAAAGAGTATTGCTTATGGAAGGCAGTAATCTAAGATTTTTTGGTACAATTATAAAGCACCAACCTCTCAGAAACATCCTTGGTTACGACGGCAGTGACTTTTCAGGGTCTGCGAGTTGAGTATACTACATCCTTCACATGAACGCAATTAAACTCTTCTCCAAGTTAGGACTGATAAATATTCGCTCTGTTCTTATATTCCATTCGTGCTCTTATAAATCGAAAATACAGGTAGCTTTCATAATTCCTTTCGCGATGTATGTCGTCGTAAAATTAAACTCTTTTACTTAAATTCGTAATTCTCTTAGGTTCATTCGGTTGAATTAAGTCCTCAGACTGATTCTGATTAGTATGCATGAAAATAGTTTAACTTTTCATCGTCACAGCAGTATCAACTGTTAAAGTCGAAACACACTAGCTACTTTCCGGTGATGGTTTAAGGCTGGCATAGATTTTACTGAATCGAGGATTAATCGTTTGCTTTTGCAGCAGTTATGCAGGTTTAGTCTATAACATACGTGGAATATTTGACCAGATTACCTGGATTTTACATTATTGTTACAGTTGTCGCAACGTTTAACAAAATCAAGTTGGATTTGTGAATGGACAAACTTTGCAGCTATGCGCTTGCGCTAAAACCTGTGCGTTATTGCCACCCATGACTGATGTATGTTTTTCCCTCGATCGTTTGCAGTCGGTCGTCACTGTCGACATAGTTTTTTATACTCCCAACTGTCACTGCTTATTACTGACGCTGTCATTCAGAAGGAAACGTGTGCTCTACTTTTGGAGTACAGTTAACTTCGGTGTAACAGGAATATTGTGTACACCAGAAGTGGTCAGAACTTGCGTAAATTCCATAGCTGACATTGCCTTAAACGATATGTGCCCACTGTAGTAAAAGCAATATTTGGTTAATACCGGTAGTTTATACAGTAGCTCCTTCAGAAAATCTAGTCAGCTCGCTGACTTGTAAAAGTCAAACAAGTGTCAATGAAATCGGTGATTAAACTGTACGTTTGCAGTTTTTGCGTCATACATACGCTCTCCAGTATCCACATAAACACTGCAGAGTGTGACACTGCCTCTACGTCCTGCAGCACGCCTCTTGACATCTACAGTCACTCACTAGGAGTCAACATTCCCCTCCGCTCGCATCGTGCCATATTGGCGAATGTAAACAGGAATAACACGACAGGAGAGGCTCAGACATAGTGCTTCGGTATCGCCTGTGGCTACAAAACCCCGAAAACTTGTCTCACATGCTGAACACATGACACAAATTTCAAAGACTGAAAAAGTACCATTTAATCCAGAAACGAGATACACACGAATCAAATACATAAGCTGTATTCAGTAGTACACTGGTAAGGACATTATTAGACGTACCTTTTCTCTCCAGGACTCTAATTTTCTTATGTTTATTAAACGTCAGTTACAGCTCTGAATTAGCAATACTTACACTGAAGTGACAAAAGTCGCCGTTGGGAATTAGCCGAGCGGTCTCAGGCTCTGCAGTCATGGCCTGTGCGGTTGGTCCCGCGGGAGGTTCGAGTTCTCCCTCGGGCATGGGTGTGTGTGTGTTTGTCCTTAGGATAATTTAGGTTAAGTAGTGTGTAGGCTCAACGTCCCCTGCAGAAATACTGCGCTATGCTGCTTCTGTAGCTCTCCATAAAAGCGAAAGTGTTGCTTGTTTGAGATTTTGTTAGTGAACTGACCTCTCAATTACGCCCCGTAATTATTCGATGGGAATCATGTTGGGCAATCTGGGTGGCCAAATCATTCACTAGAACTGTCCAGGAAGTTGTTGAATTCAGTTGCGTACAACTGTGGTCCGCTGACATAGCGCATTGCCATCCATAAAAATTCCACCGTTGTTTGGGGACATGACGTCCATGAATGGCTGCAAATGATCTCCAGATACTCAATGATTGGTTCAGTTGAAACAGAGAACGCCATGAATTCTGTGTAAACACAGCCTACACCATTATGGAGCCACCTCCAGTGCCTTGTTGACAACCTGGCTGCATGGCTTTTTGGGGTTTGTGACTCAATAGAATCCTACCATAGCTCTTACCAACTGACCATGTCACGGTTTTCCAATCGTGTAGGGTCCAACTCAAATTATCACGAGCTCAGGAGAGGCGCTGCTTGCTGTTAGCAAAGGCACTCGTGTCGGTTGTTTGTTGCCATAGTCCGTTAACGGTAAATTTCGCCGGACTCACCTAACACATGCGTTCGTTGTACGTCCCTCATTAATATCTACTGTTATTCCACGACGTTTTGCCTCTCTATTAACACCGACAACTCTATGCAAAACCTACTGCTCTCGTTAGTTAAGTGAAGACTGTCGGCCACTGCGTTGTTCGATGTGAGAGGCAGTGCTTGAAATCTGGTGTTCTCGGCATACTCCTGATACTGTAGGTCTCGGAATATAGAATTACCTAATGATTTCTGAAATAGAATGTCCCGTGTATCTCTCTCCAACTACCATTCTGCCTTCAGTGTCTGCTAGTTCCCATTGTGTGACCACAATCATGTCGGAAAGCTTTTCACATGAAATGAAAGCTCCGCCAATGCACTCCCCTTTTACGTGTATACTTCCGCTATTTATTTATGTGCGTGGGTTTTGTTACCTGATTGTAATGTCAATATGGTTAATCCCATATTTCGCTTTTGACTTCAACGTGCGTCAGTAATAATGCAATCACCTTAACAGGTACAAGGTACACTCCATCGCTGATTTATGATGCATGAACGCTGCACACAATGTTGATCTTTGCGTTGTGTGTAAACACAGGTAAATTGAAGGAGGGACACGGTGGACAACTGTGCAGCTCGAAAAAAAATTAAGCTGTACCCTAGCTATTTACATAATAAGCATCGCGTCGCTCGAAACGTTTACGGCAAGGCGCTTATGCCGTTTTCATGTTTTTCGTACACTGCAAAGAGTTCAGTATGACGGTAGATTCATCACGACTCCCTGCTCTCAGCACTGTTTCCGAATAGGTCGCAGCTGTACAACTGGCTGCTATATGTACTTAGTACAACGTGTGTTTCTCTCTCTCTCTCTCTCTCTCTCTCTCTCTCTCTGTGTGTGTGTGTGTGTGTGTGTGTGTGTGTGTGTGTGTGCGGTCTCTGTCGACGCGTGAGGACCATAGCAGGCATACAGATGGCGCCGGGTCCCCAAGATTTTACGCTAATTCGTTTTTTTTCTCGGTGTATAGTGTGTAGTGTGGTTCGTTCACATAATCGAGCTCACTAGATACACGCCTACAACGTAGAGGTGACTTCCAGGGCTGGGTGGGGTAGATCACAATTTTCAAAAGCGGAACGTAAGAAATAAAGTGTTGTTTAACATGACGGACAAATTCCCAAATAAAAGGGCTTGTGCGTTAATAATACAGTATTTCGACTAAAACGTATTATTCTGCATAAGGATGTTTCTCTTTATCTCATGTATATTGTAGTGTTCTCATTCCTTATTTCATTTGAGTATTTCGGCGTCCAGTTTGTGAATTACAATTTTTCTGCCTCGTAGTTTCAACGACGAATCCATTCTGATAATGCACATTTTTGCTATCTCTCTCTGTCTCTCTCTCTCTCTCTCTCTCTCTCTCTCTCTCTCTCTCTCTCTCAAACACACACACACACACACACACACACACAATACTTAGATGCAAAACATTCTGTATGTTTGTGTGTGAGTGTGTGCGTGAGTTTGTAACCAGGCAAAGCGTGTATTATCAGTACGAATTTGTCTTGGATACGACGAGGCAGTTCAGTCGCCTTGACCATGCAACGCCTAGCTGCACATGGTCCAGCTACTGTTCCTGCAACACATTTATATGACGATCAGCAAGCAGTGGCTTCAAAACTAGTTAATGGTGTAGTAAATCAAATCATTACACGAAAACGTGACTAGGTTGCATATTATACTCACGTTAATCGCCAGATGATAGCACATTATATGTAAATGGGAGGGAAATCACTGTTTTCAGCTGCAGCGCAACATTAAACGGACTCAGCGGCGTCGAGCGATAAAATGTACCGAACTGGGATTCGAATCCGGGATTTCCTGCTTACTCGGCAGGTGCGTTAACCACTGCACCATTCGGGACACAGCGTTGTCCCAACTGCTCGGACTACCTCGGCACACCTCACGGCCGATCCACGTTCCCACCATGTGCCACCTATCGCAGTTCTGACCTCCATCGCAAGAAGCGTGAATCGAACTAGTGAAATTTGGGTAGTAGGTACTCTGACGACCTTTCCATTGTTGCGGTATATGACGTCGTTAATCCGCCTTACATGCCACGTGAACTTCGGAGCTCTGATCTTCATTTTGCATGTATCGACACCTTGCGATCTCAAGCGTCGACGGACACGAGGGTGAAGTAGCGGTGCACCAGGCTTTTGCATGATTACAGAGGAAGCCGAAATTCAAACTTTGGTGTCGCGCTGGGAAACAGTTACTGTGTTTCGGAAAAGTGATCCTGTAATTCTGTTGTGCAGTATATTAATTCCGATATAACACACATCAAACTGAAACAGCTCAATTTGCCAAGGAACATAGTCTTCCGAATCGTCATTCACTGCAAGAGGTGTCAACGACTCGCCTGTGGGGCAGAGAAGTATCGTCGAAACGCTCACTGCTTTCCGTGCTGTATCTGAATGATATTTCATCTGTGGTTTCCTCTACTAGTTGCCACTGATTTACTCACAGCATCCAATTGCCTCTAAGACCCAGTCCTAACAACAGCGCTCCTACCGTATTAGGTATGGATGATCATCGTTTGTTGACTTTCACGATGGAACAAAATATGGTTATCGAACTATAGCCCTAAATAGTCAAAGGTCACTCTTATATCACACTGAACCTGGACACCGGGTATTCTCTTGAAACACTTCTTCCAGTTTTCCTATCAGTAATCAATAAATTTTCTGGGCGCAATATTGGAGGAGTATCTACGTGTGGAAGAACAACACGTAGCTGCCTGCAGGAAATATCTCACTGTCTACATGCCATCCAAATATTTATAAAAATATTTCTACCTTAAATTAAATACAGAAGCTTAAAATCGTTATTCCTGCCAAAACTTTGCTTCTCTGATCTAATTCAACATGGAATTAATAATGAAAACTACAACCGGCACCAGGCTAACGTGATCAAACAGTCGAATGTGATTCTGACTCAGACATCACCTATCACCACAGACAACGCAGCTGCAGACGGCCCTCACTTACCTACCGAGAGCAGCAGGCTTTGCCCAGAGTTGTCAGTGCTAACAGATAAGTAACACTGCTTGAAATGACAGCAGAATTCGTTAGGACATCATCATCATCATCATCATCATCATCATCATCATCACTTAAGACTGATTATGCCTTTCAGCGTTCAGTCTGTAGCATAGTCCCCTTTATAAAATTCCTCCATGATCCCCTATTCCGTGCTAACATTGGTGCCTCTTCTGATGTTAAGCCTATCACTTCAAAATCATTCTTAACCGAATCCAGGTACCTTCTCCTCGGTCTGCCCCGACTCCTCCTACCTTCTACTGCTGAACCCATGAGTCTCTTGGGTAAACTTGCTTCTCTCATGCGTGCAACATGACCCCACCATCTAAGCCTGTTCGCCCTGACTGCTACATCTATAGAGTTCATTCCCAGTTTTTCTTTCGTTAGGACAGTGAGGCGAAATTTGGCCTTAATGGGTTATGGTAGCAGACGACCGACGCAAGTGCCGACATCAAGAAATCGCCTGCAGAACTTCTCCTGGCCTCGTGACCATATTGGCTGGACCCTAGGCGACTGGAAACCCGTTGCTTGATCAGACAGGTTCCGATTTCAGCTGGTAAGAACTGATGGTAGGGGTCGAGTGTGGTGCAGACACCACGAAACCATGGATCAAAGTTGTCAACAAGGAAGGCACTGTGAAAGCTGGTAGTGGCCCCATAATGGTGTGGTCCAACTGAACCATTCATTGATTGGGAATGGTTGTGTTCGGCTACTTGGAGACCATCCACAGCAACTCATAGACTTCATGTTCCCAAACAACGATGCGCCATGTTACCGGGCCACAGCTACTCGCGATTGGTTTGGGGAACATTCTGGATGATTCGAGCGAATGATTTGGAGAGACAGATCGCCCGACATAGACCCCATCGAACACTTATGGATATTAATCAATTTTAATCAAGAGGTGAATTCGTGCACAAGATCCTCCACCGTCAACACTTTCGCAATAGCACGCCTATAGAGGCAGCATTGCTCAGTATTTCTGTGTGGGCTTCCAACGAGTTTTTGAGTTGATGCCACGTCGAGCTGGTGCACTGCGCTGGGAAAGAGAAGGTCCGACCCGACACTGAGCAGCCCTCGACTTTCAGCACCTCAGGGTATTCAATTTTCGCGAGAATAACTGTACATTTGCCCTTCTTCTTCGAAAAATCCAATACTAGGTGTATCACCTAACTAATAGGTTAGCATCGTTCCTGTTTTCTGAGTTTTCTTCCTGATGAATTATAGTTGTTCGTAGATGCGCTTTATCGACAGTGGACAAATTCCGTATCTAAAGCAAATGATGCGCTTACCAAGCTAGAGTTGCTTGACGCAATAAAACGAACTTTGAAAATTTTAGATATTACTCCTTCCTGCAATTAGGGATTTTTCTGTATTTCAGCCAATAGGTAACTGCACGCCGAAGCAGCAGTCGTGGGATGAAGATAGATATGAATAGATTGAGAAAGTTCTTGATTTAAATTAATCGAGTGAAAACATCTTTCACACAAAATTTTTTTCTCAAGACATCAAATACAACAGATGTTCCTATTGCCTCATAGGTAGATTATAAATCTAGTCAATCTGTTTTCCTCTAATACATATATATTTGAATTATTGCAGTTTAGTATGAGCTTTGCCCTTAGGTTATGGCCGTGTAACCACTATGACAGAAGTGCTCATGCACTGTACACATGGTGAGTGGGTCATGTGCAGGTTGTACAAATCAATCAAGAGAGTTTTCACGGTTAGCTGTTGAACTCTGTGTGCTGTAGGGGCCATGGACACAATCGAAAATCATGACATAAGTTAATGGTTTCCTCAGCCTTCACAGAACGAAAATTGTGATAGAACGCTATTGACGACAACTGAAGCAATATGAGCCAATGTATGCTGACGTACTTAAGTAATCAGTGACTGTCGTAACCTGATGAGTCTATCAGTATCAGATGTTTAACGATCACCGTGAATGACACGGAGAAGTCGTGTGAGGCAGCAGTGTCAGCACCTGACAGAGTTTGAAAGGGGCATCGTTGTGAATCTACGTTTGGCCGTCTGGTTGAATAGTAGTGCTTGAGATTGCGTGGTCAAGAATATCCTGCGTCATCGTGTTACCTGTCATCCTACTGTATAGTAGTGCAATTTTTCAATACGATAATGCTCGTCCACATGTTCCTATATAAATTGCGTCTATGATGTTGATATACTCCTGTCTCCAGCAAGATCTTGAGACCTGTTCTCGATAGAACATGTGCTGAGCCAGTACCGACATCAATTCTGCCCCACTGCCAATATCGAGGGTAGAGGATATCAACGACCAACTGCAACTATTATAAGCCAGCTTGCCTCTTAACAGAGTCTGCGGATGCATCGAAGCCAGAGTGCATGCAGTGTCATCCTGACGAGTTGGCTCATGCTGACTAGTTCATTTGCAAATTTAAGTAGATATTATATTCACTGCAATAACATCACACACACGCTCTCGTCCTGTGTAGCTTCACCTCGTTTCCAGCTCCCGATCTGGGTGCTTCGTGTTTTTTGGCGGGCTGTTTATTTACGTTAGTGTGATGGTGCTTTACACTGTTTATCATCTTCAGAATTAAAAAAAAAAAGATAAATCTTGGTTACTTTTCTGTGAAAGATGAACTTCATCACACCAAAAACAGCCAACATGCATGCACGGCAAAGGTTACAGGCATTTTAAACGTTAACTGCCATGTAAATTAAGAGCGCACTGTACCTCCTACAAATACACATTCCTGAAGTGTTGACATCCCAGCGAATGTCTTGCTTAAGCATGTACTGATGAGGCTGTGACATTGAAATGTACACTGGTGAAGTGACAGCGCTACAGACAAAATATTAGACTGATTCTATTAGTAAATTATAAAAGTAGTCAAAACGACGGACTTTTTTTTCAGCCAGCAGAAGACAGATAAATAAAATTACAAATGCGAGTATCGTTCTTTATGTAATGCCCCACAATTGTTTTCTCAGAACATATTAGTTTTTGAGAGTTAGTATGTTCAAAAATGGCTCTGAGTACTATGGTACTTAACATCTATGGTCATCAGTCCCCTAGAACTTAGAACTACTTAAACCTAACTAACCTAAGGACATCACAGAACACCCAACCATCACGAGGCAGAGAAAATCCCTGTCCCCGCCGGGAATCGAACCCGGGAACACGGGCGTGGGAAGCGAGAACGCTACCGCACGACCACAGTTAGTATGTGGTGATACTATCAATCGACATTTGTTTTATGTATGGTATTTCTCTGTTGCTTTAGACCGGCGCTGTATATAAGGTATGTATCTCCTGGTCGTAAAGCTCTTGTACCTTGCTCGTAGCCTTAATTATCAAATGGTTCAAATGGCTCTGAGCACTATGCGAGTTAACTTCTGACGTCATGAGTCGCCTAGAACTTAGAACTAATTAAACTTAACTAACTTAAGGACATCAAACACATCCATGCTCGAGGCAGGGTTCGAACCTGCGACCGGAGTGGTCACTCGGCTCCAGACTGTAGCGCCTAGAACCGCACGGCCACTCCGGCCGGCCCTTAATTATCGCTGCATGAATTACGCTCTCATTATCTTCAAAGTACATAGCACGTAGAGTAGAGAAGCTGTGTCTTTCCGTTACCGGCTAAAATTGTTGCACTCAGGTTTGTTCACCTGACCTAAAACTCTCCAACAGATGAAATGGTTTTTCTTTCAGTGTTGCGGACTGTCGTGAGCGTTAGTGGAGACTGTCTTGAGCAAACTTTTTAAACAGCCAAGAGTGCCAGTCACGGTACATGCGCCTCCAATACTCACCGACAGCTGTAGAGTCAGCTGTCGAGATGTGATGCTCCGGTCGGCAGCAATTACGTCCCGCGCGCCATTCGCCACTTGGGGAGCGCCGTCTCGGTGGCCGTGCCGAACGTGGCCGGTCACCGAGCTCTGCTTCTTCACTGCCTGATGCCTTAACTCCTTTTACTCGTCACACAACAGCGCTGTCAGCTGCATCAGTACCGTACACTCTACACAAACGTGTATGTACGTTCACTGTCATTTGTTTTTACACATCTTATAATATAATTCGATATGGGTGTCTCACGTATACGTCTTTTTGCAGCTTCACTTCGGCTGTGCCATTTGTGGAAACTTTTCGAATCCGCGCACACTTACATAAGGAACATTAAATTTTGAATCGCATATTAGGAAGATTTCGTATATACTCTGATGAGACACAACGTTATGACCACCTGCTTCATAGCCTTTTTGTCCGCCTTTGGAACAAAATAGTCAGGGATTTGACAGATTGTTGGCAGGTTCATATAGGCATGTAGCATCAGATATCTATGCACAGTCATGTAATTCGGGTAAATATCGTGGTGGTGATTTGCTTATGCTGTGATGGCGCCCGATAGCAACTCAGATGGGTTCCATAGGATCTAGATCAGGCGTATTTGGTCACACGAAAATTCTACGTGAGGTCACTATAATGCTCCTCAAACAACTGTAAGACGGTTCTGGCTCCGAGACACGGTCTATTATATTGCTGAAAGAAGACATCGCCGTCGGGGAAGACATCAAGCATGAATGATTGCAGATGGTCCGCAGCTGTCAGCATTTCGTCGATTACTACCACAGGCCCCACCCAAGCACAGGAGAATGTCTCCACTGCATAATACAGCTCTCACCAGCCTGCTACCCTGGCATGTATGACTTTTCGAGCCGCCGTTCGTCAGTGTTTGTGGACACAGGCAACAGATTTCGGTCTAAAGGTCTTCAGACCGGCCGCGCGGGATTAGCCAAGCGGTCTAAGGAGCTGCAGCCATGGCCTGTGCGGCTGGTCCCGGCGGAGGTTCGAGTCCTCCCTCGGGCATGGGTGTGTGTGTTTGTCCTTAGGATAATTTAGGCTAAGTAGTGTGTAAGCATAGGGACTGATGATCTTAGCAGTTAAGTCCCATACGATTTCACACACATTTGAACATTTGTGGTCTTCAGACCATGTTATTCCATGACAGCAGGCTGTGTCGATGAATGGAGCAGGTGTCCAGTGTCCACGACACCTGCTCCGTTCACCACTACTACCTGAAGTCATCGTGTAATAAGGTTTGAAGATCGTCAGATTTTTAGAATGTTTTGAATTATAATATGGAAGTTTTTACAGAACGACCCTCGTATACACACAACAACAACAACAAAAAAGTTTTGCGTCGCCCCAGTTCCCCGAACTCGTTAAGATAGACATTGACTCTGGATACTGAATCACAGACACAGTCCCTTTGACTTTTCAGAGATGTTACTAAACCCACTCAAAGATGTAAAGAACCATGCATGAACTGCGCCTATTAGACGGAGGGGTTCAACAGCAGATCAATTCTAGTCATTCTACCAGGAAGGAGGTACACGGCTCGTGTTGTCAGTAGTTCAAAAATGCCTAGACTGTTAATACAGCGGTTGGATCGCTTCAGCATTGTTACTTTGTGCCAGGAAGGGCTCTCAACAAGGGAAGTGTCCAGGCGTCTCGGAGTGAAACAAAGCAATGTTGTCTGGACATGGAGGAGATACAGGGAGGCAGGAACTGTCGATGACATGCCTCTCTCAGGCCGCCCGTGGGCTGCTACTGCAGTGGGTGACCGCTACCTACGGATTATGGCTCAGAGGATTCCTGACAGCAACGCCACCATGTTGAATACTGCTTTTCGTGTAGTCACAGCACATCGTGTAACGACTCAAACTGTCCGCAATACGCTGCATGATGCACAACTTTACTCCCGGCGTCCATCTTTGCAACCACGATGCCATGCAGTGCTGTATAGATGGGACCAACAACATGCCGAATGGACCGCTCAGGATTGGCATCACGTTCTCTTCACCGATGAGTGTGGCATATACCTTCAAACAGACAATCGTTGGAGACGTGTTTGGAGGTAACCCGGTCAGGCTGTATGCCTTAGACTCATTGTCCAGGGAGTGCAGCAAGGTGGAGGTCCCCTGCTGTTTTGGGGTGGCACTATGTGGGGCCGACGTACGCCGCTGCTGGTCGTGGAAGGTGCCGTAACGGCTGTACGATACGTAAATGCCATCCTCCGAGCGATAGTGCAACCATATCGACAGCATATTGGCGAGGCATTCGTCTTCGTGGAGGACAATTCGCGCTCCCATCGTCCACATCTTGTGAATGACTTCATTCAGGACAACGACATCCCTCGACTAAAGTGGCTACCATGATCTCCAGATATGAACCCTATCGAACATGCCTCGGATAGTTTGAGAAGGGCTATTTATAGACGATGTGACCCACCAACCACTCTGAGGTATCGAAGCCGAATCGCCGTTGAGGAGTTGGCCAATCTGGACCAACAGGGCCTTGATGAACTTGTGGATAGTATGCCACTACGAATGCAGGCATGCATCAAAGCTAGAGGGCGTACTACGGGGTATTGAAGGTACCGGTGTGTACAGCAATCTGGACCACCACTTCTGAAGGTCCCGCTGTATGGTGGAACAACATGCTATATGTCGTTTTCATGGGCAATAAAAAGAGCGGAAATGAAGTTTAAGTTGATCTCTATTCCAGTTTTATGTACACGATCCGGAACTCTTGGGAACGAGGTGATGCAAGACTTTTTTTTTTGGTGTTTGTAGCATGACATTCCTTTCCATTCAGAAATCTGGATACCAGATCCACTAAGTAAAATGTAATCTAGCTTTTTGCCATACTTCCAAATGTAACTCCATCACGTGAAATTTATTTAATTTGTATCCCGTTTATCTCCACTACCGGAAACCCTGCTATTGAATTCCTTACTGCTCCACCCATCCCACGCTGGCAGGGCTCATTTCTTCCTCCCAGTGCCAGTTGTCTGAAGAAGCTGACACGCTTGGGCGCCTACCAGTGGGTGAGCAGCTTTCACGGCTGCCCGCTGCCCAACCCTACACTCGCTCATCGCATAACGCACCGGTACTCAAACACTTCTTCGGCTGTCGGCCAAGTCTCAGTCTCCCCTCTAGATCCTTCACACATAATCACCTGGCTCTTACAGTCCCCACAGAATGCTGTAAAACCAGCCGACTGGGTGCCTCAGGTTTATTAATAGCAGTCCAGTCGTGCTCCTTCATCTTCGCAAAGAATCGAATACACAGTTCTGTAGTATGATTAAAATTGCTTGATAGTCGACACGTCACGCGGTGGTGCTGGTTTCCTCCAATCAGAGCACTTCACGTCACAGCAAAACCGTTAGAAGTTACCAAACTGCCACAACGACTGGTCTGTACTCTGCCATTTCCTTGTCCGACATTCTTTCTTGATGTGTTTGGATCTCTGAAAGTGCGTGTGGCACTTTTATTTCGTATTTCAGCATAATTTTCATACAGAGCACTAACTAAATACTACAGGATACTTGCACACACAATGCTATTCAGTGTCACACACGAGGGGGACCCAAATGTCACGGGAATTGGGCTGCGGTGGGGTGGGTCCTGAGTCAGTGTGCGAAGTTGTGTCACTGTGAGTGAGTCGGTTTGCCCGTGAGAGATTTTTTAGAGAAACAATTGTTTCCAGAAAGTCGGGAGCAAAGTGCGACTGTCAAATGTTTCCTGTTTGCGAAATCAGCCACGTAAACTATAGTACAGCTTAAGACTGCTTATGGTAATGCTGCCCTAAGTAAAACCAGATTCCACTAGTAGTTTTCACATTTTAAAAATGGAGAAATGTCAAGTGAAGTGCAAATACATTCAGGACGCCCCGCAAAGCCAAGAAGTGACAAAAACGTCGACAAATTCAATGCCGTCGTTCGCGAATGTCGTCACCGAACAACTGATCAACTATGTGAGATGTCCAGAATATCGTGGAGTTCAATTCACAGTATTTTATCCGAAGATTTGCTACAGCCAAGTTTGTCCCTTGCCTTCTCACAGACGAGCGTCGACTTGAGGATTGTGTTGAGCTTCAAAATCAGCTCAAAGAGTGCCCTGAATTTTTGACATGGTGGCTACAGGGAATGAACCGCGTTGCTATGAATACGTCCCCAAACAAATGAGGAATGAAGTCAGTGGAAGACAAGTGGCTCTCCTCGTCCCAAAAAAGCTCGCCAAGTGAAGTCAAACATCAAGACAACGCTCATTTATTTCTTCGAATGCAGAGGTGTTGAGGATGCGGAGTTCATCCTCCCAGGTCAAACACTCAATCAGGTCTTCCACGTGGAGGTTTTGAAAAGATTGAGGTCAGTGGAGAATATTTTGAAGGTGATCAAAATTTGGTGTAAAATTACTATGACCTCAAGTTTTTTGGGTCCTCTCTCCTACGTTGTTATCATAATCACAGAGTTTGGCTTACACTGATAAGCTTTGTAGAACATGGTATGAAACACAGTTTTTGAAGGCTGCAGTTCGTTATTGCAAGTGGATGACTACAGAGAAAAAATATTACGACGTCACTTAGTATTCTATTTTAACGCAGCAGTTAGAATATAAACTTTCTATATCAAAGGCTTTGGTTCGAATCTCGTCAAATACCATGAATATTTTTATAGCTAAATCTAAATTGATTATTATTTTAAATCTGATAATTGGTTTAAAAGTAATTATTTTTTTTCTAGTTCTTTGCCATGTGATTTACATCATCGTATTGACTGTTTTATTTGCTCTTATCTTTCTTCTTAATCTTTTTTCGTCTTGAATCTGCCTGTGTCATCTATAATCTGCAGCCAACTGCCAATGACGATTGCTCTTCTGTTAGTAACGTGGTAGCTCATACACCCTGCGACAGGATAGTATCAGGTAACCAATGACAGCAAGAAACAAGAGTTTGATTTTTCCGTCTTGCGTTCGTTCGTAGATCTTAGCTTTAATAACCATGAACAAAGCGATCGTCTTTTCAGTTCTGCTGCAGATTGTTGACCACCATTTCGTTAGATTCGTTACACATCGCGAGGTTGTGATTATCTTACGACACAAATCTAAATTCAGGGCTACGAAACGCATCTCCTGCCACAGTCCAGTTATTGGTCACTTAAAATCAGCCGTCGACAGAGCATCTCGCATTTCGATATTTATTGCGGCGGAAGCTTCAACCATTGCTCCGAGATACATATGAATATCATCTGTAAAGTGACTTGCTGTTTTTGTGTGTTACCAATAATCGAGGGGTAGCTGGCAACCGACGTGGCAACCCCATATCAGCAATTGACAGGAGTCAACTACCAGGTAATTTTGAACAGGCTATAAGGGACAGTCCACTTCTGCAGAAAATACCTGTGACACCGCACTTTCTCTTCTAGCCGATTGTTCGCTTCCGAAAATTCGCGGAATCAGTTTCTTCATCGATCGTCTAGCACAAATGAAGTATTACACAGTTCAGGAGTAAGGAAAGCAAAGAAGACGGTTCGAGTCTGTGAGGGAAGTTTAGTGCATCATGTGGGACGAAAACAGCATGGTGTAACCGCCACATCACCTGCGTTGTTCTAACGGACAGCCCATAAATAGTGGAGCACAGTGCATATCACCCCACTCTCCATTTTTGCCAGATGTATCCAAGATGGAGGCGATGGCGTCATCCAATATGACGGCCTCTAGACTTGGCAACACCGCATGATGTCTTCCAAGATGGCGGCCATAACGTCAGCTGATGATGCCAGTACTCTTATCCAAGATGGCGGCCTGTGGGGGAAGTTTGAACTTTGGTGGGAAGATAGGTCAATTGCACTACCTCCACTAACCTAACCCCTCCCCTTCCCTCCACCAGAAAATGGCGGGAAGTTCAAGTTCCATCAGGTTAATGTAACACACCTCTACTAACCTAAGTAGCAGGAAAATAGGTCACTGAGCTACGTCCACTAACTTAAGTCATCTGACTGCCACTTCTTCCTTGGAATTGGTGGGAAAACGACTCAGCCTGTGCTGAACATAAGACTTTATTTTGCACGCAGTCTTTATTTAACCAATTAGAGGCAGTACCGACATCATGTGTGTTCACCATGAATTCTGCAGTCCAACTGACCTAGTACACAGTACCGCCACAAGAGGGCACTGTCATCCCTTCCATGATGCTGTCCAAGATGGTAGTCTTGGGGGGAGGAAAATGGTGGGAAAAGGACCTGTGCCAGCCATATGTCTTTATTTAAACAATTTGAGGTAATACCTCCATCCAGTGTGCTCCCATGTGGTCTGGAGTCCAACTAACCTAGTACACAGTACAACCACGAGAGGGCACTGTCATCTGTCTAGTGATGTAATCCGAAATGACGGTTTGGGTTGGCGGGGGGGGGGGGGGGGGGGGAAATGGTGGGAACCAATGGGAACCCTTAATCCAGTCACTTGCTAGACTTCAGCCAGTCGGATGAGGGTATCTAGTAATGTCACTGGAAGCCATAATGGGTGGCTCAGCAGCTCTGGGAACTTAGTCTTGCTTAGTCAGTCTGCAGCAGCAGAAGAACAGCCATGAAGCGTCAACAGCAGTTGCAATCCAGCACAGTCATGCAGAATGGGAAGCAGCGGGAAAGTAAAGATATCACAGCCTCATGCATCATTAGCATTATTATTATTATTATTATTATTATTATTATTATTATTATTATTATTATTGATTGTTTCCACATCTTGGTCCACATGTAATGCTTCCGCGTCTTTGTTCAGAACTAGCCCTCAATGAATCCAAGCTAGCAGAGTCGAGCACCACCATGCCAATTTCTGAAACTTGAAATATGCCAATTTCTGCCACATCTGGTCCTGTAGCAAACTCTTGTTGAGACCTGCAGCAACCTCTAGACCGGCGGCAGCAATAACCTCCAAGACGTCTTAACCTGTAGCGACCACATTGGACCCTGTAGTGCACATATCCCACTTTCTGGAGCGATCTGCTCCCAAGACCGCAAGACATCGAATGCTGCTGATGGTCCTAAACAACAGATGGAAGTCACCAACATATGACCCATCCCAGCAAGAAATTTGTGTGCTAGTGCAGCCACAGAGTGCAGATGCTGTTGATAAGAAGGCATGGAGTGTATGCATGCTTTTCAGTTCCACATAGAATTTAACTCCCAGTGGAACGAAACTTGTAAGCTCTTTGTGCCCCAGACATTTGCCTTACTGGTGTGACACTGTCTCTTACACCAGTGTATGATGACTGTGCACTATGTGTGAAATTGGGTGACAACTGTGTTTGTCTAAGTCACGTCTCAGTTATGAAGTTACGTCTTGTATTGGAGAGGCTGAACCGTTTGTTGCTGAGCATACACTCTACATTCAACGAGGCAAACTTCTTACATGTGCATGGTGTACATGATGATGAGTTGAAGCAGCACATTTGTTCGCACATGAACACTTAACCGAAACAGAAACAAATTACATGTTCATGTGAAAAACCTGAGTACTGTGAGGCATCTATTGGCTTGAGGGAGATATGTGCATGTGAGAAAGCTCTGTTTGGGAAATTCTGTATAGGTGCGATAAAGAAGATACAAGAAAGAATCCGATGATTTTCTTTAAATATTACATCCTATGTATGATATTTAAATAAATAAATAATGTATGTATATATAAAATCTGAAACTGTGTTTGTCTTTTATTTCATACCTCTCCCATTATAGTCATAGTTGTTAGTCTCATGGCAGGGTGGGTGAGACATCCTCATCACAAAGACTTCGTTGCCAGTGCGGGGAACCTAAAGCAGAGTAACAGTCAAGGTTTAAACCAAAGCATCAGCCAGGGCCAGCACAGCTCACCATCCCTTATTCTGAAACCTCCCCTTGAAAAAATTTAGCAGTTACTGTGCTGGTAAACCCCTTACGTTATTTGACTTTCAAACAGCTGAGCAGAACTGAACGTACTCAGACATTTCTCTCTTTACTTATTCTGATCAACACTAAACTGACACACAATATTTTTAGTGCAACGAATTCTGACTTTCGAAAATCCGTACAAAAGAATGGCCCTGACTAACAATACCTTATACCTTTCATGAATCACTTACCTCACAAAAATCTTTGTTACTCGAACTACTGCAATACAGCGAGCGCCAATACTGATTCTAACTACTGAAAGCACAAACTACTGATAGGCATAGTTAGCAAATGAAAGATTTTGATAGAGAACAAACAATGTTCATGACATCCAGTCTTACAAATTTCCTTTTCCTGACCGACACACGTCCAGATCGCCCGCTCTGAAAATTCTGCCATTTCTCTCCCCATATCCATCACTGCTAGCGGCTCATACTGCCGACCACTACAATAGCAAATATTCCAACAATTCAAACCGGCCACAGACTTCACACAGCCTACTTACATTTCTTTTGCTATTGCTGTTCATGAGCGGCAAAAAGCTATTTTCAAATGCTTGCGTAAGTCCTTCAGAATATCAGATTGGAAAATTGCGCAGGTCGCACCAGTGTTCAAGAAGGGTAGTAGGAGTAATCCATTTAACTACAGACCTATATAATTGACGTCGGTTTGCATTAGGGTTTTGGAGCATATACTGTATTCAAACATTATGAATCACCTCGAAGGGAACGATCTATTGACACGTAATCAGCATGGCTTCAGAAAACATCGCTCTTGTGCAACGCAGCTAGCTCTTTATTCGCACGAAGTAATGGCCGCTATCGACAGGGGATCTCAAGTTGATTCCGTATTCCTAGATTTCCGGAAAGCTTTTGACACCGTTCCTCACAAGCGACTTCTAATCAAGCTGCGGAGCTATGGGGTATCGTCTCAGTTGTGCGACTGGATTCGTGATTTCCTGTCAGGAAGGTCGCAGTTCGTAGTAATAGACGGCAAATCATCGAGTAAAACTGAAGTGATATCAGGTGTTCCCCAGGGAAGCGTCCTGGGACCTCTACTGTTCCTGATCTATATAAATGACCTGGGTGACAATCTGAGCAGTTCTCTTAGGTTGTTCGCAGATGATGCTGTAATTTACCGTCTAGTAAGGTCATCCGAAGACCAGTATCAGCTGCAAAGCGATTTAGAAAAGATTGCTGTATGGTGTGTCAGGTGGCAGTTGACGCTAAATAACGAAAAGTGTGAGATGATCCACATGAGTTCCAAAAGAAATCCGTTGGAATTCGATTACTCGATAAATAGTACAATTCTCAAGGCTGTCAATTCAACTAAGTACCTGGGTGTTAAAATTACAAACAACTTCAGTTGGAAGGACCACATAGATAATATTGTTTGGAAGGCGAGCCAAAGGTTGCGTTTCATTGGCAGGACACTTAGAAGATGCAACAAGTCCACTAAAGAGACAGCTTACACTACACTCGTTCGTCCTCTGTTAGAATATTGCTGCGCGGTGTGGGATCCTTACCAGGTGGGATTGACGGAGGACATCGAGAGGGTGCAAAGAAGGGCAGCTCGTTTTGTATTATCGCGTTATAGGGGAGAGAGTGTGGCAGATATGATACACGAGTTGGGATGGAAGTCATTACAGCATAGACGTTTTTCGTCGCGGCGAGACCTTTTTACGAAATTTCAGTCACCAACTTTCTCTTCCGAATGCGAAAATATTTTGTTGAGCCCAACCTACATAGGTAGGAATGATCATCAAAATAAAATAAGAGAAATCAGAGCTCGAACAGAAAGGTTTAGGTGTTCGTTTTTCCCGCTCGCTGTTCGGGAGTGGAATAGTAGAGAGATAGTATGATTGTGGTTCGATGAACCCTCTGCCAAGCACTTAAATGTGAATTGCAGAGTAGTCATGTAGATGTAGATGTAGATGTGGTTTCAAACATCAAGAACTTGCCAAATAACACAAGTAACAGTGAAATCGCATTAAACTGTGAATGATTTTCGTTGCATCGCGGTTAGCTACGCTGTTACTTCTTGAAAAACAGGGATGTGACACAGTTGATGTATTGAGCTATATTACAGAAGGTAAAAACGGCTGCTAATAAAATGAATAGTTAGCGTCCAATGGTGACCCCGACATCAATAGTTTGCATTCGTTACTGCACGTGCCAAATGGTCAGTTTCCAGACTGACCCAAGAACGGCTCTAATGAGGTGATTGTACTTTTCCATACATTTCAAGATAGCTTGACAAACGATACAGCACAGTAATGGAAACAAAGCAAACAGTAAATTTACTTTATCCACAGACTGAGTAATACAGTGCTATCACTCAGGATTTCTTAATCCTAACTTTTGTGCACTTGGTATGTGTTGTGCCGTGAGTACATACAGCGCGGTCGCCGCACGTAAGACGCGTACTCAAGCTTCTCGAGCGCCGTGTGCGAACGCACCACTGGAAGCTGCGCGTCACACTTCCAAGTGCTCGCAGTGGGGGCCCCACAAGGGATGCAGCAGTCAGGCCGCTGGAGGCGATCAGGATGTAGCCCCACGTGGTTAAATGTCGTCGTCGCGACCCGGAAGCGGAGTCGTCTCCTCTCGGTCGCGACGCTGTCTCTGTGATATGTTTACGGGAGACGAACTTTGGCTATGGGCCTGGACACGAGTGATTACGCCGAGTTATACTTCACCTTGTTTCCAGAATATATCGTATAACTTGTAAGTAAGTCCTGTTTTCTGTTTGGTAGTTTGTACCTGGTACACAACAATCTATGTCGTACTGTCCATTCACGTAAAACATAAACGTAATGAGGTGCTCTCGATAGCTAGTATATACCTGGGATAACACGAAAACATGAAGCACCTAAAAGGGAAGGAGGAAAAGATATGAAACTTGGCGGTTTGAGAAAGAACGTGATGTTATTTCAGTGATTACAAAACCGAGTCAAATTGGCGAAGTACTTATACAGCTCAGCCTGAGTACCACTTTGACCTAGTACCCCTCTTGCCTGAATGCATGAAGTAATTTTCTTGGCTCTGCTCCTGAGCACTATGCGACTTAACTTCTGAGGTCATCACTCGCCTAGAACTTACAATTAATTAAACCTAACTAACCTAAGGACATCACACACATCCATGCCCGTGGCAGGATTCAAACCTGCGACCGGAGCGGTCGTTCGGTTCCAGACTGTAGCGCCTAGAACCGCACGGCCACTCCGGCCGGCTAATTTTCTTGGGTTAGGAGCCATAAAGCTATCGTACCCTGAATCAAGCTCGCCCTTTTCATTGGCCTTAGATGTCACTGATAGTAACCCTGGGACATTGTTAATGTCAAAACTGGTATCAGACGTTTTCTGATCTGGGTATCTTACTGGCCTTGTGTGTACCTCAATGTCACGTACATAGTTCATACAGACGCGAGCCATGTGCAGCTGTGCATTGTCCTGTTAACCCTCTCTTCACAAGGTCGGGCGAGTGCAGTGTATCCTTCTAACCCGTCACACCCTCAGGTACTGCGGGTGTCGCCTGTTCTGTGGTGTCTTTTAACCAGGTGGGATTCCACCCGCCCTCCCTTCCAATCCTCCTTGTGGGCAGTAGGTTGAGACATGGTACCACGATGCTGCTGGAGGTAACGGAAGATGGTGAAGGATGTCAGTCAGGTAATGTGGAACCATCAGCGGCTGCCTCAGTCACCACCAGCTGTGACCAGAAGTCAGTCATTCCCCACAGCATGACACCAGGAGTAACTTCACTGAGCTTCTCCTCACACTTGAAGGATGGGCCCTCTCCCAAGATCACCGCCATACTCGCCGACGAAGCTTGTCTTGATTCGTCACTCAACGCAGTACGACGCCATTCATCAGCAGTCCAAGCTTCCCGGTCGTGGGAACACTCCAAACGCCACTACTTGTGTCGTGGTGCTAACGTAAGCCTACACGTAGGTTCTGTGTGGGTTGACACAGAACGTTGCAGGGAGCCCTTTACTAGCTCTCGGGTGGCAGACGAAGACGTGAAGAGATCACGACGTGCTCTGTGTACAATGTAGCTATCCTCCCTTGTGTTGGTCAGATGTGGTCTGCCGGAATCTTGCCATCAAGTGTGCCTGCCATACTTGTTCCCATGCCGTCCACTATTGGGCACGGTCACATCAGACAGCCGCACAAATTTGGATATTCGTGATTCGATCAGCTGGGCAAATAGAGACCCAAAATTGGCCTCTGTCTCACTTTGTCTCATACGATTTGTGGTATCTCCGTGTCTTTGACGGTGATGACGCTGTTCAGGCCTCCTGTATACACTACTAGACCTGGTAACAACCCTAAACAAGCACAGCACTAAAGAACTCTCGTGGCCGTACCTCACAGAGAATTGCAGCTTCAGTCACGTACATACCCACCGATAGTGTGTACATGTACGAATTTACATTGACATTAGCCCATGTTCTCTGGATGCTTCACGTTACTTGTCAGGCGGCATAGAATGACTGTGTTGTTACCAAAGGCTTGCTAAATTTAGTGTTTACACGTAGTTATAGCTTTCGTGACTCTCTTCATCTTTGGAATTGTGAAGCTGCCAGATGGCGAGATACTGACTCTCTAAAGTCGTAGCGTTGCTTCACTCTGCACGGTTGTATGCTGAATAGACTCGCGAAACTAGTAAGTGTTTCATTTTACAACGGTTTCATGTTCAATGTCCAGTTTTATTTACGAGCCTATCGAATAACAAACTCGGCATAGGCATTTACCTCGACAAGTACATTACTTGCTTAAAAAACATGCCTGGAAGTCATTCAAAATGTTAGTCATTTCCGTGCGGTGATTGCCAACATAAGCCCATTTCCTCCTTCGTGCCACTACAGCATCTCCGGTGCCCTTTTGAACTAGTTGTATAACCGACTATTAGTAATAAAATAAATGTCATGCCTTTCTCATTTGTTTGACATTTTCTGCCCAAGCTCCGTTCTTAATCTATTACGTATGGGAACATTCGTATGCATCTTTCTAGCATTCACAGTACCGCATGGGGCCAAAATTGGAACTGTTATTTTTACAATGCAAATCGGATCTGCACTAACACAATAGAAGATCTATCAAGATTCACTGTCATACGGCAACTACCGCCCACACTGGACACGTGTGAGTAGCAGTACTTTAATTATAACTTCCTGAAATGCAAGTTTGTTTGAGAAACAACACAGCCAAGACTGGGGTATTGAAGCTTAAACTTGGGTTTCTTCGTATGTCAAACATATGCCAGCCACAGAAGCTCTACAAACTAATCTAGTCCACTGAATAGACTACGGCGATCTACAATCGCTGTTTGTAATCGAATGAAAAGTCGTAAGTGCGGCAGCCTGCGAACAGGGTCTAACACCGTCAAACGGCAGCCTCAAAATCGCCACAGTCAAGAGACACCAAAGTGTCTCAGCACACGTAGCCACACTGCTGCATTCCATAGCTAACACCGGAGACTGCTCGCTACAAAAACGCTCCCTCTCGAAAGAACTAGTCTTCGCACCCATTTGTCTGCGTTGCCTTACCGCTTCCAGTGGTTTGTCGTGCAACTGTTCCAAAAGAATTATTTATAAATGTATTAAAAGTTAGTTCATCTAAAATCTGAATTATGCTAATTGCACTTATTGCATTTTTGTCACATAGACATCCAGTGAATTAATACGGGTTGTAATTAATATAGCGCTGTCATTATCATCTGTAATTGGATTTTCTGATTGGGATCTATGGCTTAAATTAATTATATTCAATATGGCTAAATCTAATTAGTAATGTTGCATTCCTTCTTTATGATGGCGTTTGAGTGCGCGCCGTGATAACCTTATTTGCTTGTTAACAGTCGTAAATATACCTCCACCTATGCTGTACAGGAGTATTTTGTAAGCATAATATTATGTCATAAATGCTATCTAATGGCTGTAAACATTGGTTGTCGGTGTCTGCGTTCACTCGCAACAGACGTAGTACAGTCTGATTCATGCAACACTTGTCATTTAGATGTGGTTCTGAAACCACTGCATAGATGGTAGATACATTGTTCTGTTGGGTTCATGTTGTGGGTGGCATCCTAGAGTGTCATCCGCCTTAGCGCTAGTGTTCATCTCGTGCTTCAGTACACTGTATAAATTCGCTGCTGTGCACCACTTCAGTGAAATAAAATGACATACTAACTACGAGGTGGAAATGAGTGAAAGAACGTGAGGGAGCATATCGCTACGAGCCCCTCGGTCGGGCACAAGAGATAGACGTCGCAGGATATGAAGTCAGCGTGATTGTAGCGCCGGACGGGGCTGGTCCTGCAGCACGCGACACCGAAACGAACGGGAAGAGATGGTGTGTGTCAGTCAGCGCGGTGGCCCCCTGTGGTTGCTTCACGTGCGTGGCGAGCCCTCCGAACCGCAGGCGCGGCTGGTCAAAGGAGAGGAGGAGAGGTCGACCACGACCTACTGCAGTGGCAGAAGGCCGCTACATTATGCCTCCCCACCGTGAACTACTGCTGTCATGTCTGAGGAAAAAAAATTTCAATTCGCAGTTCTAAAAAGGAGACCAGCATCAACAAAGGAACGAAAACACAGTACTCAGAACAACACTCACGAAACCTGACACTGAAAACACCTTGCAAAAAATAAAGGTGAAGCGCGTATAGCGTAAAATATGTGTTTCCTTCTGTTGTAATTACACGGTCCAGAAATTATCAATATGCCGAAGTAATATATGAAACTGAGGGTGACAGGACTGCAAAGTTGGAGACGACTTTTTCATGTAGACCGTTTCTGGTTGGAGTAAAGTACGGTTTAATTCCAACTGATCATAAGAATCCACTGACGCCATGTATAAAATCTGGAATCTATTACAAAGCGACAGTTCCAAGCTCGTGTTGGATGTAGTTAAGGAACTGGAGAACGTGTCGCCTTACATAAATCTTCCTACATGTCAAAGACCCGTACGATTACTGAAATCATGAACTAACGTCATTTCGAATGAATCCTGGACGAAGTCCTTTCATACCATCCTCGAACGAAGACCCCATAAGGAGATTTGTGGCAAGGTTCTATAGGACCAAACTGCTCAGGTCATCAGCCCCTAGGCTTACACTCAAACTAACTTTAAGTGACTCACGCTAAGACAACACACACACGCACCCACGCTCGAGGGAGGAATCGAACCTCCGACGCTGGGAGCCGTGCGTATCGTGACAAGGCACCCTAGACGGCACGGCTTCCCCGCGCGGCAAGACCCCGTAAGCTGCGTGTCTTCAGTGTTAACTGCTGCTTTCGTTTGAATTCTTCTCACATTTGAAAATGTTATAGAACACAATAGACAAAATATGGTCTCAAGAAATTAAGTGCTCTCACTAACTTGAAAGTAAGGAGTTTGCTTAAGATAACAAGATATTATGGTCGTGGGCAACTCATCAGAAATAGGTTTCAGATTACTGTCAGCCGACTGCGTATTAGATTCCTGTGAGTTCTATGAACTGTTTAAAGAGCATACTGTGATGTTACAGCCGCTACGGCGACAACCTTTTTTTTTTTTGTCCAATTCTTGTCGACCTGGGCTACCTAAAATAAGACATACCAAATACAGAAAAGGTCTGCTGAGTATTAATCTTTAGCGGTTTCCTAAATCGTGCAGTAGGAGACGCTAGTGGCAGACATCACTCATGCATACTGACAGTCCAGTGCCTGTCCGCAAGTTCTTGGAATTCCGCAGTATCAAAGCTAAAGCCACACGTTTTGACGACAACTATTTACAGCCCATTCTGTTTTCACGTTAGTAGCTTGACTGGCATTCATTAGCACGATTTCTGAGCCACGATTCCCGTCAGTCAGAGTACATCCACCATTCTATCAGGATTAACAAGATTTGCAAAATTCCACCAGTAGGATTTATCCAAAATTCATCTTTCCCGAATAATTAATAAGCGGGCTTCCTTTTTTTCCAAGATTCCATGTGAAATGGAAGGTGAGGCGAAAACAGGAAATGTTTTATTTGCAACATTTAGCTACACGTTTCAGCCAGTACTCTGAATAGTTGCGTATCCCACTTAGGCCTACACCATAGCACGCCATACCATTGTACCAACGGTCCAGTACCCGCCACATAGAAGGCAGCCTCCTCTGCTTTTCGCCAATTCTCTACACTGAGCTGCAGCTTATCGTCTGTGCTGACCCACTGTCCTTATAGCCAGCGGTTCATGTGAACAAAGAGATTAAAATCACAGGGAACCAAGTCCGGCATATACGGTGGGTGATCAAACACTTCAAATCGAAAACGGAGCAGGAACGTCTGTGTTGCATCTGCAATGTTTGCACAAGCTTGTTCTAAATTTCCATTGCTCTTCATACATTACTATCTTGAATAGTCTCATACTCTCGCTGAACAAGATTAGTGGTTGGCATTCGCTTCCTTCCTGACCGCCTATATCATGAACGTTCTGGAATTTGTGACGTCTGTATGGGGTTCGTTACGTCACATACAAAGGAAATTACATATTTATATTTCACATCTTTTTGATTTTTTAATTTATGGGCATGATTCTTTCTCTCAGGGACATTGTCTCTTCTTATCACTTTTATTCACGTGCATAAGTAAATATGAAACGGGTTCTTGAAGGGCCTCAGTTATTCATGTAACAACTTTAGATTTTGAACGTGATGACTAAAATATAGTTGCCGTTAACAGAATTGAATGTAATTTTGTTAATTTCTATTTATTGATTGCAAAGCAAGGCTTCAGAGAATTTCGTGAAGCGGCCAACATAAAACTTACTGAACTCATGGTATCTGTATAGTTTAAAAACATGAACTTTAACGTAAATTAATTATCTGTTGCAATTTACAAAGGTTCTTATAACGAAATCTCTCGCAGTTACAGTTACTGTTAACACTGAAAAATAAATTAATACTTCGGCGCGTAATGGCCGACCAGAGGCTGCATCGGAAGATGAGTTTCTCGCAGCGCAGATTACTGAAAAAACGCTTATTAAAAATAATTAGCCACTGCGAGCATTTGAGGTGACAACCGTAACAAAGAAATTCATATTTTAATAATAATAACAAGTTTATTTTAACAATTAATGCGAATAACTTACATAAAATATGTGTAGCCACTCAATGGCTGCCTTCCGTATAGCGAAACAAAACAGTGTCTGTACCACAAAATACGTCCTTCCTCCTCGGCCGTACAATCGCGTCTCTTTCGATTCTTTTTTATTTTCATAGACATTAAATAAAGATGCTATCGTTGAATATCATTTGTTTCAAGAACATTAACTATATCTTTTACACTAATTACATTTATAAAATACGTAAACTACGATTTACAACCGCTAAAAATGTCAATATTTATATGACGTACCGTCACAACGTCTTGCTTTAAAGTTGCTGCACCATCGCTGCACGTGGCTGTCAAGCATGACTGTTATGTGGGCTGCATGAAATTAGGCTGAACCCCTCAGCATGATGATGTGAAATGAGGTACGCACTTCGCACACGACAGGAGACTGCTGCTCGGCCATCTTTATATGCTCGCTGTGTGCTTAGACCTGGAAGTGCAACATGACACTACTGGCGGGTGTACTACATACCGCGCAACATATCTGTGCAAATTTCATCGGATTTTCGTAGTGGCTTTCAATTTCCCGACAGATAAGACCTTGAATAATAATAATAAAAAAAAGCAGCCCGCATATCTTGTTTCCGCACCGATATCTACGTGTAGCTTAAACTCGGCGTCAGCTCGCCCGTCGTGCCGTTCGCCGTCCGAGAAGTGCATAACGTACGGGCCTGCACGAGTGATTCACTACGTGCGGAGCACCTCAGACTGAGCGGCGTAACGACAGACGCGGTTTAGGCAAGGTGCGCTGCGTATTTCAAACCCGCCGGGACGTTCTTAATGACGCAGCCGGGCGGCGGTTTCACTGAGCAGCGGTTAGCCGCAGCTCCCGTAAACTGGCACACGCTTTCTGGCAGCCGGCTCGGAAATTTCTTCCGGCGTATTTCTTCCGCGCTTTCCGCAAACCACTTTGCGGAAGTGTGCCCACAATTTGCTGCGCTAGACCGAGACCGCAGCCATCACGATAAATGTCCCGTGAAAAGTAAAGTAACTGTAGACTAAAATCGTATTCTACGTAAGGCAGGCTATTTCGACAGGAGATAACTTTTCCAACAACACGAGCAAGACACACCTTCAAAAAATATTTTACAAGAGATTCTTTTCTGTCTGGTATTCATGTGATCTAAAATCACAGGATGACAAGGACTGTAAAGCATCAATTTGTTTTGGAAAAATATTCTGTCTTGGACGAACATCGCTTTCTTCTTCTGCCACCCAAATATGTTTCTGTCTCTTCACCGCCAAGACAGGGTTACCTTCCGAATTACAAGTAAAAGTTGCACCTTAATGTGAATAGATTCGGAGCAGGAGTTTAATGGGCACTTTGAAGATAACGTTAATCAAAGTTATAACAAAGGTTCAAAACTAAAACTGTCTATAGTCGACAGTATTTGATATACTCCATAGCCGGCTGCGATCGTATTGATCATCTTCAGACTGATTAAAATATATTTTGCATATTTGTCAATAAGAGCTTTATGATAAATTAATATTAAAAGGAGGAGCGTTCATTCACACTGTCGGAGGAGAACTAACAAACAACGTAATTAACAAATCAGGCACTTGTAGCCATGGCTGTCGTCATCACACGGTATAAAAATGTGACAAAACTGAAGTAAACACTCACGGCCCGTGTAGTGTCACGGCAGTGTCGTTTTAAGTCCTGCGTGGTTACAGCAGCTTCAGCACAAACAGATGAGGGCGGCTGCCCGGTAAGTGTCGCTGACCATAAACTCTGTTTACTGCCGCTTATTATAAAGCGAGACGTGTGATCCTGTACATTCTACACGAAATTTGCGAGTCAGCGTTTGTAATCAATTGTAATTTTAGCAAACATTTTGTGTGGCCCCATATTTAAGTTTTTTATAAATTACATTTGAAATTATTCTATTTTGTCCCACGTAGAATTTCAGAGATCACTTGTCTGCCTTTGTAATACGCCATTCTAAACAGGGCTTATGGTGAGTTGAGACTTGCGACTTGACCACCACATTTGTTTGTACAGCAGCTGCTGTAAGCATATTGCACTGACGACAGCCCTACATTTTCTACAATTATTTCATAATCGTTTCATACCATGTGATGACGCTAACAGTTTCAGTAACTGTTATTTACTTTAGTTTCTAACTTCAAGGAGGCAGGAATGTTCTTTGTTAGTTCCTTCCCAGACAATGTAAATCAAAGCTACTGCTACTAATTATGGCATCGTAGATCGATTCCACGCCATGCCAGCTTCTCGCAGTTGGCAACAGTAACGCACGTTCCTGATGGAAGCCTATAGTGGTTGCGTGGTGGGGAGCCAGCGGACCCAGTGGTGCGCGCCTGCTGCGCCACAGCTTCAGCAGCTGTGACTACGAACGCCCTCAGCAGCCACGATATAGGATAGCCGACAACAGCTACACTGAGTGCCAGTCTTCGTTCTTAGCCAGCCTTCAACAGTTTACTTGTGAATCAGCAGCCAGAGTCCCACGTTGCACGATGCTCTTTGTTTGTTTCTTGTAACAGCTGAACATTATTGCTGTTTGTTCTTTTGTAAAGTTGCTTTGCGACACTTGGAGGACTAAAACTATATCTACATTTATACTCCTGTCCATGTTCCCTACGACGACAGCTCTTGCACCACTCTGTAGCCCACCACACCTTACTGTTGTGTACAAAGTGGTGCACCACACTAATAATGTTAAATAATCATAGTGCAAATATGAACATTCGTATGTAGATCAGTCTGAAGATGATTATTACAGTCGAGAACAGTCACTGAATGAACAACTATTTTTGATCATAGATTTTTCTGGTTTTTTGATTTAGTTGGATCAATCATTTCTTTGCGCGTTTTTCTTTTCTTAGGGCCCAGTGTTTCTTCATTCTTTCTGATCTTCTTTTCCTCTCTTCGTCCGTGATGGAGGGTTTGGACTTTTGTGTTCATTTGTCCTGGAACATTATGTTTACATCCTTAGTAATTAATTTAGCTGTTCGATCGATAAGTGAATTTCCTGAAATCTTTAATTCTACTATGTCCTTTTCAGTTTCCTTATACCAGTTACGTTTCGTTTTGGGGTTACGGAAAAATTCAAAGATTTGTCTGGTTAATCTGTTGGAATTAATTCTGAGAAGATGACCATAAAAATTTATCCTCGTTTTGGCATAGTATCTGAAAGTTTTTTAGTTTCCTTGTAGATAGTTTCCTTTTTGATGTATGTAATCTTATTGTCTTGAAATTTTGGTCCTGAAATAATTTCTTAAAATTTTTCTTTCTTATAGGTCACGTTTCTTCATTCGGCCTTTGAAATTCATGTTTAGTGTTTATGCCTCATACAGTGCTTCTGGCTAAATCACAGTCTTTTAATGTGTAATTTAGGACCCCTAAGAAAGGGTTTTTTTGTTGTATGTATTTTTTGTTAGTAGGAAGGTCAGATCAAGTTTATTTTCTCTGGATTCCATTGCTTCGTTTTCTCCAGAATTCCACCTAATCCATTCTCCGAGATATTTGAATTCTTTTACTATTTCAGTCATTTGTTCCTAGACTTTAAGGTATTTACATGAGTGCTTGATGTTTGTCAGTATCTTAGTTTTTTAAAGTAGATGTGAACACCTATTTTACCTGCTTGTTTCTTTAGTTCAAGGATTTGCTCCCTTGCTTCTTCCATTGTTTCAGCAAACAGGGCAGTATCATCTGCAAAAGCAATGCAATTTACTTTAAGGTTCTTCTTTTTCCAACTCAGTATTATACCACTCTTAATATTTGTGTTCCATTCTCTGACTACTTTCTCAAGCGCACAATTGAAGAGCAGCGGCGAGAGCCCATCGCCCTGTCGCATTCCCGTTTTTATTTCAAAGGGTTCCGATAATTCACCCTTAAATTTAAGTTTCGGAAATGTATTTGTAAGAGTCGCCTTTATAATATTACTCGTTTTCTTATCCAAATCCATTTTTCCAGGACTGATAATAGACATTCTCTATCAATCGAATGATATGCTTTTCTCAAATCAAGAAGGAGATTACGTATGTCTTGGTCCATGATTTTTGGTATGGCATGACGTTTTTGTGGTTTAGTATTTGTTCCGAACATGATCTATCCTTTCTAAAACCTCCCTCGTATTCATCGATTTTCTATTCCAATTGCGGCTCTGTCTTGTTAAAAAGGATTTTATAAAGAATCTTGTGTGTTATAACCAGCAGTGATATTGCTCTGTAATTGTTGGGATCTCTCTTCAAACTTTTTTTGTGGATAGGGATGATAAGAGCGCTTCTCCATTCTGTGGATATTTTCTTCTTCTTGACATAGAAGGGATGTAATTGCATTTTTGTCAGATTTTATCGATAGTTCGGCCACTATTTGGTTTTCTCCAGACGCTTTGTCGTTTTTAAGTTCTGAAATGACCTTCTATAATTCTTCAGTCGTCAATGGTTCTGAATCCGGCTTCTCACGGTTATTTGGAATGAATTCAAATTTTTCAAGGATGGATTCACAATTGAAGAGCTTCTCACAGCGGCCAGCTAGTACTTGGCAGTTTTCCGTGTTGTTGAGAGTGATGGCCCCATTAACATCTCGAAATTTGTATCTTGATAACCTTGGTTCGAAAGTTCAGTAAAAGCTACTTGTGTTATTTTTTTTTTAAATTTTCATCAATTTGGAGGAGAGTTTTGTTTTCATGTGACTTCCTAATCCTTTTTATATTTTTATTTACCAGTTTTCTGACTCTAATAAAATTCAATCTGCTTTCGTCTGTTTTCTGTGATTGCCAGTTTTACCATGCTTGTTTTCGTGTTTCAATGAGGGCATCACATTCCAGCGATCACCAGGCATGTTTTTTACTTTTTATGTTAGGTGCTATACGTTCGACTGTAGTAATTAGGTTTTCCTTGACATCCTCCCAGATCTGCGTCTGGATGGTTTCTCTTGCTTTTGTGAATTCAGCTGAATTTAATATCTTTTCCGTGCTATACTTCCGACCCTTAATCTGTTACATACTGCGATTCCTGTTTAGGATGACTTTGAACTTAATTTTAGAAGGATAGTGGTCTGAAACCAAGTTTGCACCCCTGAGTACCCTATCGTTCATGATATCTTCGCGAGAAGTCTTCTTCATTGTCACATGATGAAGTTGAAATGCTCCAAGGCTAAGATTTGGGGATATCCACGTCTTTTATCTTCGTGGTAGTTTCTTGAACGCTGTGGATTTAAGAATAAAATTGTGTGCTTGGCAAAGCTGTATTGGCCTCACACCATTTCTGTTTGTTCACTTGTGCGCAGGATAGTCTCCAACTATTTTCTTATATCTTTTTTCTTTACCAAACTGTGCATCAAAGTCTCCAAGAAGAATGATGGTGTTCTTATCTGGATTTTTCTGAATAATGTCATCTAGATGATTCCAAAAGGCCTCCACTTTTTCTTCGTTTTTCCTGTTATTCTCATTTATAGGGGCATCTGCATTGATGATTGTGTAGATTTTGCTTGTGCTTCTCAATGTAAGACTTGAGAGTCTTTCTGATTGTGATTCAAAGTCATCTATTGAGTTCAAAATTTTTTGTTGATTATAAAGATCTGTATGCATGTATCGTGTTCCTTGAATGGCTGTTATGAGTATGTTGTAGTCCTTTAGCGTGTCTATTAGATTTTTTATTTTTCCGGTTTTCAACAATGAGGTTGCATTGAAAGCTGCTAGGAATGTTGAAATTTGGATGAGATTCCAAGACTTGTCTTTTTTACAGTGTTGCCGACTCCCCAGGATCCGAATGTCTGCTGACGTCCTGGCGTACGGCGGATCGTCCACCTGGGGTACAATAGTTTACATCACGCACTTCCATGATCGATGAAAGTTATTTAGGGTGTGGCCCAAAGGCCACAAATATACAACCAAGATGAGAGTACTGGAGGTAGTTCTTCCGCTCTCCAAGTTGCTTTAAATTCGTGGAGGTATGCACCGCCTATCCAACTAATTGAGGGCAGTTTGTTTATTGCCAGAAACAAAGTGCCTTCAGTTAGTTACATAGTTGGTACATACGGTCACGTGTGTTGTGGAGTATCCTAGATAACAAGCAACTATGTATATTGCTATTTTTTCCAAGCCATCCAAATGCGTCAACGACGTATAAAGCACCCTTATATCCCAAGAAGGCCACCATTATTGACTCTGTTCTGGCATCGCATTTTCACTTCCTGAGGGAACTTTAACATTAGTTGATTCGTAGACTTCTTCAACCGGAAAGCTGTTTTTTTTTTCAAATATAATTTTTTTTACAGGCGTTCTTGAAATCACCGACAGAATTATCTGCCACAATATGCAGCCAGTCCTGCGCCAGATTGACACACTTTACCATTTGGAAAGTGATTGGAAAGTATGAGTGTCGTCTCTGCTTACCATTTCCACAAAGATTTTCAAAACATTGACTCTGGTTAATGTTGTGGTTAAAGAGTTTACGCATTTACACTCAGTGTCTATGGGTACTTTTACCTATTGTTATAACTGATAAAGTACTCACTGTCAAATGTCTCTATTGTTGCTGTATAAACTCCCTTGTCGGAACTAAGTGAGTTGTGAAATCTTAATAATAGAGCGACATAGTAAAACATCGTTTTAGCTGTCGCGTAGGCCTACGTGACTATTACTCCTATTCCTCTCCTGTACTCTTCAATATCGACTTTATCTCTCGTTTCTCTCTGCTTGTCTTCTTGCCTGATGCCATAAAGTTTTCCATCATCTCCTGAAGGATACCAGAAACGATTTCAATTATGAAGTTGTCCCTTTGGGACAATTTGTGTTTGTCACTGAGAGAATTAATTCACTTGTCATTGCCGGCCGCTGTGGCGAAGCCGTTCTAGGCGCTTCAGTCCGGAACCACGCTGTTCCTACGGTCGAATGTTCGAATCCTGCCTCGGGCATGGATGAGTGCGATGTCCTTAAGTTAGTTAGGTTTAAGTAGTTCTAAGTCTAGGGGACTGGTGGCCTCGGATGTTAAGTCCCATAGTGTTCAGAGCCATTTGAAACGTCATTTGTCATTTTGTGATAATTTCACTGAGGCGTCTTCGTGAAAAGTAGCACCGTGGAGAAAGCACATAGACACAATAGAAGAGGTCACCAAGGCGCTTCTGTCACAATTCTTAAAATTTGTTGCATTAAGTTACTTTTGAATTTATCTGTTGGAGCCTATGAATCACATCTTTTAGTTGACTGCAGAAAATTTGTGTAAACTATAAAGATAAAATAGCCGGTTTGTGCAGACACGTAAATGATCTTCTAACTCACTAAGATTTGCGCTGTCTCTTAACGAACAAAGGGAGACGTGCATCAATGACTCATCGTAGAGTTTAACATCTGCGATAAACGTGTTTAAAATATATGTCTCGATCTAAATACTTCCCCCAGTACTGTAAATAACCAATGCTTGCTCTATAATAGAACAACAGTTTTCTAAGCTGCAGGGTTTCCTTTACTTACTTAATTTTTACGTAAAGAATGTCATCGGGATCGGTGGCATTGTATTGTTCAAATAAGTCTTGTCTGTCGTTGTGTTCTATTATGAAAAATTTCTTTCAAAAATCCGGTATTTCGGTGCGGAAGTACTCCGGTACTCCGAAAATACGATGCGGAAGTCCCAGGACTCGCCCTTGTCTTAGGTCAATGTTGACAGAAAGAGGTCGATGCAGAAAGAAATCCCTCATGCGCAGCTACCACCGGCACCAACGCCTCAGGTCCCTGTTGACAGTAAGAGGTCGATCCAGAAGGAATTCTCTCATGCGGAACTGTCAGCGTTTCAAATGCGAACAATGTAGGCGCTGTTATGCATTACGTCACAGAGTCGTACTGTATTTTCTGAAGCGTAGATTTCTATCGTTGTACATTGTACGTTGCCTCCGGCTCGAGCAAATCGATGTATAACGGGCCAACAGCGACACTAGGTGGAGAACTTTGCTCGGAAATTGGGATCTTCAGGCCTGCACTGAAAGCTTAGCCTCCTTCGGTGTCGATACTGGCAATCGATGAAGGTGGCGCTGCGGAAGTCGACGCGTGTCCTCCACCTCGGTGCTCCACCCACAGGTGGCACTCGAGGGCGCTATCCGCCGCAGTAGGCATCGACCAGAAAGTTTCCGCTGCAACGGGCAGTAATGGGACCAAGTGCGATGATATCCACGTTGCATTAATATTATAGTGTGCTGAATATCTGCCATTATGGGTGTCATCAAGTACCAACAATCATCAGACCTAACTGCATGTGATTCGGTTTCTGGAAAGTAAAAATACTTCAGAATTCTGTTCCCGGTACACACATTTTCCTTGTGTACGTCAGCGATCGTCACTGAAGCTGATGATTCATAATAAAATTTAGCTTTCGTAAAACGTAAGAGTGTCAGTTAAAGGTAGAGAAGGCAAGGTAAATTAAGTTGGGCAGCAGAAAACATAATATGGTAACAGGCTTTATCTTCCAGCCAACTAATGAAACGCATACAGTTTCTGACAAAACCTTCTATTAAAAGTATAATTTTCTATTGTAAGATGTTCACATAATTCTCTGTTCTCAAGATAAAAGGCATGTAAAAATAATATTAGGGGCTTATAATTAAAGATCAGCTAGTTGCAGAGGTCGAATGCAGGAGCTAACTATCATTTGGGAGCGGAACTTGATAGGTACTCAATGTGTTAATGTGTTACCTATTTACAGTGGAAACAAATTAGATCCAATGCTTGCCACCAGGTGCAAGCCTGGCGCTGTGAGTGCAGCAAAGCGTACAGCAATTCGATCACATGTGTGGTGTCAATTCATTCGGACATATCCGAAAGAACAGACACCAAAAATTGACTAACGCAGCCTCACATTCATAACTAAAGGGAAATTTATGTGACTTAGCTGAGTCGTACGTGGTTCGTGTTCCCGCCATCATGTATTTTACACCCTGTTTTTAACGTACTTCCACCTCACTACGTTAATTTAAATTACTGAGCTGCTGCTTTGCCTGACTGCGAGCACCGTTAGCAGCGCGTATCGATATATCTCCTCTCGTATTATCTTTGCTCGACTGCCATTGCTTCCCGTTCGCTGTCTGTTGTAAGGTAACGGATAGGCAGTTCGGGTCACGAGGCCGGGCTTTCCAGTCGGTTGGGACGCGTCGAGAGTGAAGGTCCGCACCTGCCAGTCGGGGAGTTGCAATGCGGCACTGGTGCAGTCGGGTTGGAGCAGCGGTGAGGTCTGCATCGACATGGCTCGCCCCACCATTGCCGCCACGCATCACTTGATTCGGGCCACGGTCTTGGTGGATCGTCGGTCGGTCGTCCTACCGGACGACGCGTTTTGACTCGCCGATCGTCCATGAGTCGGCTGTGTGTGTGTGTGCATCGACACCCGATTAGTCTTCATGCATGCTTAGTTACTATTGTGTATCGTTCAGCTGTTCCAGCAAGTATTTGTCAAGTTATGTGTGTAGTTGGCGTTATTTCCACTGACGACTATTTTAGATGTTGTCGGCATTCTGAGTGGAGCCGGTCGGTTGTTGCGGACGAAGGAAGTTCTCCGCGCGGTGCAGTCGGCTCGAGTCGCTGGCAGTCCCTGAACAGTGTCGGAGCGTGTGTGGAGCTGTCCGATCACTACGAGTTTCGTGGTTCGCCGTCAAAGCTGAGTATTGGTTTCAACTACCCCAGCCAAGTCTATTCATGTTGTGGTGGTTCGTTTCAGTGGTTGGCTGTTGGGGAGGTTTTCCGGTGAGCAACACCGAGTGGTTCTACGGCTGAGATTTAGCCGCCATGCGGTGCAATTAACTATTTTGGTGGACTGCGATTTGAGTGTACCAGTGGAAGCGTCCTGGGCCCATGACCCAGAGGTCCGTCGATCGTAACCACGCTCTGGTACCAGCGATACGCCCGCTCAAACCGCTGGGCAGAATAGGTAATAGGAATGCGGCTCAAATGGCTCTGAGCACATTGGGACTTAACATCTGAGGTCATCAGTCCCCTAGAACGTAGAACTACTTAAACCTAGCTAACCTAATGACATCACGCACGTCCACATCCGAGGCAGGATTGGAACCTGCGACCGTAGCGGTTGCGCGGTTCTAGACTGAGGCGCCTAGAAAAGATCGGCCACACCGTCCGGCTAATAGGATTGTGGAAAGGGGCCACAGGTTGAGGTCAGTTTCTCCTTATAATTGTCATTTATTGTAATTTAACAGTTTTTATATGCAAAGAGGCACATAGCCGCCGGATCTTTACCGAATGCAACTCTGTCACTGCTGAAGGCCAACAAGAAATCTTTAAAATCAACAAGACAAAAATCCAATTAAAATAGCAATAAAATAATTTTTAAAAAAGAAAAAAAACAAAGTGCAACATAAATGGCTGAGGGCCACAATTAAATACAAAAATTTTAGCTTAAAAGATCAACAACATCATCATCATGATCATCATTTAAGACTGATTATGCCTTTCAGAGTGCAGTCTGGAGCATAGCCTCCTTATACAATTCCTCCACGATCCCCTATTCAGTGCTAACATTGGTGGCTCTTCTGATGTTAAACTTATTACTTCAAAATCATTCTTAACTGAATCAAGATACCTTCTCCTTGGTCTGCCTCGATTCCTCCTACCCTCTACTGCTGAACCCATGAGTCTCTTGGGTAACCTTACTTCTCCCATGCGTGTAACATGATCCCACCATCAGCCTGTTCGCCCTGACTGCTACATCTATAGAGTTCATTTCCAGTATTTCTTTGATTTCCTCATTGTCGACACCCTCCTGCCATTGTTCCCATCTACTAGTACCTGCGATCATCCTAGCTACTTTCATATCCGTAACCTCAAACTTGTTGATTAGGCAACCTGAATCCACCCAGCTTTCGCTCCTATACAACAAAATTGGTCGAAAGATTGAACGGTGCACAGATAACTCAGTCTTGATACTGACTTCCTTCTTGCAGAAGAGAGTAGATCGTAGTTGAGTGCTCACTGCATTAGCTTTGCTATACCTCGCTTCCAGTTCTTTCACTATGTTGCCATCCTGTGAGAATATGCATCCTAAGTACTTGAAACCGTCTACCTGTTCTAACTTTGTTCCTCCTATTTGGCACTCAATCCGTTTATATTTCTTTCCCATTGACATTACTTTCGTTTTGGAGATGCTAATCTTCATACCATAGTCCTTACATTTCTGATCTAGCACTGAAATATTTCTTTGCAAACTTTCAATCGAATCTGCCATTACAACTAAGTTATCCGCTTATGCAAGACTGCTTATTTTGTGTTCGCATATCTTAATCTCACCCAGCCAGTCTATTGTTTTCAACATATGATCCATAAATAATATGATCAACAGGGAGACAGGTTGCAGCCTTGTCTTACCCCTGAAGCTACTCTGAACCATGAACTCAATTTACCGTCAACTCTAACTGCTGCCTGTCTATCCATGTAAAGACCTTTAATTGCTTGTAAAAGTTTGCCTTCTATTCCATAATCTCGTAGAACAGACAATAACTTCTAGGAATTTAATTTTGCAAAATTTTAAGAAAACAAAATAAATTACCATAAGCCTAAAATTTAAATTAGCTGACAACAGATAATTAAACACTGGTGACTCTCAGAAAGCCTCCAGGGAGGTCGGTCTGCCGTCGTTCACTTAGGTGAGACAGGTGGTGAGCCCAACTAGACTAGATCCGTCGGAACCCAACCGAGGGACAGCCACGGACCGACCGACACAACGACTTGCTTCCCACTAATTGGTACATGAGAATTCGACCATCAAATCTCCCCAACAGCGAATCACGGAAACGAACCACCACAACATGAATGGACGTGGCTTTGGTAGTTGAAACCACTACTCGACTTCGACGTCCTGGGTCGGTGAACCACGAAGCTCGTAGCGATCGGACAGCTCCACACACGCTGCGACACTCCACAGGGACCGCCAGGGGACCCAGGCGTTTGCAACGCACGGAGATGTCCTCCCTGGTCTGCACCAACCGACCTACTGCCTGCTGCTCAGTCCGCGACTGCTGCTGCGCCGCGACTGCACTGCTGATGCGTCTCCGACTCACTTCCAGAACACCACGGAAATACTGGCTCGGACCCAACCGTTCAGAGGAAACACTCCCACTGACTAAACGACATCACTACACCAGGAAAGGACCGATCCAAGTTGCACAAGATAGTAATTGAAGGGGGCCGGAAGCGCTCAAAGAACCAGTTACACATCGCCCGATGAGATGACCGACCTCTCAGAGCCAGTATGCCGACAACATTTAAAATACCTTGTCAAAGGAAATCACGCCAACTACACAAACAGCCTCACTAACACTTGCACGAATACCAGAATGATACAAAACAGTAACTAAGGACACACGAAGACAAATCGGGAGTCGATGCCACACACACAGCCGACTGATGAACGCTCGGCGAGCTATAAGGCGTCGTCCGGTAGGACGACCGACTGACGATCCACCAAAACCGTGGCCCGGCTCAAGTGGTGTGTGGCGGCAATGGTCGGGCGAGCCATGTCGACGCAGACCTCACTGCTGCTCCAACCCGACTGCATCAGTGCCGCATTGCAACTCCCCGACTGGCAGGTCCGGACTTGCTCCAGACGAGTTCCCACTGACTGGCAGACCCGAACTGCGAACCAACTAACTTACAACACACAACGAGCGGGAAGTAATAGCTGTCTAGTAAAGATACTACGAGAGGCAATATATTGATACGCGCTGCTAACGCCGCTCGCAGTCAGACAAAGCAGCAGCTCAGTGACAGTAGTAATTTAAATTAACGTAGTGAGGTGGAAGTACGTTAAAAACAGGGTGTAAAGTATACGATGGTGGGACCACGAGCCACGCACGGCTCAGTAGCTACTTTGGGCGTTGAAGTAATTTAATATCGACAACCGAAAATTTATGACCGGACCAGAACTCAGGAATACAGGGATGATGCAAACATGAGTGGAAAAGAATGGTGTCCCTGCATCAGCGGTGAGCAGCACTTGAGAAGTTGAGTCGGGCGGGAAGCGTGTCTAGTGGCCGAGGCAATAACGCCAAATGTTCCAGAGAAGCGGAGCATCCAGGTTCGTGTCCCAGCCCTGTCACAAGTTTTCAAGCGCAACTGTCGAATTATTTCAACGCACAAAGCAGCCACGTCATACAAATTTCCATTTGGTTACGTATAGAAATGATTCCATACCTAATGGATTCGGAACGCGACGTCGGCAGAGAAGACGGAGTAAGCGAGAAAGCCATAACATTGATTTCATTATTAACCACCGTTCTTCGTTCAGTTTGATTGACAGAGACGTCGAAGAGATGCTGCACAGCGTCAGATTTGCTCCTTGTGGCCAAAACTGATAGTAATTTTTTTACTGGGTAGATCGGTTCCGCTTTAACGCATTGGCATACCTACCAAATTTTGTTACCATACGGTAACTACGGCCCACACAGGACCTTGATGAATGACTGGACTTTCATTATAACCACCGCAGGTAGTGACAGTCATGCGGCCGCACAGAACATGAGAAACTATTTGAATACGATGAGGCCGTCTCTTGCACGTGCCCAGGGCGCTGTTCTCGTAATAAAGCACTCCATAGAAGCAGATGTACAAACCTGCAGCAGTCACCGTGGTGTGCCTCTTTCGGCATAGTCAACATACGACTAATATCGTGATTTCCGACAACGCAATCAAAACGTCAGTCACTGTGAAATCTTATATTAAATCCTATGTTTGTGCCATTACTAGTTTGACAACCAGTCAGAATTAACCCAGGACATAGGCAGGATTTTGCAAACGGTCGATGAGCGGGGGGCGGGGGGGGGGGGGGGGGGCGCTGAGTTAGCATATTGCACCCGCATTCAGGAGGACGACGGCTCAAACTCATGTCCAACATCTTAATTTAGGTTTTAGGTTTTCCGTCATTCCCCTAAATCGCTTCAGGAAAATGTCGAGATGGTTCCTTCGAAAGGGCACAGCCGATTTCCTTCCCCATCCTTCATCTTTTCCTTAAGCGATTGGGAAGGGGGAGGGGGGGCGCGTTTCGGACTTGCTAAAGAGGTTATCTTATCATTTATGCTGAAAACAAATTTATTTAGTCACAGTTAAATATTTCATTAGTTGAGAATATGACAGCTTCACTCTGTTACCAGAATAATTAATATACGGTCTTCCGTTCTCATAATCTCCTCTGCAATGTACAACTTACGTTGCCGCTTGCCTGACGTTTGTTTACAAATACATTAAAGTAATGGCGTTTGGACGACTGTTCCAAGGATATTATGATTAAGACATTTGACAGTACAACATCGTTCTTGCAGCAAAACTTGAAGACATGATACACATCAGTTCCAGAATTTAATCATTTTTATGAACAGATATATAGTACAAAGTGACCATCGGTAGCCGCTTGCCACCGTAAACACCGCCCAACTACGCATGTGGTCGAAATCTTACGCAAAACAAAATTAAGATTAAATACAGTCCGCCTGCGAAATAAGTAACTATTCCCGAAATCAAAGTAAGTACTGCTACGAAACTAAAAACTAATTTTATATCATTTTTTCTACAGCTGAAAACCATTACAGTTTGAAGATAATAATACACGTCTCGAAACCAATAACACTACGAAACAAAAGCCTGGGAGTAAAAATAATTAGTTTGAACATTTTTCAATAGATTAAAGAAATATTTAATACAATGTAAATCACTTAAGTCGTTATGTGAATGCTTTAATCATCAATTATCTTTACATGACAGCAACAGTCTAACTATAAACTGAGTTAACCAATGTATCTAAGAAAATAAAAACGACGCACCACGAAGGAATTATTCGAACGATGCGGAAATCGGTGTTTGTGATGTACATGTACAGGCAAACAAATGTATACAACTTTAGCAAATTTGATGATTTATTCAAGAGGAAGAGTTTCACAGATTGAGGAAGTAATTAACGCGTCGGTCCACCAAAGGCCTTTAAACAAGTAACTATTCGGCTTGGCATTGATCGATAGAGTTGTTGCGTGTCCTCCTGACCAAATTCTGTCCAATTTGCGTGTTAGATGGTCAGAATCCCTATCTGGTCGAAGGGTCCTACCCGTAGTACTGTAGATATTCTCAACTCCTGCGACCTTGAGTGCCGTCATAGGGTGTGGCAAGCACGAAGGCAAGCAGTAGAAATTCTCGCCGTGTCTGGGCAGAGATTATCTTGCTGAAATATAAAATCAGGATGGCTTGCCATGAAGACCAACCCAAGGGAGCTTAGAAAATTGTCGAGGAACTGCTGTGGTGTAACGGTGGCGCGGATAACGACTAATAGGGTCTCGCAATGAAAACAAGTGGCATCGCCGACCATCAGCTCTGGTTGTAGCGCCGTATGGCGGGCGATACCGGGTTGGCACCCCACCGCCGTCAGGGGCGTCCTCAGATGAGGCTTCGCTGGACACCGCGGCACAGTTCCCAGCGCAACTCATCTCTGAAGAGAGCTGTACTCAAGTCAATTACAGATTACAGGCCGAAGAGGTCTGGTGACGGGCAGGACAGGGCAACCTGAGTGTCGCCCGCGTTACGGACTGGCAGCAAGTGGTATTCCGTGTTACCACTTCTTTTCATGCCTTTGATTGTCCTTACAACACAGGGTTTCAGAGAAGCACAGCTACCAATCCATTTTCTCCACCCGCTGTGGTATGTCATTGTCATTTACCCACTGCTCTAGCTCCGCTACAGAAGCTATAACAACGAAAACATGAAGCGAATTGGAAGCTTTTTCTAAACGAGATTATACTATAAAACCTGATTTTCTTAACACACTCGTTTACTGGCGAATATGGAACACACCTTTCGAGCTCTTCAAAATAATCTACAAAGCAGTAACATACTGATTTAAAAACGTATAATGCTGGAATGGAAATGCAACACTTCGAAAAAAAGATTTTCAAATGGAATATGTACTTACATGGAACGATTTCCTCTGGAGACTACTCAGACTCTTTGACATGCTTGCCTAGAAGCTTCAGCAATCGGTCAGTGTTATCGAGTTATGTACAGCTACAACAAGACAGAATTTTAATTTTTTCCACCGTGAATATACACTGAAGCGCGAAACAAAGTGGTATAGGCATGCGTATTCAAATACAGAGATATGTAAACAGAATATGGCGCGCGGTTGCCAACGACTCTGTAAGACAATACAAAACAGTTGTTATATCGGTTACTACTGCTACAATGGCTCATTATCAAGATTTACGTGAGCGATGGGAGACAGCATCTCTGAGGTAGCGACGAAGTGGGAATTTTCCCATACAACCATTGCACTAGTGTACCATAAACATCAGGAATCTGGTAAAAACAACAAATTTCCGACATCGCTGCTGCCGGAAAATGATCCTGTACCAATAGGGCCGATGACGGCTGAAGAGAATCGTTGAACGTGACAGAAGTGCGAACCTCGCGCAAGCAGACCACACGTAGCCTCTCGTGGGCCACAGCTTGCAGGACGAAACACAGAGGCTGCCACTTACAGGAAATATTCTTTGTATAAAATTTCTGAAATGTTTACAGCCACAAATAAATAAATAAAGTAATGAAGACAGTTCATCCATTCTGGAAATCGAGAGTTTCGACGATTTATACCTGCTATTGACATTGACAGTGGCAAAATTTCTGTCTCATGGATATCAAGAGTTTCGAGAATGATACTGGCAAGATAGCACTCTGAGGGATACAAAGACTCCCGAGAATTGTTTCATTTCAAGTTTGAAGTCGGCTAACAAACGACAAAATTATATTTTTCTTTGTAATATAATCACAAGTTAATGCTTTCCTGACTTTTTTCCGTAACTGGTACTGTAGAACCTTTCTTATGACCAAATTTCATAATCATACCTCAAAGGAAAGTGCCCTATAGGTTTTTTGCGAATATCAAAACGTATGACGTTACTAGCCATATCTTTTGATTGCATTTCTTTATATCGCCAAGGATCTATAAATCTTAATATGTGACATAAGTTTCAATTTGAACGTCCACCTACTTTTGATAAGAGGAGTCTTGACAGACAGGCAGACAGTCTGATAACAAATGACAATTTCTTTAGTGAGATATAATTACCAATTAACCATTTTCGGATTTTTTCCTTCGGTTGCACTGTGAAATCTTGCTTCTCAGCAAATTTCTTGATTCTATGTCAGCTGGAAGTAAACTTTAGGTTTTGATGAGTGAGTTTGCGATTATCAAAATATATGACATGAATGCCCTTATCTGTTGACTCCATTCAATTAGAAGCTTCACTTTTCTTCATCGCCAAGCGACTGTACAGCTCAATATGTGACATAAATTTCAGCCTGATAGGCCTAGCAGTTCATGAGAAAAAGGGTCTGAGAAGTCGGGCGGACAACACACAGACATACCGACTCGCGTACATCCGAGTAATCCCGTTACTGTTCCGTTTTCCCGATTAAGGTACGGAAACCTAAAATAGGAAAGCACTGTTCACTGTTGGCGACGAAGGCCATCAAGAATAGCAAACAACGACGTTTTAATTCTTGTGTGCTTGTAGCATAATAAGAAGAATACACGAGGTACTTGGGGCTACAATCATACAGGATGTGAAATCTAGCACACGTATCTATCAGATGCGACAGCAACAGCACCTCCAACCCGGCGTGTCATCACACCAGACTGAGCTTGGCTGACAGGTATGCGCGCTTTCAAATAACTTCCGGGAATTGTCTGAAAAGGGGGCGTGGACGGCCTCTCGCTGTTGCCATGTCAGCTGTTGCCGTAGTGACAGGCTGCAACGCTGCAGTCGTGCTCGCTCCGCCAGCGTCACTGCTCGCCTGGCCACAAGTCGGGACAGTTCCTGACCCGACGCACATCACGTGTCTGTGCGACCGTGCACAGAAAAGCCAACAGCATGTCTCGGGCGATAATCGCACGGGGACCTCTGTTAGTCTGTGTGACGTCGACATCGGCCGTCCTGGACCTATCGATTCTGTATTCGTCTGAAAGTCACAGGATCCATACTGACGCGAGCATCATCATCTCGGGACGAGAAACCACGGTGCCGATACGCCGCCATCATGTGGCTGTCGAATTCCGACTCTCGTTTGCAGAACCGTCTCCATATTACAAAACTCATAACGCGCTTTCTCGTAAACAGGCAACTTTCTCTAGCGATTCCTATATGAGAAGCCGTCGAACAATCTTTTTAAATATACAGAATGTAGATGACGTTTCTCCTGGCCACTTTGTTCGGTTGTACTGAAAATCTGATCATCTGCATACACAAGCATGTGTCAGACTTCACGCCTATTTGACGTCTGTCGTGTGCCGTCTTCATGATACTCCAAATGTAACTGGCAGCTGCGCAATGGGAACTATACAGTTTCTCACGTCTATTTGAAACCGAGGTGAATGGTGAAAATTGTCTTCTCTCTTGCTGAATCACTTACTGTTAAATATTTTATAGTGTTCATAGCAGAATTGAGTATGGCAACAATAAAAAATAATACAGAGTAACGAAATTACGGTTATACATTTGTGTAGGTAACATATTTAAGTGATTAACATGACAAGATCACAGGTTAGTAGAAGCGCGAGATAAGCCATAGAAAATGTGAAATAATGGTACATTAATAACCGGTGTAACTACCAGAATGTTCTATGCGAGCATAGAAACGTGCATGCGTTGTGTTGTACAGGTGTAGTAAGTCAGTTTGTGGGAAGGCATTCCATTGGCGGTCGATCAACACGGGAACGGTTAATGCTGTTTCTACATGATACTGGGTTGTCGTCCAGTGATGTTCCATAGGTGCTCGATCTGAGACAGATCTGGTGATCGAGCAGGGCTGGGCAATATGTCGATACTCTGTAGAATATGTGGCCCAGCGTTATCCTGTTGGAAAACACCACTGGAATGCTGTTCACGAGTGACAGCACAAGTCAAATCATCATATTGAAGCACCAGGTCGCAGTCAAGGAGCATGGGATAACCACGAGAGTACTTCTGCTGTTATACTAAATCGCTCTTAAAACCGTAACTCCAGGCGTAGGTCCAGTGTGTCCAGCAAGGAGACAGGTTGGTTGCAGATCTTAAACTGGTCTCTTACTAAAACACGGAAATAACTGGCACTGGGGCAGAACCATCTATCATCAGAAAACACAAAAAGCCTTTACCCTGACCTCCAACGAGATCTCGCTTCACACCTCTGAAGTTGCAGATGACGATAGTTTGGAGCCAGTAGAACGAACTCCAGGGCATCTGGCTCGGAGCAGTCCTTGAAGTAACCAATTTGTAAGTTTCCTTTACTTCAAGTCCATTGTCACAAATTTTTGTCATCAGACTACCGGATTCGGCCTATAATGACCTATGTTATAAAACAGACCTGAAGATCGTCGTTATAGACCGAAACCGGTAGTCTGATGTCAAAATTTTGTGGCCATAGACGTGAAGTAAGGGAAATTTATTCTATATTCAGGTCACTATTCAATTCGCGAACATGTCGCAGCTTGTGTAACTAATGTGTAACAGTTCATTGTGTCACAGTTGTGCCAGTTTTTGCTCTAATTGCTTTTGCAGATGTAGTACGATGCGTCAGAGCCATATACGAAACACAATGGTCTCCCCTTTCCGTAATACCACGTTGCCATCCTGAGCCCAGTATTCCTGCAACCGTACAGTCCCATGTCCACTGCTGCCAACTTTCGTGTACATTGGTTACATACCGGGTAAGTCTTTCTGTAGTATCGCAGAACGAACATCCAGCTTCTCGTAGCCGACTTTTCCAGTCCTTAAGTCTTTCAGATGGTGCATCGATCGAGACCAATACTGCACCGCGCCCGCACTGCCTCTGCGTGAGCGCGAGGCATCAGCGTCCAGTGAGGCATTTATATTTCAAACGAACATTGCAAATAAACAAGGGAAAATACAAGGACGCGGCAAACTGCCAGAAAGCGGCAATCGTGTTTGCCCATGCCCGTTGCCACAGTGAGTTAAGTTGCAGATTTTGTTGCTGTTTCGCGGCAGACTGTTCATCGCGTTCACCAACCAACAGGTAATACACGTGGTAACACACGTGGCCACGAAGCACGACGCCAGAGTTATTACTGGAAAAGATCCTGACCTAGAGGACTGGGAGACGCGTATCACGCCTTCTGATTCGAAATCGCTTCCAGACCCGACAGGAATTGTGGCGGGCAGTGAATGAATGCCCATTTCCAACTTTTAGCGAGAGAACGTAGCCACGGGATCTGCATGCAATTAACATCTGGAATCTCGCAAAATGTGACAGAGCTCAAAGGCACATAAGGCTACGGGTCTTCAGTGCGTTAGAAATTATCGAACATGAGCCTCAAGTAACTGGCGGAACGTAATGTGATCCGACATATATCGTTTTTACATATATTTAAATGACGCAGATCGTCGAGTGCACCGAAAACCGAATGGTTTACTTCATACCCAATGTATGCTAGGGCAGGTTCAAGTACGATGTGTGTCTGTGATGTTTTGGAGATGTTTTCCTTATCGTGATTTCGGTCTCTTCACTGAGGTGACGTAGTGACGTGTACCAGAATGTTTTTAAAACGTTCTGTATGGTCTGTTCTTCCCTTTCACTGAACATCTTCGTGATAAGGACGCAGAATTCATCGGGCTTGAAGATTACGTGGCTGTTTCTTTTTCTTTTTTTCTTTTTTAAAAAAAGAACATTCTCCCACTCTATAAAATCTCTATTAGGCTGAAAAATCACCTGACTTGTAAGCCATAGAAAATCCTTAGGATATGTTGGAACTTCGCTTTACACACCCACTCCAACACCCACGAAGTTTCGTGGAACTGCGCAATAACATCCTCAGCAAGTTCTAAACCTGGATGTAAAACAATTCCGGCGGTTATCAAGTTCACAGCCGGAATTACACGGTATATGAAATCATGCTTGTAGTGGTTTCTCTATGGGTAACTAATTGCATTCCTATAAGCTCGCGTTGAGAATTTTGGTTTCACTATATGTTCCTGACCACGCAGGTCAGATAATTTACGAGTACATGTGGTATTTCTGGGATAACGGCCTAACGACGTATCAGGTTCTGTCTCAGATATCGATATCGACATAGCACAGGCCCTTCGAGCGATACCACAAGAAGCCTTTGCTGACAGGTTGCAACAGCATTACAACGGATGTCAGAAAGGTGTTGTAGCGAATGGTGATCACTTTGAAGGCTAGTAAATGTATTTCGTTCGTAGCTCTTGTTTTCGCTATATTCTTAGTCTAGCCACCGCCATTTTCAGACGCACCTTGTACGCGGCAGCCACCGCTGGTGATCTCTCCCATACCAGGAAGTAGCTGCCCCGACTAAGAGCACGGGAAGCGTCTGTTATCGGTATTGGCTCTGCGAGGCCGCTCCGCATCTTGCAGCAGCCAATCATGTCGTCTGAACTGACCTCGCAAACTTACCGGAGCCTGTGGACTCGGATACGAATTGGATTGCTACACTGGCGGATTTACCTACTTCTGGCGACGCCTTGCCTTTGCGTACGTGACTATTTTCCTTGAACTTTCTTGCCGTCGTTCGGGTGCTTGTGGACTTCCGCCGTGCATGGCAGGCTACGAACTGGTTTATCTGTTGCAGTGCGTCTGTTAATAAACCAGGGTACAGGTCAAGTTCAGCCTCTAACACATCATAAATTCATGGGGCACGCAGTACTAAACAAACTGAAAATACACTCCTGGAAACGGAAAAAAGAACACATTGACACCGGTGTGTCAGACCCACCATACTTGCTCCGGACACTGCGATAGGGCTGTACAAGCAATGATCACAAGCACGGCACAGCGGACACACCAGGAACCGCGGTGTAGGCCGTCGAATGGCGCTAGCTGCGCAGCATTTGTGCACCGCCGCCGCCAGTGTCAGCCAGTTTGCCGTGGCATACGGAGCTCCATCGCAGTCTTTAACACTGGTAGCATGCCGCGACAGCGTGGACGTGAACCGTATGTGCAGTTGACGGACTTTGAGCGAGGGCGTATAGTGGGCATGCGGGAGGCCGGGTGGACGTACAGCCGAATTGCTCAACACGTGGGGCGTGAGGTCTCCACAGTACATCGCTGTTGTCGCCAGTGGTCGGCGGAAGGTGCACGTGCCCGTCGACCTGGGACCGGACCGCAGCGACGCACGGATGCACGCCAAGACCGTAGGATCCTACGCAGTGCCGTAGGGGACCGCACCGCCACTTCCCAGCAAATTAGGGACACTGTTGCTCCTGGGGTATCGGCGAGGACCATTCGCAACCGTCTCCATGAAGCTGGGCTACGGTCCCGCACACCGTTAGGCCGTCTTCCACTCACGCCCCAACATCGTGCAGCCCGCCTCCAGTGGTGTCGCGACAGGCGTGAATGGAGGGACGAATGGAGACGTGTCGTCTTCAGCGATGAGAGTCGCTTCTGCCTTGGTGCCAATGATGGTCGTATGCGTGTTTGGCGCCGTGCAGGTGAGCGCCACAATCAGGACTGCATACGACTGAGGCACACACCGCCAACACCCGGCATCATGGTGTGGGGAGAGATCTCCTACACTGGCCGTACACCTCTGGTGATCGTCGAGGGGAAACTGAATAGTGCACGGTACATCCAAACCGTCATCGAACCCATCGTTCTACCATTCCTAGACCGGCAAGGGAACTTGCTGTTCCAACAGGACAATGCACGTCCGCATGTATCCCGTACCATCCAACGTGCTCTAGAAGGTGTAAGTCAACTACCCTGGCCAGCAATATCTCCGGATCTGTCCCCCATTGAGCATGTTTGGGACTGGATGAAGCGTCGTCTCACGCGGTCTGCACGTCCAGCACGAACGCTGGTCTAACTGAGGCGCCAGGTGGAAATGGCATGGCAAGCCGTTTCACAGGACTACATCCAGCATCTCTACGATCGTCTCCATGGGAGAATAGCAGCCTGCATTGCTGCGAAAGGTGGATATACACTGTACTAGTGCCGACATTGTGCATGCTCTGTTGCCTGTGTCTATGTGCCTGGTTTTACACATCGCAGGAATGTCAAAATTGTCCCTTTCCCCATCTTTTGTAGGGTGACAAATGTTGTTAATATATTACTGTAATATCGTTAGAAGGTACAGACTTCAAAAGTCTTCACTTACCACTTAACCGTTTCAGTTCTACGACGGTCTCATTTCAGATGTGTAATGCGTCCACATCTGCAGAGGAAAAGACAAAAGTGTCAGAGATGCTTGCCCTGGTATGCAGTAGCGTGGACAGGGTGACGTGTACAATTTCTGTAACAACGTTGACTGTCGCCATATCGAGCAGCTGTTGTAATGCATCGGCGCTCTTCTCTAATGTTTAAGTGTTAGTACTAAGAAATGCGCTTAAGTGATAAATAGATGATTTTTTATTTTTATTTTAATGCATAATGCCTAATTCAGTTTTTCAAGCAGAAGTGGGTAAGTTAAACTTCTAAATTGAGTATTTACTATCAAAAACAGTCTTGATCACAATTTCTATATTACGGTGACCGGTTTCAGCCACTACTGCGATCATCTTCAGACCAATGAGGAAGGACCTCCTTCTGCTGAGAATCACTTCGATCACTGTTCACTCCCACAATGTATTCAAAAGTAATTACGTTTGAATCGAAGCCGTCGTAGAACGAAAAACGTAAGTTTACGGACATGGGTTCCTGTTCAAAATGTTACGTGCTTACTACCTTCTACAAGTTCTAGAAGTTTGTAACGGGTATTTCCCATCACCCTGTATTCACTATCACCTCCTGGGATGTTCAGCTAGAAGTTTTGCTAATTGTTCTGAAGATAACCATCATAGAAAAAAGATTGCGTGAGCCTTCCCGTTGCGCTCTGTTACTGTTTTTAATTTGCTCTAGAGTTTAATTAAACCGAAGTGCAGTTTACGGCTTTCTCTTGAAGCTCTGTCACACGAAATTACGCGCGAGAATCAAATAAGACAACTAAGATCAGTTCGCCGCAGAGCGTGACAATTTGTATGTAAACGTGCCACTAATTTATGCAAATAGATATTGTGTACAGCTCTGAATATGAATGGATTTCGGTAATGTCAGCAGTTCGTTATGAATAAATTTCAAATGCCATATGAAAACGTTCAGTTAGATTGCTGGATTCGTAAAATGTATTATTGCGTTACATCACTGTGACTGTGTTTGCTAAACGAGTTTCGGTCACATGTCTGCTAGTCATGCATTATAATTTCTGTAAATTCCTTACGCATGGTTACACCAGTAGATTTGAGCGCGGCTGTAGAATTCGTTTGTTACTTTATGGCTGGAGTATATTTAGGTTGCGAGGTATACGGAAATAAACCGCAGTGTAAGTTTCCTGCACAACGGCTGCCGGAGTGTTTACTTATAGTCTTCTAGCGGGTCTTGCCGTTCTCGGCAGATCGTTAGCAGCGTAAAGAAAAAACGGACACTGGCGGAACGAATGTTATTGGCCCCTGAGCGGGAACAGTACCTGTGCGTATTTGTGGAACACGCAGAAGTTATTCCAGTACGTGGAGAATTATTCGTGCAAGCAAACTTTTGTATTGGATAGCTCGCACGAAACAGATGGGGGATAAAAAGAGCGCCGACACGGCAGCGAATAACTGTGTCCAGTCGTGTGCGATCCAGTCAGGCACAACAGTCCACGTATTTTTGTTCCCTTTGTTGTTTTCGTTCACGACATTCCTCCAGCCGAACATCAGCTTTCTCTCCACTACGGTTTTTTTAATATTATTATCATTTCGATGTTTGGTCAGTTCGCTGCCGCTGCCGCTGACGCGACGAAAAAAACTCGACTCGATATTTCATCCAATGACAAGCGACGCACCAATAAATCAATTTTCGCAGCCACTTGTTTCATTTTCACGCTGTGTCCCCAGTAATTTCTAGCACACGTACATGGCGGCAGTCGTTGCCCAAAACGAGGAGTGGCCAGTATCTACAAGATGGCAATTAACGCTATCAATTTTTTCGGGAGAATTTTTTTTGTTCTGAGGGAACTCACAAATTTTCTCAAGAGTCACTCAAGTTTTTCCAATGTCACACGCTAATACTTTGTGGAGAACTATTATGTTACAAATAAATAGGGAAACATAACACCACCGTAGGGTGTAAAGTGATTTTTGAGAAAGTCACGTCCCGAACAGTTCCTGACTTAAAATGTGTCACTGAATAATAAACTGGATAGCCGCAGGTGACAAAGTGACCAAAAATGGTGCTTCAGCAACCGTGACAACACACAAGCATGCCGATAATAGCTTTGGAGCACTCCGTTCTGTCGTTCCCTGCGAAATCTGACGCTCTGCAAGAACTGCAGGTGAACAAGTCGAGGGAGGAGCACTGGACAACTAATTTATTAATAAAGGAAATCTATTTCGTGAAGGAAAAATATGGTTCAAATGCCTCAACACTGTGCGACTTAACATCTGAGGTCATCAGTCCCCTACACTTAGAACTACTTAAACCTAACTAACCTAAGGACGTCACACAAATCCATGCCCGAGGCAGGATTCGAACCCGCCACCGTAGTAGCCGCATGGTTCCGGACTGAAGATCCTAGAACCGCTCGGCCACAACGGCCAGCTTTCCTGAAGCAGACTGTGGTCATTGTGTATTAGCGGAGGTCGTTAACTAATGTGCGGTGTCGCTCCTCTCGTGGTTAGGCCGAACCAATCCTGCTGATGGTGAAATTTCTGTTGCCAGTGTTTGGCCGGCAAGGTGGGGTGACGCGGGGGGGGGGGGGGGGGGGGGGGCAGCTCCTGACCACCTGTCGTCTCGCCAGTGTCCTGTACTACGTTGAAAACCCCTCCGCAGTGTCTCATGAAGTGAAGGCAAGCGACACTGCAGACAGCGATCTGCCCGTCGGATGGAGCATTAACCGCGGCAGCCGGCCCCCTTAGTTGTGTTCGAAATGAGTAGGCTGTGTATCAGCGCTGGATGTCGTTCTTCATCGTCAGCGTCATCGCCATCGTACCACACAAACACACGCTACGCTACGTGTACATCCATTACACTCACCAACACTTAAAGTACCCACACGACAAAACTGTCACATACCCGCAAGAAAAGTGAGCAGTGTGCGCTTTTCAACAGTTGGCTGAAACCAATTCCTTGGACATCCCAACCAACAGTGTCGTAAGACCTTCACACCTTCTGCGTTCAGGTACGTACCCGAACTAAATTAAGTTGCGCCAGTACTACTGCATCATATTATATATCACACCGTTCATTACAAAATATAATGCGAGGGAGAGAGTGTGAGTTAGTCTTTGAATAACAAGTTGACAAACATTTTAATGTGGCGTCATGTTCGCTATTACAAGTGCTTGTTTTTATTTTGCATAGCAATTTCGGTATTTTTAACATTTTCAAGCATAAAATACAAAGTCTTATTGTGTCAGAGAAACAATATAAAATAATTTTATTGTAGCTCTGTTTTACTCTCAACGTTAATTTAGAAAACAGTTGTTGTTAAAGGCTTACATAGATATGTTACTGATTATCAGTTTGAAATCGTCTAATTTTGAATAACAGCAATTCAGTGAATTAGCATCAAGAGTAACACACAGTGAAATTTTCACATTGCAGCGGAGTGTGCGCTTATGTGAAACTTCCTGGCAGATTCTGACTGTGTGCCGGATAGAACTTAGGGAATTTTGTCTTTCACTAGCAAGTGCTCTACCGGCACACAGTTTCTTCCAGGAGTTATAATCTTCTTGCAAGTTTCGCAGGAGAGTTACTGTGAAGTTTAGAAGGTAGGAAACTAGGAGACGAGGTAGCGGCAGAAGTAAAGCTGTAAGGATTCGTCGTGAGCTCAGTTGGGCTGTAGGGCTCGAGAGCCATGCGGCGATGACGTGTTATGTACGTCCTGGACGCGACATGCAACAGAGAGGAAACGGCGAGTGCAGTGGTTTAGCAGCGGAGCGTTAGACTAAACAGACGACGTTGACTTGGCTGACTCTCTATGGAAATCGACTGTTCAAAATAGTCCAAATGGCTTTGATCACTACGGGACTTAACATCGGAGGTAATCAGTCGCCTAGAACTTAGAACTGCTTAAGCCTAACTAATCTAAGGACATCACACACATCCATGCCCGAGGCAGGATTCGAACCTGCGACCGTAGCTATCGCGCGGTTCTGGACTGCAGCGCCTAGAACCGCTCGGCCATCGCGGCTGGCGAAATCGACTGTGAAGCTTACATCTGAAAACTTATTTGCTTGACCAAAAGCGCTTTGAGTTGAAGTTTTTTTTAAATGAAGTGGTGAATATCGATCCTCCCGAAATGGTTGACACTCATCTTTCGATAGTAGCAACTGTCGTCTAAGTAAATGACAATTGCTGTGACCGTCTCATTCAGTCTTCAGGTGGACCTTATAAGTTTCTTCACCTCGCTGGCAATCTAAGGCTAGGCGCAAACTGAGAAGCGTGTAGCACGTGTGACGTGACACGACACTACAGCGCGACACGCACGTGCCGCACGGGTCGCGCGGGTGCAGCGCATATTGCGGCGCGTACAACAAACTACGCACGCGTCGACTGGCGACGCCCTGTGCTGACTGAACCGAAGCGCGCTCAACCTCTAATCTTTCTCAAACGATTTTACAGAAACCATTCTCTGAAAATATATGATTTTTGCCCTGCTTGTAGCGTTATATGTCAGCTTCGTGCCCATCATCTCGCTAATGACCATTCTTATTGTGATGTACACATTTTAGTAAGACACTACGCAAAACTCAAAAAGTTTGCATCGAAAATTAGGGGTCGCTATGATTTTGCGTTTGATGCGTATTACACCATATGTTGCTGCGTATGAAATTTAGTTAACATTCTGAATTTTTGTTTAGACTTGGGAGGAATCTCTATCTGTCTCCGATCTCGAGAAAATGGATCCCATGTAGCGCGCTCACTTCCGATCTCACGCCCGCGAGAATGAAATACTCGCAACATCTCTCGTATCTCCTAAACTGCTCGAGACATCGAAACGAAAGTTTGGGGAATGATAGCACCAAGGAGGAGAGTGTTTTGCCAATTATTAAACACACGGAACTTTCTTATCTATGGCCCTATATCACTACTTCTACTTATTTTTTATTTCACTCCAATGACTGTAATTTTTTAAAAGTTATCGGCAGCTAGCGAAACAAGAGCTTCCTAGTATGAAAATAAACAAGAAATTTCTTCTTTTATGTTACTGCAAACCGATACTATGAGGTTTTTCGTATGCTATTGAGCTCTGTGATTTCCAATTACTTGTTTAATGAGGCCCTCGATTTAAAAATTCTGTCTCAATAGCTGCTGTGAGATGAGTTTGGCAAATTACATTGTGACAAAGGAAGTACAATTAAACCAGTCACCAACAGAAATGTGACCTTTACTCAAAAATGGTGATGCTTCTTCGAATGAGAAAAGGTTAACAATTCACACAAAAACAGATTGGCAATTCTGTTGGAATTTTGGTGGAATCCCCGTAACCCATCGTATTTTTAACACTGAGCGACTGGAATGGAAACTTACCGAAGGATTTTATTCCTTCTCTTGATCTTAGCAGTATTAAAATAATGACGAGCGTTCCTTCAGGCGGAATGATAAGAACATGCCAGATACTGTTTACTCACCTAGGGCTCGCCAAACTGACAATGCGTGATCACGAATAAAATAGTTGTTATTGAGAAAAATAAACAATTGATCTGTCGCACAACACAATGGTTAGTGTGTTGTCAGCAGCGGAGGATAATGCGCGCGACAGGAATGCACAAACTGGCCGTGTGTGCCTTGTGAGATGGAGTTCGAAAAACATTGTCACGAAAGTAGATCTGCCTTTGTCAGCAGCACATTTCAGCAAATTAAATAAATCTAATCATAACACTCTTTTAGGATATTCCTACTTTCGTAATAGTACCGACCATTTTCTTCATTTGTGTAGCCTGCTCATAATGACCATGCAGCAATTGAAATGCTTTTTCTCATCACGGCGAACCAATTAAAACGTTGTTATTTGTGACTGCTTTTCGACTATTTCTAGCTTGCAATGGAAATGTGATGTTCACATGCATGTAGTACAGTGTGTCGTATTACATTATTACATCCATATCAGCGTAATCACAGTGAAACCTCTATACGTCAGATCTTGGACGATTTTTGCCATAAGAGATCACACATGTGGAGATTATCCCTTTCTAAATTTTTGTAACAGATCGTACAGATACGCTAGCTTACTAGGCAGCGAGAATATAACCTTGCTTTACTTTCCTGCCTTGATTCTTAATCACATGATTTTATAATATTCCTTGCTTCTTTATTCACTACCCTCTGTCCCTTCTTGCGATCTGAAAACCTCACGGAGGCATATGGTGCAATTCCAGCGGCTAATAGCTCATCACTTGCTGAAGTATACCTTTTTCTTGACGGAAAAAAACCAAACCAAAACTATGCAGATATAAATAACAGAAAAGTATAACGTGCTAACGAAGAAAGCTAGAGCGTTTAAATGACGAAAAGAGGAACACTACTCAAAGGCAATAAAGTTCAGTACACAGGCAAAATTTATCGTATTGGCAATACTACCACTGCTCATATGCGCCGTTCCGACGTGAGCATATGGCCTGGGCTACTTCTCCGCTCCCCGCCTCAAATTTCCCACGGTGCTAGCGAGGCAAGCGTGACGCGCGGCTCCAGAAACTGTGCCTCAACCGCAACGCCGCGCGACCTGGCGCAGGCGCGGGTCGCGTCCCAGTCGCGTCGCGGCGCAGTTTGCGAGGTCCCATTTGAACCTGTGATGTTACAAAAACGCGCGCTGCGCTGCGTCGCGCCACATGCGCTATACGCGTCTCAATTTGCGCCTAGCCTAAGTGTAGGAAGCGGGCATTCGAACCAGAACGGCACCTATTTCTGAACTGCCATATGAAGTGACGTCACAACTAATGCCGCACTACAGTGTACGGAAGAAAAATGGATGAGCTTTGAGACATGCACCGTTCTAAGTGATGTGCGACATGTCAGGATCGATCTCCAGAAGCACGTACCCTTGTGGGAATCAGCTGCTTCTAAACCAAACTGTTGCAGCTCATGTGCCAAAAGACGGATGGTACCGTCATGAGAGCACAGCCGCGGTATGGGGGCGCGCATGAATCACCCTCTATGCACCATATAGCAGCAGAACCGAGGCATTATGAAAGGAAACTCGTCACGATGCTTTGGACAGAGGAGAACCAACTGTTAACGACTCAGACAGGGATGAAGAAGAGATTTGACGGTTACTACACCAGTTTGTACTCGCAGGACACTCCGGATGGCGAGGCAGTCGACGAAATGCTGTGCTGTTAACAACTGAGGCAGAAATAAAGAAGGGGTTTGTGGTTTAGTACACCCGTTTGTGCTCATGGACGACTCTGGGCGGGGCGGCGACCGACGAAACGCTCAAGGCACTGCAGCGCCGAATAGACCCACAGCCTGCTGATGGGATGCAATCAGACGCGACAGAAGAGGAGGTGACGAAGGCACTGGCGAAGCGTGGCAAGAATAAATCCCCTGAACCCGATGGACTGCCCATAAAATTCTACAGGGAATTTCAAGATATGCTAACGCCGACGTTGCGACGGCTGTTCCAGGAGATACTCCATTCCGAAGTGATCGTACCTCTCGACTTCACGCAATATCTGATCCTCCCCATTCGGAAGATATCGTCAGGATCCTCGATGCATCGATTCCGGTTACTGACAGCTCTGAACGGCATAACAAATTTTTTCGCAGGCTTTTGGAACTTAGTTTAAAACCAGCCCTTGCAGTACTGAAGGGAAAATTTACGGGAAACAATCGAGCTTTCAGTCCGTTCACAAACTCATTCGCCTGCAACAATTTCGCTGTTACGGAGGACTATAGAGGCACAGAGCTCAATACATCTGCAGGAGACTTTTGGCGACTTGTTGGGTCGGTGACAAGTCGAGTAGAAGCACAACACAGGGTAATGGAGGTTTGACGCGACATTAAGAGGTGTCTCATTACTTTTGTCACGTTAGTGTATCTGATTGCCTTCTGCCGCTATAGTGATAACAATCAATAGCAGCCTGTTTGTAGACTCACATACTGGAGGCTGGACTAATGGGAAGTGGCGGGTGGACGGAGTGGCGAACAGTAGCTCAGTTCTGCGTTTCAGGCATCCTCGTTTAGCTTTTCCACGCTGTTGACGCGAGTGTGGAGATGCCTCATTTGGAAAGGACACAGACGATTCCCTTCCTTATCTTTTTGCGAGTGCGAACCTGTCCTTCGTTTCCAGTCGACAGGATGTTAAAATATCATCTTCCCTCCATCCTTTCTTTCGAAGCATGAGTCACACACACAACGTCAAGATGATTTCACGAAATCACTGTTTTACTAACCAGAAATATCAAGACAGTTTTCTTGAACACTGATACCTCCATTGCAGACTTAGTCGCAATCAACCCAAGAGTCAGTGGTAAGATGGAAGTGGCAACTCAAGTGTGTCTGTACGCCGTGCCGTGTTTTCTCCGACATTGCACGTCATCGTTCTGTTATACACAGTAAGTCTATTTATGAGTAGCTTATCAGCAGTTCTTGGAAATCCTAGATGGAATAATATTGACAACAGTGTCTTCTTTTGTTTGAGATGTACGTCAGTTTCAGTTGTTATTGCTAATAGCTGACGTCAGATAATTGGCCCTGGAGACATGTTACATGCCCTGTGTAATAACAGAGGTTACGTTACTTCTGTGAATCAGGTATTGGCCACTGGGCGATAACCCGTGAGCGGCGATCAGCTATCAGACACTACACAGAGTACGTGACAGGACGGGACGCAGCAGCAGCCCCACCCCTCGGATAATTGACGCCACACAGCGAAGCTAGGCGGTGCGCACCGGCTAGCGCTGGGCAGCTGCCAGCATCCGCCGCATCGTGTCTAGGGGCGCCACTGAGCTACGTGCGCCGGAAGCTTGTCGCCGTTAAAAAAACACATGCATAAATAAGCCTCACTGCCGCCTGCGTTTGTTTTATCTATCCCGTCTCTCACGTCGAAATATAAACGATATAAACGCTGAAACTCCCTGGCAGATTAAAACTGCGTGCCGGACCGAGACTCGTACTCGGGACCTTTGCCTTTCGCGGGCAAGTGCTTCCCCAACTCAGCTACCCAAGCACGACTCATGCCTCGCCCTTACGGCTTCACTTCTGTCAGTACCTCGTCTCCTACCTTCCAAACTTTACAGCAGCTCTCCTGCGAACCTAGCAGTGCTAGCACTACTGAAAGAAAGGATATTGCGGAGACATGGCTTAGCCACAGTCTAGGGGATGTTTCCACATTCATTCTGATATAAACGCTGTTTATACTACACATTGGTAAGAATTTGCTAAACCTTTTTGTTTCTCTGCCTTTCGATGCGCTACTACTTCCCTTTCTATTGAGGACAACGTACAGAACAAGGACAAATTTAAATCTGTATTGCTCAACTCACAATATATTCCGCTTTAAGCGTATGTGCTTCCCGTGTTATTTACATCACCCAGCAGGACTATACGCTGATCAGCCAAAAGGCTATGAGCACTGCGTACCACGAGGTTGTGTACTGCCTGTAGGCGCTGAGGGCAGGTGACGAGGTCACTGAACTATATGTGCGGAGCAGAGACACATTAGGAATCATTCTAGCGACAATAAATAGCGCAAATTTGGAAATACGCCGACTTGAGCGACACTGACAAAAGCCAGACTGCTGTGGCCCAATGTTCGGGAACGAGTATCTCGGAAATGACGAAGATGCTCTCCTGTTCGTTTGCTACTGTCACGAGCATCTATGAAAAGTGGTTGAAGAATGGTGAAACCACGAGTAGGCGACAAGAAGTTGGCCGTCCTTACCTCAACATAGGTTCAAATGGCTCTGAGCACTATGCGACTTAACTTCTGACGCCATCAGTCGCCTAGAACTTAGAACTAATTAAACCTAACTAACCTAAGGACATCACACACAACCATACCCGAGGCAGGGTTCGAACCAGCGACCGTAGCGGTCGCTCGGCTCAAGACTGCAGAACCGCACGGCCACTCCGGCCGGCTACAGAACATAGGGATCGGAGGCTTGCCCGCTCTCTAAAGCAGAACAGTCGGTGATCTATGGCACATCTGACAGCAGAGTATAGTGAGGCGCAGGCACCAGTGTTCTGGAGAACGCCGTTCAGCGCACAGTGTTGAACGTGGGACTCCGCAGCAGACAACCCCTACGTGTTCCCATGTCGATCTAACAACATCGTCAAGTGTGATTACAGAGGCCAATGGAGTGTCGAAACTGGACCTCGGATCTGTAGAGTCGTGTCACCTGTTCGCCTGAATCCCGTTTATAGTTAAACCAGGACGACGGTCGTGTCCAGATACACCGTCATCCAGTCGAGCATTCAGCACTCCAAAGCGCACACAGGCGGTAGCAGCACTGTGTTGTGGGGTACATTCCGTTGGACCTGCACTAGTAACGCGAACATTGTTAGGCCCGTCTCTAACTCAGTATGCTTGATGTCTTTCTTAACAGCGGTGGCATCTTCCAGCAGGATAACTGTGTCACAAGCCCAGAACCGTGCGGCGGTAGGATTATCACAATGAACTCACATTGACATCCTGGCCATCAAACTCGGCTTATCTAACTCCGATGAAACACAGTGGGGACGCTATCGGGCGCCAACTCTGTGCCCGCAAACCAACCGCCGGTAAACTACGGGAAATGTATCTTGACGCCTGGTGTCGCGAACCTCTGGAAATCTATGAAGTACTTATCGAATCCATGGCACACAAAGTCACCGCTGAACTGCTTTCGGTAAGAAGACCAACATGCCTTTAAATAGGTGGTCATAATGTTCAAGTTCATCAGTGTATGAAGGGCTGCGTAGTCAATTTAAGCCTCCTTGCAACAGATGTACTGGCGCTGGGATAAAGGTCATTTGCTATCAGTTTTAATTGTTGCTACCTGTTTTAAGTTGTTCATGTCGACAAGATAATTAACAATCATTTATGATAATGTCTACCAGACACTCTCATACCTGTAAAATCTATGTCCTAAATGTTTGCGTTTGCCTACTTGACAGTTAATGAAACAATCATCTAATAACTGCACCCACATCTCAAGGAGTTTATGTTCATTCACATCCAACTTAATCCATATACTATATTCAAAGTAATTTGTAAGCCTGCCTTACAATTGATTATTGTTTTCGAATAGCAGACTTTATTCTTCCTTCATTACAATTGTTTTTGCCAAATAGTCCCTAATGATTTCATTTAAATTTGACACCTTCCATTTCCATTTTTTTGCAGACATATGAAACAATAAATAAACCTAAAGGAATAATTTCTGTAATGGGGAATGGCTAAGGCTGTTTGACAAAGTGCTGATTTGTTCGTAGAAGCTCCTGTGTATTATTATTAGTCGAAACCAGTTCTAAATCAGTAACGTCCATATTTGATGATACTGTGGAGAACGATGTCCTTGACTGAGAAAAAAATGTTTCTCCAGCGTTAATACCACATGTACGTATAATAATTATATTATCTTTGTGAAAGCCTCCACATAATTTACATTTACATAATTAAAATCAGAGGCAGACACAACAAAGCTTACAATCTGGTCTTGGTCGTCATTGTCTGGAAATTTTACATGTGTACCAATCAGTTTTGTGTATTATTATTGCTGCAGTAGACACAGTGTAAAACACTGTTAAACTAAAAACCGCGACTCCTCTATAAGCTATTCAGTACTTTATACCACCAAGAAGCAGCAGGCACAGAGTACAGTGCGACATGGTAAATAATCATTGTTGGCATTTAACGCACATAGGATTCCATAGACTCGAATGTGATCCTGTAGTTGTAAATCGTAGATTCTAGACAAGTAATACAATGTTCTTTAGCAAAAGAGGCTTATATATCTCTTGTGGCGTAAAAGTAAGGTGTGCATATGGCTTTTCTCCAGGAGGCCCATCTGGAGAGTTCGGTCATCTGATGTCAGTCTTCCTACATAACATCACTTTGGTGACTTGCGCATCGATGACGAAATGATGATGACAACACATACTCACTCACTGTCTGAGAAATTCTCTGACTCAACTGATAACCGAACTCGACGCCATGTGAGCAACAGTCGGTAAAGGTAACCGCAGGATCACCATCTGCTGACGATTTTCCTCATAAAAGCACATCACGGAGCTCTTTTTTTTTTCAAAAATCTGGGTATGGTAACCAGTATCTTTGTTCACTTCTGGTATCCTCAGGACAGCTTAAGGCAGGTAACTGCGAGTACCATCGCAGAATCGGATTAACAGATGATGCAGCCAAGTTGCTGGCAATATTAATATAAAGCAGCAAGTAAAAGAAAACTGAAGATCTGTTAGATGACGCTCTGTTTTACTGTATCAAAGTTAATGGTACAAAAGAGGCAGTTATCACGACATACTTCATAATGATAGTAAGACTTAAGAAAAATCGAAACTGTTACATAGGATTTAACTATCTAGAAGAAGCGTCCGACAATGTAAAATGGTGAAAGATGATCAAAATTCTTAGAAAAATAGATCAACTCAAGGAGGAAGAATTAATAAACAAATAGTAAGAACATAAAGTTAAATAAGGGAGAAATTGTTACAGTAGACCAAGGGCACATTTCTGAACTGTATTCGATCTGTTCAATGAAAATGCAATTACTGAAATAAAAGGAACTCTCATGTGAGGGACTAAAATTGATTATGATGGAGTTAAGTTATATACGTCACTAATTACACTCTGATCTTAATGAAACTGAAGATAAAATGCAGGGTCCGATGAATTGTATGAAGTCTTATGAGCACATACTGCGGGTGTAAGTAAACCGAAGAAATGTGGTAGTAATGAGGAGTAACAGAATGCAGTTAGCAAATAAATTTAGCGCGAAAATCGAGGACTACGTAGTAGATGAATTTAGTAGGTTCTGATGCCGTGGAAAAAAAATAAACCACGACAGGCGAAGCAAATGTGATGTAAGTAACAGCACAGGGCAGCGAGAATTCCTTGCTAAAAGAAGTTATTCGATGGCCTCACAATGAAGAAGAAAATGATGAAAATTTATGTCTGGTTCAGATCATTGTTCGGAAGCGACTCATCGACTGTTGGGAACCGGAAAAGGAGGATGTTGAAACATTAATGGACCGATAAGAGAAGAAGATTAGGCCGATACTGGAAGGTATCTGAGAAATAACCAAGGACAGTGGTTGTAAGGACTGATCTGAGATGGTTGCCATAGCAGAGGACGTCTTAGCGGGCCGTATTACAGCCGTCAGGAAACATGCCCAAGAAAAGACTAAGAGGAGCCAGAATAAGGATTTCTTGGACCGACGTTAACGCAGATGTTTTGGACACTCTTGTTACCGAGTGCCAGTGGGGAGGATGGGGGAAGGGAGAGAAGAGGTAATGCGATGTGCACTGGTGTTGTTCCTTCAGTAGAGAAAGTACACTTCCATGTATCCACTTGGAATCAGTGGTAATAAAGAGGCCGTTAAACACGGTGGCCCAAACGCCACCGCAATATTTGAAAATTCGACACTTCCTGGAAGAATGGAGGCAGAGAGATAAAAATGGGCTCACATGCTTCTGAAAAAACAAGCTTCTGTAACCAAGAAAAGATGTAAAAAATGAACAACAAATGGCCGCTTATAGGATACAAAAGCAATACTTTGAATAAATGGCTCTGAGCACTATGGGACTTAACATCTGAGGTCATCAGGCCCCTAGAACAACACTTTGAATACCAATTGATTTTTGGCAAAGGCGATGTTCTTCATAAGGACTGCTCACCATGTCGGCTGTCAAGCACCAACAATGCCAGTAGTCCAGGGACAATGTTGTGAACAGCACTGTACAGCATATCGGCAGGTATGGTAATAAACTGACGTCGGACGTTGTCTTTTAGCACACCGAATATGGTCGGACGATCACAGTAAGGCGTGTACACGCTAGGCCAACCAAGTACAACGAACGACAGAGAGTGGGTTAGGCCTAGCGCTGGTCACCAATGCAGTGGCGTGCGGCTTCTCTTCCTCACCTAATAAAGGGCTTGGTGCCATGGGATAACGCCATGTGGAATCGCAGTTGGCTCTGGTAACTTGCCGACTTTGCTCCCGTATCGTTTTTGTTATAAATACGCGGTCTAACTAAAATTTCATCATCTGATACCATGAGAGAAGAAAAGGATTTAGCAATTTTCGCACATGCAGCATTTATTTTACTGCAAGAAGTTATTTATAAGAGAAAGAAGGAGAAGAAGAAACTACGCTGGTGGGCAACCTGTATTTTAAAAAGTGGGGAGTAATATGGAGGGACAATATTCATATCTGACCTTGAGGCTGAATTGCTATGTGGACTGTTTCATAACTTTTTCCCTAATAAAAGCTATAGGTTTCGAATTGTTATTGAATTATGTAGACTCTAAAATTTCCAAAGATAACACCTCTTTTAGGAGAGCTGTAGTAGCAGCAGGAAGTTAATGGTTACTCCCATTTTTGTTTGTTTCTCATTGTCGTTCACTGAGAAAAATAGTCAATAAAGACAGTTTCCTTCTTCACATCGTGCATATTACTTTTTAATAGCTGAGGTATTTCACTCCAGTTGTCTAGTCTTTTCAATTTGTTCTTCTAATCGCACTTCGTAGGGTCCCATAAACATTCCCATTCACAGTAAAACTCTATCAGCTTTAGTTCTCTCTTCATATTCCATTCTATACTCAACTATTTTCAGACGCAATTAAAAAAAGCGCTCTAAAACCTCGCAGAACAGCCACAATTTGCCATCAGTATGTTTTTTGACGGGTTTACCTCTTTAATTTAACAGCTACATTAAATTCGAGGATTTCTGAGGATGCTCTTGTTAATTCAAGAGCAAAACTGGTCAGTAAACCACACTAAGTGGGACTTGTGGTCGTCCTGAGGAACTCAAGTACACATCCGTTCCAGAGGCGGAAAATCGCTAGTGAATCGACGACCATTCCACACTAGGAAAGGTGTCTCAGTGCCAGCCAACCGCCAACGCCTTGACGTTACCGCCGGCACACCGAACTGCAACCAAGGCCAACCGCTTCGTTGGCTCTGATTTTCAGCCCGTACACACTAACCAAACTTCGGCCAATGAAGTAGTTGCCTGACATCCGCTGACCTTCGTTAGTCTAGTGTGTGCGCTCCTTGCTACTTTAGGTAACCCCACAATCAATAATGACGCCTACTGAGGTGTGGGGGCATGGGAGGGCAAGCATGGTGGAAGTGGCTGCTCAGCACACGATCCTCACCAAACGATTTGCGCAACGTAGCAGTGTGGAGTGAAGTGTCATCCTGCATAATATTTGTACCTTCCAACAAGTGTTTATTAGCCAGGCTCTGAATGATGCGTTTCTGTAACAAATCTGCGTATCTCACATCACGCTGACAGTTTGAAAAGAAAGACTCTGCATGTCCTCGAAGACGGTTGATGTGGTAAATCCACTCAACACCGTGACTTTCAAGTCATTCAGTAGAGTTTCGAGGACGGTTTTAATATTTTCAGTATCCCAGATTCTGCAGTTGTGGATGCTGACAGTCCCTCAGAGTGTGAAACAGGCTTCGACGAACCACAATACATTAGACAAACAATGGTCATCCTCCCTCATGTTTCAAGTGCCCGCAACGAAAATGCTCTCCGTGTCACTAAATAGGGGCTCCAGTCATGGACTGTGCGGCTGGTCCCGGCGGAAGTTCGAGTCCTTCCTCAGGCATGGGTGTATGTGTGTGTCTGTCTTTAGGATAATTTAGGTTGTGTGTAAGCTTAGGGACTGATGACCTTAGGAGTTAAGTCCCATAAGATTTCACACACATTTAAACATTTGTCACGCAATCAGTAGCTAACAGTTCATGATGGTAACACTGGATTTTGAAAGGATCGCATTGGAGGGTACGCCTTAAGACTCTCCAGGCACTAGAGCATGGAATGCCGGTCAGACAGTCAACTTCACGAGCTCTGCCTTCACCATGTGCAGATGAACCCACTGAAGTCGCCATTTCTTCCTGAACTGTCCGACCAACAGCGGCACTTGTGTCTGGTGGTCCACTACATGGACGATCGTCTAAACAACCCGTGGCTTAGAATTTCGTGAACATTTTCTTCACAAAGGCACACAGGATCTTTACCTTTTCGAATACCCATCGCACGGCGATAGGGTCATAACTCTGCAGTAGCGGATTCTCCATTCTGATAGTAGAGCTTCACTGACAATGCCTTTTCTGGTAAAATCAACATGCCGCGACTGCTGGCGCATCTGACTCCCTCTCTCTGGCTACAGATCACTTTTTATTCAATTCTCCTGCGGCATCACTGACAGTTTGCTACCCAGCGCCATCAGTTAGTCGGTTTTTGCACTCGTTTTAGGTTTCAATAAAAACATCTTATCACTTCAGGCATGTGTGTCAAGATTTTCCTCTCTACCTATATTCCGTGAATTACTACTTCTTCAAATGTTAATCAGTACTTTTGGGTTAGTTGTGCAACCTTTGTGGGTGTGTTTACGAGCGCTAGAAATTTCGTCTCTTCCTTTACACTTTAACGTCTATTTCCAAGTTATAATACATACACAGTATTCTAATTAAAATTGCATATTACTTACCTAACAGCCACGGGAAATTCGATTTTTGTGTCAATGTATTTCCAGTTTAATGACACCATAGAGAACCTTGACCAAAGGAAACCACTGAACTACATAATGGACACGAACGCTAAGTCACCGTTCAAGGGGCTTCATGCTACACGAAGTTATAATACAATTAAATATGCAAGCGGTGAACAGACACGGAAACCTACCCTTTTGTGAAGGGAGGGCTGGAGTGCAGTCCAATATAGACGTCACACTAGTTCATGAACTTGCGGTCAGAAAGATCAGAACCTGGAAAGCTGAAAGAGGCCTCACCATGCGTGACCACTACGATATAATTTTCCTGCAAAAATGGACTCTGTTGTGACGACGCATTGAAACGTGAGTGGAACCATCTCAGAAGTATGTTCCGCTGTCCGGACCCGGTGGAAGTAAATGACAACGCAGACAACTGAACCACAGGAAAGCCCGCTGACTCGTCACCGCAGTACAAGAGCACATGAGAGGTTCAGTACCAGTCACACGACAAACGAGCTCGAGTTCACGACTTGCGTGGCACGAGAGTCTCCAGAGTCTGAGAACAGACGTCGTCAGGGCAACCAGGTGCTACTAAAAGGATCACACTGCGGAAGAAAGACCTATCAGGCTGGGGAGATACAGGGGCCCCAAGCGGCAATTTAAGGACCGCCTGTAGCAAACAAGAACACAGCGCTGGAACCGACAATGGTACATAACTTAACATTTTGATCCGTGGTTTACGCCTTATAAAATAGTCTGCCATGAGGTAAAATCTCCAACAACGTTATCAACTCTAAAATGAGCAGACGGCATGACAGAGAACTGGCGGCAGTCCGCACAGTTACAGATTGACGCTCTCTTTCCTGACGCTACTGGAGGACAAATTTGACGAACACAGAGAAATGCGGAGCGAATGTAGGGAAGCATACCGTGCGAGTGGTATATATAGTTTGTCCGTTTTCGGAAGAGGACGTGAGGGTAGCAGTACTGCAACTGTAAACCAGTAAACCACCTGGCCGCGACGGAAGCCCATCTGCAGTTCTACAAGACCTTTATCCGCACATTGTTTCAGATTTACGCCAACTTTATAACGCTTGGTTATTGGAGAGAAGAATAACAGACACGTGGAAGAAAGCAAGTAGCATAATCTTGAGAAAGGGTGAGGAGAAGAAGCCCCCTAGCTCCAAAGCCCTGCCAACCAGTTTGTCTTCTCCGTAGCTTAGGCACGGTTCTGGAGATGCTGTATGCTATGGAGTGCAGGAGAACAAAAAATCTTCCTGGAATAAATTCGCAACAGCATGGAATCGGAAGCAGGAAGTCAACAAAAAACAATATAAATGAGGCGACATAGACGTGTGAAAAACGATCCCCGTAAATGTGACGTAGCCATAATGATGGACATCGCCAGGGTACTCGTTGGTGGCTCTTTTTGACCGCTTGACGGACTGCCTCCGAGCATTATACAACTGTTTAAACGAAAACAGAGAAGCAACCCTGCCGTGCCCAGGAGAGGCCCAATACTGAAATTTTTAAAATGCTGCCCACAGAGATACGTAAGTAGCCTTGTTTTCTGGGATCTAGTAGTCTGTTCTAGGAAAGCTACAAGATAATGAAGCGATCATAGACATATGCCGACGGCCTGATCATCCTAGTGAAGGGAAGCCCTAGTCGCAACGTGGAAGACGGATGTAAGATAGTTCTAAGAAATCCGTTTATCAAATTAAGCGCCATGTGTATGAAGAGAAAGTCTATCACCAGATACTTATGCGTGTTCTTGGATAATCGACAAAATTATGGTACACATATTGAAGAAATGAGAAAGATAATCAAGAACATTATGAACAAAATTATTATTTAAGTTGCCAGTACAAACAATAAGGACGTGTCATAACACTCTTTTAACAGCAATCATGGGGTACTATGCGACTGCTTGGGCCCACGAACTTACCACTCGGTCTCTAGGTACGGAAAAAGGCGGCGATGTATTGCCTTAAGAAAGAACACTATCAAGAAGTGCTGAATTTAACAGGAACATGGGCCACAAGCAGGCAGAGACTATACCTATGGTGGAAACGACCGGATGGTGCCCACACAGCGAGCCGCACCTATGTTTCTTTTGCCATATATAAAACAAGGCCGGGTATGAAGCATATGAATCCTTCAAGAGGTATATCACAATTCTTGACTGGTCATGGACCCAACGCCGCCTACTGGCTTCGAATTGGTTGAAGAGAGACCTCCGAGTGTGCCCGTGGTGATAAAGATAGGCCAGGACGTACTATCTTGGTATGTCCGTTGTATGCCGATGTATCACACAGCAACTGAAACGGTACGCAAGACTCGATGTCAAGGAGATATTGCAGTGCGAAAAAGAATGGACAACACTGCCAACGCTGTTTCAGGAAAGGCTTGAGTAGGGCCCTATCGTATCCACCAACTGAACCACGAAAGGTTGCGACAGAAGATCAGAAAGCAACGCAGTGAAGGCAGCGGCGGTCAACAGCTGAGTCAAAAGAAACTGCCGACACCGTATGCGCAACCATCGTAGCAACACCGGAGAAAACGCAGCCGTGGGCCGTGTCTCGCCACCAGACGAACCAGAACCGGGGTGGTTTGAACCGGCATGTTGCTGCGCTCGTCACCCGCAACGGCAGCGATGCTCCCTCGAAACAGGGGAATCGTCCCCTGCAATCAGGCAGCCAACCAACAATGAAAGAGGCAGATGGATGCAAATCGCCCTCCAGGGGCCAAAGAAACCGCCAGGGCGTGCCTATGGACTCGATAGTGATGGAGTGCATTGTGGATTGTGGCAGACAAAAACTGAAGCTATCATAACAGTAGGATTTGGTAGCAGGTGTAGATTTTTAAAAATAATGTTATTATTATTGTACTTAATAATAATAATAATGATAATAATAATAATGTCAGTAGTAGCCGGCCACACCGGTTCTAGGGGCTTCAGTCAGGATCATCGCGATCGCTACGGTCGCAGGTTCGAATCCTGCCTCGGACATGGATGTGTGTAATGTCTTTAGTTTAGTTAGCTTTAAGTAGTTCTAAATTCTAGGGGACTGATCACCTCCGATGTTGAGTCCCGTAGTGCTCAGAGCCATTTGAATCATTTTTTGATTAATTCGGCAAATGTGAAGATTGGTTTTCCTGTTGCATTCCATCCTTGCATTCCATCTATTCTTAAACAACCCCCTGGTAGAATAGTTCAATCCTGAGTCTTCAGCATATTGTCTGACGAAAACTGTGCGCTGTTTATCTGTTAATGCCACATTCCTTTCACTTCACGCAATCTATCCACGTTTTATAGTGGAAGTAAATCATGAGTAGGGATATTGCAACCTGATTTACCAAAGAACCAGTTTCCCGTATTTCTTGAAAATCGTGTTGAAGAAATGAAAGATAAATTTACGATCTGCTAGGAGAAAGAAGTTTCTCATGTGTAATAAGCGTTAAATTTATGGCGAGGAAAAGTCAACACAACGTTAGAGACTGTAAGGTTTCTGGTACTTTCAACATTGCAGCCCAGTCAGCAATCGTTATAATCTACTATATAAGAAACTTTCAGCCTCGACTGCGGTAATGAAACCAAACTTTACCTAAGTTTCAGCCCAATAATTTAGCCTTCTTCAGAAGATAAACTTGATTCTATAATATGTCTGCGAGGGCATGTTCTAGGACTATTCAGGCTGTTTTAATTTTATTCCCAGACATACCACAGGTGTAAAAGAAGGAAAGGAGTTAGGTGATCAACTTCCCAAGGTTTTTAGCGACGAAACACAAAGTCGGATGAGGTGGGAAACAAGGCATAAAATGGAGGAATCACCCTGACATTTGCCTCCAGCCCTATAGTACAGGGGAATTAAGGAGGTCCTGAACACTCAGTGTCTCACAGGGATTTGAACCACCTCCCTCCTGCCTGTAAGCCGTAACACTCTCCTCCATAGTACACGTAACTCACACTTCAAAACATAACTTTCCACAGCCACTAATGTCACACGTATTAAAAAAATTCTGGGCTGTTACGCCGTCGTCGGATGAATTTGTTGTAGAAACCAAACGTTTCGTCCCCATCTGCAGAAGTCAAGTTAAAGGGACTGTAGCTTTTTCGAACGGCTGTTGCAAATCATGGTTCGCTATTGACTGAAGTAAAATTCCGCCATTTTACAGCAGACCACCCTTATGTGTCATAACAGCCAATGCCTGCGTAATTAAGAACTCCACTTTTCTTTGCAAAAGTAACAAAGTAAGAAAAATTCGAAGACATTTTGATGCATATTTGTTATGAAATTGGTATGTGTGTATTAAAACAAAATTTCCTGTTCTGTGAGAACATATTTATTTTTCGCAGAACAGAAAATTACGGTAAGAGAGGAAATTCGGGCAAATCAGAATGCTTTGGGGGCATGGGTGGTGACTGGTTGGTACACCATCGCATGATGTCGAGCTGTCGTCTGAAATCATTAGGTCAAACGGACATTTGCAACTTGGAAATATGTTTGGTTAACTTACAGACTGAGCAAATTAAAAACTGATCATGTGCACAGATCATTATGACCAGCGACCTACTGTCGATAGAAACCCGTCCAGGCGATAGCAGCGTCACATGGCGAGGAATGACTGCTAGTCAGGCACACGTTCGGTGCATGTAGTATCATTGGGCGTGCTGTCAATGTGAAGAATGGAGAAGTAGAGACTGAGATGGCCCAGAGGCTCGGAACCAACATTTCGGAAACTATACACCTTTTCGGATGTTCGAGGAGTGCTATGACGACTGTCTTTAACACGTGGCAAAACCAAGGTAAAACCACGTCCAGTCATTATCGGGATGGGCGAACACCCCTCATTACAGGTGTCGGATGTCGCAGGCTGGGCGGACTGGTAAAACAGGACAGGCGGCGAACTGTGGCAAAACTAACATCAGACTTTAGTGCTGGGCAGAGTTCAAGTGTGTCTGAATACACAATGCACTGAACAATCTTCTCTATCTCTATGACATATTTTCTGAAACACCCAATTTGCATAATGTATCAATGTGCTTTAACTATTAGCTCAGTGCGACAAAGGAAGACAAGAATTTTGACAACTGCTGTGTACTACCGTGTACACGACGCTAAGAGAGGTGGCTATAGACTGGTGCAGGACCTGACTTCGTAAGGAAGCTGGACGGGAGCAGAAGTGATGAGTGAACACGTAAATACAGTAAACAGAAGTTTTACTTAACTTGTACATTTCTCCAAGAGTTGTGTAGAAACTTTGCAAAAGAACGAACATCAGTAAAGACCAGCTACTGCAAAGAGCAGCAGGCTGTCACTAATAAGGAGCGAGGTAACTGTCGAACGGCGACTGAGGCTGAAGACGGTAAGCGAGCCTGGGCCGTGTGGCTGCTGCCGGGCGCCCTGGAGCGCGGCGGCAGACAGAGCTGGTAGTCGAGGCCGCTGTAGGTGTGCGCCAGCAGGTGCCAGCAAGTGACTGGATGCTCCGGGTCCCCGTGCAGCTGCTGTCGGCGCCTGTCAGAAACGTGCGTTCCTGTTGCCAACGTTGAGACGCCGGTGAAGGTGGTAACACAAAAACTTTGTCCATTTCCCTTACAAAGTCGTACAGATTTTGTTACTGTGGGTACGAGGTTCCACCAGTATCTTATTAAAACGCAGAACATTTCCCCTCTTTATCTGTAATGAAGCGTTTCTTCACAACAAGTTTCCCCACGTTACAAGACAAATGAGATTTTACTCTAGAATTATTGGATGAGTAACTGCTCGAAATATAAATCTTGCTTTACTTCTTGAGTGATGTATAAATATCATTATTTCAATGATGTGGCCGGAGGGAGGAGGAAGACATTGGTATTTCACGTTCCGTCCACAACTAGAGCATCAGACCTGAACCACATGCTCGGGTTACGGAAGGATGGGGAAGGAAACCGACCGTGCCCTTCCGAACGAACCATCCCGACACTTGCCTGAAGCGATTTAGGGATATCACGGAAAACCTAAATCAGGATGGCACGACACGGGTTTCAACCGTCGTCCTCCCGAATTCCAGTGCAGTGTACAGTGTACTAGACACTGTGGCTCCTCGCTCGGTACGGTGTGGCCTACTATGTGTGATTAGCTTTGCTGTTCATTGTGATACATTTATCTCATACCAGCCGCAGGTTTTGAATAATTTACCTCCCTATTTCACAGTAGGATGTTGCAAAGAAAGTTCATTATTAACGTGAACAATATTCACAGCAAAATGTAAAATGACTTGATATTGGCTCACTTTCTAATGCTCTGTTAATTCCATCGATTCTACGTCAGTGGCTGCTTACTTATAAAGCAAGTTACTCTTCCTTGCTAAACAACTTAAAGCGATGTCAGCTTCATAGTACGCATTAGGAGTGATTTAAAATGGAATGATCATATAAAGTTGATCGTCGGTAAAGCAGATGACAGACTGAGATTCATTGGAAGAATCCTAAGGAAATGCAATCCGACAACAAAGGAAGTAGGTTACAGTACGCTTGTTCGCCCACTGCTTGAATACTGCTCAGCAGTGTGGGATCCGCACCAGATAGGGTTGACAGAAGAGATTGAGAAGATCCAACGGAGAGCAGCGCGCTTCGTTACAGGATCATTTAGTAATCGCGAAAGCGTTACGGAGATGATAGATAAACTACAGTGGAAGACTCTGCAGGAGAGACGCTCAGTAGCTCGGTACGGGCTTTTGTTAAAGTTTCGAGAACATACCTTCACCGAAGAGTCAAGCAGTATATTGCTCCCTCCTACGTATATCTCGCGAAGAGTCCATGAGGATAAAATCAGAGAGATTAGAGCCCACACAGAAGCATACCGACAATCCTTCTTTCCACGTACAATAAGAGACTGGAATAGAAGGGAGAACCGATAGAGGTACTCAGGGTACCCTCAACCACACATCGTCAGGTGGCTTGCGGAGTATGGATGTAGATGTAGATGTAAATAGGCTGTCACAGAGCATCTTAAAACTGGAAAGGCCAGTTTGTTCTGAGAAGCAATGTGGTACAGTCTGAAGCTGACTCTATGCTCATTAGAAATTACGGTTACAGTTGATAATGCTAACGTATCAAACTGAGATTGTACTCCACGTAAGTACTATTTCTTCAACAACCTCTTAGCTAGTAAAGATGTTTTGTCGCTATGTTATATAAGTAAATAAGTTGTGATAATTTCTGTTCTTAAACTGGAAACACTGTACGTGACTTTCGCAACCTTTGCTATATTTTCAGCCGCAGTACTGATAATAATGGCTTTTTACTTGTCGTAACTTGAAACATCAGGCAATAGTGTAAATCGCAGGGCACGCGTACTCGGGATGCAGAGAGTACAACTAATCAACGAGAGTCAAGTCACTCAAGTAATGAGTGTCGTCGACGCGGGATCTCAAATCGATTCCATATTCCAAGGTACCAGAAGACTTTTGATACCGTTCCTCACAAGCGACTATTAATCAAGTTGCCTGCATATGGAGTATCGTCTCAGTTGTGTAAGTGGATTCGTGATTTCCTCTCAGAGGTCACAGTTCGTAGTGATAGACAGTAAATCATCGAGTAGAACAGAACTGATATCTGGCGTTCCGCAAGGTAGCATCATAGGCCCTGTGCTGTTCCTGATTTACATATGATCTAGGTGATAATCTGAGCAGATCCCCTAGGATGGCTTGCAGATGACGCTGTAACTTACCGTCTAGCAAAATCATCAGACGATCAATTCCAATTACAAAATGATCCAGTGAGAATTTCTGTATAGTGAGAAAAGTGGAAATTGGCACTAAACAAAGAAAAGTGCGAGGTCATCCACATGGGTACTATAGGAAATCCGATAAATTTTGGGTATACGCTAAGTCACACAGATCTAAGTGTTGTCAATTCGACTAAATACCTAGCATTTACAATTACGAGCAACTTAAATTGGAAAGACCACAAAGATAATATCGTGGCGCTTTGTTGGGAGAACTCTTAGAATATGCGATAATCCCACTAAAGAGACAGCCTACATTACACTTGTCCGTCCTCTGCTGGAATATTGCAGCGCGGTGGGATCCTTACCAGGTAGGATTGACGGAGGACATCGAAAAAGTGCAAAGAGGGGCAGGTCGTTACGTGTTATCGAGCAATAGGGATGAGAGTGTCACTGATATGATACGCGAGTTGGGGTGGCAGTCGCTGAAAAAATGTTCAAATGTGTGTGAAATCTTATGGGACTTAACTGGTAAGGTCATCAGTCCCTAAGCCTACACACTACTTAAACTAAATTATCCTAAGGACAAACACAACCCATGCCCGAGAGAGGACTCAAACCTCCACCGGGACCAGTCACACAGTCCATGACTTCAGCGCTCAGACCGCTCGGCAGTCACTGAAACAAAGACGGATTTCTTTGCGGCGAGATCTATTTACGAAATTTCAATCACCAACTTTCTCTTCCGAATGCCAAAATATTTTGTTGACACCCACCTACGTAGGGAGAAATGATCGTCATAATAAAATAAGAGCCGGCCAGTGTGGCCGTGGGGTTGTAGGCACTTCATTCTGGAACCACTCGACCGCTACGGTCGCAGGTTCGAATCCTGCCTCGGGCATGGATGTTTGTGATGTCCTTAGGTTAGTTAGGTTTAAGTAGTTCTAAGTTCTAGGGGACTGATGACCTCAGATGTTAAGTCCCATAGTGCTCAGAGCCATTTTGTATAAAATAAGAGAAATCATACCTCGAACGGAAAGATTTATTGTTCCTTTTTCCCACGCGCCATTCTAGAGTGGAATAGTAGAGAACAAGTATGAAATTGGTTCGCTCTGGCAGTCACCTAAGTGTGAATTGCAGAGTAACGATGTAGATGTAGATGTAGTTTCATTAATCAATCACATTTGTACACCATACTGGGAAGCACAAAATATGTGATGTTTACTTTTGATAACGCAGTGGCCGAAAATCTATTTGGTAGACTTTTCTCCTGTTTATTGCAGGGCTGCATCTTGGAACACTGTTCAGACTTTCGCCTCCAACCAGACTTTTAATACAGACGTTCGACGTACTTTCATATTCAATTTTTAAATTACAATATTCACTTTATAAGCCCAAAAAGATTACAAAACTTTCCAGCCAGTCGTACCACTCGAAAAGAAGACCCGACAACACCTAACAAAATCACTTTGCACATTGAAACCATCTAAAGGGATAAACAACCGACGACGTCAATACACATTAAACGTGAACTTAGAAAGCTAAAAGCAACAGCCAGTGTTAACATTAAATATTCATGCGACATCACACCTGATCTTGGCAGCAATAAAGGACATGAACCTAGTAAAGCCCCCAGCTCAGATGGCATCCTCTCAGAGTTTCTTATCAAGTGTGGCAAGTATACGAAAATGTTGGAGAAGAGAATGGTTCCAAAATGCCCCAACAACATGTACCTAATGCCTTGTATTGCTGAGTCAGTTCATGGATTTGATCAGCCCTGCAAGATCTGGTCGACTCTGAATCGACTAAGAACTAGGCATGGAAGACGTGCTGACGTGCTCTTTAAATGAGGACTGCTGTCTTTACCACCATGTGACTGCGGCGCGACTAAGCAGACCATCCAACACTTCAGAGAAGAGTGGAGTGCCAGGGAGTTCAGTGGGGACTTTGAAGAATTCATCATGGCATCCCAAAAATCTATTGAATATATACAGGGACTAGATGTTTGTCTGTGGATATATGTAATGCTATGTAATGCAGAATAACGTGATCCAGTACTGAAATGTACTTAAATGTCGTACGCTAAATAAATAAAACAAAGTAAGAGTCATTACAGATAACGCAGCAAGAAGTAAAGTCTAGCTCTAAATATGCAGGAAGATGATGATCGCTGAACCGAAGCATGGCCGATGGTGAACGAGCCGCGACTAGGCGGCTTCTGTATAGCGACATGTAGTGAAGAGGCTCCGAATGGGTTGTGTGGCTGCCACCGGCCACCCTATACTCATGGCACGAAGCCGCTGGAGGTGTGACTCAGCGGATACGCATCACTGGTTCAACCGGATCCCGCGCGCCCGCTTGCAATTCAGCTGCTAACTTTATGACACCCATGTGATACCACATGGAATCTCGTTGCAGAGAATACTATTATGTCTCCATGCTCGTCGTCAAATACGGGGTGCGTAGGAAGACCACTATTCGGTTCGCTAGAGATACATTCAAACAAATCGTATTAATAAGTTTTATTACAAAAAGTAAAGAAACAATACTTAATTTTTGCGACTACACAGATGTGTTGCAAGAAAGGCCGACATACAAAATAAGCTGTCTTCTGGAGCATAGACAATCTCAAGTCTGTGCTATATGGAGGGTACGTTGTACAAGCGAAGTGAATAGAGTTGACGCCGCTATACAGGTGCCCGTTCTTGAAGCTGTTATTCCACTGGCCATCAGCAGTCGCTCGCGACCCGTATTTCCTCTTCACACAGGGGTCGCGACTGTTGTGTTGTCGTCCTGGAGATAGATCCGGTCAGCGTGCGATTGGCTGACCACTTCTCACAACCGTCCCTTCTCTTTCGTTCCCGACTCGCTTGCCGGCGTTTCATTTTACGCAGTAACAAGTACATTGCTGTCCGTTGTGATCACACATCCCCTCAAGAATCACGTCTTCCCTTTTGTTATGTCAAGGAGAGGATTATAAATTTTAGTGGCTTCATTATAATTACTGTTTTTCAATAAATGTATCATTTTGTTCTTCACACTATGTACTCATATTTCTTTATCTTCCCTTCTGCGCCATACTGTCTCAGTTCCTTGTATGTCCTGTCCACATTTCACAGATCATGTGAAAGTTACTTTCGTCGTTACGTTTAGCAAACTAGTGTATCATACAGCACTTAAATATGTAGAACAAGTAATATTTACAAATGCTGCAACAGACACTACATGTCCCACACAAAAAGGAACCAGTAGGTAATATTGGAAACTGCTGTTGGCTGTCTCTAGTACGGGTTACTTCATTTGAATATTTTGTTGACACCCACCTACGTAGGGAGAAATGATCGTCGTAATAAAATAAGAGCCGGCCAATGTGGCCGTGCGGTTGTAGGCACTTCATTCTGGAACCACTCGACCGCTACGGTAGCAGGTTCGAATCCTGCCTCGAGCATGGATGTGTGTGATGTTCTTAGGTTAGTTAGGTTTAAGTAGTTCTAAGTTCTAGGGGACTGATGACCTCAGAAGTTAAGTCCCATAGTGCTCAGAGCCATTTGAACCATTTTTGTCGGCGCGCACATAGCGTAACAGGCATGCTGCTTACAGTTGAGATCAGGCGAATCTGGTGGCCAACACGTGGACGTGAGTTCATTTGTACGCGTCTAAAGTCACTGTAGCATCACTATGACACTGTGGTACTGACAGATATCCTGCTGGAAGAAACCATTTCCGCAAGAGAAAATCCCGTGCAATAAGGGACCCAATTGAAGCGCAAAAATATTCGTGCAGTACATAGATAACTACGTGAAGGCAGGACCAATTGACATGGCATCCAGAGATAATAAAGACAAAAACAATGAGCATTAAGGACGAACATGGAATGTTAATATATGATGAAGAAATCACAGTGAAACAATGGAAGCAAAATTGCTACACCAAGAAGAAATGCAGATGATCAACGGGTATTCATTGGACAAATATATTATACTAGAACCGACATGTGATTACATTTTCACGCAATTTGGGTGCATAGATTCTGAGAAATCAGTACCCAGAACAACCACCTTTGGCCGTAATAATGGCCTTACCTGGGCATTGAGTCAAACAGAGCTCGGATGGCGCGTACGGGTACAGCTACCCATACAGCTTCAACACGATACCATAGTTCATCAAGAGTAGAGACTGCTGTATTGTAATGAGGCAGTTGCTCGGCCACGATTGACCAGACGTGTTCAGTTGGTGAGAGATCTGGAGAAAGCGCTGACCAGAGTAGCAGTCGAACATTTCCTGTATCCAGAAAGGCCCGTACAGGACCTGCAACATGCGGTCGTGCATTATCCTGCTTAAATGTAGGGTTTAGCAGGGATCGAATCAAGGGTAGAGCCACGGGCCGTAACACATCTGGAATGAAACGTCCACTGTCCAAACTGCCGTCAATGGCACCCCATCCCATTACGCTGTGTGATACGCCAGTATGGCGATGACGAATACACGCTTCTAATGTGCGTTCACCGCGATATCGCCAAAAATGGATGCGACCATCATGATGATGTAAACAAAACCGGGATTCATCTGAAAAAATGACGTTTTGCCATTCGTGCACCCAGGTTCGTCGTTCAGTACACCATCGCTGGCGCTCCTGTCTGTAATGCAGCATCAGGGGTAACCGCAGCCACGGTCTCCGAGCTGATAGTCCATGCTGCTTCAAACGTCGTCGAACTGTTCGTGCAGATGGTTCTTGTCTTGGTAACGTCCCCACATGTTCACTCAGGGATCGAGACGTGGCTGCACGATCCGTTACAGCCATGCGGATAGTATGCCTGTCATCTCGACTGCTAGTGGTAAGAGGCCGTTGAGATCCAGCACAGCGTTCCGTATCACCCTCCTGAACCCACCGATTCCCTGTTCTGCTAATAGTAATAGGATCTCGACCAACTCGAGCAGCAATGTCGCGATACGATAAACCGCAATCGCGATAGGCTACAATCCGACCTTTATCAAAGTCGGAAACGTGATGGTACGCATTTGTCCTCCTTACACGAGGCATCACAACAACGTTTCACCAGGCAACGCCGGCCAACTGCTGTTTGTGTATGAGAAATCGGTTGGAAACTTTCTTCATGTCAGCACGTTGTAGGTGCCGCCACCGGCGCCAACCTTGTGTGAATGCTCTAAAAAGCTAATTATTATCATATCACAATATCTTCTTCCTGTCGGTTAAATTTTGCGTGTGTAGCGTGTCATCTTCGTGGTGTACCAATTTTAATGGCCAGTAGTGTGTTACAGGATAGGGGAAGGAAAGGGGGTTTGAGGCCAGTCTGCAGTTTCGGAGAGGTGAGGAGCAAATGCAGAACGACAAATTCCCAGTGAATGCAGGTTGATGACTTGGATCAGCGCCAAACACTGCCACAGTATACCTACAGACGTGCTGATTTTGGGACTCGTCAGGATGGTTGCAGTAGGAGACTCGTGGAACTCAAGTGTCTCATTAATACTGTTTACTAACGATGAGACTAGATACTGCACTGTAGGACAATTTTGAACATGAGGGAAAGCAAAGCAGGCAGTTGTGAATTTTAAAATTTTCCGGGGAAGTGACTGTTCAAACAAATTTCGGGCTTGCAGCCGGTCGTCGTCCAGTACTTCGCAGACGGCCCACCTGAAGATGACTGGCAGGTGCCCAGGTGAAACATCGTGCGGAGTATTGAACGACGACCGGCTGCAAGCCCGAAATTTGTTTGAACAAAGCAGGCAGTTTTTGCACTACAGAAGTCAGTGTCTGACCCCCTGGTGATTGGGCGCTAAAAGAAATTTTGAACACTAGCAGCATGTTAAGTACAAATTTGAGAGCAGCACTCTAAGTGAGAAAATCAGACATGCCGGAGCTTACAGAGGATGGCCACGAGCGACACGATCTGACTGAGAACTCCCTCTGAATACAAAAACATGGGTTTTCAAAGAATCGTGGTTGCGCTCCATTTCTCCCTTCCTGTAGTCTACCCACCAATCCTATGGCACCTAACAAATTTCGGCCAATCTGACGTGTCGCTCTACACCTACATGGCGCCTCTGGCCAACCACATTATTCCTCCCCTACTCCTACTCCGTCGCTAGGTATGCTTCTCTACTCTACATCAACAAACTCCAAGTTCTATATCAACAGCTTTCAGCTCAAAGCTAAACGTAACTGCTGCTCCTATCATGGTTAGCAGCAACAATGTCTTATATCACCTCCCCCCCCCCCCCCCCAATTCCTTTTATGGGTGGAGACTGCTGTAGTAGCTCTCTAACCAGTGTAAAACCACTGACGTTGCAGTTCTAAGCAGCAAGTATCAAGCTTCCTGCCTCTGCTAAGACTTGCCTCTTCGTTGCCATCTTTACTGTGACTCCTTAACAGCATCAAGGTGGTCGGTGAAGCTATCAGTTGATTCTATGAAGTGTAAATTATATCCTGCGACATCTGCCCAGGGCGACTACGATTTGCAGGGCTCTAGTGTTACTATTTTGCTAAGGTAACGTAGACACTACCATTTTAGTCTCTCTCTGGATGCGTTTTTGACTTCGGATGCTGCAGTGCCCTTTGTGGATCCCAACAGCCGTAAGTGTAACAACGTGCAAGTAATTACGTCATCAATACACGTTATGATGCACGGGCTGCTATCATGAAAGCAGAGTATGACAACGGATTAAAGGAGCTTAGAGAAAGGAAGGCGCAGTGCGTTGATTGTACAGAAATTGAAATATTTAAAAAGTTGGTTAAAAAAAGGATGTTTATGACTTGGTATGTGATATTTACAGGACCCAGAGATTTGGAATGGAAGAAAATAGAGGGACAATTATCTGATGACCAATATGGTGTTACGAAAGTTGTGAGAACAACAGAATTCATTATTGGCAGTGAGGCGGGCTGTAGAAGGGGAAGAGTACATTCATAGCATTTGTAGATGTTGAGAAAGCATTTCACAACGTCAGCTGGTATGTATTATTAATTATCCTTCGTCAAACAGGAATCAACTTTAAAGAGAAGGAACTTACATATATAACACACACGCACGTGAAATCGGAGTAGTTCCCTGTGGTAATAAAGAAGACAGCTAGCATTCAAAAGGTGGCACGCACGGTAAGGTTGCTCCCTATACCCAGAATTGTTTAATATGTACATACAGAAGGCCCTGGACAGCGTGAGAGAAGAAGTGACGGAAGGAGTACCCATTCTTTGAGATAAGGTAGACATGTTGAGGCTTGCCTGTGGCATAGCACTGATTGCAGAAAGTGAGGGAGACGTGCCAAAATTCCTGAACACAATGGATAGAATAATGGAAGAGGAATTACATATGAGAATAGACACATAAAACGAAAGTTCTAGCCTCCAGTAGAAACAAAGATAACAATACAGGGGTAAAGTTGAAAAATCAAACAACTGACGAAGTGAATCAGTTTAATTACCTTGGAGGTAGAATCACGAGCGATGTTTAGAAGCTAGAGATATATAGTACACAGAACTGGCCAGGCCAAGAATACTTTTAATAATTAGAAAAAGTATTCGTCACAGGTGGAGAAACAAATGTTGAAGACCTATGTGTGGAGCATTGCAATATACAGCAGCGAAGGGAGGAGAGGAGACTCGCTAAATTCGTAATATTGTGCTACAGAAGAATGATGAAAAGTAAATGGAGAGAAATTATCACCAACGAGAAAGTTTGTAAGGGCCAAACTAGAAAAGATGCTCCGTGAAACACCTAATAGGAAGAGTGGCTCATCTGATAGAGTATATACTCCGACGTAATGGTCTACCTCAAAAATAACTACGGGAGCAGTAGAAGGCAGAAATTACTGAGGAAGACACACACTGGAGTACATTAAACAAACAACGGGGGATATGAACTGTTCTTCGCACTATCAGCTGAAACGGGAGGCGAAAAAGCGAGAAGAATGGGGAGCTGCGCTAACCCTCCTCACAGCTGCTGACTAGGGAGAGAGATTGTGCAGCTGTCACTGTCTCTTCCATTACTGTAGAGGACCCAGGGAAGCCCAGGTGAGAGTCTGACATCGGATAACACTGCCCTCACCGGCCTGCGGAGGCAGCGTTGTTCGTCTTTCAAGAAGCGGTTGAGTGGTTGCTGTGACAGGAAACACGACCCATCCGACAAGGCTACACGTTTCCATCGATACAGTTTCGATGATCCCGCACCCACTTCAATCGCAGGTGATAATATCCGTAGGTAAACATAGAAACTCGTTGCAGTCTTGAGATGAAGAGTCCCTTGTTCGACAACGTGCTCTGAAAGATGTGTTCCGAAATACTTGTGCCTGCACTAGCATTATACTTTGTCGTCAGATATGCCACACACCGCCACCTATCCTGTTTTACAGAGAGAGCAAGCTTCTGACGTCTTAATGGTTCAAATAGCTCTGAGCACTATGGGACTCAACTTCTGAGGTCATTAGTCCCCTAGAACTTAGAACTAGTTAAACTTAACTAACCTAAGGACATCACACACATCCATGCCCGAGGCAGGATTTGAACCTCCGACCGTAACGGTCGCGCGGTTCCAGACTGAAGAACGTAGAACCGCTCGGCCACAGCGGCCGGCATCACTGAGCAAAGGTATCGTAGTTTTTATTTTTTGTATTGTAGTTCTGACCATCAGACATTATCCACTCCATAACTTCCAGTATATGGTCTGATACAATTTAGAAGCTACATCTAGTCACATTCATCACACATATGTAGCCAAGACTCAAATACACTGAAGAGCCAAACACCTGACTAATACTGTGAACGGCTAAAGTGAGCACGTAGAAGTCTCACAACACGACGTGGTGTGGACTCGATGTCTGAAGCAGTTCTGGAGGGAATTAACACCATGAATACTGTAGGGCTATCCATAAATCCGTAAGAGTACGAGCAGGTGGAAGTTTCTTCTGAACAGCACGTTGCAAGGCATCACAGATATGCTCCATAATGTCCATGTTTGGGGAGTAGGGTGGCCAGCGGAAGTGTTCAAACTCCGAAGAGTGTTCTTGGAGGTGATCAGACAGGATGCTTACCTACTTTTCACCTGTCATAGTCGTATCTAGGTGCATCAAGGGTCGCATATCACACCAGCAGCACAGGCCCCACACCATTACAGAGCCTCCACCAGCTTTAACAGTCCCCTGCTGACATGCAAAGTCCATGGATTCATGTGGTTGTCTCTATACCCGTACGCGTCTCACAATTTGAAACAAGACTTGTCCGATCAGGTAACATGTTTCCAGTCATCAACAGTCCAATGTCGATGTTGATAGGAGCAGGCGAGACGTGAGGCCGCGTCCTGCGTAGGCGACAGAGCGCTTCATCTTTAGGCGACAAAACACAGCCGCAGGTGTAGTTACGGAAGTGTCCTATGTGAGCGCCATATGTATCGCTGCCTATCTCCCGCTGCAACTGGCGACGTTTGCGTTCAGTCGTGTTTGAATCTTGTTGCTGCCGCACGCACGAAACAGAGCGGCAGGTACGAGTCTTCTCGGAAAAGCAGTGGAGCAGACGCGACGGCAGCTATGAAATACTTATCATACGATTTTATGAAAACAATTCGGTGAAAAAATTTGTTTCTTCTGAATCTTATAGCTTGATATCTTTAAACGATAAAGATCTGATTTTAATTTCGTTATTCGTCATAGTTACTGTGCTGCACGAAATTTGGTACATGGCTGCACGAAATTTTTAAGAATTTCCATAACTAAAATCACAGTGCGTAGACTTCCCGTATAGTTCATTTGAGGCACACATCATTGCGTATGAAATGTAACCAGTATATCTAAATTGTATTTAAAGTTGAGATCAGAATGATATCTCTTTTCACTCTTGAGATATTGGTTGTTACATCCGTGAACGAGTCGCTCACGGCGGGCCCAAACTTTTCTTGTGCTTCGGGAATTAAGTGGTCCTAAAAATCACTGTATCTCATAAACGGTTCAAGATATAGAAACAACGATTTTTGGAAATCACATCACGCAGAAAGTAATATTTTATATGATGATTAACCCTCGATACGTTTTTCTACAAACTCAATTAATGAGTTGAGAAAAAATTGTAATATTTCACTAAAATCTGCTGTCAAGCTGTGTGAATGAAGTCTCAAAAATATCTTCTATTCAAGTCCTAGCCGTTTTCAACATTAAAAGATTCATTGCTGCGCTACTTAAATGTCAAAAAGGCTTCCTTTGAATCAAGTACGTTAGGAAGGGAAACGGGGAGTCAGTAAGATCATATTTTCTGAATAAAACTTGAAAATAAAAAATGGAAGAAATATGTTATGTTATGAAATGTTTCGTATAAAAGATAAGTAGATCAGAGAAGCGTTCTACATAACTTTGAATGATGCTCGAAATCATGAACAGAAAATGAATGCTCCTCGGCTCATTCACATGTATTCGAAGAATCTGTTTGGTGATCTTCGTAGTATTTATGAAATTCTCCATTGAAATTCCTAAGTTTATAAATTTGATGCATAGCATTCCTTTTCACTTTATTTCCTTAAGTAAACCTAATTTTTTAGCCTTACTCTCCAGCTACAGTTTGGGGGCGCTGTTTTATAGGAACAGCTGGTTGTCTCTAAGTAGCCACCTTGTAGCGCGACATGGTCGCTTACACACAGGACACCCGACTTTTAGCAAGATGCTGCTGATTATTGCTGCAGTGTCGCGTATCCCGAAGTCGGTCGCTGTCTGTCGCTCACGTGTTTCAAGGCCTCAGGCTTTGTGACGTGCAGACATCAAAGGTACATGAGTGGGCCTTCGGCTCATAAAACCCATATCGATGATGTTTCGTTGAATGGTCCGCACTTTGACACATTTGATGACTCAGCATTGAAATTTGCAGCGATTTGCGGAAGGGTTGCACTCTGTGACGTTGAACGATTCTCTTCAGTCATCGTTGGTCCAGTTCATGCAGGATCTGTTTCCGGCAGCAGCGATCTCGGAGATGTGCTGTTTCACCGGATTCCCAATATTCACGGTACTCTCTTGAAATGGTCGTACGTGAAACGACGCACTTCCTAGCTACCTCAGAGACGTAGCGTCCCGTTGCTCCTGCGCCGACCATAACACCACGTTCAAACTCATTTCAATCTTGATAACCTGCCACTGTAGCACTTGTAACGGATAGCACAACAGCGCCAGACACTTGTCATGTATAGACGTTGCTGTATTCAGCCTGTTTACATACCTATGTATTTCAATATGCATGCCTATACCAGTTTCTTTGGCGCTTCAGTGTTGAATATTTACATTGATTTATATATACTTAAATCAAGATGGGTTAAGCCTCCAAACAGTATTATACAGGGTGAAAAGTATTTAAACCGACAAACGCTGGGAGGCTGTAGGGGATATCAAAACAAATACTTTTCCCTAATGTCATTTTTTTCCTATGAGGATTATTTAAACCGGTGGAGGCCGTATTAAACTCTTCAGTTGTTAGAGGCCGTATTACTATCTTCAGGTATTAGAGGGCGTATTACATTCTTCAGTTGTTGTCAACTGCTGTCCACCAGTGTAGTAGTGCATTGTCTCTGTTTACTAATGGAGCGCTACATCTGGAGTGAGTACACTGAAGCGGTTGGTGCGTACTACGTAGCGTACCACAACGGACGAGCTGCACAGCGGGTTTATCAACAACAATATCCTAATCGCCGTATCCCGCATCATACGACATTTGCTGCTGTGTACCTAAGTCTGCGTCAGACCGGGTCATTCAGCAGATTACCTGGACAGGGACGCCATCGTATTGTAAGAACGCTGCAATTTGGGACAGCTGTGTTGTAACATGTGGAGCGGGATCCTTCAATAAGCACTCATGCAATTGCACGTAACATGGGAACGAATCAGACGAATGTAACAACAGTCCTTCGAGAACAATTGTTACGTCCATTTCACTTACAGTATGTCCACAACCTAGAACCAATTGATTATCCACCCAGAGCTCAGATTTCGCAGTGGTACCTGGAACAGTGTGAAATGCATCCTACATTTCCATTCTCTGTGTTGTTTACTGATGAAGCAACGTTTGGGCGTGATGGAGTCTTCAACATGCAAAGTCCGCATGTTTGGAGTGAGGATAACCCACATGCCACAGTTACAAGCGCTCATCAAGTGTGGTTCTTCGTTAATGTGTGGGTTGGCTTTGTTGGGGACTGTTTAATTGGGCCGTATATGCTACCTAGCCCATTAAATGGCAGGCACTATTACAATTTTCTCGTCAGAGCATTGCCAGAATTGCTGGAAGACGTCGCGCTCCCTACAACACAACGCATGTGTTTCCAACATGACGGGGCGCCGGCACATTTCAGTCGTCGTGTGCGTCGATTCGTGGACGGACGGTTCCCAGAAACGTGGATTGGCAGAGGTGGTCCTGTACTTGCCTGCTCGATCCCAAGATATGTCTCCTCTGGACTTTTTTGTGTGGGGACAGATGCACAACTTTATTTGCGCAACCCCTGTTGCATCAGAAGAGGATCTGGTTGCCCGGATGGTAGCAGCAGCAGAAACAATTCAGGCTACTCCTGGGGTTTCTGCCCGTGTCAGACAGAACATCATCCGACAGTGTAACCTTTGTTTACATGTTAATGGAGGCATTTTTTAAAAACTACTGTAATTCAAATTGGGTTTTGTTAATGTGTTGTCTCATGGTCATAAAAAATGGAAAAGTGTTTGTTGGTTTAATTAACTTGCTGCCAGAGAAATCTTCCTCTACCGGTTTAAATACTTCTCATAGGAAAAAATTACATTAGGGAAAAATATTTGTTTGTTGTGAGCAGTGATTTCAGTGATTTGACGCTGGTAGGAAGTTGTTTTTCACTTAACACCAAGCGCTGCAGCAATTCGGATGTCACGTAATATTACAGTAGGCATTCGATAATGAGACGCTCGTTTCCATCTCCGTGCCGCAACCACATATAGGCAAATCAGTCAGTTGTAGCAGATAGAGGAGCAGCCAGAACAATCCACGGTTAAGGGGGAACGTTCATGAAAAACATATCGCATTTAAAGGTGCACGAAATTCAAAATTTTGAAGATATTCCAATGAAATTTCGTACCAGTTCTTATTTAAAATTAACACATTTATTCTTAAGCCTCTTGGATTATAAATATTTAACTTTTTTACTTCTAAAAAATAGCAGTTCAAGAGATTACAAAATCCTTTGTATTCAAACTCTTTGCATATAGTAAGCCTCTTTCATAAAGACTTTTGAGTATATCGAATAGGAGATTCTGAATAATTTTTAATTTTAATTCTGAAGAACAATGTAAAATTCATGCCAAATCCCAAGCATTTTGGCCCTTATCCGAGCTTATACTAAGAATTTCAAAATTTATTCTAGAGAGAACAATTAATGAGTGTACAGAAGTAAGTGTACAAAATTTCACAAATCTATGCATCATAGATTTTGAGAAGAATTTATATAAACTATAAAACATAAATTTCAGGAAATGCCGTTTAAAAGACATAATTTTCAGGAAATGCAATTTAAAGTTCAACTTAACGTTTTTTTGTTAGATCTGCTCTTCAGAAGGCCCCAGACTTGTACTCAGGGTCCTTTTTCCCTTCGCGGCTTCTCTTCTGGTCTCTTGTTGTCTACTTTCTTTCGTTTACCAGGCCTTTCACTGACATTTCAGCTGCAGTAAGGCGCTGTGAATCTATTCTTCTCAAGATGTCTGAGTAAAATTTTGTGGCGTTCGCTGTGTAATTCAGTGGTTTGGTATTTAACTAATTTGTAAATTGAAATGATAATCTTATTTTATTACATTGAGTAATTACTAAATAATTTTCCATCCGGCTAAAGATTTGATCAAGTTGCTAAAGAACTCCAAGTTAATGTCGTGTTAAAGTTTTGTCTGTAAGTTGTGTGTCACTAAATTACAGTTCATACAACAGATTCTATACAACTATTGATTAAGATGGAAGCAATTATCTTCAGCAAAATGATCATTAAAACCACCGAATATCAGCCGCGCTCAGCACTGACGTATGTTACCTGGAACAATGTTCTTCGCAACTCGTGCGTAATTAATTTCGGCTCCATACATCAGCTAGAAAAGTAGCTTATAAGGATCGTGCTATCAGCACTGTTTTTAAAGAACCAATCTGATCCCAATCATTTTCATTAAAATCAGTTCGGGACCACCAGTGCACATTTATTTTTAAACATTTGTATGACCTTCGGCATTTATTCTGCAGAATTGCGAAATTTAAATTTGAATTTGTTGCTGGGATAATTGTTACGATGGTGGCAAACAATTGATAGAGACTTTCTATTGTTAGAGCAAATAAGTAAATATTTATAATGCTTATTAAACGCTATAAAATCTATTTTCGTATTGTGCACTATTTAGGCTTCATCAAGCAAACATTTGTTTTGTTCCTAAGGAAAAGACAGACAAAAACACGATACAAATCCCTATCATCAATGGCTGCGCTCGTTGCAGCGGAAAGAAATACTTAACACAGATAATGCTTACTGAGAGAGGAATTAGAGTTACAAATAATTAATAATTTATATTTATAATAATAATAAACTCTATTTTCAAGTAATAATTAACAAATAATTACAATTTATTAACAGACCTCAGTTTGATATGCGCCCGCAACTTACAAAAGCCAACCAAGAAAAGGTAAAAAACAAAGGAAGACAAACGCAGATCATGAAAGGAAATTGCAACTATCATTGTCTTTGTATGATACACATCGATATGTCCAATTACAATATTATGGAAATGGAAGAGGATGTAGATGAAGATGAAATAGGAGATACGATACTGCCTGAAGAGTTTGAAAGAGCACTGAAAGACCTGAGACGAAACAAGGCCCCCGGAGTAGACAACATTCCATTAGAACTACTGACGGCCTTGGGAGAGCCAGTCATGACAAAACTCTACCATCTGGTGAGCAAGATGTATGAGACAGGCGAAATACCCTCAGACTTCAAGAAGAATATAATAATTCGAATCCCAAAGAAAGCAGGTGTTGGCAGATGTGAAAATTACCGAACTATCAGTTTAATAAGTCACAGCTGCAAAATACTAACGTGAATTATTTACAGACGAATGGAAAAACTAGAAGAAGCCGACCTTGGGGAAGATCAGTTTGGATTCCGTAGAAATGTTGGAACACGTGAGGCAATTCTGACCATACGACTTATCTTACAAGCTAGATTAAGGAAGGGAAAACCTACGTTTCTAGCATTTGTAGACTTAGAGAAAGCTTTTGACAATGTTGACTGGAATACTCTCTTTCGAATTCTGAAGGTGGCAGGGGTAGAATACAGGGACGAAAGGCTATTTACAATTTGTACAGAAACCAGATGGCAGTTATAAGCGTCGAGGGACATGAAAGGGAAGCAGTGGTTAGGAACGGAGTGAGACAGGGTTGTAGCCTCTCCCCGATGTTATTCAATCTGTATATTGAGCAAGCAGTGAAGGAAACAAAAAAAAAAAATCCGAGTAGGTATTAAAATCCATGGATAAGAAATAACAACTTTGAGGTTCGCCAATGACATCGTAATTCTGTCGGAGACAGCAAAGGACTTGGAAGAGCAGTTGAATGGAATGGATAGTGTCTTGAGAGGAGGATATAAGATGGACATCAACAAAAGCAAAACGGGGATAATGGAATGTAGTCGAATTATGTCGGGTGATGCTGAGGGCATTAGATTAGGAAATGAGACACTTAAAGTAGTCAAGAAGTTTTGCTATTTGGGGAGCAAAATTACTGATGATGGTCGAAGTAGAGAGGATATAAAATGTAGACTGGCAATGGCAAGGAAAGCGTTTCTGAAGAAGAAAAATTTGTTAACATCGAGTATAGATTTAAGTGCCAGGAAGTAATTTCTGAAAGTATTTGTATGGAGGTAGCCATGTATGGAAGTGAAACATGGACGATAAATACACTCCTGGAAATGGAAAAAATAACATATTGACATCGGTGTGTCAGACCCACCATACTTGCTCCGGACACTGCGAGAGGGCTGTATAAGCAATGATCACACGCACGGCACAGCGGACACACCAGCAACCGCGGTGTTGGCCGTCGAATGGCGCTAGCTACGCAGCATTTGTGCACCGCCGCCGTCAGTGTCAGCCAGTTTGCCGTGGCATACGGAGCTCCATCGCAGTCTTTAACACTGATAGCATGCCGCGACAGCGTGGACGTGAACCGTATGTGCAGTTGACGGACTTTGAGCGAGGGCGTATAGGGGGCATGCGGGAGGCCGGGTGGACGTACCGCCGAATTGCTCAACACGTGGGGCGTGAGGTCTCCACAGTACATCGATGTTGTAGCCAGTGGTCGGCGGAAGGTGCACGTGCCCGTCGACCTGGGACCGGACCGCAGCGACGCACGGATGCACGCCAAGACCGTAGGATCCTACGCAGTGCCGTAGGGGACCGCACCGCCACTTCCCACCAAATTAGGGACACTGTTGCTCCTGGGGTATCGGCGAGGACAATTCGCAACCGTCTCCATGAAGCTGGGCTAGTGTCCCGCACACCGTTAGGCCGTCTTCCGCTCACGCCCCAATATCGTGCAGCCCGCCTCCAGTGGTGTCGCGACAGGCGTGGAGGGACGAATGGAGACGTGTCGTCTTCAGCGATGAGAGTCGCTTCTGCCTTGGTGCCAATGATGGTCGTATGCGTGTTTGGCGCTGTTCAGGTGAGCGCCACAATCAGGACTGCATATGACCGAGGCACACAGGGCCAACACCCGGCATCATGGTGTGGGTAGCGATCTCCTACACTGGCCGTACACCTCTGGTGATCGTCGAGGGGACACTGAATAGTGCACGGTACATCCAAACCGTCATCGAACCCATCGTTCTACCATTCCTAGACCGGCAAGGGAACTTGCTGTTCCAACAGGACAATGCACGTCCGCATGTATCCCGTACCACCCAACGTGCTCTAGAAGGTGTAAGTCAACTACCCTGGCCAGCAAGATCTCCGGATCTGTCCCCCATTGAGCATGTTTGGGACTGGATGAAGCGTCGTCTCACGCGGTCTGCACGTTCAGCACGAACGCTGGTCCAACTGAGGCGCCAGGTGGAAATGACATGGCAAGCCGTTCCACAGGACTACATCCAGCATCTCTACGATCGTCTCCATGGGATAATGGCAGCCTGCATTGCTGCGGAAGGTGGATATACACTGTACTAGTGCCGACATTGTGCATGCTCTGATGCCTGTGTCTATGTGCCTGTGGTTCCGTCAGTGTGATCATTTGATGTATCTGACCCCAGGAATGTGTCAATAAAGTTTCCCCTTCCTGGGACAATGAATTCACGGTGTTCTTATTTCAATTTCCAGGATTGTAGTTTGGACAAGAAGAGAATAGAAGCTTTCGAAACGTGGTGCTACAGAAGAATGCTGAAGATTAGGTTGGTAGATCACATAACTAATGAGGAAGTATTGAATAGGATTGGGGAGAAGAGAAGTTTGTGGCACAACTTGACCAGAAGAAAGGATCGGTTGGTAGGACATGTTCTGAGGCATCAAGGGATCACCAATTTAGTATTGGAGGGCAGCGTGGAGAGTAAAAATCGTAGAGGGAGACCAAGAGATGACTTCACTAAGCAGATTCAGAGGTATGCAGGTTGCAGTAGGTACTGGGAGGTGAAGACGCTTGCACAGGATAGAGTAGCATGGAGAGGTGCATCAAACCAGTTTCAGGACTGAAGACCACACAACACAACAACATATCATAGAATATTATATAAATAATTAATATTTATAAGTTTTCACTGTTTTTTTCATACGTCGAATAGGTAATGTTTATAATTGCTAGAGGCATAATTGCCTCTCGTCGCATTGTAGCCAAAAGTTTATCACGTGGATGTTACACAATGCCCCTTGGGCTGAGAAAAAAAAAAGTAGTTGATCTATTGTATTTTTTTTATCAGTCCACGTAATCCACGTAGATTTGCTACTCTCAAGATTCAAATGTTTAGTTTCAATGTTGTTTTAGACATGATAAAATTATAGTTGAATCGAGTACTTTAAATGACTTCAGTGTCTGTATTATCTCGGAAATTACTGCGAATACTTCCTGGATTAACCCCCCATTTGGGTTCACTGGACTCGGAAAACCGGGAATAAAACCGTCCAAGGGGCTTCAAGAAAACACAGACACCTACTTTTAACAGTCAGGCTTGACATGAATATAAAAAAAAAAAAAATAAAAAGAAGAAATGCTGGAAAATGCAAATTTATGACTTTGTTATAAGCATCTGAGATAATGAATGTTTTCTCATGGTGGTATATCACAAAATTTCCAAAGTCACTCATTTATCGAATGTCCTAAGAATTTGCTGCTGACGTCGTAAGACCGCCGCCGTGTCGAGCCGTTGGACCGCAGACAGGTAGTGGCTGCTGCTGGACCGTCCCCGCCGAGTCGGTGGGGCGTCGGTTGCCGTCAGCTGCATCGTGGTTTCGATCTGCTGCTGGCTAGAAGTCGCGTTGCAGCGGGTCTTGTTTCTTCTTTCCCACGTTCCTCATTTTAAGACGGGTACATGAAACGTCAAAATATAAGCGTCAGTGACAAGATAATTACTACTCTCATCCTGTGGAAAAGTTTATTAGTGTCCATTTCACTCGCATTCACACGGATGGAATTAGACTGCTTCTGGAGTATGTTCTGTATTTTGACACTGTTCAACACAATGTAGTGAGTCACATGTAAGTTTATCACAATATGCACATTTTGAACACTGCACCGTTAATCATACAAGTGTCCGTAGTGTGCTTCGTTTACTTAAGCGGAATGCAAATATTTTGCGACGCGCTGCGTAGTCAACGTTGTATTATTGCTTTGCCGCGCGGCTGGCTGTACAGTCTGTCATTTTAAATTTGGCACGCGGAGACGCTTCATATCAAAGTACTAAAGGTCATCAGTTCAAGTTAATTATTAATACAGTCAACAGTACTCAACGTTCATAGCGTTGTTGCTAACTTTGACACTCCAAGAGCGTTCGTAAGGTTATGTGATCACATTTTTTATCACTGTTCATCATTACTCACCATGTAAATCACAGTTCTTCACGCGTCCACTAGTTCCTGCGAAACACGTTTCACTGTTCTGATTGCTGTCAATAGTTTTCCACAGTACTTAACAGACAATCTATATGCAAATGACACTTTTCAAGTAATGAGGTCTGGTACAGTTGCACATAAGTTCATATTACCATGACTGAATAACAAAATTTAAAATTTTACACTGTCACATAAACATGAGACAATATAAAACTTTCAGAATCTGCTACATTATCTTGACCGTGAGATCATTACTGGACTGTCCAGATAACAGTACATTTCCATTTTTATTACAGATACATATATTTATATTTTTTATTTTTTATTCGGATTGTTATTTACCACGTTTTTAGGACAGATGTCCATGTTCGGTTTATTTAACCGGAATGTTGCTCATAAGAGCATTTTAAATGACTTTGTAATGAAACCGAGTACGTAAATCAGTACACATTCAGATTTCGCTTCACTAGTGGTGAAAGCAGTTTATTTTATTTTTCATTTATTTATTTTTTCTCAGTCACACAGCTCACACACGACCAATACTCACTACGTATGTTGGACTACGTGACTTAATCTTATGAAAATCTTTTTGTTAAATCCATTATTACACACTAACAAATATATTATTCAAGCATTTTAATTATTTCTATCCGACGTATAGAAAGGCAAAATTCCTCACATTTAATTCAACAACACTCAAGTGTTTATCAAGTTATTTATCCCTTTTAGAGTAAAAACACATTTATTATGGGGATTCTCTACTCCTTGTTCAAATAATTCAACAACATTACAGTGTAATACTTGACATAAAATCTTATAAAGTAATACATACATAATATTATCAAATTGTTACTGCTAATTATTTTACCATAAACATTATATATACATTCTTCATGCTTTCCCGGAGATCTGTTGACGTCTTGGATATTCGGGAATCCAGCCGGATGTTCGCGTCGTTCTCGCACGATATTTCAACAGCGTGCCTCGCTGTCTTCTTCAGGTGCTACCTGAGACTGCTCCTTGGGTCGATGGGGGCCAGTATTTATGCCTGGGAGGAGCTGGGCGCCCAGCTCTGCAATAGGTTTTGTGCGGATATACTTTCATACTAGACTGGTAATCTTTTATGATTCCAGGGCGTTCAATGAATACTTCGAGATATCCGGACAATAATTCCGTTAATTGTCTAGTCTCTGAAGCATTGATGCAAGTTGCGTCCTGTACTTTCTCTTCTATTGTTGTGATGATGTCACTCACGTTGCTGGGTGCATCGTTATTTCGATTTTTGTGACATATCTGTGGGTGCTTATGATCCAACACCAACAACCTCTGTTTGCTGACAGAATGATTCATTTTTCTCATCAACGGAAGGTTCGCACCGAACTCCCGAATCAGCATTAATGTTATGGGTCGCTGTTGGTACTTAAGTGCACATATCCCACGGGCGAGATCAATTACAGCTTCCCTTTCCCGAAGGAACTCAAGACCCAGAAGCACCGGTACTGGCAAGTTATCCATTAGTAGGAACGTGCATAATAAGCAATCATTTCCCAAGGAAAATTCCACCTGTGGCTGGTGTTTCACACTCTGTGCCTTGTTTCCCAATGCCCCTATAACCTTACAACTTGCAACCGGCAAAATCAGCAATCTCCTTATCCCCGATACTTTCTTGAAAAACTGCGTGTTCATAACTGATACATTCTCACCTGTGTCAAGCAGAATAGTAGTTGTTACACCATTTACAGCTCCGGTGACACCTGATTGGATATTTTCCCCTTGTGGCTTATCAGAGACAGCAGGTTCCTGATATAGCTCATTTTCGATCCTGTTGCCATCCTGATACCTTACCATGTTTATTTTTTGTTCCGTCGGACTATTGCTTCATTGTTGGTCTTGGTCACCTGGCGAAGACCTACAGGGACCGAAATTAGTTTGTGGCTTCTGAGTGTTTTGTTTTGTTTCCGAAGGTACCTCCACTATTGTAACATTTTGTGAGTTTTCAGTCGGAGGAGGCCTGCTTGGATACCACCGCGGTCGATATTGATTCCTTGGTATAGGTATAGCCTGTACATAATTTATTGGCTGACCTGAACTGAAAGAATTTTTCTGCGGCTGCCAATGACTTGGCCCTGGCTGTCGCCAATATTCACTGTCACCCCGCATATTTTTAGGCTTGTCTTTATATGGACTGTCTGACCTGTTGTCATTTCGTCTCTTTCGGTTGCTATTGTTATTGTTTGGGTCTTCATTGTGGTACGGTCTCTGATTACCACTCGGTTGTTGGTGTTCTTCGGCCTTTTGATAATTATTGTTATTATTATTAGGATAAACAAAATTTTGGTTTTAGGGATTCCTACTACTATTATTATTATTATATCTTCTGTTGCTTATAAGCTTTACTTTTATTTTCCTTTGGACTACCTTCGCCCTTATTTCCATTATTTCCATTCCATGAATTTTTTCCATTAGGACTATTATTATTGCTGATCACGTCAGAATTTTTTCTGGCGTCTTCTTGGACTAGATCCAGAGAATCAGTTACAGACAGAAATTCTTTCAGATCGGTGTCTGTAACATTAAATAATTTTTCTCTAATATGTATGGGTAATCTAGCTTTTAACTCTCGCAATAAGTCTCTGGTGGTTACTGGCTCATCCCAGTACCGGGGTCATGTTAATATCTTTTTCAAAGTACTTTCTTAAGGAACCTGACTTAGGATTGTAAATTTCTGCATTGTAAACAATTTTACGGAGTCGCTCTTGAGTAGACGCTGACCAGAATTGATCAATGAACGCTTTCTCAAAGTCGCGGAAAGTTTTGCAAGCTTCTGCTGCATTTAATGCCCAGAGAGACGCAGCACCAGAAATATGTGAAACCACAAACTGCATTTTCTGATCTTCCGACCATGATTTTGGAAGAACACTTTTGAAGTTTCGAATGAAAACTACTGGGTGTATGTTTTTCTTGCTTTCTTCGTTAAATATTTGTAACTGTCTATGCTTAATCAGGCTTTCTTCATGCATCAAAGTAGTTAAGTGCATGGAATTGCTATCATTCGCAGGTGGTGTGGTTACTTTATTGCAAGTACACTCTATTCCACTATTATTGTTCCTTGGTGTCACATATTGCTCCGGTAATATCGGTTGATTACCAAAATTTGGTCTTCCTTGTGGTGCATTAATATTCGCCGTCAGATTATCTGCGGTCTTTTCCCTGTCAGTACCAGCGTTGTCATTCCTGCATACTGTCAGATTTTCAAAGTTTTGATTTTCAGAGCTCAGCACCCTGGCTACTTCTGTTCGGACTTGCTTTCGGATTTCCGAGGGAATGTCCTTCTGCATTGCTTCCACAGCGGTAGCCAAGGCTTTGAATTGGTTCTCTAGTCTACCTACTTCAGTTTGAAGACTATTGACCTGAGCTGGAATGTTTGTTAACGGTTCAATAGTGGTTTTTAGTGAATCGATCTTCTGCTTAAAATGGGTAGTAATAGCATTATCACGATCGACCAACACTTGATTTGTCCTACGGATAATTTCTTTTCTCTTTCCAGTAAAATGTTTATATTTTCCAAAAAATTATTTTCCTTTTCTTGGTCCATGAGCTCCTGTTGCTGTTTTTCTATAAGCTTTTCCTTTCTACGTTTTTCCTTTTCCTGCTGACGTGGTCTTTCACGCTCCTGCTCTTTAAGCTCGCCTTGTTTTTCACGCTCCTGTTCTTTAATAGTAAACTTTTCAAATAATGCTGTTAGCACATCCTGTATGGACATAGCTTGAGCATCGCTAACTTCTGACCATTGCCCAGAAGAAATATTGTCATTAATTCCTCACTGGTTGAATGCAGGAGTGTCAGTTTGTTTTGGCAACTCCTCGGTTTTGCTATCACTCGGGACATCAGTTACTAAATTATCATTCATAATTAAATTTTCCAATATTTCGACAGATAACACTCAAAAATATTATTCTCGCAGCCAGAATATTCAATTATTACTACTTATCGCTGCAGGTACTAATTTCAATTTTAAATTTCAAACGCATGGAGTTTTATCAGTGTGCTGCTGTAAGTATTGCGAACATGCATATCTGTTCCTACCTGTATTGATTGTCAGTTGTGGACTGCACAGGTTATGTGAAGTTACTCGTGTGTATGGAACCAGCGCAGATACCGATTCGCACAGCAGTTCAGTAGGAAGTGATTAATAGTTTGTTTTGGTACCCCGCACCTGTAATAGATCACAGTTTCAATTATTAAAATGAATAAATATGCATTGGTGGCCTCACGTTGGGCGCCAGGGTGGCGTTCGCTGTTATTCAGTGGTTTGATATTTAACTAATTTGTACATGGATATGATAATCTTATTTTATTACATTGAGTAATTACTAAATAATTTTTCTCCCGGCTAAATATTTGATCAAGTTTCTAAAGAACTCCAAGTTAATGTCGTGTTAAAGTGTTGTCTGTAAGTATCACTAAATTACAGTTCATACAACAGATTCTATACAACTATTGATTAAGATGGATGCAGTTATCTTCAGCAAAATGATCATTAAAACCACCGAATATCAGCCGCGCTCAGCACTGATGTATGTTACCTGGAACAATATTCTTCGCAGCTCGTGCGTAATTAATTTCGGCTCCATACATCAGCTAGAAAAGTAGCTTATAAGGATCGTGCTATCAGCACTGTTTTTAAAGAACCAATCTGATCCCAATCATTTTCATTAAAATCAGTTCGGGATCACCAGTGCACATTTATTTTTAAACATTTGTATGACCTTCGGCATTTATCCTGCAGAATTGCGTAATTTAAATTTGAATTTGCTGCGGGGATAATTGTTACGATGGCGGCAAACAATTGATAGAGACTTTCTATTGTTAGAGCAAATAAGTAAATCTTTAAAATGTTTATTAAACGCTATAAAATCTATTTTCGTATTGTGCACTATTTAGCCTTCATCAAGCAAACATTTGTTTTGTTTCTAAGGAAAAGACAGACAAAAACACGATACAAATCGCTATCATCATTTGCTGCGCTCGTTGCAGCGGAAAGTAATACTTAACACAGATAATGCTTACTGAGATAGGAATTAGTTACAAATAATTAATCACTCATATTTATAATAATAATAAACTCTATTTTCAAGTAATAATTAACAAATAATTACAATTTATTAACAGACCTCAGTTTGATATGCGTCCGCAACTTACAAAAGCCAACCAAGAAATGGTAAAAAACAAAGGAAGACAAACGCAGATCATAAAAGGAAATTCCAATTATCATTGTCTTTGTATGATACACATCGATATGTCCAATTATATCATAGAATATTATAAAAATAATTAATATTTATAAGTTTTCACTGTTTTTTGATACGTTGAATAGATAATGTTTATAACTGTCAGAGGCATAATTTCCTCTCGTCGCACTGTAGCCAAAAATTTATCACGTGGATGTTACAATTTCCTATCCAATAACTTCAGCTTCCCTACTTTTCCCACATTAAATACAAGAACTCCATCATATGTTGCAATTCTGACAACTGAAGCAGATGAAACTATGACAGAATAAGAGGAATCGCTTCTACATAAACAAAGCAGCTGGTTTGATATTCTTTCTAAATCACGGTACTGAGTGACAGATGAATTATAAAATCAAAGTGCATTTATCACAGCCTTCTAGATACATAGCATGCAAGTTTGCTTGAAAGTAATCCACGAAATCGTTGTTCACCGAGCTAGCACTGAAGTGTGAGTTGAAGGTCGTATCAGACATTTAATTACTTCGCAAGCAGTTTGGAAGCGATTTCATAACTGGAAGTTTGGGAACTTATAATCCGTGAGTTCTACTAATAAATAAAATATAAATGGAAGACTGATATTTTCGGACAGTTTCATGAAAGTCCTCCCTTAAAGCGGAGGCACAAAAGTTTCTGTGGTACGCACCACGGGAGTGCCACGGTCGTGCAGAGATGTGTGGCCATATAGCTGTATAGCGCCTCCGTCTTTGCTGCTCCACTTATTGTTCCACGGATGAAGGATAGTGTTCGCACGCTTTTGTCCCGTGGTGGTCTTAGCGAGAGCGTTGACGATGCCATTGCCCTTAACAGGACGTTGCCCCTTCATCCACAGCATGGTGATTTTGTTACGACATTGTAGTGCTGCAATGCCGGCTACGACCTGGTACGCCAAGCAATCGTTTCTATTTTTCATGAAACGATTCCGTATGAGCACTAATGGCGATCGCGAGTCCACAGACTAATGAATGGAAAAAAGGACTTTACAACTTTGGAATGGCATAAAAATTTATTGAGAGAACTTACAAAAATTGAGGATGTGTAATTTTGAAGCAACAATCTCAAGTTTTATACAAAAGTGTCAAGTGTCAATTTGGTTCGATGTGACTACTATTTATGATGCAGCAAACATCCCATCGATAGTGAATTTCACCCCACAATCGTTGCATCGGGCGCAGCCCCGAATCCTCCCGTTTCAAGCAAGTAGCAGTTCTAAACGTTATGAGTACTCCAAGCACTGAAAGGAAAGCGTATGATGTTACAGTAGAAGATGTAAGAAAATTTCGCATGTGTTCTTTGTTTAAAAGTTTTATCTTTTGCCTTATTGAGATAAAGTCCAGTCGGCACAGCGCCAGCGACCGAGTCCTGCTCAAGGTCACGCGCAAAGCGTACCTAAGTGAATCAATATTTTTTGTTTAAAACATGGGAGGGGTAGGGGAAGGAGATAAGGAACACGGCAGAGGTAATTATATTATTGTCTATAATATAACATACAATGTGTCAGGTTGGGAGGATTCTGTCCTGTTACTTGCTTACCTACCTGGTTTCTGAAGGTTCTAATAAAACCTCATGTCATTCCAGCATGCGTGTCAATTTTTACCTCCCTATCTACATTATTCCGTGGTTTATTAAGTTTTCAAATTTATACTGACTTTTTGATCACCCGGTACTTCACATGCGTGGACCAAGTAATCTTCTGGTCAGTATGGAGGCCAACGAATGTGACAGCTTACTCGACTGGTGTACGAAAAGGACCCAGTAACGTCGATCTTGGTGTTTGTCATCTATGTCGCGTGTAAATACAAACCGTGGATTTTGCTGGCGATATTTCCTAGGAAATCCGAAGTAACCAACCTTGAAACTTTTCCATAGGGAGACACAGCTAAAGTCGACATTCCGTGAGGTTCATGCTTGTAATGTAGAAGCGTTGTATCACCCTATTACTCTAAGATTATCACTCGGAAGTGATTGTAGATCTGCAGATTTAATAATAGTGACGATGAGATCGGATGCTGTGCTACGATTTGATGGTGTACCGGGCACTTCTGAGCCCCTACCTAACCTCGTTGTGTGATCAACTCTCCGTTGCTCAGTAAATGATATGGACTGCGGATGAACACACTCGGCTTCTCAAGGTTCTTCAACTGCGGCGCTAATCGCGAGAGCAAAGCACAGTCATAAGCTCTGATACGGCACCTATAAAGTGCCAGCAGATACTTGGTGTCACCAAGTGTAGTGTGGATGTCAGTAAATACGGTGATAATTGCGTCAAAAGTTTGTCGACCTTTTATAAAACCCCGCTGCCCTTTAGAAGAAGGTTCTGATGTTCTACGCACCACTGCACAAAAAGAAAAACAATAAAAGTAACTGTAGTAATTATATGGACATTTCCTCACTGAGCGTACCATCACACTGTTATCATTAATAATTATTGAAACGGTAAAGTCTTTTGCTGAAAACATTATTGGAGGGTACCAAGCTGGTTTTCGGGCGGGAAGATCAACCGTGGATCAAATTTTCACCATGAGATAAATATAGAAGAAGTGCTGAGAATTTAGCCATCGGTTCCTGGAGACATTTGTTGGTTTCTCAAAGGCGTATGATAGTATACACCGATTAAGGAGGTACGGAGTACTGAGGGACCTTGGCATACCAAGGATGTTAATTAACTTAGTGAAGATATGTACAGCAGAGACAAAAGTCAAAATGGAACACCACAGTGAGCTATCCAAGAAACACAACATCATAGCAGGTGTGTGGCAAGGTGATGCCATTCCACCATTAGTTTTTAATTTGTTCCGGGAAAAAGTTATTGGATAAATGGATAAAGAAGGCAAAGGGATTAAGCTAAATGCAAGACCACAGACAGCTATTGGGATTTGCAGACGAAGCTGCATCCATAGGGAAGTCAGAGGAAAAGATGGCGGAAACCGTAGAGGACTTAACAACGAATGGCAGTAAGAGTGGATAGATGATTAATATGTAGAAGACTTAATGGATAGAAGTATCTAGAGGAACCCTTAATAACGCCCCATTGTAGGTAGAAATACCGAATGTAAACATAGATGAAATTGTGGAATACTTTGGCACCTGGTTCAACAGGCATAATACCCTGATACAAGAAATTAATCAATTATTTATCAATGGGTCTAAAACTTATTTCAGTCTTAAGCAGAAAATTTGTCAGTAGAGACCAAACTTAAAGCCTGTAACGCAGTGATAGTACAATTGTTGTCATATGGGACAGAAAAATTAATGCTTAATGATTAAGCACACAAAAAAGACGACCTGCTGCTCTTTGAGCGGAAAACCATGATAAAGATTTTTGGATCCATTCCCAAAGAGAACAAATCGAAAAATAGAAAGAACCAATAGCTGTACTACCTAATGAAAGAACCGAACATCATGCAGAAAATAAAAGCGCGGAGAATAAGCTTGGCAGGGCATATTTCAGAATGCCAGATACGCGCCGTACTAAAGCTGTGCTTATTGGAAAACCTGATACAACTCATAGAACTGGAAGACCAAGGAAGCGATGGGAGGATGAGCTGCAGAAAGACCTTCAGCAGTTTGGATTCAGAGTGCACAAGATCGCCATGGATGGAAGAACACTGTACGGTCAGCGCATGATCGTCAGGGTTCGTGAATGCCGTTACGTATGTATGTACACTGAAGAGCCAAATAATATCATTTAGGGCCTCCGAGAACACGGAAAAGTGCCCCAAGACGATGTGGAATGGACTAACGCCTGAAGCACTGCTGAGGGAAATGACACCATGAGTACACCAGGGCTGTCCATAAATCCGTAAGAGTACCATGGGGTGGCGATCTCTTCAGAACAGTACATTGCAAGGCGTCACACATATGCTCAATAATGTTCCTGCTCGGAGTGTCTGGTGGCCAGCGGAAGTGTTTAAACTCAGAAGAGTGTTCCTGAAATCGCTCGACAGCAAGTCTGGACGGCTGGGGTGCTGCAACTCCTGCGTTGTCGGTCTGCACATTAGACATGATTGAATAAATGTGATTAGAGAGGATGCTTACGTGTTCGTCACCTGTCAGAGTCATATCTGGACCTATCAGGGTCCCATATCACTCCAACTGTACACGCCCAACACCATTACAGAGCCTCCACCAGTTTCAGCAGTCCCCTACTGACATGCTGTCCATGGATTCACGAGGTTGTGTTCATACCCGTACACCTGCATCCGCTCTATACAATTTGAAATGAGACTGGTCCGACCAGGCAACATGTTTCCAGTCATCAACAGTCCAAGGTCGATGATGACGGGCCCAGGCGAGGCGCAAAGCTTTGTGTCGTGCAGTCATTAAGGGTACAAGAGTGGGCCTTCGGCTGCGAAAGCCCATATCGATGTTGTTTCGTTGAATGGTTCGCACACTGACACTTGTTGATGGTACAGCACTGAAATCTGTAGCAATTTGCGCAAGGGTTGCATTTGTGTCATTCTGAACATTTATCTTCAGTCGTCGTTGGTCCTATTCTTGCAGGATCTTTTTCTGGCCGCAGTGATGTCGGAAATGTGATGTTTTAGCGGAGTTCTGACATTCACGGTACATTCGTGAAATGGTCTTATGGAAAAATCCCCGCTTCAGCGCTACCTTACAGATGAAGTGCCCATCGCTCGTGCACCGACTATAACACCACGTTGAAACTCACTTAATAGCCTGCCAATGTAGCAGCTGTAACCGATCTAACAACTGCTCCAGAACGTGCTGTCTTTTATAGGCGTTACCAACCACAGTGCCGTATTATGTCTGTTTGTATGCCTCTGTATGCCCATACCAGTTCCTTCGGCTCTTCGGTATGTATGCATCTGTCTACCATTCAAGGTTTGTTTTCTGTGTTCTGAAGGTTTGTGAAAGCATGACATTAATGTTTTGGCGTATATGATGTGGCTTCTTGTAGTGGCTTCCCGCTCTTGTAAATGGGGCTGATGCGGCCAGCTTTCAGTTAAGAAATATCAGTCTGTGTGAACTACATTGAATGATATAATCTGAGCAGTTGGCATTTTACCACCTGTAGAAGCAGTCGACTCATAGCGTAGAATATTTTGTCTTTTCCTGGAGCGGTATTCGCGTCCCGTGATTGAGTCCTGTGGAGTTCCATTTCGCTAAATTTGAAAGATGAGGTAGGTCATCTTCCGGCCGGACGTCTCCCATATCGTGTTTTACTAAGTCAAGAGCGACGAAATGTGAATCAGAGCTTGCGACGGGTGTGCGACGAATATATGAGAGCTACTGGACGCGCTATGGATACTATTTATGTCATTAAAAATAAAGTTCATTCTAATGGACCGCTGAGACTGACACAAAGGTTTTTCTAGCTTGCCGTTTTCATTATTTTCAGTATTTGCTTCACTTTCGTCTGTACATGACTGAATTGCACATAATAACTGTTAGGCGTGGCATATAAGCGTTAAACGCTTCGTGCCTTTCTGCATTAGTGGTGATACACTCTTCGTTCCACCAAACTGGTGGAAGTTCACTGCCCAGACGAACGGGGCACAGCATGGGATCGGGGTATCGGCTGCTTGTTGCAACCATTTAAGTAAATCAGAATAGTATTCGCCGGCATTGCTGCATTCAGCATAGTTGTTCAGTTTCTCCGCAGTCTTCGCTTGATATGCTTGCCAGGCTGCTTTTCTACTTTTATGGGAGACATTTTTATAGGCTCGCGTGCAATATGACAATGTTATCAACCGAGGGGTCGCAATGGTGATGAGAACCGTACGACCGCTGGTGTGGTATGTTGTTCTGGCCTGGTGAGCCGAGTACGTGGACCATCGTTCAGTATCGTAAGATCGTCCTGCTCAGCTACTTCTGCCATCAATCTTCCTATTCTGTCGACATGTGGCGGATTTCAGTCCGAGTGATGCACATTGAGGTTACCTATGATTATCTTTGTGTGCTCAATAGCACCGATCAATTTACGCAACTGTTCAGAAACTATATTCCTGTTTGGTACTCGGTGCACTGATAACCGGTTCGTATTACGTCCACAAGCCTTTAAAGTCACTCCTACTACATAGATAGTCTCCGCATTGAGATTCCAGGTATCATCAACAGCTGTGGCCGAACGGTTCTAGGCTCTTCAGTCTGGAACCGAGCGACCGGTACGGTCTCACGTTCGAATCCTGCCTCAGGCATGGATGTGTGTGATGTCCTTAGGTTAGTTAGGTTTACATAATTCCAAGATCTAGGGAACTAATGACCTCAGATGTAAATTCCCTTAGTGCTCAGAGCCATTTGAACCGTTGTTGAACAGCAACACCTCCCAGCCAGCATCGCTATCCCTTCGCAGTAAGTGATTGTCCAGAACTGATACACTACTGGCCATTAAAATTGCTACACCAAGAAGAAATGCAGATGATAAACGGGTATTCATTGACCAAATATATTATACTAGAACTGACATGTGATTACATTTTCACACGATTTGGGTGCATAGATCCTGAGAAATCACTACCCAAAGCAACCTCCTCTGGCCGTAATAACGGCCTTGATACGCCTGGGCATTGAGTCAGACAGAGCTTGGATGGCGTGTACAGGTGCAGCTTCAACACGATACCACAGTTCTTAAAGAGTAGTGACTGGCGTATTATGATGAGACAGTTGCCCGGCCATCATTGACCAGACGTTCTCAGTTGGTGAGAGATCTGGAGAATGTGTTGGCAAGAGCACCAGTCGAACATCTTCTGTATCCAGAAAGGCCCATACAGGACCTCCAACATGTATTATCCTGATGAAATGTAGGGTTTCCCAGGGATCGAATGAAGGATAGAGCCACCGGTCGCAACACATCTGAAATGTAACGTCCACTGTTCAAAGTGCCGTCAATGCGAACAAGAGGGGATCGAGACGTGTAACCAATGACACCCCATACCATCATGCCAGGTGATACGCCAGTATGGCGATGACGAATACACGCTTCCAATGTGCGTTCACCGCGATGTCGCCAAACACGGATGCGACCATCATGATGCTGTAAACAGAACCTGGATTCATCCGAAAAAATGACGTTTTGCCATTCGTGGACCCAGGTTCGTCGTTGAGTATACCATCGCAGACGCTCCTGTCTGTGATGCAGCCTCAAGCGTAACTGCAGCCATGGTCTGCGAGCTGATAGTCCAAGCTGCTGCAAACGTCGTCGAACTGTTCGTGCAGATAGTTATTGTCTAGCAAATGTCCCCATCTGTTGACTCACGGATCTAGATGTAGCTGCACGATCCATTACAGCCATGCGTATAAGATGCCTGTCATCTCGACTGCTAGTGATACGAAGCCGTTAGGATCCATATTCTGTTAACAGTCATTGGATCTCGACCAACGATAGCAGCAATGTCGCGATACGATAAACCGCAATCACGATAGGCTACAATCAGAACCATCTTCAGATCTGATATTTCAGTTACAGGAGTAACCCGTCCAAATCCAGCGATTTTCACATGCTACGTCACATCACTGATTGCTGTTATCCCATAAGACATTATGTCTGTTTTTGCAAAGTCGGAAACGTGATGGAATGCATTTCTCCTCCTTATACGAGGCATCACAACAACGTTTCATAAGGCAACGTCGGTCAACTGCTGTTGGTCTATCAGAAATCGGTTGGAAACGTTTCTCATGTCAGCACGTTGTAGGTGTCGCCACCGCCGCCAGCCATATGTGAATGCTCTGAAAAGCTAATCAATTGCATATCACAGCATCTTCTTCCTGTCGGTTAAATTTCGCATCTGTACCACGTCATCTTCGTGGTGTAGCAATTTTAATGTCCAGTAGTGTATATTCTGAGGCGCATGTAACCAGGTTGTAACCTCCCCACAAAATAATTTCCGTAACTTCCCAATAGTAATAAACATAATTATTTATAGCATTCAGCGTAACCTCAGACAGATAAATTCCGTAACCTACCAATAATACAATGCGACTAATCTCTCAATAAAATTGCGACTCACTTATAACCTTTCAATAATTGACTGTCAATTTAACCTGGTAAATTTTGGACGTCAGCAGTGCTGCGTCATGGCCCTGATACATCATTCTGAATAAACTGAAAAATCTTACCTTAATTAGGTCGCCGGATAATGCGTATACATCTGCTCCTATAAGAAATTTTTCTGGCGCAGCTAAGTGCAATGCTGGCCGATAGAGTTGTCTTATATAAAAGGAAAGAACTGATTTTTCTTTTCAATAATCGGGATGACCAAGGATCGGAGAAATTAGTAAATTCGTTAAATTGAAATGAATCATTGTCAAAAGTTACTTTTTATGAGAAAGATTCTTATCAAGCGATTTTTTTAAAAACATTTACATGGGACTTGATATAACAATACTACATGTGCGCGAGGCTGCTTTTACCTTATACTACAACGCTCAGGCTCCGCCATCGCTGCACACGACCGGCCCAGCCAACACGATACACCAGACTGCAAGCAACTACTTACTGCTACTGCCACACAGTTCCTACTGCAGTCAACACTGCTCTTTGGTCTCAGATTCTCTTACAGCTTACATATCGCAGGCAGCACGTGAGCAATCCATCGAAATTACATCAGCTCGAGTGCGCTAGCAACAAATTCTTTAATCATGGACCTCTTACATAACCCTCCACTGGGGGCAAAAATTTGGCAGCGATGGTGAGTCAATTGGACTTGCCATGAGCAACAAATTTTTCTATAATCTATTTAGTTACTTTGTCTACAGTCACAGAGTATATACATCATTGATAAGTGAAGAACATATTAAGTAATTAAATAGAGTGCACATGCACTGAGTATAAAACATATTCAGAAATGACAAAGTATATACCCAATGAGTATAAAATATATTAACAAATGACATAAAGTGCACACGCACTGTATTCATGTTTACCATTTTACAAGAATTTAAACAAATTGAGAAATGAAATAAAGTGCACACTCACTGTATAAGTCTTTAGCATTTTTACAACAAATAAACATATCAAGGAGTGAAATAAAGTGCACACGCTCTGTAGAGCATATTTAGGACAACTGATCTTGTTAACAAATGAAATGAAGTGCACACGCACTGTATAAGTCTCTATCGTTTCACAAAAATTTAAACACACTGTATAAGTGAAAACTAGGAAAGGAATGGGAAGGATTGCATCGTGGTTGTAGCACAGTAGGCTGCACGTAGCTGCACTGAAAGTCCACATCTTTCTACAGAAGCACAACACCAAGTGAGACAATCTGAAGTTCTCTTCCCTGAAGTATTTATCAGTGTAGCCAAGACACTGAAATGTTGTATTAATATTCAGTGTTATCATTTTGGTAGTACATCAGGTACACCAAACAGTAGTACCATAATAACATCTCCATCGTTCAAGGTGGTGGACAGCTTGATATGTCAACACCATATTCTTGTAGAATCCATACTCTTACAGCAACGTAGAATTAGTGCAAAAACCAATACAGTGCTCCATGATCATGAGGATGGACAGGACAAACGGATATTGCAGTAATTGCTGGTAATTATGTCAGAAGGTGAAGGACACATTAAGTCTTATGCTAGTCATCATAGAATTACACTAGTTTATTAACCGATATGAACAATTATTGGCACTCATTGGCTAGTTACTAAAGATGTAGTAAGTATTGAGTATTACAAAACACTATTCATAACTCATCTGATTGCAGTAATTATTGGCATAGCATTTATGTATAAGTCATCTAAATACAGTAATTATTGGCATAGCATTTACAGAGTATAACAAAATATTATTTACAGAAATTATTGGCATAACATTTATACATAAGTCATCATATAACAGTAATCATTGGCATTCATAAGACAATTCATGACAGTAATTATTGACATTCATTGGCTAGTTACAAAGTATTCATATAATGTTACAAAACATTATTCAGTGTTATTCACAAGTCATCATTTAAAACAGGAGCTATTGAGTGTAGCATCAAGCTACTGGTGTTTATATATGATATCATGTAAGTGACATAAGACATATTTAAAATGTAAGTCAATGGAACTATTACTCAAGGTTGGTAGTCCAATAATATATAGACATAATGGAATCAATACACAGAAAAATTTGAATTTTATTTAAGACTAAAAATATATCTTAAACTGGTAGCATTATTTAGTTGTATACTAGTAGTAGTTGGGACTGGTAATAAAATAATATATAGACATAATGGAATCAATACACAGAAAAATTTGAATTTTATTTAAGACTAAAAATATATCTTAAACTGGTATCATTATTTAGTTGTATACTAGTAATAGTTGGGACTGGAAATAAAAATTTTTTTGTGCTAGCAATGCATTGCGTTAGGATCGATAATTGCTGGGTTTATGAAAATATTTGCTTTTGACTTGTTGCTGGAAATAAGGATTATTAACGTCATTCGTCATGAGTCAGCTGTAGCAAAGTTATGAAACAAGTACAGTACATGTGATCACATTCATAAATGATACACACAAATGGGTAAAAAATGCAAGTATTAGAATAGGTTTCATAACTAAGTGCTTATAGCGTATTAATATCATGAAAAGCCTCTCCTGAAAAATATACAAAATTGATTATTGACCTGAAAGAAAAAATGTGTATTATGCTGAAAAGTAGTAAACCTCGAATTAACAGGCAATGAAACGTGTCCTTAATATGTATGTACTCTAGCTGTCTTTCCCAAAACATTCAATCATTATACTATGCGACATAAGACATGCTGTCAAAAGGAACTACATAGCATTTCTTAACTAACAGTAAATATATAAACTTCATCATTATCGTCATCTGCAAAGAAAAACTTCATTATTCATATGGCCGTATTCTTCATACAACTATTCATCATAATTTATTATCATATGCAAAAAATAGACACTTCATTATGCATATTCATATTATAGTATAGAGTTTCATACTTCTAGCATATTTCATCACTAAAATTAACATCTCTAGTTCTGTCTGACAGTCTGTATCAATCGCCTTGTATTCTGAAAGAAAAATAATTAGTCAAGACTGCTATCATACGATGTGTACAGTATATTCTGTTTAATGCTTGTTAATTATGATCCATTTACTCTTCATGACAAGATATTGCATTTTCTTTCCTTCATTCTGATGGAAAAATTTCCATTTCATGGTAAACCACTGTGATTGTTTAATTCATTTCTTTTACACGGTATTGCTATCTGAAAAATGATTAATAAGGATTAATACCTTGCATTTAATCACATACCCATTAAATGAAAACTTGTTTCTAGTGATATAATTAAGCAAACAGCATAGCATGACAGAAAACATATTAGGTCAAAAACATAGACAGTTTTTAAGTGCATAAAATATACACACAGTATCATAATGTAGTAGCAAAAAATGTAGAATAGTCAAGATGTTGTGATATCACAATGCAAAATGTCAATGTCAACTGGTGTTTGTTACATCTTAAACATTTCATAGTGCATACAGACAAAAATTCTACTTTCGATAGGATAACTATCATACATACACAAAAAATCGAAAATGTGCATGGTCTGATATATAACGAGAAGAAAAGCGACCTGCTAACCTTACCTTGCCGGGCATTTGCCAGGAAAAAATATGATAATCATCAGTAAGTGTTCATATCAATAACCGGAAAAGGCATTACAATGTGAAAAACCATAAAGTATGTTCATTCAATAAAGGGTTTAATATTGGAGACATTGTGATTGCCTTTCCTTTTTCTGGTTCTCAAAGTTTCAACATGTACCACATTTTGATGAGGAATGCTGCGAATTCTGTATGGATCTGCGTATAGAAGTTCAAATTTACTGCATCTACTCTTTCCTCTGTTGGATAAATGGTGTGTGCGTACTAATATCTTCTGTCCAATGTGAAAGTTACGGCGTGTACAAACCTTTTTTTGCTGTCTTCTCCGGCGCTCTGCGGCACGTTTGATGTTGTTGAGCGCAATCTCTATTATTTCATGGTGGCGTAGTCGACGAGATGTAGGAAAGGATACTAATTCTTTAATTTTGTTAGGTGGTTCAACATTTTTCAATATAACATTCTGAGATAGCATAGTAGATTCATTTGGTATGGAATTAATTACTTCCTGGAATGAGAATATGTGTGTATCCCAATCAATATGTCTTTTATGGCAGTACATTCTACACAGTTTACCAATTTCTTTCATCAGTCGTTCACAAGGGTTCGAAGAAGCGTGATACTTGGATATATAGATCTGAGTAATGTTTCTAGCTTGTAACATACGTGTCCACATCGCAGATCGAAATTGTGGTCCATTGTCGGAAATTACTTTCAATACATGCCCTACATGAAATAAAAAATGTTTTACAAATGCATTCGAAATAGATTTTAGCAGTAGCTTTGCGCAACGGAGTAAAGGTAACAAATTTCGAAGTGAGTTCAACAGCGACAAAGATGTAGCAAAAACCTCTATTAATACTGGGAATCGCTCCTAAAATGTGTACAGCGGCCATGTGTCTCAATTTAACAGGTACAATGGGATGTAACGGAGGAATATGTGAAGTCGTGTCTGATTTAGCTTTCTGGCAGATTTTACATGACGCTAAAACTCGTCGAATAAGTTTCTCCATGTTGGCAAAATAACAGTTCTGTCTCAGTATAAGAAAACAATTTCGGGCTCCATAATGTGCGTAACTCAAATGAGTATACCAAATTAATTTGTTAACAAGTTCGTCAGGAATGCATAATAACCAGTTGTTGCTGTCAGGGTGAGAGCGGCGAAACAGAATGTTATTGCGTACCGTGTAATGGTTTCTAATGGTAACGTTATTCTTATCTTGCCAAAGGTGTTTAATTTCTTTTCATACGTTGTCTTTACTATGCTCTTGTGCTATGTCTCGTAATGACGATGAAATGAAATTATCAAATGCGACATGTTGAATATACATGACGCTAGGATTTGCTTGGCAGAAGTTGGTTGCGATGTCTTGCTGATTGTTGCAGAGAGAACTGGATAGTGCGTCTGCTACAATATTTTGTGTACCGGGAATGCGAACAATTGTAAAATTAAATTCCTGTAAATAAAGTTTCCATCTGCTTAATCTGTCATGTGTAAATTTAGCGGAAAGTAAAAACTGGATAGCTCTGTGGTCTGTGTAAACGGTAGTATGTCTTCCATAAAGAAAATGCCTAAATCGGGTAAATGCCCATGCAACACATAATGTTTCAAGTTCTGTAACAGAATAATTGCGTTCAGCAGGTGACAGAATGCGACTTGCAAAGGCGATGTTTTTAATTACTGTATTACCGTCTTCTTCAATTTCATGAAAAATGTGTACGCCTAAAGCTGTGTTAGAACTGTCGGTGGCAATGGAAAAATTTCTAGTGAGATCTGGGTGTGATAAAAGTGGTGCGTTCAACAAAGCTTGTTTCAGATTGACAAATTCAGACTGTGATTGGCTATCCCAGGACCAAATAGCGTTTTTACCCGCCAGTTGGCACAATCTAGGGGTGTCTAAAGCAGAGTAATGAATAAATTTACGGAAAAAGTTAATTAAACCCAGAGAGCTGCGTAGTTGTTTCATCGTCGTTGGAACAGTAATGTCACGTAAAGCTTGAAGTTTTTCCGGGTCAGGCGCAATGCCTTCTGCTGAAATTACATGTCCAAAAAATTTTATGGAAGTTCTGCCAAAGTGCGATTTGTTAAGATTAACTGTGAGTCCTTGTGCACGAAAAGTTTGCAACAGTTGTTCCAGAATCGGATTATGTTCAGACCAGTTAGCTTCTGCAATAAGAATGTCGTCTACATACGTTGTGATCCTGTCTTTTAATTCTGTCGGAAGTATAGTATTCAAACCGCGAATAAATGCTGCTGAATAAATTGTTAAACCGAACGGTAATTCGCAAAATTGATAACAGTCACCAAATCAGAGAAATGCTGTGTACTTTCTGCAGTTCGGATGGAGCTGAATTTGCCAAAATCCCGATCTCAAATCTAATGTGGAATAAACAGCAGTACCATGAAATTTCTGTAGAAGTTCTTCCAGTGTCTGTGGGCGATCTGTTTCATTAATAATAATGTCGTTGACATGACGCGAATCAAGTACGAGTCGAAGTGATCCATCCTTTATCTTAACAATATGGAGTGGGTTTATGTGCGGACTAACTGCCGGTTCAATAATACCTTGGTCAAGCATAGCTTGCAATTCTTTCTTAAGTTGTTCTCTGTGAATATACGGAATGGGATAATGTTTGGCTTTAAACGTGTCGTGCTCTTTAACTTGAAATTCATACAAGAAACCGGACATAGTACCAGGGATGTTGTCAAAAACAGGAGCTTTCTGTAAAAGAATTTTGCATAGTTGAGTACGTTCAACGTCTGTATTTGCACTGCTTTGTTTTACTTTCTCAGAAATCATTTGCATAACGTCGTAGTGTGCTTCGTCTGGTGTATTGTAGTTGTGTACGAACGTATCTGTGAACAATGTGGAATGACAGTCTATGTTATGTGATGCAGAAATGACCTCTGTCCGATTAATTGTTTGTTCTTCTGCAGATAAAGAGTGCTGAAATTCTAATGCCAGTTGTACATTTTCATCCTTTAACATTAAATAGCATTTTAAAAGTCAATAATTGCATCGTGTTGTACCAAAAAATTCGTACCTAAAATAACGTCTGTTGTTAATAAGGGAACAATCCAAAAATTTGAGTGGAACGTATGACCTGCAATACAAAATGATAAGTTTGTCTGTTATTTTACATCTACTCCTTTACCAGATACTTCTACTTTTACTTTAGTTTTGCCTAATGGTAACGTATGATAAGTATTCTCTTCGTTACATTCGTTGAACGTTTCCTCATTTATAACTGACGTAGGTGATCCAGAGTCGACTACTGCTGAAAATGTGGATGATCCAATCTTTACTTCAATGACAGGGTGGGAAATGGGTTTTTGAATAACTGGTTTTTCCTGCAAAAGAGTGTCTCGGATGTCGTCAAAAGTAATAACATTCTCGTGAATAACATTCTGCGTGTCAAAAGTAGTGCTTACTTTGTTGGAAGATGCAACCTGTACTGTATCTAGTCAAACTCTTTCTGACGTGCTGTTATTTGCGGGAGGATGCTGTGGCATCTCGACTATTTGTACTATTCCGTTATTTCTTCCTGACGTATTAGGTTCGGGATGATACCGACTGTCAGGTTCGTTCATGATAATCTGTTGTTGTGGTTGATTATGCTGCTGGTAAGATGGACTGTTATTAAATGTACGCTGAAAACTGTGCTCTTTACTTTTACGTCTGTCATAATAATCGTTGCTATACGGCGCATTGCGATATGAGTTGAAATAATGTGTTTTCTGTACGTAGTGGTTTCCTTGTTGCTGTGAGTTACTATTTGGTGGAGCCGACGCTATACGTGTAGGCGGCGAAACATTAAAGCTTGGTTGACCTTGCAGACTACATTATATAGTTGGTTAGGTATGCTAACCGGCTGGTTTTGTAGCTATTGTGGTGAAAAACCTCTGTTGTTACCAAAACGTGTTTGCTGTTGCTCATAATTCTGACGTTACTGATAATTAAAATTTTGTCTGATATTAAAATTACGCTGGTAGTTCTTGTCGCTTCGAGAGTGTCTAAAGAAAACTGTTACTTTCGGTAAAATTTGTCATATCAGGTTTTCTTTACACATTCCTAATACTAGATAGATCGATAGTTGAAGAGTTCTTTTGATAGGTATAAAGGATAGTAAAAGAGAAGGCAGCAGTGCAGAAAACTAAAGATGAAATAGCACTACTACAGCTCGGGGCCCTGTGCACGCTACGGCACATATTCATCGAAGTGTAATGAATCCCCTGAGGTCTCTTACGCGCTGCAAATAAATTTTAGTTTCTGCGTTACAGGCAATGCCGGTGAAAATTCAGAAGCAAATTGTTGTATCCAGTCCAATTCTAGTTTCTGCATTAAAGGCCAAGCTGGTGGAAAAGCAAAGCTAAATTGTTGTATCCAATCCAAGGAGTGCATCTGCGTTCTGTCATTCTTAAATACATTAAATTTTCTCACAGATAGAAAGTGCTTATAATCAAAAGTATCGTCTCAGTGTGTCCTAGCAGGTTCACGATTGTATGAGAATCGATTTGTCTGTGTCTGTTCGGATTCTAAGTCACGTACTCTCTGTAGATTACCTAAATTACACTGGCTGTGTGAGTGTGACAAATGTTCGAAATGTGGCGTATGCTGTGTCGTGGTAGAGGTTGAAACATTTTTCATTTCTGTCATTTCTTGCTGTAAAGACGACACTTTTCTACCCAATATATTATTGGACGAACCTATCTCACTGATTGTTTGCTGTATGTGTTCGAATTCAGGTGTCTGGTTAAACGAAACTGGTGACTTATCGTCTGATTTGGTGTCATTGTTAATTTCGATAAGGTCAATACGACTGGCCAATTCGTCAAATTTTTCAGTCAGTGCTTTGATGTGATCGTCGGTTTTAGTGTCACAAGCATTAATTTGTTTTTGTATTTTACGTGTGGTTTTGTTCAATTTCTTAACGTCTGCTTTGATGGCATCGGGATCCTGTATTAACTTCAACTTTTCAAGTCTGTTAGTCACTGTCTGAAAGTCTAATGTGTGTGTGTCTGATTTTGTTTTAAGATCGGAGATTTCATCATGCAATTCGGCGTTCAACTGTTTGATTTCATCTGATACTGTTGCAATACTGTTGTCTACGTATGTTCTCGCCTTCGTAAACATTTTACGCTTATCTTCCTGTCTCTGTGCAGTAATTGTTTTCATGACTTGTTTCTTTACTTTGTCCTGTTCCTGTTTGAATTTACGGTAACGCGTTTCACTGTTTTGTAGGTGGTGATTAAAACGTGCGTCAATTAGGCTGTTCTGTTGTTCGAATTTCTTGTCTACTTTCGCATCCAGTGTGCGTGAAAGTTCTGCTGACATTAATTTGAACTCGTCACGTAACTGTGTTGCGTTTCCAGAACATTGTTTAGGGACTGCACTAATTTCATCTCTAAGTAAGTTGGTTGTGGCTGCATGTGTATTACTTAATTCTTGTGCAACGGATCTAATTTCTTCACTACTATTCCTAGCACAAGCCTTAATTTCCTCACGTAATTGTTCTTTAGTACCATGACATTGCACGGCAACGGCTTTAATCTGTTCACTAAGATGTTTGAAATTGTTGTCTTGTTTTTCGTTCGACTGTTTGGAATTGTTGTCTAGTTTTGTATTAAGTTGTTTGTTCGATTCATTAAGTTGTTGTCTGACATTTTCATTAAGTTGTTTATTTGAATCAGTAACTTGTAGCAATAATACCATAACTTGATCCAAGCCAAAATTTGCGACTCTATTTTCTGTGCTACGTGATGGTGTATCAGCATTTGTCACGTTTTGTGTAACCATTTGGTCATTCTCTGATTCTTGAAAAATTTTACCAATTGGATGTGCACGGTTGGCCCCTACACCGGAATCAAATAAATCTGACATATTTTGAGTACATTGCTCATTTTCGTGAGAAACATTTGTCTGTTCACTGTGTAAATTTTGCAAATCAGGTGTGTTAAACTGGGCAGCGTTCATTGTAACGGAAAGTGCCGCGTCATCAATTGTTAAATTTACAGTGGACACAATTGAATTTGTTTGCTCATAATTTAGATTGGAATCATTACTAGTAATCGGCACGCACTGATTATCTGTAATTAGATGATTATCACTATTACTCTGAGTGTCGCTAGTATTATCGGTCAAAATTATTTGAATCGGCTTTTTCACTCATTGCACATCGCGATGAACTGTTAGCAGTTTTTCGCGGCATTTTCACAGATCAAAGCTAAGCACAAAATCAAACAAAAACAAAGCAAAATGGAACAAATACAATTACAACAAAGAGCAATAAATTGCCGATGATCTGTGAAAGGAAGGCTGACAAATTAGTAAATGCGTTGCGCCAGATGCAAACTACTTTTAATATTAAGTAAGAGCAGATATATAACTGACTACTTCTCAGAAATTCACAAAAATACGATCCTGGCCGGTTGTCGCCAAGTGTAACCTCCCCCCAAAATCTGTTCCGTAATCTCCCAACAGTAAGAAATAACCTCCCACAGATAAATTCCGTAACCTACCAACAATACAATGCGACTAATGTCTCAATAAAATTGCGACTCACTTATAACCTTTCAATAATTGACTGTCAATTTAACCTGGTAAATTCTGGACGTCAGCAGTGCTGCGTCATGGCTCTGATACATCATTCTGAATAAACTAAAAAATCTTACCTTAATTAGGTCGCCGGATAACGCGTATACGTCTGCTCCTAGAAGAAATTTTTCTGGCGCAGCTAAGTGCAATGCTGGCCGATAGAGTTGTCTTATATAAAAGGAAAGAACTGATTTTTCTTTTCAATAATCGGGATGACCAAGGATCGGAGAAATTAGTAAATTATTTAAATTGAAATGAATCATTGTCAAAAGTTACTTTTTATGAGAAAGATTCTTATCAAGCGATTTTTTTCTAAACATTTACATGGGACTTGATATAACAATACTACGTGTGCGCGAGGCTGCTTTTACCTTATACTACAACGCTCAGCCAACACGATACACCAGACTGCTCGCTAGCAACTACTTACTGCTACTGCCACACAGCACTGCTCTTTGGTCTCAGATTCTCTTACAGCTTACATATCGCATGCAGCACGTGAGCAATCCATCGAAATTACATCAGCTCGAGTGCACTAGCAACAAATTCTTTAATCATGGACCTCTTACAAGGTCTCTGCAAGAACGCAGCCTGGAATGCCTCATGTTATGAGGAAACCTAGAAAACTATTTTATCTCAGCTAGCGCGCATTCCACTGTAATATTAATTTGATAGTTTAGGCGATTAAGGCCAGGTTCTCAATCAAATGAGCAAAAAATAGGCAAACTTTGGAAATGTGTTGGAGACGATGAAAAGACATACAAAGGATGTGATTTGGGATTATGACTGAACATATTTTGAACTTTATATAAGATTTCCAGTATGAAAAAACAAAAAGGCCCGCATAATTATTGTGTGATCAAGAGCCTGATAGTTCTAAGTGTGGCGACTACGTGCATTGTAGCCCCTTAGGAGTTGGCTGAAATCCAAAATGGATAACATCAGTCGATACAGCATAAATGTATGAGAGTCTGCATCTGACCTCAGCGCTATAACCTTAAATTTAACGATATAGTGCTAACTCGAACTCTGAGTTCGATTTTGGGGGTTTGTTTCACTCTGTCTGGCGTTACAAAAAATAGTTAATGTTACCAAATTTCAAATAGTGTAGGTACAAACTCACAAGAGAAGTGATTTCTTTACGAACGTCAAAGGTAGAAGTTAATGTGTTGAGCCGTTCATATTGTATGCTGCACGCAGTTTTGAAAATTCGTTTCTCGAGAAAACCATGTAGGAAGTTTAGGGAAAACTTTTATATGTATTACTAGTTCCACTTTCATTAAAATCTGATGTTTTCACATATTTTTATGTCCCTGAACACAGACCTGGGGTCAGATTTTTAAAACTCAAAGTGGCCAATGCAATATGGTGAATAAAAAAACAGGTTTTGACCGAAAATCGGGCAGACCCTTCCGGTTGAACCGCGGTTCCCAAGACAGTGGACACACCTTATTAGGGAATCTCCCCAGCGCAACCCCCAGGCCCCCTGCCCTAGATTTAGTGTTAAAATGGCCCAGTGGTTAGCCCCTTTAAAACTGACCACAGATCAAACATAAAAACAGGAGGAAGGTGCACTGAACCGTGAAGAAAGAATCGAACTACAAACGGTGAACGATCCAAGCTCAAGAAGTGCAACGTCGATTGATTTGGAAGAAGCACGCCGTCGAGGCTGTATGGTCATGGTGTTGAACAACAAGGAGGGAGATTCGTGCACAATTATCTCTCGTTCCCCGTGATCATTCTTGGCAGTAGCAAGAATATCCTTTTATACCACCTAAGATTTACTATAGAAGTGGTTATAAAATGGTATTTAATTCGGAAGAATCTCCAGATACATTTAAGTTCTTTGTTGAAATAATCAGAAATGTATGAACAAGCAATCAGTAATTTCAGTCGAGTGTGTGTGTTTTGTGTTGCACATAAAACCAGGTATATTGGGAAAAAATTTACCAACGAAATACAGTCCTGGAACCACAAAGACGGTGGGCTATATCTGCCATTGCTGCCAGGCAGAATAAAATGGTATGTAATCTCATAATGTTACCGTGTCATGTCACTAAAACACTCGTAAGTAGATGTAGAAATATTCCGAAGTATGTACGTTCTCATGATCAGGAATCCAGACTGACGAATGTCCACAGTGCAGCAAGATACTATGTTTACGTCGCTCCTTTAATAAACGGTCAGGAGCTTCAAGTTACTGCTTATATTTAGCTGTGCAGCTGCGGTGTTATAACTGCAATAACGTTATTTCATCCGAGTGTCTGGCAAGACGAGCTAACTCGAGTAATTTTCGTTAACTAGACGAACCTCTGACAGAAGTTGAAAACCGCTAATTATCATCTTGCTATTTAAATCACCCCCCACATGGTCCATTGACCTTGACAGCGATGGGAAGTCTTCCCAGCGTCAGTGATACAGATAGTTGTACCGAAACAGCAACCACAATGGAGTTGTGCCTGTTGAGACGACAGACAAACGTGTGGCTCCTGAAGAGGGGCACCAGTTTTTTCAGTAGTAGCAGTCTGGATAAATGACAGATCTGGCCTTGTAGCATCAATCAAAACGGTCCCCCTGATCTGGTACTGTGAACGACTGAAAACAAAGGGAAACTGCAGCCGTAATTCTTCGCGACTGCTTGCAGTTCTGCTCTGGTGGCATTCTTTGGATAACATATGTTTGTTGTGGTCTTCAGTCCTGAGACTGGTTTGATGCAGCTCTCCATGCTACTCTATCCTGTGCAAGCATCTTCATCTCTACCAGTACCTACTGCAACCTACATCCTTCTGAATCTGCTTGGTGTATACATCTCTTGGTCTCGCTCAACGATTTTTACCCTCCCCGCTGCTCTCCAATACTAAATTGGTTATCCCTTGATGCCTCAGAGCATGTCCTACCAACCGATCCCTTCTTCTGGTCAAGTTGTGCCACAAACTTCTCTTCTCCCCAACCCTATTTAATACTTCCTCATTAGTTATGCGATCTACCTATCTAATCTTCAGCATTCTTCTGTAGCACCACATTTCGAAAGCTTCTATTCTCTTCTTCTTCAAACTATTTATCGTCCATGTTTCACTTCCATAAATGGCTACACTCCATACAAATACTTTCAGAAAAGACTTCCTGACAAATCTATACTCGATGTTAACAAATTTCTCTTCTTCAGAAACGCCTTCCTTGCCATTGCCAGTCTACATTATATATCCTCTCTACTTCGACCATCATCAGTTATTTTGCTCCCCAAATAGGAAAACACTTTTACTACTTTAAGTGTCTCATTTCCTAATCTAATTCCCTCAGCATCACCCGATTTAATTCGACTACATTCCATTATCCTCGTTTTGCTTTTGTTGATATTCGTCTTATATCGTCCTCTCAAGAGACTGCCCATTCCATTCAACTGCTACTCCAAGTCCTTTGCTGTCTCTGACAGAATTACAATGTCATCGGCGAACCTCAATGTTTTTATTTCTTCTCCGTGGATTTCAATACCTACGCCGAATTTTTCTTTTGTTTCCTTTACTGCTTGCTCAATATACAGATTGAATAACATCGGTGAGAGGCTACAACCCTGTCTCACTGCCTTCCCAACCGCTGCTTCCCTTTCATGTCCCTCGAAACTTATAACTGCCATCTGGTTTCTGTACAAATTGCAGATAGCCTTCCGCTCCCTCTATTTTACCCCTGCCCCCTTTAGAATTTGGAAGAGTGTATTCCAGTCACCATTGTCAAACGCTTTCTCTAAGTCTACAAACGCTAGAAACGTAGGTTTGCCTTTCCATAATGTTTCTTCTAAGGTAAGTCGTAAGATCAGTATTGCCTCACGTGTTCCAACATTTCTACGGAATACAAACTAATATTTCCCGAGGTCGGCTTCTACCAGTTTTCCCATTCGTCTGTAAATAATTCGCGTTAGTATTTTGCAGCTGTGGCTTATTAAACTGATTGTCCGGTAATTTTCACATCTGTAAACACCTGCTTTCCTTGGGATTGGAATTATCATATTCTTCTTGAAGTCTGAGGGTATTTCGCCTGTTTCATACACCTTGCTCATCAGATGGTAGAGTTTTGACAGGACTGGCTCTCCCAAGGCCATCAGTAGTTCCAATGGAATGTTGTCTACTCCAGGGGCCTTGTGTTGACTCAGGTCATTCAGTGCCCTGTCAAACTCTTCACGCAGTATCGTATCTCCCATTTCATCTTCATCTACATCCTCTTCCATTTCCATAATATTGTCCTCAAGTACATCGCCCTTGTATAGACCCTCTATATAATCCTTCCATCTTTCTACTTTCCCTTCTTTGCTTAGAACTGGGTTTCCATCTGAGCTCCTGATGTTCATACAAGTGGTGCTCTTATCTCCAAAGGTAAAGTATCTATCTTACCTCTAGTGAGATAAGCCTCTACATCCTTACATTTGTCTTCTAGCCATCCCTGCTTAGCCATTTTGCACTTCCTGTCGATCTCATTTTTGAGACGTTTGTATTCCTTTTGGCCTGCTTCAGTTATTGCATTTTTATATTTTCTCCTTTTATCAATCAAATTCAATATTTCTTCTGTTACCCAAGGATTTCAACTAGCCCTCGTCTTTTTACCTACTTGATCCTTTGCTGCCTTCACTACTTCATCCCTCAGAGCTACCCATTCTTCTTCTAGTGTATTTCTTTCCCTCATTCCTGTCAATTGTTCCCTTATGCTCTCCCTGAAACTCTGTACAACCTCTGGTTCTTTCAGTTTATCCAGGTCCCATCTCCTTAAATTCCCACCTTTTTGCAGTTTCTTCAGTTTTAATCTACAGGTCATAACCAATAGATTGTGGTCAGAGTCCACATCTGCCCCTGGAAATGTCCTACAATTTAAAACCTGGTTCCTAAATCTCTGTCTTCCAATTATATAATCTATCTGATACCTTTTAGTATCTCCAGGGTTCTTCCATGTATACAATCCTCTTTCACGATTCTTAAACCAAGTGTTAGCTATGATTAAGTTGTGCTCTGTGCAAAATTCTACCAGGCGGGTTCCTCTTTCATTTCTTAGCCCCAATCCATATCCACCTACTACGTTTCCTTCTCTCACTTTTCCTACACTTGAATTCCAGTCACCCATGACTATTAAATTTTCACCTCCCTTCACTATTTGAAAAATTCATTTTTTTTAATTATACATTTCTTCAATTTCTTCGTCATCTGCAGAGATAGTTGGCATATAAACTTGTACTACTGTAAAGGTGTGGTCTTCGTATCTATCTTGTCCACAATAATGCGTTCACTATGCTGTTTGTAGTAGCTTACCCGCATTCGTATTTTCCTACTCATTATTAAACCTACTCCTGCATTACTTTGTGTTTATAACCCTGTAGTCACGTGACCAAAAGTCTTGTTCCTCCTGCCACCGAACTTCACTAATTCCCACTATATCTAACTTTAACCTAGCCATTTCCCTTTTTAAAATTTCTAACCTACCTGCCCGATTAAGGGATCTGACTTCCACACTCCGATCCGTAGAACACCAGTTTTCTTTCTCCTGATAACGACATCCTCTTGAGTAGCCACATCCTCTTGAGTAGTCCCCGCCCGGAGATACGAATGGGGGACTATTTTACCTCCGGAATATTTTACCCAAGAGGATACCATCATCATTTAATAATACAGTAAAGCTGCATGCCCTCGGGAAAAATTACGGCCGTAGTTTCCCCTTGCTTTCAGCCGTTCGCTGTACCAGCACAGCAAAGCCGTTTTGGTTATTGTTACAAGGCCAAATCAGTCAATCATCCAGACTGTTGCCCTTGAAACTACTGAAAAGGCTGCTGCACCTTTTCAGGAACCACACGTTTGGCCTCTCAACACATACCCTTCCGTTATGGTTGCACCTATGGTACGGCTATCTATATCGCTGAGACACGCAAGCCTCCCCACCAACTGCAAGGTCCATGGTTCATGGGGGGATAACATATTCTGGAGTTAAATAGTTTCGGGTAGCAACAACTCTGAAGCATGTTGTCATCAGGACAAGAAAAATTGGCGTTCTACGTATCGGTGTGTGGAATGTCAGATACCTTAACTGGGCAGCGAGGCTGGAAACATTGAAAAGGGGGAATGGATGGTTTACAGTTAGGTGTAGCGGAAATTAGTGAAGTTAGGTGGAAGGAGAAACAATTCAGGTCAGATGAATACATGTTCATAATACAAAATCAAGCAGGAGCAAGGCAGGAGTTGGTGCAATAATGAATATAAAATAAGAACACGGATAAGATACTGTGAACTGAATAGTGAAAGCACTATTGCAGCTAAGATAGACACAAACCCACACCCACCACAATAGGAAAAGTTTATATGCCAAGTAGCTCCTAAGATGATGAAGAGACTGCAGAACCTTATGAGACAAAAGAAATTATTCATAGAGTTAAGTGAGACGAAAAGCTAATAGTGATGTGGGACTGGTACTGGATAGTAAGAAAAGGAAGAGAAAGAAATATAGTAGGATAATATGCACTCTGGAAAAGGAATGAAAGAGGAAGCCGCTAGGTAGAATTTTGAACAGATTATAATTTACTCATAAGAAGATATGGGTTAAGAATCATGAAAGAAGGTTTTAAAAGTGCGAAACACCTTGATACACCGTAAGGTTTCAGGCTGTTTATATAACGGTAATAATAGTAAGCAGGCCGGAGTGGCTACGGTAGCAGGTTCGAATCCTGCATCGGGCATGTACGTGTGTGATGTCCTTAGGTTGGTTAGGTTTAAGTGGTTCTAAGTTCTAGGAGACTGATGACCTCAGACGTTAAGTCTCATAGTGCTCAGAGCCATTTGAACCATTTTTATAATAGTAAGACAGAGATTTCGGAACCTGATTTGAAATTGTAAGACGGTTCCAGGGGCGGCAGATGTGGACTGAGCACAAAGAACTGTACAGTAAAACTGAGGAAACGGCCAAAAGGTAGGAATTTAAGCAGATGAGACCTGAATAGACTGAAAGAACCAGAGGTTGTAGAGAGTGTCAGAGAAAGCATTAGGGAACGGTCGGCAAGAACAGGGGAGAGGAGTACAGTAGAAGCAGAATGGATAGCTTTGAGAGAAGAAATAGTGAAGGCAGTAGAGGCTCAAGTGGGTAAAAAGACGAGGGCTAGTAGAAATCTGTGGGTAACACAAGAGATGCTGACTGTTATTGATGAAAGGAGAAAATATAAAAATGCAGTAAATGAAGCAGGCGGAAAGGAATACAGAAGTCTGAAAAATGAGATCGACAGGAAGTGCAGAATGGCTAAGCAGGAATGGATAGAGGACAAATGTAAGTCCTTAAGAGGATATATCACTAGAGCAAAGATAGATACTGGCTGCAGGAAAATTAAAGATACCTTTGGAGGAAAGATAACTATCTTTATGAATACCAAGAGCTCAGATGGAAAACCAGTGCTAGGCAAAGAAGGGAAAAGAAGAAGGTGAAAGGAGTATACAGAGCATCTATACAAGGAAGATGTAAATTAGGGCAATATTAAGGAAATGGAAGTGGAAGATGAGATGGGAGATATGACAGTGAGTGAAGAATCTCACAGAGCCCTGCTAGTCTTAAGTCGAAACGAAGCCCTGGAAGTAGAAAGTATTCCACTGGAACTAATGATAGCCTTGAGGGAGCTAGCCATCATAAAACGCTTTCTTCTGGTGAACAACATGTATGAGACAGGAGAAACACCCTCTGATTTCGAGAAGAAGAAGAATTCCAATCCCAAAGAGGGAGCAGGACCTCACAGATGTGAAAATTACCGAACCATTAGAACTATTAGTTTAATACGTCATGGTTGCAAAATACTAATACGAATTACTCACAAAATAATGGAAAATGTGGTGAAAGCCGACCTCTTGGGAAGATTAGAGTGGATTCCGGAGAAATGTAGGAATACACAAGGCAACATTGACCCTACGACTTCTCATAGAAAGTACGTTAGGGAAAGCCTTCGTTTATAGCAGTTTCATACTTAGAGAAAGCATTTGATAGTGTTAACTGGAATACTGTCTTTCAAATTCTGAAAGTGGAAGGGGTCAAATACATGGAGTGAAAGGCTATTTGTAACTTGTACAGAAACCAGACAGTTATAAGAGCCTAGGGACATGAAAGGGAAGCAGTGATTTAGAAGCGAGTGAGACGGGTTATAGCCCATCGCCGATGTTATTCAGTCTATACGTTGAGCGAGCAGTTAAGGAAAGAAAAGAAAAATCTGAGTGGAATTAAAGTCCAAAGAGAAAAAATAAAAACTTTGAGGTTTACCGATGACATTGTAATTCTGTCACAGACAGCAGAAGACTTGGGAGAGCAGTTGAATATAATGGACAGTGTCTTGAAATGACGAAATAAGATGAATACCAACAAAAGCTAAACGAGGGTGGTGGAAGGTATTGGAATTAAATCAGTAGAAGCTGTTAGCATTGGATAAAGAAGTGACACATTTAAAGTAGTAGACAAATTTTGCCATTTGGGCAGCAAAATAACTGATAATGGTCGAAGTAGAGAGGATATAAAATGGCAATGGCAAGGAAGGCATTTCTGAAGGAGTAATTTCGTTAAAATCGAGTATGAATTTTGCTGTCAGGAAGTCTTCTCTGAAAGTCTTAGTATGGAGTGTAGCGATGTATGGAACTATAACATAGACAGTAAATTGTTTAAGCAAGAAGAGAATAAAAGCTTTTGAAATATGACATTGCAGAACAAAGTGGAAGATTAACTGAGTAGAATATGTAACTGATGAGGAAACACAGAACATCATTGGGGAGAAAAGAACTTTTGTGGCATAACATGACTAGAAGGAAGGGTCGGGGGATTGGACAATTCTATCATCAGATCACCAACTTAGTACTGGAGCATTGGGGAGGGGGAAGGGGTAAGAATCGTAGAGGGAGACCGATACATTAGACATAGGAAAATAAGGAGTTGCATCAAACAGGTATATGAACCGAAGACCATAACAAAAACAACGAAAACGTTAGCATATAGAACTCATGTGACCTGACTGAACATATGAACAAATAGACACAGCTCATAGCCGAGAAAGGGATTCGGTGGAGATTTCTCTGGATGACCTTGGTCAGTTCCCGGTGTTTCCCCAGGATAGAAAGAGTGGGGATACCAAGTCAGCCAAGTGAGTAACCTGACTCCGTAATACCTTAACAGTGTGATGTGATACTCAAGGTCATGGTCGGCCCGTACCGGCGCTTGATAACTACTACAGCCACTGGAGGCACTTTGGTGGGTCTTTTGATTGGAATGCGAGAGCAGTGACTGTCAGCTGTGTGTGTGTGTGTGTGTGTAGCTGCTGAGGTGGCAGAAAAGTCACGTGATGCTGACCTTTGTGCTGCTGCTACTGCACGCCTTCGGCATCGATACGCGAGTGGAGTTCGTGGCATTGAATAACTGGGACAGACACAGATCGCAACGTTTCCAAGTGGCAATCAAGAAGACAAGAAAAGATCTTGCGTAAACTGCTTTGCTGTAGGAGAGTGGGATGTTTGCAGGATATGACAGAGGCTGTGTGGTAATGTGAGAGCGACAGATTGCCGGTGAGTAAGAAAACTGCATTGTGTAGACAGCACGTTATCGCGAGGTACAGAAATTAACGTAGCCATGGAGACACAACAGATACATTCGGACGTATGAGAAATATTCAAATATTTCATAACAATCTTTCCAATGTAAATAACTGCGAGCACTGTACTGCCTGAATTATTATCGGATTGTGAAGCGTACTAGTAACAGAGATGGGGCTAGAACTAGATGAAAGAAATTCAAACATCTCTAAGAAGTTAGCAAAACTGAGAAAAATCTCGGTAAGAAAAGAGAACGCATTGACGTTGCGTGTTGTGTTCACAATCAGCGCCGGAGCTAAATCCAAACTCGAATTGAAAGCTGTTCATTAAAGTAAACACTTTACTCAGTTTCACTGACTTCAGCCATTTCAGACTGTGCCAGCTATGCAAAGAGTGATTTAGACTGTTACCCACGACCATAAATTTACGATCACAGAGAAAATTTAATTTTACTATATTATTTACAGAAATGTTACGCAAACAGAGTATCAGAAAGTCACGCAAACCCACAATCAAATTGGAAAAGTCTGACGCAACTGCACCACTTTTTGATGTTATTCATATTTATCGGACCAACAAGTATACTGCTTAGTTTCACCGCTCACAGAACGCAAAAGTTTGTGAAATTCGGTATTTACAAATGTTTGTTGTATGTTGTCACTGAGATTATGAATATTGCCAGAATATTACACACAGCATTTTAACATGCACGTACAGAAGTCTGTGGTTATTTGCCCAGCAAATAAAATATCTGCAAAGTAACGATTTGAATGCAACATGATCTTGTTCCCGCTGGATGACATTTTCTATTCAGGAGACTGAAACGTAATTTGAAACTGCAATCATGTAGGATAGGAGCAAAACCGACTTGGTCATTAAATTGGTGACACACTTGTAACATGAGTGGTGACATAAGGAATAACGATTACTGACTGCTCTATGCTGCTTATATTGCTCTAACAATATTCTTTAGGCAAATAATTATACTCCATTCACTTATTCTCCTCTATTTCCCGAACATGTAGCAATATACGAGGTGTGATCAGTAAGTAGTGCAACACTTCCTTTTCTTGGCCAGTATTGAATGAAAAAAGCAGACTCTGTAGCTCGATAGTAAGGAACAGTCCCGCTTCAGGTAATAAGGTTTCATGAAGTTCCGATTCGTGACGACGCTGGCCCTCAAATTGGCGTTTGTAACGTAGGTGCGTTCGAAGCAGAGACAACTCATTGAGTTTGTTTTCGTGGGAAGCCAGAGCATCAAAGACATTCATATGAGTAACAGGGTAAGTGTGCACTGTTGCAATTTTCATATCAAATTGGTATGCAAATTAATTAAATTGATCACCAACCCCCAGATGACGCCATGTGTTTTCCTAGGCTAGCACTAGGTTGCCCGCTTTCGACTGTTGTTGTCGTCTTCCTCCTTAATAGCTGAGGGATGTTTACCGCTTTGAAGGAATCCATTTTGGCACATTCATTCTACCACGGAAGACCTATTATTTACGGCTCTCAGGCCTCCTTTCATACTCTAATGCTCCAAGATGACGACACTTAAGGTCACGTGTTTTCCGTTCATACACACTACATAACTACTTCCATTGATGTGCTATTTTGTGTACTAGGTGTCCATGGAAGGGAGGGAGAATGGTCCAAATGCTCTCGTCTAGAAGAAGCGCTGGAAGAAAAAGAACTAATTGTTAATGTCACAAAAGAGTTAGTTCACAGGAAAAAAAATTAGGTCCATACCGGAATTCGAGAACATATCTTCTCTGTGTTTGTCAAATTACTGACTGGAGAAAGAAATAGTTGGTTCAGGTGTGAATTTAAGCTATAATTTAAAAATTAAATTGGATAATATTAAAACCATAGCTGACAAAAATGAGGAACCAGTTGCTTTCTGTATGTTGCCCACTTACTGGTGTTGTACAGCTGTGCAGAATGCTGTGTAAATGACCAAGTGCTGTATCACACTCAGAGTATTTCACAATGATAACTTGGAGTGTCCCCCCATGAACCATGGACCTTGCCGTTGGTGGGGAGGCTTGCGTGCCTCAGCGATACAGATGGCCGTACCGTAGGTGCAACCACAACGGAGGGGTATCTGTTGAGAGGCCAGACAAACATGTGGTTCCTGAAGAGGGGCAGCAGCCTTTTCAGTAGTTGCAAGGGCAACAGTCTGGATGATTGACTGATCTGGCCTTGCATCATTAACCAAACCGGCCTTGCTGTGCTGGTACTGCGAACGGCTGAAAGCTAGGGGAAACTACAGCCGTAATTTTTCCCGAGGACATGCAGCTTTACTGTATTATTAAATGATGATGGCGTCCTCTTGGGTAAAATATTCCGGAGGTAAAATAGTCCCCCATTCGGATTTCCGGGCGGGGACTACTCAGGAGAACGTCGTTATCAGGAGAAAGAAAACTGGCGTTCTACGGATCGGAGCGTGGAATGTCAGATCCTTAATCGGGCAGGTAGGTTAGAAAATTTAAAAAGGGAAATGGCTAGGTTAAAATTAGATATAGTGGGAATTAGTGAAGTTCGGTGGCAGGAGGAACAAGACTTTTGGTCAGGTGAATACAGGGTTATAAATACAAAATCAAATAAGGGTAATGCAGGAGTAGGTTTAATAATGAATAAAAAAATAGGAGTGCGGGTAATCTACTACAAACAGCATAGTGAACGCATTATTGTGGCCAAAATAGACACAAAGCCCATGCCTACTACAGTAGTACAAGTTTATATGCCAACTAGCTCTGCAGATGATGAAGAAATTGATGAAATAATGATGATGAGATAAAAGAAATTATTCAGGTTGTCAAGGGAGACGAAAATTTAATAGTCATGGGAGACTGGAATTCGTCATTAGGAAAAGGGAGAGAAGGAAACATAGTGGGTGAATATGGATTGGGGCTAAGAAATGAAAGAGGAAGCCGTCTGGTAGAATTTTGCACAGAGCATAACTTAATCATAGCTAACACGTGGTTCAAGAATCATAAAAGAAGGTTGTATACATGGAAGAAACCTGGAGATACTAAAAGATATCAGATAGATTATATAATGGTAAGACAGAGATTTAGGAATCAGGTTTCAAATTGTAGGACATTTCCAGGGGCAGATGTGGACTCTGGCCACAATTTATTGGTTATGAACTGTAGATTAAAAATGAAGAAACAGCAAAAAGGTGGGAATTTAAGGACATGGGATCTGGACAATCTGAAAGAACCAGAGGTTGTACAGAGTTTCAGGGAGAGCATAAGGGAACAATTGACAGCAAGGGGGGAAAGAAACACAGTTGAAGAAGAATGGGTAGCTCTGAGGGATGAAATAGTGAAGGCAGCAGGGAATAAAGTAGGTAAAAAGACGAGAGCTGCTAGAAATCCTTGGGTAACAGAAGAAATATTGAATTTAATTGATGAAAGTAGAAAATATAAAAATGCAGTAAATGAAGCATCAAAAAGGAATACAAACGTCTCAAAAATGAGGTCGGCAGGAAGTGCAAAATGGCTAAGCAGGGATAGCTAGAGGACAAATATAAGGATATAGAAGCTTATTTCACTATGGGTAAGATAGATACTGCCTACAGGAAAATTAAAGAGACCTTTGTATGAATATCAAGAGCTCAGATGGCAACCCAGTTCTAAGCAAAGAAGGGAAGGCAGAAGGGTTGAAGGAGTATATAGAGGGTTTATGCAAGGGCGATGTACTTGAGGACAATATTATTGAAAGGGAAGAGGATGTAGATGAATACGAAATGGGAGATAAGATACTGCGTGAAGAGTCTGACAGAGCACTGAAAGACCTGAGTCGAAACAAGGCCCCGGGAGTAGATAACATTCTGTTAGAACTACTGGCGGCCTTCGGAGAGCGAGTCATGACAAAACTCTAGCAGCTGGTGAGCAAGATGTATGAGACAGGCGAAATACCCTCAGACTTCAAGTAGAATATAAAAATTTCAAACCCAAAGAAAGCAGGTGTTGACAGATCTGAAAGTTACCGAACTATCAGCTTAATAAGTCACAGCTGCAAATACTTTCTTTACAGACGAATGGAAAAACTGGTAGATGCGGACCTCGGGGAGGATCAGTTTGGATTCCGTAGAACACGTGAGCCAATACTAACCTTACGACTTATCTTAGAAGAAAGATTAAGGAAAGGCAAACCTACGTTTCTAGCATTTGTAGACTTGGAGAAAGCTTTTGACAATGTTGACTGGAATACTCTCTTTCAAATTCTGAAGGGGGCAGGGGTAAAGTACAGGGAGCGAAAGGCTATTTACAATTTGTACAGAAACTAGATTGCAGTCATAAGAGTCGAGGGTCATGAAAGGGAAGCAGTGGTTGGGAAAGGAGTGAGACAGGGTTGTAGCCTCTCCCCGATGTTATTTAATCTGTATATTGAGCAAGCAGTAAAGGAAACAAAAGAAAATTTCGGTGTAGGTATTAAAATTCATGGAGAAGAAGTAAAAACTTTGAGGTTCGTCGATGACATTGTAATTCTGTCAGAGACAGCAAAGGACCTGGAAGAGCAGTTGAACGGAATGGACTGTCTCTTGAAAGGAGGATATAAGATGAACATCAACAAAAGCAAAACGAGGATAATGGAATGTAGTCAAATTAAATCAGGTGATGCTGAGGGAATTAGATTAGGAAATGAGACACTTAAAGTAGTAAAGGAGTTTTGCTATTGAGGAAGTAAAATAACTGATGATGGTCGAAGTAGAGAGGATATAAAATGTAGACTGGCAATGGCAAGGAAAGCGTTTCTGAAGAAGAGAAATTTGTTAACATCCAGTATAGATTTATGTATCAGGAAGTCGTTTCTGAAAGTATTTGTATGGAGTATAGCCATGTATCGAACTGAAACATGGACGATAAATAGATTGGAAAGGAAGAGAATAGAAGCTTTCGAAATGTGGTGCTACATAAGAATGCTGAAGATTAGATGGGTAGATCGCGTAACTAATAAGGAGGTATTGAATAGGATTGGGGAGAGGTGAAGTTTGTGGCACAACTTGACTAGAAGAAGGGATCGATTGGTAGGACATGTTCTGAGGCATCAAGGGATCACCATTTTAGCATTGGAGGGCACCGTGGAGGGTAAAAATCGTAGAGGGAGACCAAGAGATGAATACACCAAGCAGATACAGAAGGATATAGGTTGCAGTAGGTACTGGGAGATGAAGAAGCTTGCACAAGATAGAGTAGCATGGAGAGCTGCATCAAACCAGTCTCAGGACTGAAGACCACAACTTGGAGTGTGAACGCTATAGCTGACATTCAAGGTTCGTATGGTGATGAGTGTAGACAATTCATATTTAAAGATATAGTTCACATAGCACACACAGAAGATGCTGTTATGATAGAGACATTATGAGCAAGCATTGCACCACCGAGGCCTTTCAAGTACGTGGATTGTGCTAAAACATGGAAAAGTGCAATGTGGCTGACTCATTTCCTCCGTGGACCCCACTAGATCGGTCCTGGTGTACCTTACAAAGGTATGGTGACGGCACTTCGAATATTCCACGATAGTGGTACCGTCATCTACGCCAAAGGCGAGAGGAGATCTCGTGGATGCAACGAGTCTTTGAGTTTTCATCTATTAAGGACCAGGAATTCTATGGGTGCCCTGTGATCCATCAGCTCATGTACGCAAGAAAAGGGGGTTACAATACTTTAAACTACCTTGTTTGAACTACTTTTGAAGGTCACCCAACTGTCCAGTTTCGCCATATGAAATACATGCACATGGATATTTATATATAGGAAAAGTATTAGGATTTTTGGTAGGTTAGCGAATAAAACAAACTAATTTTGTATATACATTTACATACAGAAAACAACTCTTTCCTCATTTTTCTCAGTTGTAGTTGCAGTACTGTCCAATTTAATTTTTAACTTCTAACTTAAATCATCGATTTCTCTCTCCATCCAGTAATTTGAGAACTACACTTTCATTATGTGAAAGGACGCACGAAAAATCTGTTTATCCAACTCCACTCCTCCCTGAATCTGCTTAAAAAGGATGTTTACATTATAACGAAATGTGGTGGGTTCTATCATACACTTAGCAATAGAATGATCATTCGCAGAGCTCAAAAAGCAATGGAAAACCAAGCTTTAATGACAGTTCGATTGCAAAAGTTGTAAACTTAAAGCTCTATACCGAAATTCCACAAGAATGTGCTGCAGAAGAATAGACAGCCTACACCCAGCAATATGTGGAGTGTGTTAACAACAGCGTTATGAAGGAATAAGAGAAAAAATTAAAATCTCTGAATTCTCTCGCCTAGAGAAAGTGCCAGAAGAAACAGAACTAATTTTTAATGCCGTAAAAGAGGTATTTTACTGGAAAAACATTAGATGCGTACTAGAATTCGAGGACATACCCTCTGCATTTGTCAAACTACAGGCTGGAGAAAGAAATAGCTGATTCAGATTCGGATTTTAGTTATAAGTTAAAAATTAAATTCGACGTCATTAAAACTATAGCTAACAAATAAAAGTAAGGAGTTTTTATCTGTATCTAAATGTATATGAAAAAATGTATACGGATTTTTTACTAGAATATTTGCTGTTCTTATGTGCTGACCTACCAAAAGTCCTAATGTATCTCCTATATACAATGATCCATGTGTATATTTTAGATGGCGAAAATGATTAGTCAGATGACCTTGAGAAATAGAACTAGGTAGTTGTAAGTTCAATAACCCTCTTTTCTTACATATTAGGTCTTCGCTTGCTCATCCCCCGTCCACCAACCCATACTTTCATCCCATCATCACTCACTCGCCATGCTTTCTGGAGTGCGGAACGTGCTCTGTCGAAGAACTGTTGCTGTCACTGGGAGGCGTTTAATAGCCATGTTGTCTGTAAGCATACTAGCCAAGGACTGCGCCCATAACCTCCTACATGCGGAATGGAAAGGAGTTGTACTGGGTGAGTGCCCGAAGAAGAAGAGGAATACTGTCCAGCCGATAATGGTTATGCAGTAGAATGGTATTAACAGACATTCTACAAGTCAGGCAGATCGATGTGCAGTGCATATGACGGATAACGGAAACAAATTCAGTTCTTTATCGAAGGATGATATCAAAATTTTCCCCTAATACTCGTAGTTTTCTTAAAATCAGATGACATGTTTAATGTCGGACGTAAAGCGTCTCTCGGCACAAGCACCATCATTTGGTGAACCGTAGAGACACAACGAAACCCACCCTCAGCACGGAGTGCAGAGACCGCGTCTTCTCCAACGAAAGGGTCAACTAAGGGCCGGGGTTTGTGGGTGCAGAGCTGGCACCCGAGAGCGTCCCAAATGTGTTCACATCAGGCGAACCTGGCGGCCTAGATACCAACGTACGCTCACTGTGACCCTTCTCAAACCACTCTGGCTCCCTACAGTTACGCAGCTGGAAAATGCCGGCACCTTTGGGGAAGACCACAGGCATGAAGTGATGTAGGAATTGTACAATAATGTCGATGTAGCCCACGGCTGCCCTGGTATCTTCGCTTCCTGCCCCAGGCACCGATACTGACTGTTTGTTGTATGCTGCTTACATTGAACTAATGTTATCCATTAGGTAAATGATTATACACCGTTAACTTATTCATTCCAAGCTCCCACACGAGAGCCGTTCAATAAGTAATGCAACACATTTCTTTTTCTCGGTCAACTTTTGGTTCAAAATGGTTCAAATGGCTCTGAGCACTATGGGACTTAACTTCTGAGGTAATCAGTCCCCTATAACTTAGAACTACTTAAACCTAACTAACCTAAGAACATCACACGCATAGATGCCCGAGGCAGGATTCGAACCTGCGACCGTAGCAGTCGCGCGGTTCCGGACTGAAGCGCCTAGAACCACTCGGCCACCGCGGCGGGCCAACTTTGGTTGAAAAAATGCGGAATCTGTTGTGGGATATCGCACGATACATTGCCGCTTCAGCTCCTATAGCTTAATGACTTTCCGATAGATAGCTGCGTTGTACGTAGCTTTCAGAATTGCATCTGTAACGGAGGCGTGTTCGAGCAGAAAGCTGTCACTGAGTATGAATGACGTAAGTATTAGTGTTAGGGGTGTTGAGAAACAGCTAAGGTCGTTGCAATTTAACAAAGTTCCAGAACCCGATGGAATCCGTTATCAGATTCCATACAGAGGTAGCCCCTCTGCTAACTGTAATCTATGGTAGATACTTCGAACAAACAACCGAGCCCAGTTCTTGGGAAAAAGCACTGGTCACACAAGTCTACTATAAGGGTGGTAGAAGTGATCCACAAAACTACCACCCAATATCGCTGACATTGATTTGCTGTAGAATCTTAGAACACATTATGAGCCCCAACATGATGAGATATCTTGAAGAAAATGATCTGCTCAAAGCCAATCCACATCACGTACTGAAGCTTTGGATCAAGGCAGTTAGGTAGATGCAGTATTTCTTGATTTCCGAAAAGCATTTCACACATACCACACCTACGCTTATTGTCAAAGCTACGGTCATATGGGGTATCAAGTTAAATTTGTAACTGGACTGATGTTATCTTGGATGGAAACTCATCGTCAGATCTAGAAGTAGTTTCAGGTTTCCCCCAGGGAAGTGCGTTCGGACCCTTGCTGTTCGTGCTATACGTTAATGACCTTGCAGACAGTGTTAACAGTAATTTCATACCTTTTGCAAATGGTGCCGTTATCAATCATGAAGTACTGTCTGTAAGAAACTGCATAAATATTCAGTTATATCTCGATAAGTTTTTTAAGTGGGACAAAGTTTGGCACCTTGCTTTAATTTTGAGAAATGCAAAACTGTGCTCTTTACAAAAATAAAACAAGTATTATGGTATGACTATAATGTCAATGAGTGACAAATGGAATCGGCCTAGCTGTAACGCTTTTTAGGGATATGAAATGGAAAGATTACACAGGCACAGTTGTGGCTACGGCGGGTAGTGGACTTCGGTCTATTGTTAGAACACTGGGAAGTGCAATCAGTCTACAAAGGAGATCGCTTAAAACTCACTCGTGCTGCCGGTTTTAGAATATTGGTCAAGTGTGTGGGACTAACAGGGGACTTCAACATATGCAGAAAAGGGCAGCAGGAATGGTCACAAGGAGAGTGGCACACATGTACTAAAGAAGCTGGACTGGCAGACTCTTGAAGATAGCCGTAAACTGTACAGAGAAAGTCTATCAAAAAGGTTTCAAGAACCAGCTTTAAATTATGATTCTAGGATTATACTACAGTACCATACGTATCGCTCACAGTAATCATGGTGGTAAGACTGGAATAATTACTGCAAGCACACAGGCATGAAACCAATCAATTTCCTGCGCTCCATACGTGAATCGAACGGGAAGAAACCCTAATAACTGGTTCAGTGAGATGTACCCTCTGCCATGCACCTGGCGGTGGTTTGCAAAGTATAGATGTAGATGTAGACGCCTACCTGAACTCCCCCCCCCTCCCCCTATAACCACCCGCGCCCCTCCCCACAGAACACAGCCGACAGCATTTCCGATCCGTACAGTCGCCACAATGACTCTCCATTTTCTTTTACTTTGCTTACTACGGCCTATATTCGAATCTCTGGGCGGTGTGTAGGTGAGATCGAGAAAAACCTGCCCACCTAACATTTACAAGTAATTTTTGAGGTCCCAGCGGTATAAACACATTTTTGAAAATTTTGGTACTGTTTATTCCGATATATTTCTAGTACAATTTGCAAATGAAGATAACATTAAAAACATGTTTAGGTTGTTGTATCAGTGAACTAAGGACACGTATTACAGGTAAGCCGGGCTTCATCGCCCTCACTGTCTCCGCGAGCACACGAGCTGTGAGCCCACTGCGTGCACTTCTGACAGGCAACCCACATCTCAGTTGAAGCGGAACATAATTCCTTGCAATATTTACGTGCTGCATCTTCGTGGTCTTCGGATGTTTCTTTTTCTGAAGAGTCAATTTCTTCTTCTTTTATCTTCCTCTTATTTAATTGAAGACCATTACCTTTAACTTCCTTCTTCTCTTCTGTAACTAGCAGCCTCATCTTTGCTCTTTGACCGTTATTTGCGATGCATTCATGTACGGAGATGATGTGACGATAGCTGTTTTACCTCTCTTTCTTGAGACTCGGTTCTGGCCTGGTGTAACAACGAGTATTAGTGTAACATTTTCTGGGCTAATAGTAGGGAAGCTTGACTCAGTGGAGTTACTGATAGATACGTGTTTTTCGTGGACCAATTTTTTGTGTCCGTTTTCCGTACATAATGACTTACCATCCGTAAACGGGAAAGGCAAAACATGCGTCAGAATCCGTTAGATGCAGAATAAATGGCTACCGGGTCTGCACGGACTATACCAGTAAACCATCCGCCCTAAACGAAAATCTATTGAGATAATATAACCATAAACGATTTTCCGTAAATTGCGTTCTATAAAAATATAGCTAAGAATATGTTCATTTAGGTAAATTAAATGTTGATTTTGAAGGAAAAACTACGACTGACTTACCGTAAGTAGAAACAGTCCGTAAGTTACGATTGAACAGCGAACTTACTTACTTTTATAGGAAGACAATATAACTGGCGCGCAACAAGCAGCAACCTTAGTAAACCATAACAGATACTTCGTTTGGTAAACGCTTGTCGCTCTGAGTGCCCTCTAGCGATTGATAGTAGGAAAAGGAAGGGAATGAAAAAGAGTAGCAGAATATGGACTATGCGCATGAAATGAAACAGGAAAAGCCGAGTTACAGCATTTTGCACTGAGCATAATTTATTCACCGCAAACACTTGCTTTAACAATCATGAAAGATGGCTGTATTCATGGAAGAGACCTGGGGATCCTGGAGGCTTTCATATCATGTAACGGTGAGACAGGAATTTTGAAACTAAAGCTTAGACTGTAACAGCTTTCCAAAGTCAAACGTGGACTCTGAGCAAAATTCATTAGTTATAAACAGCAGAATAAAACTGAACAACTTAAAAAATGGTTAAAATAGAAGCAAAACGATTATTAATACGATATGAAAATTAAAGAGACTCAGAGAATCATCTGTATGATTATCAAGAGCTCAGATGCCAAGCCAGTGCTAAGCAAAGAACGGAAACGTGAAAGATCAAAGAAATATTTATGGAATCTCTGCAGGGGAAACAAACTGAGGACAAGAGTAAGTCGGTTAAACCGAGATGGGAGATGCAATACTGCGAGAAGAATGCGACAGAGCATTAAAATAGCTAATTAGCAAACGAGGCCCCTAGACTAAACACAGTTCCCTCAGAATTATTGAGGTTCTTGGAAGAGTCAGCCTAGTCAGAAACATTCCCTCTGGTGTGGAAGTCATATGAGATAGATATTACAGTGCAATAATACAATTTCCATAGAAGGCAGGTGCTGATAAATATGAATACCACCGCGCTATCAGCGTAATGAGTGGTGGTGCCAAATGTTGTCACAAATGATTTACAGAGTAATGGAGAAACTGGTAGAAACCGACTTCGGCGATGATCACTTTGGGTTCTCAAGAAGTATAGCAACACGCTGGACAATACTGACGCTATGTCTTTTCTTAAAAGATTGAGTGAAGAACGGCAAACATTCATGAAGCATCTGTAGATTTATAGAAAGCTATCGACAATATTGACTGGAATAGTCTCTTTGAAATTTTGAAGGTAGTAGGGGTACATATCAACGAGTGAAATGTAATCTGGAAATTGTACATAAACCAGACGGTAGTGAAAGAGGAACTGTGGCCGAGAAGGTAGTGAGGTTTGTAACCTACATCAGTGTTATTCAATCTGGACTCTGAGCAAGCAGCCAAAAAAAAAAAAAAAAAAAAAAAAAAAAAAAAAAAAAAAAAAATTTGGAAAGGGAAATAATGTAATAATGTTCAAAGGGAAGAAATAAAAACTTTGAAGTTCGTAGATGACATGACAGATTTGTTAGAGGCGGAATAGGACCTGGAAGATCAGTCGAATGGAATGGATCCCGTCTTGGAAACAAATTACGACATCAGTATCAACAAAAGTAATCCAAGATTAGTGCAGCGTGGTCAGATTAAATGAGACGCTAAAATTCGAAACGAGTTTTGCTGTTTGTTTGCGTAACTGATGAAGGCCGCCATAGAGAGCAAATGAAATGCTGCTTGGCAATAGCAAGAAGATCATTCCTGAAAGAGGGAAATTTGTTAACATCTAGTATCAATTTAAGTGTTAGGAAGTCTTTTCTGAAGGTATTTGTCTGGAGTGTATCTTTCTACGAAAATGAAAAGTGGACGAAGAGCAGATGAGATAAGAAGGGAAGTGAAGCTTGTGGAACGTGGTTCTACAGAAAAATGCTGATGGTTAAATGGGTAGAACGAATAACTGACGAGGAGGTACGGAATTAAAGTGGGAAGGAAAGAAAATACTGGCACAATATGATAGTATGACGTAATTGGTTGTTAGGATACATCGTGAAGCCTGGAGATATAATCTATTTCGAAATGGAGAGTGAAGGGGAGAAATTGCAGAGGGTCACCTAGGCATGAACACAGTAGTCAAGTCAAATGGATGTATGTTGCGAAGATTTTCAACGATGAGAAGGTTTTCTCAGAGTAGACCAGCGTGGAGAGGTGCTTCAGACCAGTCCTAGGGCTGGAGTCCAGAACAACACGGAGCAACGTGCGTTCCATGCCACCTTTCGGAACGCTGTTTCAATTCGGTGGTCACACGAACTTATTCTTATGCCTCAGTGCACAATCTCACAGTTTAGATTTTCCTTGTTACTACAGTATTGTACTGCCGGTATTCAGAGATTTTATTATTTCACCTGCTACGTATTTTTGTAGACGTCGATATGTTCTACATATAGTGGCAGATCGTCTTTTCTGAATACTAAAAATGAGAACGTCGGTTAGATTCAAATCATTGCAGAAAGGCTCGGAACGGTGGTCGGGGATGGGGAAAAAGCGGACGTGTTACGCTCATGATAGTCTTGTCTCATCTACCCTGTGTGGTGTGAGTACTCGAGTCAGTCTAGTCTCATCCTGTCTGTGAGTGGGTGCTTACGCTAGTTAACTCCCACTTTCTCTGTACGAGAGACACATGTCAGAGATTGGGGAGTAACCTTGAGCTTCTTCCTGAGTATCGAGTCTCAGAGAGTTTTCTCAGTATGGTTCTCTAGATCTGCAATGTTGTTGCTCCAGTGTTAAGTGTTATACAGAAGATACATCATAAGCTATGAAACCTTCACCGCCAAGTAACAAACAGTTTATCTTATAGATATGAGTACGCTTACTCGTCTATTTCCACTGAAATTTATTTTATTTTTTAGCTTAATATGTTTCACGTTAGATATATGGGCGTAGGCAAACACTATTAGCTATTTACTTAGTTGCACCTTATTTTCCATTTGCATTTGGGTTGCAGCATTTCATGCCAACCGCCACCCCTTCCCCCACTCTCTCTCTCTCTCTCTCTCTCTCTCTCTCTCTCTCTCTCTCTCTCTCTCTCTCTCTCGGTCGGATACCCTTCTCCGAAGGTCTGATTGCTTTATAAGTTAGTTAACATTCAAGACGCGAAGCCCTACCTAGTCATTATTTTGGTTTTCTTACTTTCGAATTATTCATCCCAGGGCTAAGCCAAAAGTCAAAATAAACAATAACTCAAAATAAATTTGATTCTGAAATTTAGCTACATAAACACACAACGTTTTGTAAGGGATATACTGTTTACCTTCCATTCGTTTGAGGCATGTAAGTGACAAAATATTTTCAATCAGCGGCTGTGTATACCCTCGACAATTTGTGTAGTGCATGACTTCATATACGTCGGCCGGAGTGGCCGAGCGGTTCTAGGTGCTATAGTTTGGAACCGCGCGACGGCTACGGTCGCAGGTTCGAATCCTGCCTCCGGCATGGATGTGTGTGATGTCCTTAGGTTAGGTTTAAGTAGTTTTAAGTTCTAGGGGACTGATGACCTCTGAAGTTAAGTCCCATAGTGCTCAGAGACATTTGAACCATTTGACTTCATATACAATACTAAGGTAAGGCCGGCTACACAGTGGAGCTTCTTCTTGAGTATCGAGTCTCTCTACAGTGGTGTTGAAACTGTCATTGTAGGGAAGCTGGGAAGAAGCAAAAATTATTGGCGAACAAGTTAACACAGTGTGAAGAGGATTTACTTAACTTGTATGTCTCCAGCTGCATGAAGACTCATTACAAATAATGCAGCAAGACAAACAACCCAATTGTCAGGGTCTACGAGGAAGTGGCTCCCTGCACTGCAGCACAAACTCTGCTCTCTGAGCTCCTACTAGGTGGCGTTTGCGTTGCGTCACATATAGAAGAGACTGTGTGCGCTCTGTCGCTGCTGCCAGCAGTCCAGTACCGCAGTAGCTGGGGCCGCTCGCTGAACCGAGCCGCCAGAGGGCTGGCTCAGCGAGCGTGCTCCACTGGACGCCCCACGACTCCTGTCAACCTCTGGTGGGAACCTGCAAATCCGTTGCCAACTCTACGATGCCCATCAGGTGGTATTGACACGTGATATGATGTTACGCAAATCATACCCAAGTGGATTTATACTGAATTTGCACGAGGTGTGTAAAGCGATCTTAATAAGGCCCTGGTATAAAAACTACATTGGGAATCTAGCCTCCGATAAAATTAAGGCCTTAAACTGATTGATCAAAGTTACCCTTTAAAAATAACGATGGAACAGTGTTATGATGAGTGTGACTGTCTAACAGATAAATACAATCCAAGGTATTTCCAATCACATTTATTTTCTTTAAATGGAAAACAAAATAGATCAATAATTACTACAAGTAACAGTCATGTATGTTAACATAAACCAAACATGTAAATATACCCACTGGGTGTAGTGTGATGTCCTTAGGTTAGTTAGGTTTAAGTAGTTCTACGTTCTAGGGGACTCATAACCATAGATGTTATGTCCCATAGTGCTCAGAGCCATTTGAACCATTTTGTAAATATACCCCTCATTTCATACAAGTGTTGGTAAGAACCTAGTACAAAGGACACTACTTAGAATTTGGTGTGCTTCTCTACTATGAGAAGAGGGGGCAAAGAGAAATGGTGCAATGTGTAACTTCGATAAACAAGTGGGTAATCAGATGTAATACCTTGATGTTACCTAAGCAGGCAAAGCTGTTCTACAGAATCCACCGCTGAGTTTGGAGGCCGGTCGAAGAGCGTGCGGGAATAAATCTGTTTTTCCGTGTGGTTGGATAGGTGAAAATGCGAATGAAGTTACTGTGCAGCAATGCAGCCAAAGTAAGCAACCGGTTCCTGCTGGGGCCAGGAAGCAACTCCCGTCCAAATTCTCTTCTGCCCCGCGCCTGGCGAGCGGCCGCGCTGCTGTGCCAGAACGCAGTCAATCATCGCCGATGAACAAAGCTTTCGCCAATCTTGACATAACAACCAATTCGTCTTGACTCCCACACTGTACTCTGTCAACAAGGCACCAATACCATTTCTTCCAACCAGTTTCCTATGATGACTACAAATGTGTGCTGATGTAACAACCAGGTTAGCCTCCGCCAGGACTTTGGCAGGAAGCTTCTAGCAATGGGAACCAACAAAATGCGCTAACTCGGGTGTGATGTGTGGCGCTATTCTGTCAGCTATCCCGTGGAGCTCAGTGACCAAAACGTCCCAAACAATATCAGAGCCGTGGCACCGAGCTGGCGCGTTCCTGGGCAAAACATGAGCATTTCGCGAGAAAAATACCCACAACCATTGTAAAAGTAGCGAGCGTCTGTCGCTCCGGACCTGAGACCCAGCGTCAGAAGAGAAAGATTCCAGTCATGGGTCGCAACTCCATCCACAATTCCCAGTGACCGGATGTCCCCTCACCTCCTGCCACTATGGGCGGCTGGCCTCCTCCCAGCCCGAAAGTTTCCGCCCTTCTCCTACATGAAATGAACAGAATTATGATATACATGCTTCCTCCTCCCAATCACGTTCATGCCTGCACATAGCATCGTATTACCTGCTTTGCATGATAGTGTAATTCCATAGAGTAATGACATGAATTTGCATACAATGAAATTAATTTGCATGTAAGCAAATGTAGATTTTAGGAATGATAGACATGCTGAACTGGTGGCCCTTAATAAGCGTATAAAGACGCAAGAGGACCCAACACCTTTCATTTCCCCGCCGCTCGCAGTACGATTTTTAGAATGTGTATGCCTCACTTTATAAATGTGGATAGTGTGGCACAACGACAACAAAAACACACTTAACTCGAACACGCCTGAAGGAACTGAAGGAAGCAGTTGAATTAGACAACACAGAGACGTCACTTGGGACACCACACTTATTCACTCAGTTTATCGCTCACATTCGAACTCGACTCAATGCTACTGCCCAAGATATTTGAAGTGAGTGTTCCAGGTTGTGCTGGGGTCTTTACAATTAATTTGCATTAGTAACAAATTACAATAATCAAAACGCCTACTTGTGCCAATAAGAAAACAGCACAGGCGTTCATAATGATAAAAATGGTGGAGACCAACACACAGTCCTGTTGTATCTCCGACTGTGTTGTACACACAGTGTATAATCCATGAGAGTTGACCTAATGCCCAGTCATGTTCATTTATTCGAAAACCATGTTTAGAGAGAGAGTCAAACTCCAGACATATACATCATAAACGTAGAGCAATGCGCCACAATAAAATGCAAACTAGTGGAAAGCAACCTAGCTCAAAGTTAATAGAGGATGATGTACATAGAGGTGATGATCATCACAGAAAAGAGTATATAATATGACTGAGCTGACATCAAGATCACATAATAATGAGTGTGAAGGTCACCCTATAGATAGAAACATTGATTATCAGTGTATTTCATGAAGATTGTACAGAAAGAAAAGCTGTATAAACATTAAATCAATAAAAGAATGCCGAATTTATAAGGCGAAAAACATCAAAATTCGCTGTTCATTAAATAATGGTAAACCGTCTGTAATTGAGAAAAAAATTCTAGTATGAATGAAGTAAAGAAATCCAATTTAGAATTGTATTTGCCTATTAGAACATTCAAAGAGATTATCAGCAAAACGGAATTGAATTTATCCTTACGACATATGCTTATAAAAATTTTAAATATATCTAAACAGTAAGAGATAAAATGTACATGAAGAATGTGTTGTTGCAAAGAGAAAAATGTTGAATTGATCAGTGAAAGATATGCTAGAGAACATAATACAATAAAAGTGTCCCATCGGAGATTGTACAAATGTGTGAAAATACCTGTTAGTTGAAACTGGGTTGTATTTGAGGCATCGCACCAAATATCTACCATAATGACCGTAATGTAAAGGAAGTTCCACACACATACCTCAATGCAAAACATTTATCACAAACATTCTCTTAAGTGTAGTGTTGTTTCTCCATGTAAAACGGGGTGAGATCCTGTCGAGGCTATGGCGAGAGAGGGAAAGAAGATCGGAAATGGCGCGCACCACATCCACTCTCCAACAGCTCTTTCACGGCGTTACATTGTGAAACATGTGGCCACTACTGCTTTGGTTAGTTTCGTCTGTGATGCATGATGATCTGAGCATTCCGGGTGTACCTTGGTCAGCTCCATTGCATGGGCATTGATTCCACCAGTTCAGTTTACTTCCATGAGCCAGTTGCCATCACGTGCGTGGGTTGTACCTCGAACACTGACCCATGCCAGCGTCACTGGACAGCAATTTGTGTCAGTGGATACAGATGGCTTACACCTAGTGATGCCACGTTGACCCTTCTTGTCTGCCTCCCATGGGAAGAGGAGGAGTTCTGCAGTGCTGTTGTGTGCCCACCCGCAGATGGACGGTCTCGACGCCATCGTGTCTGAGACCTCTGTTTGCCACACCTTATGACCTGCAGCAAAACTTGTCATTGCCAGGGAGTACGTCACCTAGGCTGCTCGGGGAATGTCTCTGGTCTCGAGCTGCACATCAGTTACCTGCTCATCTATTCTCTCCCTCCTCTTCACTCGTCTGCTGATCAAACTACCGTTCGGAATTACCACGCATAAAAAAATCGACGTGCAAGTAATTAAATATAACATGCTTTTATAATTGTCCTAACATAAGTTAAATAATCTTTCATTGTGTTTCTTTTTGCTTATAAGTAATTGTGGTTTTCTGTGCAGATGATGAATAATTGTGCCCGTCCCCCATTTTTACGTGTGTGTGTGTGCCGCCGTCAAGCTCTTTCTGCTCTATTCTTCACTTCCGTTCCGTGAGGACAGCACCACTGAAAATAGTCAACATGTCTCCCAAACAGTGGTAAATACTTCATAATGGACATCGGTCGTCACCTTCATCGACAGGATCGAAATTATAAGCGATTATGCGTACTTGATTGATGTGCACGAACTGCACTACTGGCCATTAAAATGGCTACACCAAGAAGAAATGCAGATGATAAACGGGTATTCATTGGACAAATATATTATACTAGAACTGACATGTGATGACATTTTCACGCAATTTGGATTCATAAATCTAGAGAAATCAGTACCCAGAACAACCATTTCTGGCCGTAATAACGGCCTTGATACGCCTGGGTATTGAGTCAAACAAAGCTTGGATGGCGTGTACTGGTACAGCTGCCCACGCAGCTTCAACACGATACCACAGTTCATCAAGAGTAGTGACTGGCGTATTGTGACGAGCCAGCTGCTCGGCCACCATTGACTAGATGTTTTCAATTGGTGAAAGATCTGGAGAATGTGCAGGCCAGGGCATCAGTCGAACATTTTTTGACTCCAGAAAGGCCCGTACAGGACCTGCAACATGCGGTCGTGCATTATCCTGCTGAAATGTAGGATTTCGCAGGGATCGAATGAAGGATAGAGCCACGGATCGTAACGCATCTGCAATGTAACGTCCACTGCTCAAAGTGCCGTCAGTGCGAACAAGAGATGACCGAGACGTGCAACCGATGACATCCCATACCAGCACGCCGGGTGATACGCCAGTATGGAAATGACGAATACACTCTTCCAATGTGCGTTCACCGCGATGTCGCCAAACACGGATGCGACCATCACGATGCTGTGAACAGAACCTGGATTCATCCGATCCATTCGTACACCCAGCTTCATCGTTGAGTACACCATCGCAGGCGCTCCTCTCTGTGATGCAGCATCAGGCGTAACCGCAGCCTAGGTCTCCGAGCTGACAGTCCATGTTGCTGCAAACGTCGTCGAACTGTTCGTGCAGATGGTTGTTGTATTGCAAACGTCCTCATCTGTTGACTGGGGGATCGAGACGTGGCTGCACGATCCGTTACAGCCATGCGCATAAGATGCCTGTCATCTCGACTGCTAGTGATACGAGGCCGTAGAGATCCAGCACGGCGTTCCGTATTACCCTCCTGAATCCCCCGATTCTATAGTCTGCTAACAGTCATTGGTTCTCGACCAACGCGAGCAGCAATGTCGCGATACGATAAACCGCAATCGCGATAGGCTACAATCCGACCTTTATCAAAATCGGTAACCTGATATTACACGTTTCTCCTCCTTATACGTGGCATCACAACAACGTTTCATCAGCCAACACCGCTCAACTGCTGTTGTGTATGAGAAATCGGTTGGAAACTTTCCTGGTGTCAGTACATTGTGGGTGTCGCCACCGGCGCCGACCTTGTGTGAATGCTCTGAAAGGATATTCATTTGCATATCACAGCATTTTCTTCCTGTCGGTTAAATTTCGCGTCTGTAGCACGTCATCTTCGTGATGTAGCAATTTTAATGGCCAGTAGTGTATATACTTTTCAATCCCTGTTACTGATCAGCTTGCCGCGCCCGTTGTGCTGCCGCGACAGTGGGGAGTTTCCTCGTAAGATGGAGTATAACCCGTTTGGTTTCTATAAGTTATGAGTCTATCTGCGGTCTGCATTCTGCCGATCAGAATTTCTCTGAAATTAATAGGAATATCAGGTAGACCTTATTATAGATCCAGTGCACACGAAATTTTCGAAACCTACAAGTCAGTAAAGAAGGAGTGAGTTGATGAAGTCACAGTTCTGGTAGCAACTACGACGAGCGTCGGCTCTATGGTCCATTTAACACCTAAGTATCCGACTGTTTGACGTGGCGCACCAGAAACTGGCGACGCCTCACGTTCCTGTTTAAAGGAACTCCCGATGATCTTTGGACTTGTCGCGAGGGTGGACACTGTGGCCATCTCAGCATCTTAAGCACATAAAAAATATTCCTTTGCGGATTTTTGCACTAATGCTCGGCCGTATTCATCCGAAACAAAACTAGAAGAGCGTCACGCTACCTACGCGGGCACCAATCTCTTGTCCATTTACAGTCTCACATAGAACCATCCCAGTACTTAACCAAAGCTTCTGTCCAAACCAAAGACAATTATACTAAAAACACGATAGTCCACAGTAAATGGGAAGATGTCGATCCCTACTGAGCAGGCAGATAACGAACACAACAGAAAACGACTACTTGGAGATCCTATCCTGACACATTCACGAATACAGCCTATCCAGGGACGGTGTCTGATGCACAACTGTCATCCAAAAAAAAGCAGTCAAAATGAGACCTAGAGAATCACACAAAACAACAAAACAAGTGGTTTACAAGAGACTATCCCACATACATAAATAAACTTTCACAAAAATGCCTGTTGCGCAGAACTGTCACTGTTGGCAGGTGATTCACTCTCTGTGGTGCCCGATTCAACACATTGTGGAAATCTTTAAAGAACATATCCCTTGTTCCGTGTATCCTGCAGAGGTTCCCCAACTCTTTGGTACCCATTCCGCCAAGTTGGAGCTCGGATGGTGGGAGGAAATGAAAAGCGGCATCTTTTATGTCTCCTCATCGTATCTTTCCACAACGAAGTCCAGCACTTCTGACCGTTGTCGGAGACCATCTTATTGATATGTCTCACTTGTGAAAGGAAATCGTTTAGAAATGCTCTTCTAAGGGTCAGCTCTGTTACCCTCTTTAGTGGTGTTAAAGTGACGAATTTTGACATCAGTTCGACGAATAGTGAGATGAAGCAATTTGCGGGGTAGTATGGGGTAACATTGGGTATCGAGGAGCCTGCATATTTGTCGTGGTGTGCTTAGCTTTCTGTCACTCCTTTCATACTGACACTATGCTGTGTTTTATTTGTTACATACTGCTGAAATGGCCGATCGCCCTTAATTTCAGAAAGCACTTTCTCGCACCAAAGTGACCATAACTGAAGTGGACGTGCCAGATAATACTGGCAGTCAGGTGTCCCGACACACACAGACGACGGAATCATCCACATTGCTCCTATGGAATAAAATCCCTTGCGAAGGTCGATAGGGTTGTCTGATTTCAGCCTCTCTGGCCTTTCCACTTATGCTTTATCTTGACTATTCCTGGGTCCGTATTTTTCTCGTTTCTTACGTCCCTCATTGTCAATGTTACATAATTTTCTAACGAAAACATTCTAGTGCAGCAGAAACAGATTCCTCCGAGTTCTTCATCGGTGCTGTCAATGAAGCCAATTGACGGTCGTGGCAAGGCGTCAGCAATTACATTCCTACCGTAGAGTAACTTCAGTCACAGTTTCACTTGTCTGGCCACCTGAACAAACAATTAGATTTTTTCGCGTATGCACTTCGATCAGCCTCCGAGATGGAGCCCTTCTGCATGCAGTGGCCGACCACGAGCAGCAGCCGTCGTTAGCCACGCCGCCTTGCACCATGCAGTCGCTAATACAGGGTGTTACAAAAAGGTACGGCCAAACTTTCAGGAAACATTCCTCACACACACATAAAGAAAAGATGTTATGTGGACGTGTGTCCGGAAACGCTTAATTTCCATGTTACAGCTCATTTTAGTTTCGTCAGTATGTACTGTACTTCCTCGATTCACCGCCAGTTGTCCCAATTGAAGAATGGTAATGTCGACTACGGTGCTTGTGTTGACATGCGACTCATTGCTCTACAGTACTAGCATCAAGCACATCAGTACGTAGCGTCAACAGGTCAGTGTTCATCACAAACGTGGTTTTGCAGTCAGTGCAATGTTTACAAATGCGGAGTTGGCAGATGCCCATTTCATGTATGAATTAGCACGGGGCAACAGCCGTGGCGCGCTACGTTTGTATCGAGACAGATTTCCAGAACGAAGGTGTCCCGACAGGAAGACGTTCGAAGCAATTGATCGGGTTCTTAGGGAGCACGGAACATACCAGACGATGACTCGCGACTGGGGAGACCTATAACGACGAGGACACCTGCAATGGACGAGGCAATTCTTCGTGCAGTTGACGGTAACCCTAATGTCGGCGTCAGAGAAGTTTCTGCTGTACAAGATAACGTTGACCACGTCACCGTATGGAGAGTGCTACAGGAGAACCAGTTGTTTCCGTACCATGTACAGCGTGTGCAGGCACTATCAGCAGCTGATTGGCCTCCACGGGTACACTTCTGCGAATGGTTCATCCAACAATGTGTCAATCCTCATTTTAGTGCAAATGTTCTCTTTACGGATGAGGCTTCATTCCCACGTGATCAAATTGCAAATTTTTACAATCAACATGTGTGGCCTGACAAGAATCCGCACGCAATTATGCAATCACGTCATCAACACAGATTTTCTGTGAACGTTTGGGCAGGCGTTATTGGTGATGCCTTGATTGGTCCCCATGTTCTTCCTCCTACGCTCAGTGGAGCACGTTATCGTGATTTCATACGGGATACTCCACCTGTGCTGCTAGAACATGTGCCTTTAGAAGTACGACACAACAAGTGGTTCATGCACGATGAAGCTCCTGCACATTTCAGTCGAAGTGTTCGTACGCTTCTCAACAACAGAATCGGTGTCCGATGGATTGGTATGGGCGGACCAATTCCATGGCCTCCACGCTCTTCTGACCTCAACCCTCTTGACTTTCATTTATGGGGACATTTGAAAGCTCTTGTCTACGCAACCTGGGTACCAAATGTAAAGAGTCTTCGTGCTCGTATTATGGACGGCTGTGATACAATACGCCATTCTCCAGGGCTGCATCAGCGCATCTGAGATTCCATGCGACGGAGGGTGGATGCATGTATCCTCGCTAACGGAGGACATCTTGAACATTTCCTGTAACAAAGTGTTTGAAGCCAAGCTGGTGCGTTCTGTTGCTGTGTGTTCCCATTCCGTGATTAATTTTATCTGAAGAGAAATAATAAAATGAGCTCTAACATGGATAGTAAGCGTTCCACATAATATATTTTCTTTCTTTGTGTGTGAGGAATGTTTCCTGAAAGATTGGCCGTACATTTTTGCAACACCCTGTATATGCAGGTCCGGCTTGTAGGGTTCCAGTGGATATCTCAGCTGGCAGCAATTCGAACTGAGGTTTCTCAGCAGTGGCATCTGAAGAACCCCTTTGCCTGCTTTTCTGATGTCATGGTATTGCATCCGATTACCCACTTTTTCATCGATAGGATTGCACCTTTTCTCTTTGCTCCCTCTCCCCATATTAGAGAAACATGCTGTATTCTGTGCAGTGCTGTTTGTATTAGACTCTTTCCCTGCACCAGTAACAAACGAGGAATATTTATATGTTTAATTTATGTTAATGTACATGAATGTTGCTTGTAAAAAATATAGATAAATTTTGTGTTCCATTTAAAGAAAATAAATGTAATTGTAAATTTCTTGGACTGCATTAATCTGATAAACAGTCACCCTGACTAAAATCGTTTCCCATCATCATTTTTGTAGGGGAACTTCGATCAGTTAATTTAATGAATAAATTATGTGAGAGGCTAGGAACCTCAGAGAGGATTTGTGTCAGTGCTGTTATAAAATCGCTTTACACACTCTGTGCAGGTTCACTAAAAGCCACTTCTGTGTAATTTGTATAATGTAGTGATTTTTCCCCCCAACTTGCACATCAGTTTAGGGTCTCACAGCTAGATTTCCATGTTGGCGACCCTGCCAGGATTAGTACCCAACAGCAATACCACTTCGTTTCGTTTCCTCTTCCTTATCAGTTAACTGAATTGTTTTGTATATCTATGCTAGGTTTAAGTTGGTAGTGCGTATGTCCTAAATCTTATGTTTTCTTTATCTTTTATTTACGGACTTATCTTCCATGGTGACTCAAACTTTTGTGTTTACTGCAACACATACGCCACTGTTGTAAAGACCATCGTTAAATTGTGTTAGATTTCTTTTTCTATAGATGTTATTTTATTAGGGTGAAGTTTCTTTGTTTCCTGCCCCCAGAGGAGAATGGTAGATTATTAGATATGTTATTGCTTGAATTAATGCTGGTGTTGTAATGTTATTCAGTTTTGAGTGCTGACAAGGAGTAAGGAGTGGTTGTTACGGGACGCGAATCGTAGAAATTCTAATTACATGATGGAGCAATTTGACGGCAGGGACGGCGACTTTTTGGGGGAGGAGGTGGTGTTCGAGAACAGAGAGCAGACAGGTCCACAAGCAAGTGTTTTTCACCATTCCGAGATTAATCATGAACAGCGAACACACTCCATTCAGGATAATGTCGAGTCTGTTAATCCATATCGTAGGGAGCATGTCGAAGCATTTGTAACAATTGGGAACCTGTTGCAATAGACTACAAATCGGACAGTCGATGCCAGCATAACGGGGTGCTAGAATCTGGAACTGCATGTCGTGTTACCATTATGGCATGTTAATCATTTCATGGTGCTAGAGAGATGTAGAGAAAAAGAGAGGAAACAGATAAAAGAAAGAAAGAAGCACAAAAAACGAGGGATGAGAAGTTCGAAGAATTTTGTAAGAAAATTCTTGAGGCAGAGGAAAAGAGGAATGCGAAAGAGCAGAGGAGGGAGGAGGCTTAAAAGACATGTGGTGAAAATTTAAGGAAATGACGAAGCGTATTTTCCACTGAAATTGGTGAATTCAGGATAAATGCTGTTGACAATTGCAAAAACATGTCCAGAAATAAAACATACAGCAAAACTAGACTATTATATAGCTAAATTAGGAGCGGCAGGAGGCAGGAAGATAGCTATCTCTGTAGCAGGAAGAGCTAAGCACGCGACAAACAGCAACCAGAACACAAAGAACTTCTTCAGTCACATAAGAGAAGTCGTGCCCGAGCACATCTCGAATAAAGTCGTAAGAAATAGATGACCGAATGGCTCACTCTGAGCAAGTGTTCAAAACGGGCACTGTAAGGGAAAATGTACAAGAGCCTGTACGGTTATGTGGGCTGCCATCGGGTTCAGGTTTAAGCGGTGGCCCACACAGAGAAGCGATAACTGTGCGCTCGGAGATGAATCCTAGGTGGATGCCGAGAAGCAAAACCTGACACCTGTAGCGGTAATTCGGGTCTGTACTCTGGTCGCTGTAGACATTATTTAGCACATCACGTCGAACCTCTTCAGATATCGGAGTCCATGAGAGATTCAAGAATGAAAGGAACCCATTCGGACACATTCAGTCACAAACATTTCCTGTCCGTCCTGAAATTTCAGAACTTCAAAAACTTTGGAACTAGTTTACCTGCAAAGTACTGGCTCATACAATTTAGGAACTCACTCCTCTATTTATGGCCACTTAATGCGAAGCTGAAATTTATTTGTGCTCACCTGAAGGGTGTCGCTGTGGAAAAAAAGAGAGCTAGTGCAACATACTGCTGTCCCTTCGAGGAATTTACAGACACGTTTCTCACCGCATACTGGTCACCAAAAATGCTAGAAATAATGTTGTGGCCAGATCTAGACGTATCCAACACATTGGTTAGAAAATATCAGTTATTAGACTCCGCGTGTAGCGACTTTGAAATTATTCGCTGTTGTTTCAGCAATCTCTCTCCCCCCCCCCCCCCCCCTACTATCACAAATGTTAGTTATAACAGATGTCGACAACACTGAATCGTTTATATGTTTGTTGTCCGTACTGAAACATGTATTTGACAAACGAATTGCAAGGGAATGAGGAAGGACAAACGAAGGAAATAATCAGAAACCCTGCAAAAATAATGAAAAGGGAAACGAGCGAAACAAACTGGAATGTGCACGAAAGGAAAGAGTAGCGCAACCAGACCACAGAAATTATGGGTACCATGGCGAAGGAGCTGAGAATGCCTGTAGGTTTGATAGAAACTGTGCGAACAAGGGTATAGCCAGCAGAGAGACAATCGATGACGCGGACAGAACGATAATAATAACAACGGGCGTCTGTACCTGTCCAGTCGACTACAGCAGTCAAGTGAGTCATAGTGACGCCAGAAACCTGCGGAATGGTTCAAAATGCCTCCTTATCGAGATTTGGTCGGAGCTATGTAAATGTAATAGGTTTCGAAGGTATGTACGAAGTGCTTAAGGACGAAAAAGGGGCAGCCAGCAAGGAGGATCTGCACCCAGTAGTTGCAGTTACAATAGAGAACGCTGAGTTGCACAGTATTATTGATAGCGGGAGCATAATTACCACCATCTCACAACAGGCGTTGCGTCTATGTGCGGCATTTTCTGAGGGGGCGCCAAGCAATTCTCGACCTGGAAAGGGTCTGCTTACTCACTATAAGGAAACCGAGATGACTATATAATTTGGCGAACAAGCTATTCGAGCTGATAGTCTCAAACCTTGCGTCATACAATTGGACAATAATAAATTTGATAGATTGGGCGTCCAATATTAATACACCGATGAGAAAGAAAACGTGTGCAAAGAGCGACAAATTGAAGAGATCATCGAGGAGAAAGTGGTTTCGGTGAACAAAGTAGGCGATACAGAGCAAACTGAACTCGAAAGTCTGTTCATGGCAAACACTGAAGTATTTGTGTCAAAGCCTGGCACAGTCAAAAATTTTTTGTATGAGTTCCAGGTCAATCCCCACAGAAACTTCTTTGTTCTGCCTTACGCCATTCTATATGTGTATCGGAAAAGATTGTACCTGAAGTCTCAAAGATGTTGAAAGATGGAGTGGTGAAACCGGTGAGATCTAGTTACAACAACCTCATCAAAGCAGTGGAAAAGAGAGACAGGTCGGTTCGTCTTGCTTTAGACTCCCAATAAATTAATACAATAATTAATACAAAGACTGGTAGACCAGAGAGACTGAAGGAACTGCTCCGGAGCCTCCACGTTGCGTCATATTTCTCGTCGAGCGATCTGCGCAGTAGCTTTTGGCAAATTGACATCCACTTGGAACGCAGGCAGTACGCCACCGTCCTTGCATTCGGGAAGTGGCATCAGTTGAGGAGGCTGCCCTTTGGTCTGAGTATCTCGTCTGCTACTTTTATCAGAGGACTACATACAATCCTCAATATTTCCTCAAGAAGACAGTTACTACATATGTTGATGGCCTGTTAATAGCAGAGAAATGATTGCAACAACGCAAGTGGTCCTACGAGAATTATTGAACACCTTCAAGGGACACAGTGTTACAGTCGACATTGGAAAGTCATCTTTCGGGTCAATAAAAGTTGACTCCTTGGCGCATGTGATTACGGGAGAGGAACTATCATTGAATCCATAAAAAATAGAGGCCATAGCGAAGTAGCCTCTCCTGGCGACAAAGCGACAATTGCGTGCACTTATTTCTGTCATCAGTTTCCGTCATCGATTCACACACACCTAAACGTTGAGTTGTTCATGCCTTATGCAATGAAGAGAAAGGATACGCGCTGGATGTGGGACGAGGTGGCCACACTGCAGTTACAGTCACTCAGATTGGACTTATTGTGGTTTCTTATTCTCACACCAAAACCTCGTGGAGGATTTGTATGGTGATAGGAAGCGCCTGCTCCGGAGTTGGCGTGATATTTATCTAAAAATATGTGGGGTCTGGAAACTCAGTATGAAAAATAATCGCGTTTGGAAGTCACGTCTTCACAAAAAGTAAGAATAACTACTCCGTAACCAAGTTGGAAACAAGCGCTGTGCTGTGGGGATTCCAGAAATTTAATATTTAATGCCGTTGGAGGACAAGCGTCTTTGCAGACCACAAAGCTCTGGAAGAACTGCTCACGGCGGAAGTGAGACAAAGCAGATAAATCACCCGACCGACTCTTGCTGCGGCTAGGGGCCGGCCGGCTTTCTTCCAAACTCCCTACCGCCCTGCACGCATAGAGCGGCCGCCCCGCTGTGCCAGAACTCGTCGCTCTAAGAAAAGCTTTCGCCATATACGGTCTTACAACGAATCCGTCTAGACTTCCACTACCGTACTCGGTCAAAATAGGTGCCTGCAACATCCCTTTCCTCCACCGATGGTGACTGCAAACATGTGCTGACTTAACAGCCGAGCAGCCTAACAAGCCTTCGCCAGGAATTTGTGCTAGAAGCTTCTGGCAAAGGGCGCCAACGGAATGCCACAATTTGGGGTTCAACGCGTGACGCTGTTCAGTAGGCTATCCCGTGTAGCTCGCAGACCATTTCTCCGAAAAGTCTGTGAACAATAGTACAACCATGGCGCGTTCCTGCACACAACATGAGGTTTCACAAGAAAACTGCTCCCAGCCGTTGTAAAAATAGCGAGCGTCCGTCGCTCTGCCCCTGAGACCCGACGTCGGAAGAGAAAGCCTCCAGCCATAGGGCAGGACTCCGTCCTCAATCCCCAGTGACCGGGTTTTCCCCCAACTCCTGCTATTGTGAGGCCTCCCCAGAGACAAAAACTTCCCCAAAAACCTCCAGCCATAGGTCAGAACTCCGTCCGCAATCCCCAGTGGCCGGCCGGTGTGGCCGAGCGTTGTAGGCGCTACAGTCTGGAACCGCGCGACCGGTACAGTCGCAGGTTGGAATCCTGCCTCGGGCATGGATGTGTCTGATGTTCTTAGGTTAATTAGGTTTAAGTAGTTCTAAGTTCTAGGGGACTGATGACCTCAGCACCTAAGTCCCATAGTGCTCAGAGCCATTTGAACCAATCCCCAGTGACTGGGATTTCCCCCACCTCTTGCTCTTGTTATGCCTCCTCAGAGACCAAAAGTACCGCAAAAGCCTCCAGCCATAGATCAGGACTCTGTCCGCAATCCCTAGTGACCAGGTTTTCCACCACCTCCTGCTACTGTGAGGCATCCTCAGAGACCAAAAGTTCCCACTCGTCTTTTGCATGAAATGAGGAGAATTTCAATATGCATGCATCCTATTACCGATCACGTACATGCCGGTACACATCATCCGGTTACCTACCTTATGTGACAGTGTAATATTGTAGCGAAACGACATTAATTTGCATGTATGCAAACTGATATTTTAGAAATGCGAGATAGGCCGGTTCCATGGCACTTAATGAGTGTATGTAGAGGCAAAACGACCTGTCGCCTTGCTAAACCATTATTTGCGCTCTGTTTAAGAAATTATGATCTTTCACGCATATCAGTGTTGGATCTGTTGAGCTATGCTTCGTAAAATGGTATAATTTCTGCTGGTACAGTAAGTGATATATGTGGATGCAGTATGCAACATTTGATAGGAGCAGAGTCAGTAGTAAAGAAGTAATATATTGAAACATCATGTCTGACGCTCAAGTTCCTCTTCGTGAACAGCGAAAATGTAGTAAGCGATAAACAATTTCCCTTCATTATTTTGTAGGGAGTACCACCGAGAAGAAAATTCTAAAACGTTTGGAATTATGTGTGATGTTTGGTGCAGGTCGCGGAATGGTCTCGTAGTCAAATGCTCGATGGATAAATATGCATAATTTGCGCCCTTTGAGTTACGCTGGCTGAATACACATTCACAGTTTTCAATTTTAATACTTGTGTGTCACAACTTTAATGTAAGATTTTACCTGTTAAAATGAGTAGATTATGACAGATCATTTAAATTTTATCAATAATTACATGAAATACTGGAAATTGATGTTTTGCTGCCGAACTCGTTAGAAAGGTAGCTGTTTACTTGTAAAGATTGCCGAGCTACATCTAAATGACTACTGAGAGGTAAGTTCATAATTTTCATGATAGTAATGTTTTCCTTTGTCACCATTGAAGCAGCTTACAAGTAATACGTAGAACGTTTTTCCTTAAAAATTAAAATGGAGTCGCAAAATATCATTATTCGTCACTCTAGTCCATAAGATAAACAGCAGTACCTTCCAACTGAAGAAAAAAGGCTGTAAAAATTGAAAGACTGTGATTATTCTTGTACTTCTTCTTTGCGTACGTTCCATTAGGCTTTCCTAGTCAACGTAAAGATAACACACTTGAACAGTAACAATAACGTATCTTTCGTAGAGAAACTTGAGGATCCTGCCATCTTCCTGATGAGTTGAGGCCTTGAAGTCTCTTCACTTTAAAAACTATAACGATGAATATCGCAGGGGAAAAATATTAACCTGTTACAGAAGTGAATTGAACGAGACCCTCTCGTATGTAATTCGAGTCCTGCTAGTAGCTTTTTCGCGGAAGCGGGAATTTCGCAAGGCTGCTATCAGCACGGAACTCGTATCGGGCACAAAGTTTCCTCTCTCTCTCTCTCTGTCTCCCATCCACCATCCCAGGCCTCTCCCTCGGCGGTAACAGCGGCTGCGTTCCGCCATAATCACAGTGGTTCGCTGCTTGGCGGTTGCGAGCGAGCAAACTGTGGCTCCTGCGTAAACTGGACCACTCGGCGGCGATCCCCCGCATGTTGGTTGCATAAGGTGGGCAAATTCCAGCCGGCGAGTTCCAGCCAGTGGGGCGCGTAAGCCGGAAGACCAGGGGCTCACGGCGGCTGCGAGTTCTGCGCCTCAGAGCGAGGATACCAGGCTGCCAACCCGTCCGAGAAAGCCGCTTCGTTCCATACACCTCCCTCCTGTGACTGACACTGTACGACTCAGCTGCCTGGTGAGAACTCACCGGCTCGCGAAGGTAAAATCTCACGTCTTCCGTCTACAAACAGGCCAGAATTTTTCCCCTCGCTTAACATGAATATCACTGATCACAGGACCACTGAAACATCACTGGATACGGCTGTAAATAAAGGCACGTAGATATTGCCACTTAGCACGTGGTACAAGAAAGACGTTTCAGATTCCGCCCGGTCGAAATGCAACATTCATATCTGAGACCGAAAATGTTAAGTATAAACGGACAAAGGTGAAAAATGTTGTACGATACACCTTACATAGATATGTGCCGATCAAACCTGTGAGGGTTCAGAAAGATCTGCAGTGATTCGATAACAATGTTAGAAAGCTGCTACGAAAGCAAACTGGGCTTTACTGCATATCTGTATGTAGACAGAGTCTCTGCACGAGTAAACACTGAACTAATACAAAAGTAGCGTAAGGACAGCAATGCGTGAAGCCCTCAGTGAACTCTAAAATAAAATTCTACCTACCGATTTAACAGCAAATCCTAAGAACCAATAATAGGATCAGAGCCATCTCTCCTGAAACACTACGACCAAAATGACATCATAACGGAATACAGCAGTGACAGCAGCGAAATAATAAATCACTTTTTTCAAAAGTGTTTCCTCCAGTAACAACATACACACATCAAAAAGTTTTGCATCACCTCTGTTTCTAGAGTTTCGGAACCTGTAGAGAAAACTGGAATAGAGATCAACATAAACACCAATTCTGCTCTTTTGATTGCTCATGAAAACCACACATTGCATGTTGTATACAGCCATACCTTGAGAGGTGGTGGTCCGGCTTTCTGTACACAAAGGTACCTCTAATACCTAGTAGCACGTCCTCTTGCATTGATGCTTGCCTGTATGTGTCGTGGCATACTAACCACAAGTTCATCAAGGCACTGTTGGTCCAGATTGTCCAACTCTTTAATGGCGATTCGGAAGAGATCCCTCAGAGTGGTTGCTGGGTCTGGTCGTCCATAAACAGCCCTTTTAGATCCATCCCAGGTTTGTTCCATAGGGTTCATCTGTGTAGAACATGTTGCCGATATTTTTGCACTATCGGTCGGAGGATGGCATTCACGTATCGTACAGACGTTACGCCGCCTTCCATGACTACCAGCGGTGTATGCCGGCCCCACGTAACGTCACCCCAAAACAACAGGGAACATCTACCTTGCTGCACTCGCTAGACAGAGTGCCTAAGGCGTTTAACCTGACTGGGTTGCCTCCAAACACCTCTCCGACGATTGTATGATTGGAGGCATATGCGACACTCATCGGTGAAGAGAACTTGATGCCAATCCTAAGCGGTCCATTCGGCATATTGTTGGATCCATCTGTACGGCGCTGCAAGGTTTCGTGGTTGTAAAGATGGACCTCGCCATGGACGTCGGTAGTGCAGTCGTGCAACGTGCAGCCTATTGCACACAGTTTGTCTGCACGAAAAGCATTATTCAACATGGTGGCGTTGCTTTCAGTGTTCCTCCGAGCTATAATACGTAGGTAGCGGTCATCCACCGCAGTAGTAGCCCTTGGGGGGCCTGAGCAAGACATGTCATAGGCAGTTCCTGCATCTCTGTTTCTCCACCATGTCCGAACAACATCGCTTTGGTTCACTCCGAGACGCCTGGACACTTCGCTTGTTGAGAGCCCTAACTAACGTAAGGACATCACACACACCCATGCCCGAGGCAGGATTCGAACCTGCGACAGTAGCGGTCTAGGGCGACAGTAGTGGTCTAGGCATGGTTGAACTACATACAACGCGAGCCGTGTACCCCCTTTCCAGTCGAATGTCTGCTCGGCTGTCGGACCCCCTCCGTGTAACAGACGCTGCTCATTCAGGGCTGCTTACATCTTTGGATGGGTTAACTGACATCTCTGAATAGTCAAAGAGAGTGTGACTGTGAAACAATATCCACAGCCAACGTCCATCTTCAGGAGTTCGGCGAACTTGGGTGATGCAAAAGTTCTTTTGATTATTGTATTTGAGACAAGAGAGTCCACACCTGTCTTGAATCATTTTAATTTGAAACTGTATCGTACGGTGTGAACTGCACATTTATTTTTATGAGGTGAGTAATTTCAATCGATATTTGACCAGCTTCAGATCTACGGACATTTGTAAGGAACCCGTTGTACGCATTTCGAGAGACACATATCAGTACTGTACCCTGGCGTGTAACTCCGTATGAATCGTCTGGCCGCTTACTAAACTTCATGGATCTCAGAACTGAAACTAATCATACCATAAAAATAAACGTACAACTCACACTGTACAATAAAGGACGGATTTTGAAAAATGTTTGACCGGGGAACAACGTACTGAGTAAGCATCCTCGTTAAATGGCGCCACGAACTACAAAATGACAAGCAACTAAATTATTGATTTATAGTAAACTGAAATATATCAGTAAACGAAAGGCCACCTCACGTGATGCGATTCTACATCGAATATACGAAACTACGATGGTGTGATAAAAAGTAAGTCTCCGAATTTTTTATGTGAAAAATTTTGAAGCTCATTTCTTAAATTGTAAACGTTCTAAATCTTTATTCTTCATGCCTACACATTTGTTTCTCAACGTAGGCACCCCTGCCACGAACACATTTCTCCCGACGAGAGATCAGTTTGCTGACACTGTCAGTGAACAGTGTTTGCTGTGATGACGGAGCCACAACCTAATCTCTGCTTGCACCCCTCCGCCACTGTAAAAGTGAAGTCCTCGAGAATGCTTTTTAAGTTTTGGAAATCGGGTACGGTCCAGTCGGGCCTGTTGGAGAATGGGTGGTGACAGTAGGATCAAGGCGTCGAACTGTAGCAGATGTGAGTGCTCGTGTGTGTTCTGCCACTATCGTGCTGTTTCTGAAGGAGCGGGTGCATCAAGACTGGGAGAACTCTTCGCATTCGTTCTGTGTTTTCTGATGGCCTCGTACCGTCTTGTCTTAGAGTCTTTATAATCTTAGAGTCTTGCGGCACTAATTCCAAATGCACCACACCTTGAACATGCCAGAACACTTTTCTTGCTGATGGCATGGTCTCTATCATATTTTGGCGTTGGTGAACGTTATTGGCGGAACTCCATTCTTGATCTCTTGCTGTCAGGGTCAAAATAGTGAACACATCTTTCATCTCTTGTCACAACGTTAATAGGGAATCCATCACTCTGAGGCAAAAGAAGTTAATAACAGATAAGAAACAATAAAAGAACTTTTTTGGCGTCGGTGATGGTTATTAGCATGAGTCCAATCACGTTCTATTGTTTCTGGAGTCAAAGTAGTGAACAATGCTTTCGTGTCCTGTCACAATGTTTTAGGGAACCCATCACTCTCACGGAAAAGAAAAATTAATAACAGATTTATATCTACGAATATAGTCTGCAAGTTAACCTACAGTGCATCCGTTCCTGACGTGGTGAGGTGGGGGTGGGGGTGGGGGGTACCACGTACCACTACAAATAGTATCCTTTCCTGTTACACTTGCAAATAAAAAAAAGAGCTATGGAAAAAGACTATCTATAACACTCCGTTAAAGCCCAATTTCTCATCTCTGCGCAGCGCTGTATTAGGCGCCATGTTGGAGGGGTTCCTCATGTGGGGGTAATGGCCGGTATTAAACAAGAATAAAATATATTAATGTGACAGTGACGGCTAACTACCACCTACTACTGAATCAAAAACGATATTGTAAATAGCTTGTATTTATTGTAAATTATCTCACGATAGAAATTAGATCATATTGAACAAATCATGAATAAAATCAAATTCAACAAATTGTACACTGTTCTTAGATATACTACACTGGTAAGATTGGCTCTCAGCTCTTAATGTTAAGTTGATGTGAAGTTAGATTTAATTATGCCCCGGGATAAGCAAATGGTAAATGCGATCGGACTGTGTTCCTATAATCTCTTTTGTGTCTGAAATAGTATGCACTTCGGACACCACCACCAGGAAACAAACCAAACAACATGCAAAAAGACAAATAACCAATAAAGAATCGTAATCAAAACTGCACGGATGCTCAGTGGATGGCAAGAACACGGTCCAACAACTTTTTCTGAACTTTAGTGCCGCCGCTGCAAGTTTTACAATACCGTCTGCCAGCGTGCTGGCTGCGTCGATACTGCTGGGGCGACGACTGCAGCTGCGAAGTCGCTGAATTAGGATAAGTCTCTCAAACATCTTGCGCAGAATAAACTACTCAGAAACTAATAATACCACAAGCCCTATATTTCCTCTAAATGGTATACAACGCTTTTAAGACTGGCTCAACAACCTTTAAGGTGCAGCCCAGTGTGTCTTGTACCAACGTGCAATATAAGTATGGTAGCTCTGCGCACTGGTTGACTACGTTCAATGGTGACTGCTAGCCTTTAAGGCGGAATCAGCTGCAATTACACTAGTAGTCAATGCAATGCCTATCGTGGACGCTGATGTCCTACTGTAGCTGCAGACTGTAGATCATACACAGCTCCGACGACCTCAGCAGTTTGGTCCCTTAGGAATTCAGGCACATTTGAACACATTTTTTCTCAACTCTGCGAAATATGCATTGGCGGCAGTACGATCAATCTGCGGTTGGCCTCAATCGTCGGTTGTCACAATTTGCGCAGTATGGCCTCGCGAAAAGAGCGTCGTCTTCCCTCGAGGGATTCTCGTTTGAGCTAACGAAGCATTTCCGTAATACTTGTTTGGTGATCGAGCCAACCGGCAATATGTCTAGCAGCGTGCATCCGAATTTTTCGATGTCTTTCTTTAATCCGACCTGATGAGGATGCCAAACACTCGATCAACACTTAAGAATGGCACGTACCAGTGTTCTATACGCCGTCTCCTTTACAGCTGAGCTACATTTCCCTACCTTCCCCCATAAAAAAAGAAAAAGAACGAAATCCATCATTCGCTTTCCCGAATACCAACCTAGTGTGCTCTTTGCATTTCATATCGCTTTGCAACGTTAGGCCTAAATATGTTATTTATGTCACTTTGTCAAGCTACACGTTTCTAATGGTGTATTCGAACATTTCAGGTTCAAATGGTTCAAATGGCTCTGAGCACTATGGGACTTAACATCTGTGGTCACCAGTCCCCTAGAACTTAGAACTACTTAAACCTAACTAACCTAAGGACATCACACACATCCATGCCCGAGGCAGGATTCGAACCTGCGACCGTAGCAGTCATGGAAGATTTCAGGGTTGTTTTACCTACTCATCTGCACTTACATACTTTTTGCGACATTTATTGCAAGCTGCCATTCACCACAAAACTAGAAGTTCTGTCTGCTTCATCTTGTGTCCCCATACAGTCACTCGTGGACGACACCTGCCCGTACAGCACAGCATCATCACCCAAACAGACGTAAATTGCTGCTCACCCAGTTCGTCAAATCATCTGTGTGTACAGAGAATAGGAACGTTTCTATCGCACTTCCGTGATGGACTCCTGACGGTACCCGTGTCTATGATGAACTTTCAGTTGCTTCCTTACGCCAGGGATACCTATTTCTATGTCCTCCATACGAGAGTTTGGGCGACAGAGAAAACATGATACGTTTGTACAGTCCTCCTGCGTCAGTGATTTCTTAAACGCGAAATTTCAAAACAAGAAAGAGCGTTGGAAACATCTGTCATCCAGAGAGTTTTCTGTAGTGTAGCTGTGCTCGTACACGCTATCGTGATGTGCCAGACTTACCTGAGAGCTGTGTCTGTTTCATCCGACGATGTGTCAATCAATCCGACTGTTATGAGTCTCGTTCGTTGCCGTGGTTGATCGTACAGTCCGGACTCCGACACACACGTTGAGGTTAGCACCACCGTTTGCTCCATTACGAGTACGAAAAACACAACGTTCCACGTCAGTGTTCTCGATACAATCATCACCGTACACAGCTCTCATTCTTCTACGGATTTCTGCTGGAGGAACCTCTACTGCGGTCAGAAACTCGATTACAGCACGCTGTTTCTCACGCACTGACACAGTTACGTTACACACCGCCAAGTTACACTCTACAATCCAGAGCCCTCTAGCGCAGAGGCTTCCAACTTGCGTCAGCGAAGCGAAAAATTAGACCGAGTAATATGCCTGACAACCAATATTTCAACCGACATTGGGAACACATTAAAAAATTCGGAGGCGCTACTTTCTAGCATGCCCTCGTACTTGTTCTTTCTCAGGTGGTAGTGTACCATAGTTCACTCGAGGATCGAATCAGTCTTAGTAATTGGAAAACGAACAGATCAGTAGGAATACACTGCAGGTTCGCGGCGAGCTAGCCATCTTATCACATCTAGTGCCATGTTACACAGCCAGTGTCATGTTACATCCTTAGGCTCCTTGCCTGCCTCATTCCCTGTCCTCGGAGAACCACTGGGAATTGATCAAGTAAGTAGGGAAACCACCCAGTCTATTGCATCCTATGACCTAAAAATGATGGGAACCCCCTGTGGACCAATAAGGATTGAGCACCCATTCCTCACTCCCCTCTTATACTCTTACATTACTTGCACACCGGAGTCGGCTGGGTTACTCTACAGCTGGATAGCATACAGAGAAGACCAGGCTACGTCTATTAGTTGGTAATAAATTTCAATAACTCACCTGAGTTATTTTTGTTAAGAACAATATTACGTGACACCAGCAAAGACCACATTCAGCTAGATGTAGGGTGACAATTATCGAAATATATGAAAAAAAATGTTTGGATTTAGGTTATGATATGTTCGACATGCCTGCAATCATTGGCGATGATGTGCCGCGGACGAATAGCGAAATTCTGCATGACCTGCTGAAGTGTCGGAACAGCGATACGGTCGATGACCTCCTGAGTGGCTCTTCTCAGCTCTGCAATGGTTTTGAGGGTTATTGGGTCTACACCTTCTCTTTAATACAGCCCCAAAAAAAGCAGTCGCATTCCGATCTGGGGAATATGGTGACCAATCGAGGCCCATGCCAGTGGCCTCAGGTTACCCACAGCCAGAATGCGGTCCCTACAGTACGTCAAACAATTTACTGCTTCCGTGGGGTCGAGCTCCGTATTGCATTAACCACATGCTGTCGAAGTCAGGGTCACTTTGGATAATGGGGATGAAATTTTCTTCCAAAATCCTCACGTACTGGTCGGTAGCGACGGTGCCATCGACGAAAATCGCGTGACCGGACATTGCACACCACATAGTCACCGGTTGAGGGTGAAGAGACTTCTCGATCGTGAAATGCAAGACTGTCCATGACGTCGCGTTGAGTCATGCCGCTCTCAGGCCCTTATGAAGCTGTTACTGCCTCACTTAGATATCAAGGATGCTAACGCGTGCTCCCGCAACTCAATCATTGAAACTGGGTCACTATGGAGCTGGAAACAATACTAATTGGCCAAGTCTGTTTCTTAATAAAAAGTAACCTCGCTTGGCTCTATACTTAATATTTCGAGGCGCTAGCATAGGCCTCACCTAGTAAGGCACGTATATATTTTCCACAACTGTGCGCAACTTTGTGTCACATTACGTCACAAAGTCACTTCATGACGCCACATCGCAGTGTCGAGTCGCGCCGCATCACGTCGACGTCATGATGCTTTTTGCATGGTCCTGATTTACGTATCACTGCTAATCTATAGTTGCATTACTAGTGTGCGATGTCATACTGTTAGAAGCGAACAAGTTGATGGAAATAGTGATGTCATGTCGGTGACGCTATACAGATTTCTATAAGCTCCACCGACGAAAAAATTCCGTTGGCTCCACCAAAGACACTGTATTTGTAGCTCACGTTTAAAGAGAGACGGGCAGCATCTGCGGCAGGCCGGGTGAAAGTCATGCCACCAGCTAGAGGGCACAGCACACCTAAGATTCTGACGTGTGGATGACTAGCCGCAAACGTCAATGATCGTGGATACAGTGGCCAGTAATTGCCGAAAAATTTGTGGTTGATGCTGAACATAGTTGCGATATCAGTTCTGGCAGAAAAATCTCTGGCTCGCTATAAAAACGGAAAACAGATCCCAAAACGTAAGTGGATACATCAGAGACTTCTACACAACTATATTACGATGATCTTCTCCCCTCTATTTGCTGGATAATGCCGATACGGTATGGAAGTCATCGTACGATCGTGGCCAACAGGTCGCAAATCCGAGTACGGTGAGTAATTTCAACAATCCATAAAGGTCCAAAGACACACGCTACAAGCCAGCCTACAAATGTATTTGCTATGAAAACCTATTTGTTAGTGGATAATGAGTATCTCTCGAACACGAGCAGAACTGGCGCAACAGACATATCCCTCCATTATGTGTGAACCATGGTTAGCACATTGGATGAAAATGTAACGAACAATTACAATCCTAGGCCCACGTCGACGGTGGAGTAGGTCTATCGGATATGTAAGTCTGGCAATGTACAACGTGATATTCCTATAAGGCTTGTAACTAGATGCGGATATAATCATACACGACAATGACACACGCAAACGAGACTGAGACATGCTGACAGTGGAGCAGAAACTAAACTCGTCCAACGTAGAGAGATGTTGTACAGATAAGCTATCCTCCAAAGAAGAGAATGCGTCCATTTGCACAAGGTCTCTTTTCCCTTACATTAAAATGGCTGTGAAAGTTGGTTCTCAGTAGTGTTCTCGAGCATCTAGATGATTCACCTTATTAGTAATAAGTACACCTTAACGGTACTGGTTTCAGCCAACAACGTTGTAAACCACGTGCGTTGATTACGGTACTGTTTTCTTCTTTGTAGGAAGGCTGAGGGTGAATCTGTCTTATGACAGATACATCAGTCGTAATTCAGCACTTCATCCATTGTCAGATTACATTTCTTATGACTCCCCTCGCGATGACAAATACAAGGTTCGACAAATCTGTTTCAGAACGTTTCTCCCTAGTACCATCGACTTAATAAAATTTTTCTATGCGTGTACACTCTATTAGCTTTCCTCTCAGATGTATTAGGCTTAGATATTACTTGATTTATGCATCTTCATCGACAACATTGTTGTGTCGCAGGTCTGACTATATGTGAGAGGAGGATTCGTGGTAAAATCTTGATGTCCAAGATTTGATGATATTACTGTAACCAGTAGAACTGTGGATTGTTTTGCTAGTAAATAATACCTTTTGTGCTAATTAGACTTTGTGCAGCCGCTCACAGAGGTGTAATATAAATTAATTTTAGAACGATTTTATTCTGACAGTCTGGCCTCCTGTTGCGCGTTCCTGGTTGCTTCATCAGGTAGGTCGCTGGAGATTACTGGCAGTAAGTGGGCCATCCTCGGCTGCTGTTTCAACAGCGGCGTTGCTACCGAGACGAAAGCCGTTCGAAAAATGATCTGGACGGTTACTCCCAGCCTCACACAGATCGGTGATGCCCCTCCATGTATCAGCTTTGCACGGACTTTTTCCCGCGCTGCCCTGCAGCCGATGAGATAGCTGTTTCCCGCGACTGGCGGATACACACACGACGATGTGTTGCACGGCTGTCTGCAGGCTCACAGAGGCGACGTCGGCCTCGTGCTTCTCAAGTCTGTACTACCTCGTAAATATGGTGGTGTTTCTAGAGTTATCTGGTATCTGCAACTCGCTTTTCCAGCGGTCACTCTCCGTGTTAGTAAATTGGCCTTTGGTGGCAGGTATACTGTGCTCCAACTCTAAGGTCAAATTTTATAGTATCATGACCTCTGTGGATCTATGACTCTGTCCGTACAAAGAGTTTAATTTTTGCTAAAGTGAACAAAAATAGTGGTGACTTTGAAACGAGGTAACCCATTTGTCCATCTTCAAAGTTTCAGAACAGTTTCCCTTTGGGCTGTACTTATAAACTCTTGGAGAATTTATAACGGAATTACTGACTTCGTTCTGGAACGCATCCCAACTGAGCAAGCAGGTCTCAGGTCACAGAGAAGTTGCTACATCTAGTTACTGGCCCTACCAACACTCTCAGAGGCTGGTGTCTAAGAAAAAATGAAGACTTGTTGCATTCGTAGACACCACGGCAAATGTCACTGTCTGGAGAGAAGTAACGATATACAAATTACTAAAAACAATCCGATGCCGAAAAACTGAAACTCTCGTCAACACCATGAGAAAGATTAGGTATTTCTCCGTTTACTTGAGAGAAAATGTTAGGAGACGAAATTATGTAATGGTATGCCACTGGTCTCCGTCTTAGCCCCCTATTCTTCAACCAATATGTCTCCAATTTCAACAATACCAGGCAACAAAACTGTGCCACGTGGACAATATCGCTCTTGCTTGTAGAACCCAAGATCTCGCACAAGCGGAGACAATTCTCACAGAAAGTTTAGACGTTGTAATTTCCCATTTTAGTGCGCGTTGCCTTTAAACAGGTACAAGTAAAACTGTACATTCCATCTGAACAACAAACAAGCTTAAAGCGAACCTTAACGGAAACACTCTTCGCTGTAACATGTATCCTAAGCACCTTGGTATCATCTGTGACAGCGGCCTTTCACATAAAATACATCTTGAAAATACCGATGCCAAGATAAAGATTCGTAACAATACTATTTAAAAAATGTGTGGAAAGACATTGGGGAGCATCAGCACATACCCTGCACACATCTTCCAGTACTAATGTCTCCTTAGCAGCCGAGTATTGTGCCCTGGTATTGCTAAACAACTGCCTCACCAGCACTATACAGCACTACACAGGGAAACGCGACCAACTTACTGGCTTCTTCTGCTGAGCAACATCTGTCCACCTGCAATCCGCAGAAGCGAGGCCTTGTTTACGAAACACCGCAAGGTACAAGAGAAGGTGGAAATACCAATACAGGACGTATCAGGTCCACGTCGAAATATACTCCTTTCAAGAAACCCATCGTGACGCCAAGCACAACAGCTAGATGCCGGTGATAACGAGATGAGAGAGCTGTTGCATCAAAACTGTAAACTTACTGAAAATCCTGAAAGTTCAGGAAGTATAACGGCGTTATTGCTAGAACTCGGTAAGAAACTATAAATCAAATGAAACAAAGCTCGCACTGGACATGGTTAATGTGCAGAATCACTTTACGGATGGGGTGCTGAGGAGCCTCCGTTTTGAGAATGTGAGGCTCTGAACCAGAGAGTAAGGACTTTAGAGATGAATACCCCTTGCATTCCTATCAGGAGAGTTGGAGTGACCTCATCAAAGCTGACTATACAGTTCTTATTTGGGTTAGGAACTTAGATATTGTTATTTAGTTTGTTGTATATGCCATACTCTTCTTATATGCATACACTAATGCTATTTACCTACATGTCAGCCATATGAAAAAATGAATAAACGCACTGTAGTTATGTCTCAGTCACGTTCCCGTGTGGGAATGTCGTATGTGATTCTTTTCGCATCTATTTACTGGTCTTTTAGTGATACCATACTGTAATATTGCGAGTTACACGTATGACAGATCTTGTGCACCGTCGACGTGGGCCTAGGATCGTATTTGTTCGCTAAATTTTTTCCCCAGTATAGCAGGCATGGTTCACACGTAGTGGGGGGACGTGTCTGTTACACCAGTCCTGCTCGTGTTTGAGAGACACTCATTGTTAATGGACAGATAAGTTTTCATAGCAAATACATCTCTGACTCTTTGGAATTCTATTGACTATTCGAAATTACGCGTCACAATCGGACTTCCTTGTCGTTATTATATGAGGCTTACAGTAAGGTCCATTAGGCTTGCAGGATTTATTTTGTTACAAGTCTTAATTCCACCTGGGTGGTCGCCTAACTGAGTGTGGGCTCACCCACGCCAGTTTCAAAAGCATGATGGTTGGAGGGAGGAGGAGGAGATTTATTTTTGTGACTGTAACAGCAAGAAAGGTTGGTTGCAGGGATGTGCTTGGGGTTAAACTGTCAGCAATCTTTCTCAGCAAAATAATACACATTTCCCTCTCTGACTTAGGATTGGTTTGCCTAGATGGTGTTCCAGATAAAAGAAAATATAGAAGGGTGGGGAGGAGAGAGCTTGGCGCTTAAACTGTTAGCAGAGTTTATCTGTAAAGTTGCGACAGATATTTTGCTGTGGCGGGACGCTCTCTCCCTGGACGGATGAGCGTCATTTGTGGCAGTTACTGGGTCGGAGTTGATTACACACGCGTTGTTCAAAGGCCCTGCCTCGCCTGGGCAGTCGGCTGTCGTAGTGTTAGACATATCGATCCCTCCCGTTTGCGACCTTTTTTTTCTTTTTATATATATATAAAGGATGGGGCCCTTTCACGCCCTCACCAACGTGGTGACCAAACCAAAAGTTGTACTGTCACCTCCGTATAACATGTTAGATTTTGAATCAGCTCAGAATGCCGGCTGTGATGTTATCCATGCGTCTGGTTCAAAAATGGTTCAAATGGCTCTGAGCACTATGAGACTTAACATATGAGGTTATCAGCCACTTAGAACTTAGAACTACTTAAACTAACCAAGGACAGCACGCACATCCATGCCCGAGGCAGGATTCGAACATGCGACCGTAGCGGTCGCGCGGTTCCAGACTAAAGCTTCTAGATCCGCTTGGCCACACTGGCCGGCCATGCGTATTGGTACGATTACTCATTTACATGGTCCTTCAGGAGAGAAAGATGGTTGTAAGGGCAGAGGAGAAAAAGTGCCAAGGCAAGAGCCATGGGAAGGACAACCTCTGCGACAGTAGGACGGGTATTTAGGGCAATAGCGGCTTGCTGGCTGCGACAGCTAATGGAAGATAAGGCAATGTTAGTGTGAGGTATGGTGCACCATTACCTATGCTGCTGCGTGTTTGTTAAAGCTGGGTCAGTCCGGATGCTGCGGCTGGACTTCTCCTGAGCCTGCTGCAGTGGCTTCATCTCTGTAACAAAGGAATTCAGTGCGGCAACGCAAGCGTTGCCATTGCGCCCTCTACTGCGACGTTTCGTCAATGACTTGGCACAGCTTCATCAGGCTGGTGCAGAACGGCGGCAGCCGGCCGCCGTTCAGCGTCCTCCTCTACTGCATGGCGCAGTTCTTCCGTAGATCAGCCTCGAGCAGCTCCACTTGATCGGTGATCGCCGCCACTTCAGCTTCGGAGTAATGCAGCCCGTTCGCTCGCGCTTGAGCGATGAGAGCTGCCGCTTTGGCTTCTCTGTCCCTTGCGATGGCCGCCCCCACGGCGGTTGTCTTCTTTGCACCCTCCACGTGCAGTGTTGCTGGGGCTGCCACTGGGACGCGTTCTCGAGGTGGCAGGAGTCTTCGCAGGTGCTGCACTGAGGCCTTGGGTGAAGATTTCATGCAGTTGACTGCACGCAGTTGCCTCAATGGCTCTTCCTTCTCTGCAGCCACGGCGGCTGCGAAGGCAGCCCTCTCTGCGACCATGACGGCTTTGAGGGCTGCAGTGGCGTCCTTTACGGCGGTGCCGAGTTCGAAGCCACAGTTCTTCTCGGGGGTGAGAGCTGCATCCCGACTGCCCGTCTCCGGGCGGTCGTCCCTGCCCCTGGCAGGTGGAGCTGCTACTGCGCCGTCCCTCAGCTGCGCTGGGCTGTTCTGCGCCCTACGTAGTTTCCGACGTCTTCTCTTCATCCGCTGCGTCGGTGCGGCCGCGGCCGCCTCCGGCACGGTTGCGGCTCGAGAAAGCCGGGCAGCCGCGCCAGGTGGCGACGTGCGGGCCGCCACACCGGACACAGGTCGGCAGAACGTTGCTGCCGCGGTCGCAGGCGCGGCTGTCGTGGTCCCCTGAGCACTGGACGCACCGCGCCGCGTTGCGGCAATACTTGGCAACGCGGCCCTCGGCCTGGCACCTGGAGCTCTGGGGCCGGGGGTCCGTGGCGGTCGGGAGAGCCTCTGTCGTAACCGGGAAGTCCAGCAACTTCCGCAAGCCGAAGATGTCGGTCTCGCCGTCGGCCGCTTGCACGGTCACGCCATAGAGCGGCGCCCTCTTCTTGTAGGTGCGGTTGTGCAACCTCGCGGTTGCATTAGAAACCCAGCTCGCAGCAGCCCTTCCCGGACCGCTGCCCCTTCACAGCACCTTATTCCTTCCAGCGGAACGTGCCTTCTCACGCGCTGGCGGCGCGTCAACCATGTGGTCGGCCACTGCGACCTCGGTCGCCCTGTGGTCAGCCAGGTATGCAGTACACTTCGTCAACTACCAAACTGTCACAAACAAGCCGTCATTGTCTCACTAATCATAAGTCACTTGTTAGTTACCATCTCTCTACAATATGCCATATCGATCGAATGGCTGGATGGTTAATGGCGCACCCTCACTTGCAGCACTGAAGTAAATGGCAACTGGCAAATGTTTCAAACTTGGTCCCAGTGTCGCGACTCCACGTGGTCATACAGAGGAGACAAATAACACTGGAAACCCATTTCCGAATAAAATTTGCCGGCTCTGAAAAGTTTAGATTCGTGTGCTATGCTGTTTTCTTGCAGGCAGACGCCCTAGTGTCAGCCACATCCGTTTTAGATGAATTCCCTGTTTCTCACACATTTGCTGTTAAGGTGTCTCATATTAAGAGTTAATGTTGTGGGAATATACTGAATTGCTCTCGTATATGCACATTTCGATGCACAACGCCATGTCAGTAAGTGTACCACTGCTGAGAGATGTTAATAAGCGCTTAAAATAAATAATAATAATTTCAGATTGTTAAATAAGTAAAAATAAATTACTTTCTCTTTTTAAGTAAGAATAAATCGTTCATTTTCTCCCGCCTTAATACGTTTTTTTGCTATTTACAGTTTTCTCTGCTAGTCCCCTGAAAAGTGAAAAAAAAACAGGGCTTTACTTTCTATTTTGTAAAGTAAAAATTAAATGAACTTAACTCAGTAATATCTCCTTCACTTACTTTATCGCGTTTCCACATACTGATCCATGTCCGTGTTTCTTCAGTGAAGCTATCTAAAAGATCGCCGTAAAATATTTTGATGTTTTCAATTATCCTTTTCATATCTAGGTCGCTTTGAGATTTCATTACCTTTGGGTGCAAGCAGAAAATCTCAAAAGATGCCTTCTTTTCTTCTGAAAACCGTGCATGCAAGGACTGGACTAGGGAATCAAAATATGGAATAAAGAGAGATTTTCTGTAGTACTCAGTGACAGAAACTGATGGATGTATTTGTCGTGCAACAACTCGCGGTTGTCGAATGCCAGTGACATCTATTCCAAGTGAACTATAGTTGCTTCCAACACTTTTCATTATCATTTCTGATTCGGTTCTGTCATTCAATAACATTTTTACAATTCCTTGAATGTGTTCTGAAACTTCTAACAAGTTAATGTTTACTGATTGTAGGATATTGGTGACAGGTTCTAGTTTGTCTGAATATTTTGCTATGACTTTTAATGTACAATAAATGTTGGAGAAGTAAGTGTGCAGTAAAGTTGCCAAGCTTTCTGCCTAGTTTCACGATCTCCTTCTTTATGTAAAATTGCTAGTGCTTCAACAATTTCTAAAAACTTATCACTAAATTTCCTTATAGACTTATGCTTCTCAGACCAGCGTGTCTCACATAGTTTTTGAAGGTTCCCAACTAGGACTTTCCTTTGCGTGCTCCCCCGGAAAAAAGAAATTCCTTCTTTGATAGTACCAATGGCATTTCTAACCTCTGGTAAGGAGTTCAAATCATTCACAACTACATTAAGTCTATGGCTAGCACAATGATAGACGCATGCCTTGGGATATTTCTCAGCAATTATGTTCTGTACTCCGACAATTTTACCGGCCATCGTACTACACCCGTCATAGCCTTGTCCAACCGTTTTATCTAGATTTAAACCCCAAGCAGATAAAATAGATATTATTGTGTTGGAGATATGTTTTGCATTTAACCTTGCTAATGGTGTAAATCCAAGGAAGTCTTCTCTCACAACATTAGTTGCGAGGTCAAAATAACGTGCAGAAAGAGAAAGTTGTTCTGTGCCTGCAATATCCATTGTTTCGTCTGCCAAAACTGAAAATGCTTCGCTGTTATTGGTGGTATTAATCAAATAATTTCTTAGTACTTCGGCGCATACATCAGTTAAATCATTTTGGGTTCTATGAGAAACATAGGTAGCATTTTTAGGCCCACCCTCAAAATGTTACCGCAATGTTTCGTCACCTGACTGTACTCTAAATTGTAACAAATCATCAGATACAGCATTTGAAATTTTTTTTCCTCTTTAAAGATAAGTCATGCAATGCACAAAACAATACACAAGAAACAATTGATTTTAACTTTGCACGATAAGTTTGCATTAATTTCGCAAGATTCTCGTTGGCGAGTTCTTTCACACTTTTAGTTTTGTTTGTCACAACACTAATGAAATTATTTGACTTTTCTATTGCATCTTTATGCCACTCGGAATTCATATGCATTTTTGCACATTCATGGAACTTTTTGAAATTTGTGAATGGGCGGCTTATGAATGCTCCATGATGACCACCATGCGTTATCCGTGGGTGAAAAGGCACACAAAACGTGCAGAGGACACCTTTAACTGCTTTAGAATAGACCACCCGCGGATATAACGACAGCCAGTCTGAACGAAGTCCTTTTTTGCTGTCCATGTAGTTGTTAAAATTATAACTTTTCTCAAATTGCCATGGATTCAATAAAATCTTATGCCTTAGACAATTGTGAATATCCTTTTCTTCAACGTAATTTCCGACATCGGGAATACTGACCAGGTTACTAATACCCTTTTCATCAACGCACTTGAAGACAGCGGAGGTACTGGCTTCGTCTTTATTTTCTTCATCAGCACAACTACTGGAATTTTTATCAGCGATGGTTTCGTTTGACCCATCCTTTTCCTGTGATACCTTATGATAGACATTATCTTCTTCTACACCTCCACTTTCATTTGTAGATTTCATCCGCTAATGAGGTACAAGAAACTTGCGTAGATCGGTCATTTTGTCACTGTATACACTGCGCTTTTACATTCACAACGCACAAACGTCTATGCAAACCACAATCACCGTCCACTTACAACTCACAATGAATTTACACAAGCCTTAACGCGATGCGATGCTGAACCGAGCTGAGTGATGACTAAAGGACAGAAGCTGAAATCGTATCACAATGGTGGGATGGAGGAAGGGGTTTTGGTTCAACAATGAAACAGCGCGGTGTCCATTAGACCGCGAGCCAGCGACTTTGAGTTTCGCGAGATCGTTTGGAGCGGTTTCTTGCGATGGATGTGGAAATATTTATGCGATATGTTCCTATTAGTACATAGACTCATCTAGAACGTTCCGGAAATGAAGGTAGCTCACGCCACACCCTGCTAGATCACGTTCGTTGACAGTAGTTCCAATGACGAATATTGCCTACTTCTACAGACAAGTAACGATATTAGTGCCCACACAGTACCCTCGAGCACTTCTTCAGCAAACGAAAAGGAACATCTTACAATACGCTAATTTAAATTAGCGTCTGACAATTGTTAACCATTATTTGAAAATTGAAAGAATAAAATTTTGCCGAGTGTGTTTGTTGTGCAACTGTATTGTGTTGCCAGTTGAGGTTTACAAAGAGGTTTGTACCTAGGGAGATGGGAAAAGAGAGGGTGACATTTTAGTACCCTACAAGTCAACATTTTCGAGATGGAACTCTCACAATGGGTACTATTCTTATTGGGACCACGTACACATGTAGTAGTTTGTCGATCGGCAGATTCGCTTTGTTTTACTGTTGCTTTTAGTAATGCCCAGAGTTTGTTGACATGTGAATCGTCTTTCCTTATCAGATATGCATTGTTTGCAGTTACTAAAATCTCGAATATTCCGGCTATAGATATCTATCTTTAATTTTGTATTTTTCATCATGTAGAGACTGTATCGTAGATTGTTTTTCAAGGAAGATATCATTTTTTTACGTTTGTGTTTAACGTCCGTTTATGACATAACTGATTGTTTTAATATGTAAGGAACGAATAATGATCGTGCCTTCAGGAAAAACGCTTAAATGTTGCTCAAGAACGCATTTCTAAAAGTTAACAATAAACTGCTGGTTCATCTGGTTATTCCCATTGTTGCCTCACTTGCTGTTGCCAATTTCTACCACGTGTGGTGTAAAAATAAAAATAAAGATACTTCGTAGGCAATAGCTGTAAGACGGATATATAACAATTTTGCACATCTTCCAGGAACGAGATTTCTTGAAGAAAAACACACAATTTTTAAACTGATCAAATTTTTTTAATTTTAGTTCGATTCTTGTTTAAAGTTTTTCATTGCTTTAGGTCATCCTGTAATTCTGTTTACATATGTTTTATATCATTTTTACGTCATTTTATCGATATTTTACGGTTATTTTAGTGGTAATTTTACAGGTATTTTAAATCATACATAACTGAGCCCTAAAGTTACAGGTATTCGTAAACTGAATTAATTCTTACTGGGGGCAGCTGCCCTCTCGATTATGCCCCATAACCGTTCTATTGTATTCATATCGGCCAATCTCGCTCACCAGTTCATTCGCTCAAATTGTGCAGAAAGTTCTTGAAACCAACCGGGAACATTTGTGGCCCGGTGACATAACAGCGTTGTTTCGGAACAATTTTTGAATGGCTGCAAATGGTCTTCGAGTAGCCTAACAAAACCATTTCCAGTCAATGATCGGTACAGCAGGAGCAGAGAACCCCGTCTCCAGACACAGCCCACAACAATACAGAGCCGGCATCAGCTTGCACAGTTCCTTGCTGACATCTTGGGTCCATGACTTCGTTGGGTCTGCGCTACACCCGAACCGTACCATCTGCTCCTAACGATTGAAATCGGGACTCGTCTTATCAGGCCACGGTCTTTCAGTCGTCTATGGTGCGACCAGTATGATCACGAGCCCAGGAGAAGCACTGCAGACGATGTCGTGCTGTTAGCAAATTTGGCTGTAATGTCCTAACGTACACGTTCTTTGTGTGTCCCAAATTGATTTCTCCGGTTATTTCACGTAGTGTTGCTTGTCGTTAGCGCTGACAGCTGTACGTAAACGCCTTTGCTATTGGTCGTTAAGTGAAGACCATCGGCCACTGCCTTGACCGTGGTTAGAGGTAATTCTGAAATTTCGTATTATCGGCCCACTATTTGACAATTTGTATCTTGGAATATTGAATTCTCTAACCTATACGCCTAGCTCCAACTACGATTCGGCGTTCAAAGTCTGTTAATTCCTTTTGTGGAGCCATAATGCCATAATGAGGTCGGAAACCTGTTCACGTGAAACACCGGAGTACAAATGACAACTCTGCCAGTGCAGTGGCCTTTTATACCTTGTGTACGCGACACTACCGTGATGTGTATGCGTGCATAACGCTGTCCCACGACTTTTGTGACCTCGGTGTAGTACTTGTAGTTCGTGTAAACTATTCACGTCAATTGTGTTCAATAAACGACAAGTGTATCGTGTCTCTACAAATGTTAGGAGACTGTACGAATTCACAGTGTGGGAGGCGAAAGTACTACAATTTCTGCAACCTCAAGGAGAGGGATACTGTCAACATCTGAGATCTGTAGATGCGCGGACGCGACCGTGGAAGGTCGTGCAACAACAGTTGCCAGCGGCGTCTGCTACAACTTCGGCCGCAGCTGCTGTTCCACCCTCGCCCTCATATCAAATAGCACTGATGCTGGTAAATGTACCTGCGTTGATTACAACATCATTTCTCCGCTTTCTCGGTAAACTACGCTCAGCCTCACAAATACATTTTATTTTTCTTGATCGTCTGAGGCAGTAGTGTATGTTGCTAGAAATCTTAGCCGACATAACGATTTGGTCTTTACTACCTACTGTGCGCGAATACGTAACATAAGCTATAGTGTACTGATTCCCTAATCAGCTTCTGAATTATGTGGCCTGTACTTGTCAGTGAAGTTCTATTCAGCTGCCAAGGTTTTCAGATCTGTCTTAGGACTAGCTTCTTAGAGTTATGCAAAGTTTTGAAGTCACTGTAAAAACTGGAAAGCACCGGCAGACACACTTCCAAGTTTCCACAATGTGCAGCGCTACAAAGACAGAGGATCACCTCGGCCCACGGGGAAGCAGCTCGCGATTAGAGACAGCAAGCGCAAACAGCCTGCGGAAAACAGACAAACAACTTCTCTGGAGCGTTGTTCCGATTCCGCATCTATCTCGCGCTATTTTAACCACATACTAGTGTCTCAAAATCACCAGCTTCTTGCTCCACTTGTTTTGCTGGCATGCAAGTGATCAGTGACGTAACCGGTACTACGTTTGCTTTTTCCGTGAGACACACGGCCACGTTAGCAGTGTTTGTGATTGTTGGTCACAGTTCGTAGTGACAGACGGTAAATCATCGAGTAGAACAGAAATATTATCTGCCGTTCCGCAAGGTGTTGTCATAGGCTATTTGATGTTCCTGATTTACATAAATGAACTAGGTGATAATCTGAGCATCCCCCTTAGATTGTTTGCAGATGACGCTGTAATTTACCATCTAGTAAAATCATCAGACGATCAATTTCAATTATAAAATGACCTAGAGAGAATTTCTGTATGGTGCGAGAAGTGGCAGCTGGCATTTCACAAAGAAAAGTGCGATATCATCCCCATGGTTACTAAAATAAATCCGATAAAATTTGGGAATACGATAAAGCGCACAAATCTAAAGGCCGTAAATTCGACTAAATACCTAGGAATTACAATTACGTGCATCTTAAATAGGAAAGACCACATAGATAATATTGTGGAGAAGGCGAAACAAAGACTGCGCTTTGTTGGCAGAAAAATTACAAGATGGGACAAACCCACTAAAGACAGCCTACATTACACTTGTCCGTCCTCTGCTGGAATATGTTTGCGTGATGTGGGATCCTTACCAAGTAGGATTGATGGAGGACATCGAAAAAGTGCAAAGAACGGCAGCTCGTTTCGTGCTATTGTGCAATAGGGGTGAGAGTGTCACTGATATGATTCGCGTATTGGGGTCGCACTCACTGAAACCAAGGCGGTTGCTTTTGCGGTGAGATGTGATTACGAAATTTCAATCACCAACTTTCTCTTCCGAATGCAAAAATATTTTGTTGATACCCACCTACGTAGGAAGAAACGATCATCATAAGAAAATAAGAGAAATCAGAGCTCGAACGGAAATATTTAGGTGTTCCTTTTTCCCACGCTCCATTCGAGAACCGTAGAGTAGTATGAAAATGGTTCGATGAACCCTCTGCCAGGCACTTAAGTGTGAATTGCAGAGTAACCAAGTAGATGTAGACTTCTCACTAGGCCAAGAAGCTCTACGGTAGTAATTCCGTACGTACAGTTGAGATTTTCGTAAATCCAGAAAGTAGCAATAAACGAAATCTGTCAGTAGATTTACAAATTTTAAATCAGAAAACTTAATTTAAAACAGAAGCTCTATCTTTTGCATCGCGTAAGTCAAACACACCCGACGAAAAGTGTTCTGACACCCCTATGTAACTCGGTGCTGTCCACAAGACAGCGGCAGAACCAGACCCACCTGTGTGAATGAAATTTCCATGGCGGATACGCCAGTATAAAAAGAGCTGGCTCAGTAAATGTCTGCAGCAATTTAAAAAGAATGGCGTGAAGTGGCTTAGTCACACATTTCAGTAGGCAATGTTAAGCGGTGCTTGAGTTAGTGAAAAGATTGACGCTACTAGACAGCGCACGACTGTAAAAAATTATGCACATATTGTCGCAGAGGAAGCTGAGTAGCACTGTGGTGTAGTGGTTATGATACTAAACTGTTGCGTAGAGGGTCATGAGTTCAAAACCCACTTAGACTGTATAGATTTAATTTCAAAATTCGGTTCGAGTACATTCTAGAACTATCCACAAATGCCAAGAACCATTGTACTGGAATGTTCTGTAACTGTAAATATACTATACGTGTTCTGGCCGGAGGCAGTTCGCTCCGCGCTCTTGTATGTGCAATTGCCGAATAAACCTTCGTTAAGTGATGATAGTGTTCGTCAAAAATCTAATTACACCGTCTTCTACGTGACACTATTCTGGTGGAGGCGCTGGGTATTGGAACTTGTGACAGCGCGTGATATCGACGACACAGTGGCTCCCATCAGGCCACGGCAGAGCCGCCGTTTACGTGGCGCGAAACTCGAGTTCTGACCATATTCAACAGATCGCAATCTACGGGAGACAGACGAAGAAGAGGACGTAACGATGACAGCAACTGTGTGCCACCACATGAGGCATCCTTCCGGGATCTCTGGTGACGATGGCCGAGATCCAAACAAGTGGATAAAGGTATATGAGCATGTAGCCAAATTTAAGAAATGGGGTGACACCGTGTGTTTGGCTAACGTATCTTTTTACTTGGAGGGCACTGCCAAACAATTCTATGAGAACAAGCTGGGAAATATTCCAGGCAGAACTGCACAAGTATTTCGGCGACACATAACGACAGAAGTGCAAGGGTGAAGATAAATTAAAGTGCAGGGCACAGCGTCCAGGAGAAACTTCAGCGTCCGACATTCAAGACGTCTTGGAGTTGTGAGGGAGAACTTCCTACAACTGGTATCGAACTGCAGTTTGTCGATGACATTTGTGGATTTTTTTCTTTCAGATTGAAAAAATAAAACAAATAGCAAGACATAGCATGAACTGAAACCTCTCAGCTTTCTCTTGGTTTATATACTCTTTAAAATAATAGAATGCAGACTGATAGTTAAATATAGCATATTTCACGGTTGCTCCCTGCCGCCGTCGGATTAGCACCTGCTGCAGCAAGTCGTATACCCCTAGCTTACTTATTTGTTACATAGTTTAATTCTTAATTTCTTTGCGTGTTTTTGGGTACTTGCATTGTTTAATTCATAAATTTCGAGCGTATTATAGTATTTGAGAGTTGTAGCATCGTGCTTTAGTGTTTAATTTATAGATTCTTAATTAAATTGCGTCTGAGTTTCGTATAGGAGGTGTAACTTCGAGTTTTAGTTACTGTAATCGTAAATTCAGGCAGATTGTAGCGCAGTCGTTAGGCATTTGTACAGGTTAGGTAATACATTCTTTGCGTGTTTCGCTTGTGTTATCTAGGCACAGACTCGTGTTTCAGTAACTGTTGTTCAACATCGATTAGAATGGACAGGAACTGCAATTGCTGTGTTCGGATGAGGGCTGAATTGGCATCCCTTCGCTCACAGCAGCAAGCGGCGCTGACTTCGGTCGCGCAGCTGGAGGCTGTTGCCAATGGCCACCACTGTGGGGAGCCGGACTCGGGTATCACGGGGATGTCAACCTCGTCCCGTCTGTCCCCAGATCGGTCTGCCGCTGTGGTTGCCCCGGTTGCTGCCCGCAGTGGAACTGAGCCCTCACCTGTGGTTGATTAGGAGGTCGTTCCAAGGCGTGGCAGGCAGCGAAAGACGTCCCAGGAGGCTGATCAGAAAGCCTCCCCGGTACGTCTGACAAACAGGTTCCAGGCACTGTCTCTGGCTGAGCCAGATGCAGCTGCCTGCCATGTTTCAGAGGATCATTCTCAGCCTTCAAGGTCCGGACAATCGCAGAGGGTGGGCTTATTGGTAGTTGGGAGCTCCAATGTTAGGCGCGTAATGGGGCCCCTTAGGGATATGGCGGCTAAGGAGGGGAATAAATCCAGTGTGCACTCTGTTTGCATTCCGGGAGGAGTCATTCCTGATGTGGAAAGGGTCCTTCGGGATGCCATGAAGAGCACAGGGTGCAGTCAGCTGCAGGTGGTGGCACATGTGGCACATGTCGGCACTAATGACGTGTGTGGCTTTGGATCTGAGGAAATTCTCTCTGGATTCCAGCGGCTATCTGATTTGGTGAAGGCTGCCGGTCTTGCTTACGAGATGAAGGCAGAGCTCACCATCTGCAGCATCGTCGACAGAACCGACTACGGACCTTTGGTGCAGAGTCGGGTGGAGGGTCTAAATCAGAGGCTCAGACGGTTTTGCGACGTGTTGGATGCAGATTCCTTGACTTGCTCCATTCGGGTTCCTCTGAATAGGTCAGGAGTTCACTAGACTCAGCTGGCGGCTACACGTGTAGCGGAGGCTGTGTGGCGTGGACTGGGCGGTTTTTTAGGTTAGAAGGCCTCGGGAAAGTACGGGGTGGGCTGCAATCTCAAACGGTGCATGGCAAATACAGGACGTGCTTGGATCAAGGAACAGTCGGAATTGTAGTTGTAAATTGTTGTAGTTGTGCTGGGAAAGTCCCTGAGCTTCAAGCGCTAATACAAAGCACAGAAGCTGAAATCGATATAGGTACAGAAAGCTGGCTAAAGCCTGAAATAAATTCTGCAGAAATTTTTACGAAGTCTCAGACGGTGTTCAGGAAAGATAGATTAGGCAGAGTTGGTGGTGGAGTGTTTGTGTCTGTCAGTAGTGAATTATCTTGTAGTGAAGTTGAAGTAGATACTCCGTGCGCATTGGTATGGGTGGAGGTTATACTTAACAGCCGAACTGGACGAATGGAATATTCCAGAATTTGAAACACGAACAGCTGCTCGCATGACTTTCTTAGAAGTAGATACCTTAGGGGTTGCGAAGCCACTCAAATCGCTTGATGCGGGCAAGTCTTCAGGTCCAGATTGTATACCGATTAGGTTCCTTTCAGATTACGCTGATACAATAGCTCTCTACTTAGCACTCATATGCAACCGTGCGCTCACCGATAGATCTGTACCCACAGATTGGAAAATTGCGCAGATCGCACCAATGTTTAAGAAGGGTAGTAGGAGTAATCCATTTAATCACAGACCTATATCATTGACGTCGGTTTGCAGTAGGCTTTTGGAGCATATACTGTATTCAAACATTATGAATCACCTCGAAGGAAACGATCTATTGATACGTAATCAGCATGGTTTCAGAAAACATCTCTCTTGTGCAAGGCTCTTTATTCGTACGAAGTTGTGGCCGCTATCGACAGGGGATCTCATGTTGGTTCCGTATTTCTAGATTTCCGGAAAGCTTTTGACACCGTTCCTCACAAGCGACTTCTAATCAAGCTGCGGGCCTTTGGGGTATCGTCTCAGTTGTGCGACTGGATTCGTGATTTCCTGTCAGGAAGGTCGCAGTTCGTAGTAATAGATGGCAAATCATCGAGTGCAACTAAAGTGATATCAGGTGTTCCCCAGGGAAGCGTCCTGGGACCTCTGCTGTTCCTGATCTATATAAATGATCTGGATGACACTCTGAGCAGTTCTCTTAGGTTTTTCACAGATGATGCTGTAATTTACCGTCTAGTAAGGTCATCCGAAGACCAGTATCAGTTGCAAAGCGATTTAGAAAAGATTGCTGTATGGTGTGGCAGGTGGCAGTTGACGCTAAATAACGAAAAGTGTGAGGTGATCCACATGAGTTCCAAAAGAAACCCGTTGGAATTCGATTACTCGATAAATAGTACAATTCTCAAGGCTCTCAATTCAACTAAGTACCTGGGTGTTAAAATTACGAACAACTTCAGTTGGAAAGACCACATAGATAATATTGTGGGGAAGGCGAGCCAAAGGTTGCGTTTCATTGGCAGGACACTTAGAAGATGCAACAAGTCCACTAAAGAGACAGCTTACACTACACTCGTTTGTCCTCTGTTAGAATATTGCTGCGCGGTGTGGATCCTTACCAGGTGGGATTGACGGAGGACATCGAAAGAGTGCAAAAAATGGCCGCTCGTTTTGTATTACCACGTAATAGGGGAGAGAGTGCGGCAGATATGATACGCGAATTGGGATGGAAGTCATTACAGCTAAGACGTTTTTCGTCGCGGCGAGATCTTTTTATGAAATTTCAGTCACCAACTTTCTCTTCCGAATGCTAAAATATTTTGTTGAGCCCAACCTACATAGGTAGGAATGATCATCAAAATAAAATACGAGAAATCAGAGCTCGAACAGAACGGTTTAGGTGTTCGTTTTTCCCGCGCGCTGTTAGGGGGTGAAATGGTAGAGAGATAGTATGATTGTGGTTCGATGAACCCTCTGCCAAGCACTTAAATGTGGATTACAGAGCAGTCATGTAGATGTAGATGTAGATGCTCTGAATAAAAGTTGAAAATAAAATTATTTTGAAAAGAAACAGTCAAATATTTTGCAAAATCATTTCTTTAACAGTAAGAAGATAAGAGAAACATTTGACACGCCTTTGAATTATGCCAAAAATTATGTACAGCAAATGAGGTGCTAGTTAAGAATTTATAGCACGATGTAAAACTTATAACCTTGGAATCTTAAAGAGTACTGAACAATAATTGTTTAGTAGAATGTGTAGATCCTGCAGTATGCTGTTCTATGGCCATAAAGTATTTGTATCACCTATGCCCAAAAGTGCAGAGAGGCTGAGTGATGTTTTTCAGTCTCAAATATGTTTCAGTAAAGAATTCTTCAAATATGATATCAGATAACGCGTGTGGGGCAACAAGTAACCCCTCACATACAAGGGTGGTCGTCATCACTTTTCTTGCTCACTCACTTTTCCCGATAATGAAATACGTGATTTCTGGCATCGTTCAAAGGAACATCTAATGTTTCGGTAAGCTTTTATTTCATACTTTTAAACAAATGACCTCAAGAAACATTTCATGGTTTTTCCTTTCAAAACTTTTAATATTTTTTATTGTATTGTATTCTTATTTTTTTACTTTAGGGAAAGGGTTAACTAAACAAGAGGTAGTGATGAAGGGACAATATGACCTTGAAAGTGGTATAATAAATTTACTGTGCGCGCTGTGTAAAACTCTCGCAAGAACACGGAGAGACGACAATAAATATTATCCAGCAGTTAAGGCTGTTCCCAAGAGTGGCTGAACTTTCTGAAATAGGATAACCCGCTCTGAAGTTGTAATCCTTTAATCCTGCTAGAGCCGTTAATTGGTTGGCCTATTATTAGGGGAAACCTCCGATATTAGTTTCCTAGCTGCACATATGTCTGTGTGAACAGTAATATTCCATTTCTCGTGGTGTAATCGTGAGCCACGAACAAGCGGCACTCATTTAGCGGAGAAACAATGCAGCTACTGCTATGTATTCGCAGATTTCATTATAGAAATCGTCGCGTGAATGAGGTACATGTCTCTCGTACTGGTAGACGGGTCTGATGTGAGAGTCACAGTGAACTGGTGCCTAGAAATCTTCCATCCATCTGCGCCCTCATTCATTCTTTATTTCAGCACGTCGTGGTGGAAATATAGCGATCGAACAATACTCAATTGAGAGTTAGTTTAAGGTGGAATCGTGTTATCCATCATGTGTAGTACACTCGTAAAGTTAAACAGAATCAGTAAATGGTAGAATGAGAACAACATACTGAATGAGTTAAATCAGTAGGTAAACTTAATCACATGACATTTAATGTGCAAAAATACAGAGCGGTAACGTATAAAAGTTAGATACCGAATACACATATTGCAATGGTATTAAAGGGAGCATGCAAATCTCTTCCACGACGACTTAACACTGTGCGTAAATTTCATGGTATTCGCGACCTATGTCAATTTCCAGTGAACATCTGTATGTTGTAGACGCGCTATGCTGTGAAATGGTAAATGTAGTGTGACTAAGGCCTCCCGTCGGGTAGACCGTTCGCCGGGTGCATGTCTTTCGATTTGACGCCACTTCGGCGACTTTCCCGTCGATGGGGATGAAATGACGATGAGTAGGACGACACAACACCCAGTCCCTGAGCGGAGAATATCTCCCACCCAACCGGGAATCGAACCCGGGCCGTTAGGTATGACCACTCAGCTACCAGGGGCGGACTGTGAAATGGTGAACAAACGATACTACGTACTTTGATGAAGTACGTTTCCATCTATGTTCGAAACGTTCGTAATTTTTTTTGTCAGTGTGACGTGCCTTCAACTTAATTTTAAAAATGTGTAACTGAGCTAAAGGGCGGACTGTCATAGCAACAACGTGGTACGCTGCCTGTCATGCGCTTACAAGCTTCGAGGGTGATTACTCCGCGTGCCTGTGAAGTGCTGTGTCTGGTACTTTAAACATATCTACCTCTAAATAAGTTCCTAAAGTGTTTTACATATTAAGTGATGACTTTTCCTAAAGGAAACTAAATCTGTGTTGGAGTCGATATGGTTTCCTCAAACAGTGACCTTTTCGTTCGTGGTAGCTAAATATCAGAGAATAACGCGGATCGGTCTTATGCCATTTTTTTGTCTCCAGAAACTTTACCAAGTAAACTAAATACGTGCATAGGGGCAACATACTGATGTTCATTTTGAGTAGAGGTGTTCTTACAGATTCCGGTATGACGTTTCTCATTATCTCTCACGTGTAGTACACTTCTGAACTTAAACAGAATCAGTAAATGGCAGAATACGTTGAGAATACGATACTGCATGTGTTACATAACTAGGCGGATATAATGTACAGATACAGGCAAACAAATGATTACAGTTTGTTTCGAAATATGGAATGATTTACGCACCAGAGAGAGTTTCACAGACTGAGGACGTCGGTTATCGCATTGCCCCACCTCCGGTACTTCTGCAAGCAGTTGCATTGTTTGATACAGTAGTTCGATGTACTCCTGAGGGGTATCGTGCCAGATTATATCCAACAGCGCAGTAGATTTTCAAAATCCCTGGTTGCTTTGAACGCCCTGCCAATAATGCTCGTAACCTTCTCAATTGGGGCAAAATCCGGCGACCTTTGTGGTCAAGACAGGGTTTGGCAAAGGTGAAGATAAGCAGTAGAAACTCTCGCCGTGCGCCGGCAGCAATTACTTTGCTGAAATGAAATCAAGTGTCGAGTGACCGGGACCTCCCGTCGGGTAGACCGGTCGCCTGGTGCAAGTCTTTTTACTTGACACCACATCGGCGGCTTGCATGACTACGGAAATGATGAGATGATGAAGACAATACAACACACCGAGTGGAGAAAATCCTCGACCCAGCCGGGAATCGAACCCTGGCCCCTTTGCACAGCATTCGTCATCGCTGACCACTGAGCTATCGACCCGGAAATTTTGCTGCAATATACACCTTGGATGGCTTGCCATGAAGGGCAACAGAACGGGGGTAAAATATCGTCGAGCGTGCTGTAAGGGTTCCACAGGTGACAACGGAACCTGTATGAAGACTATGGAATGAAACGGCACCACAGAGCATCACCGCCAGCTGTCTGTACGTATGTCGGGCGACCAACAGGTTGGGATCCTAACACTGCCGGGGGCGCTTCCAGACAAGTCTTCGCTGGATATCTGCGTGTATTGTTCACGCGTCTCTCTGTGTGGCATAGTTATTGTCCAGCTGAATACACCGAATACACCGAATTCGCAAACACTTTATGCCCTGGAATCGATACGTCCCCTGCTTACAGTCCTTTCCAGCTGCGCTGTGAAACTGCATTCCAGCGTCATACGTCCGTTGACACCTGCACGAATATCAGTTTGTCGCAAGTTGGTGTAACTCCTTCGTGGTGCGTAGGCGATGTAGCTACTTTGAGTCGGCGAGAAACATAGAATCTCAGTAAGTCCTTTCATTTCTGCCAAACTGAAGTTTTTCGTGGCCAGGTGGATGCAGCTGTTTCCGTAACTCTTTGTCCCGTCTGTTCGGTGGTAATACCCTTAGTTTTTTGGTAATTATGCTGCAGTCCAGTATCTGTTTTGACCATCTGATACCCTTTCTTCCAACGAGATGTAGAGCCCATTGCAATATCAAGTAAGTTGGTTTGCTGTACGCCTCATATTTACTGTAACATGTATCTCTTTCTTCATGTAAAGCAGCATTGATTGTTGGATTCCTCTTTGAGCGACTATGAGCTTTGTAACAATGAACTGATTTACTGTCCGCGCCTCAGATCCATAACCTATTATTGGTAGCGTACATTGCTCAAAAATTGTTTTCTCCAGCTCAGCCGACGTCTTACCTTTAAAAACTGAAGACAATCTTCCGTACGTTTGCCAGCCCAATTGAATAGGTCGAAATATTTTCAGCTTTTGGCTCCCTTTCATATTCAACCAACATATGTTTCCATATGTATTCTGAGTAGGAATGTGACGCGGACAGGAGAAGTCAAACAAGTGAGAAAGGCATAAGGTTGATTTTATTATTAACCGCCGGCCGGAGTGGCCGAGCGGTTCTAGGCACTACAGACTGGAACTGCGCGACCGCTGCGCTCGCAGGTTCGAATCCTGCCTCGGGCATGGATGTGTGTGATGTCCTTAGGTTAGTTAGGTTTAAGTAGTTCTAAGTTCTAGGGTACTGATGACCTCAGAACGTTAAGTCCCATAGTGCTCAGAGCCATTTGAACCAATTCGTTCAATATGTGCACCGAAGATGTCGACGAAATACTGTACAGCTCCAGATTTGCACCTGGAGATCGAAACTAGAACTAATTTTTTCCACTCTACATCGGTTCAGCATTAACGCTTTACCATATATACCAAGTTTTGCTGCCATACGTAAATTACAGCCCACAATGGACACCCATGACCTGTACTTTAATTATAACCACCCGGTATTTGCACAAGGGGTTTGTTCACCTTAAGATAAGTATCTCAAAAACGACGTATCATACGAAGAAAGGATGTTCTAGGTAAAAGTTAGTATTAGTAAAGAGCACATGAGCTTATGCTAGAACTGGCCACATCCTAACCACCCCTCCTGTGTGGGCGAGCCGGCCGGGGTGGCCGAGCGCTTCTAGGCGCTACAGTCTGGAACCGCGCGACTAGATTGTGAGAAAAGAAGCGCCACCCTCAAAGTTAAACATCATATAAAATCGTTGAAACAACAAGCATATCAGTCGGATTTATTGAACGCCGCATGGAGAATTACCAAAAGAAGGAAAACGGAACGACGGATACCCACGTATATTACTCGCACTCTTAAAATCACAACGGAAATTGTAGAAAAACTCTCAAATGAAAATAACTTCACCACGAAAAGGATTATGGTAGAACTAAAGAAAGAATTAGTCCACACACCAGTCAGCGAAATAAAACACAAGGATCTTAGCTCGGAGCTATGTAGAGTTATAGCTTAGTTCCCTTTTTTCAGTTGCAGTCAGAACATGATTCTAATTCCTCTAAAATGCAGTAAATTAAATAATAGCATACCCTTAAGAAGAAGAGGCTTTGGTATCTGAGAGAAAATTAGTTTCAGTTGCTGAAGGAAGGTAGCTCATAAAGGCATTGTTTGGAGAGTGCAAGGACGAGCCGTAGGGGAGGATGTAGGAAAAAAAAAAGATACAGGTCATATGTTTTACTTTTATTTTTAAATTTTTAGAAAAATGACTTTCGCTGTTTTTCATTCAAGTACATGGTTACATGTATTTTATTTTGTTTTTATTCCATTGTTGCGTCATTTTCAATTTTCATCATAATCTATTTTTCTTCCTTTCATTTTTTTTCGATTGGTATCTTTAGTTAGCGTTAAGAAGGAAAGCGTATTTAATAGTTGTGACGCATGTTGCTTGCTGCCATTTTTGCGGATACATTCAAATCACGAGCTTGTGGTTACGTTAGGACATGAGTGTAAGCACACAGCTACAAAACACGTCGTCTGCCGCTTTTAAATCGTTGGTCATTTAAAATCCACTGTCATCTCGGGTTCCCGTGTTGAGTCTAAATGGTCGCTTATGCTTAACAAATTGGTTTAATGGAGAAGATAAACGCTTATACTTAACAGACTGCACTAGCGGAGAAGATAAAGACAAACTGTGTACACTGAGGCGATACAAGTCATGCGACAGAGAGATACACGTATACGGACGGCAGCAGTATCGTGTAAACAAAGCGTAAAACGTCAGTACATTCGCGGAGCTGTCATTTGCACTCAGAAGATTCATGTAAAAGTTTTAGGATGTGATTATAGCCGCACGACGAGAACTAACAGATTTTAAAAGCGTAGTCGTAGTTGGAACTAGGCGCATGGGATATTACATTTAGAAAATCGTTAGGAAATTCAGGATTCTGAGATCCACAGTGTTAAAAGCGTGCGGAGGATATCAGTGCTCAGGGATTAACTCTCACTATGGACAACGCAGTGGGCGACGGCTTTGGCTTAACGACCGAGAGCAGAGGCGTTTACACACAGTTGTCAGTGCTAACAGACAAGCAACACTACGTGAAATGGCGACATAAATCAATGTGGGACGTACGACGAAGATGGGGTAAGGACAGTGCGGTGAACCATGGTGTTCAAGGGGTATGGCAACTGATGACTGACGCGCCTGCAGCGCCTGAGTTCGTGACCGTACCGATTGGACCATAGACGACTGGAAAACCGTCGCTTGCTCAGATGAGTCCCGATTTCAGTTTGTAATAGCTAGTGGTGGGGTTCGAGTCTGGCACAGACCCCACGAAGCCATTAACCCAGGTTGTCAACAAGGCACTGTGCAAGCTGCTAGTGGCTCCATAACGTTGTAGGCTGTGTTTACATGGAATGGAGTGACCTTTGAGTGACAATGGTTATGTTCGGCTCCTTGGAGATCATCTGCGACCGTTCCCAAACAACGATGGAATTGATACTTCCTGGCAGATTAAAACTGTGTGCCCGACCGAGACTCGAAATCGGGACCTTTGCCTTTCGCGGGCAAGTGCTCTACAATCTGAGCTACCGAAGCACGACTCACGCCCGGTACTCACAGCTTTACTTCTGCCAGTACCTCGTCTCCTAGCTCAGATGGTAGAGCACTTGCCCGCGAAAGACAAAGGTCCCGAGTTCGAGTCTCGGTCGGGCACACAGTTTTAATCTGCCAGGAAGTTTCATATCACCGCACACTCCGCTGCAGAGTGTAAATCTCATTCTGGAAACGACGGAATTTTTTAGGATGACAATGCACCATGTCACCAGGGTCCAATTGTTCGAGACACGTTTGAAGAACATTCTGGATCCTGTTGAATATAATGAAGACGTCAGTTTGTGCATAAATTCCTGTACTGGTAATACTTTTGCAATTGGGTCTATATTTCTGCAGGGGCGTCCCAATGATTTGTTGAGTCCATGCCACGTTGAGTTGTTTCACTACGCCGCTAAAAAGGAGGTCCGATCCGATATTCGCAGCTGTTTCATCACATTTGCCGCCTCACTGTATACCCATGATAAGCAAACTTCCGTTATTTGCTATCCTTCCTGTTATAAGTGCATGGCCACAGACCTGTGGCTGGTCACGCCATCTGGTGAACATTTTCAACTATGATGAAGTCATTCACCAGAGTTGCTGTAAGTGGTCAGAGATCACGGTATGCGCCTAGGGAATTAGGAAGCACTGTTACCCCTAAGTACCCAATGTACCTCACCTGCTTACCGATGCCATTTCACACACTTTCTCCAACAACTGAAGTAGCTCTGCTTTGCAGCACTCCACATGGATGCCAGCATACTTTAGTACCTGCTAGCTGCCCGAAACAGCTGACGTTCTCCTCCGATACGAATCTGCGACGAGAATCATTTCACAAACAACAGCGTAGCTTACGTGACGACAGCACATTCAGCTTTTGTTTGTCTTTCGCATCGCGACGTTGCTCTCCGTAGAAAATTTCAGTCCGGCCGCAAACTTGCCGCACACTTATGGACGTCCGGCATGCGCGCCAGCTGCTGTACGCCGTCGCTAAACACACTACCTCAGACCGCGAGGCCCTGGCAGCCGTGTGGTTCACCGGCGACTGAATAGCAAACAGAGCAGAACTCTGGCTTTGCACTAAGCACCTCGTTGCTGGGTGCCTACTCCTGGTCTACAACGAACGTTCCTAACTGCAGGGAACTTTCACGGGCGCACTAAATATTCTCCATAGGGCCTATCCGAACAACCGAGAGAAAATAAGAATCCAAAAACCGTCTTGGTGGCTTTGGGTTGTATGCTTCCGTTGGAGACTACATTCTGCTCACGACGAAACTGAAAGTTCGGCCCAGACATACTGAGTTTAAAGCTGAGATTTTCGTCACGTTTAGCCTACCCATCTATTCAGAGCATGCGATAGCTTTTTCTTGAACTGATGACCTATCTGCAGTGTGTGTTATCAGGGTGTCTCTGTGCCTTTTATAGTTACCGGCACATCTACTCATTTCATTTTCCCTTTGGGTCGGTTACGCTTAGCTTTTGTAAGGTGGTGTCCCAAGCGTCCAGGTCAAGCAGCAGCGTATCGGCTGTCCAGTCGGGTCACAGCGGTTAAGTTCTGCAGCGCTTCGACGAGTGTTGTAAGTGTCATAGTCTCAAAACTGTGCGGACACGTGTCTAAATGTCTCGAAGTATCTTCTCTGCCGCTCACGTGGATAAACGAGACACCAACAGCCAGCAAGTGATATTTACGTCATGGAGAATGGTGTACATTATGTGATCAAAACTATCCGGACACCCCCACCACCAAAACATACGTTTTTCACATTAGCTGCATTGTGCTGCCACCTACTGCAAGGTACTTAATTTTAGCGACCTCAGTAGTCTAAGACATCGTGAGAGAGCAAAATGGCCGGCCATGGTGGCCGAGCGGTTCTAGGCGCTACAGTCTGGAAACGCGCGACCGCTACGGTCGCAGGTTCGAATCCTGTCTCGGGCATGGATGTGTGTCATATGTCATCGATGTGTCATACGTCTGTACGCGACATTTCCGCACTCCTAGTGTTCACTGTCTTCGATGCGATAGTTAAGTGGAAACATGAAGGAACACTTACAGCACAAAACAGTATAGGCCGACCTCTTGTGTTAACTGACAGAGACCGCCGACAGTTGAAGAGCGTCGCAATGTGGAAGAGGCAGACATCTATCCAGACCACCACACAGGAATTCCAAACTGCATCATGGTCCGCTGCAAGAACTATGACAGTTAGGCGGGAGGTGAGAAAACGTGGATTTCATGGCCGAGCTGCTTCTTATAAGCCACATCTCACGCTGTCAAATGCCAAACGACGCCTTATTCGGTGTAAGGACCGTAAATATTGGGCGACTGAACAGCGGAAAAATGTTGTGTGGCGATCCTATGGCAGGGTGTGGGTACAGCGAATGCCCGGTGAACGTAAACTGCCAGTGTGTGTAGCGCCAATAGTAAAATTCGGAGGCGGTGGTCTTATGGTGTGTGAGAGCCCCTGCTATACCCGCAGGACAGGACAGAAACTTTAAATTGTGGAAATGGGCCAAAATGAGTGGCTGTCAGTTGCACTCGAACATACTACTTTATTCATTTGAAAAACATTAGAAGAGTAAAGAAAACATTAAAAACAGAGCAAGCCAAACATTAATTTTAGAACTTGATTCCCGGCTAAATCCACCATTCAGTCTCACGCCTCAAGGGCGAAACAACTTTAATTTAAAACTGGCTGAAGGCCAGTCACTTAATACTCATACAAAAGATTTGAATTTCAAAAGACTGAAGGCCTCATCTCAAAACATTACTCTCAATTAGGATGAAGGCCCAAACAATCGCACGCCTTAAGGGGAAAAAACTTTAATTTAGAAATCGGCTGAAAGCCAATAACTTTTGTCTCAAAACAGCCACGGCTCAGTGTGGTCGTATTTATTATGTTCTTTTGTGTGGCAAAATCACAGCGCAAGGCTACATTGGTGTTTTAAGCACCTTCTTGCTTCCCACTGCTGATGAGCAATTCGGGGATGGCGATTGCATCTTTCAACACGATCAAGCATTTGTTTGTAATGCACGGCCGGTGGTGGAGAGGTTACACGACAATAACGTCCCTGTTATGGACTGGCCGTAGAGAGTCCTGACCTGAATCCTCTAGAACACCTTTGGGATGTTTTGGAACGCCGACTTCGTGCCAGGCCTTGCCGACTGACATCGACAACTCTCCTCAGCGCTGCACTCCGTGCAGAATGGGCTGCTATTCCCCAAGAAATGTTCCAGCACCTGATTGAACGTATGTCAGCGAGAGTGCCACTACATGAGACATCCGCCAGGTGTCGTGGCCGAGCGTTTCTAGGCGCTTCAGTCCGGAACCGCCCGCTTGCTACGGTGGCAGGTTCGAATCCTGCCTCCGGCATGGATGTGTCTGATGTCCTGAAGTTAGTTAGGTTTAAGTAGTTTCTAAGTCTACGGGACTGATGACCTTATATGTTAAGTCCCATGGTGCTTAGAGCCATTTGAAGAGAAAAAGAAAGAGAAAGAAGATACAAAGAGAGGGAAGGACAGGAGGAGTGACTGGATGAAAGCAAACTTTCCAAAGCAATGGATTCTTTAGATTACGTCTGTTCCATGTAATAACTAACTACAAAATTGGGTAATACAATGGTTAACGCTTTGAAATATGCAGGTAAATGTAATGTTCGTACCGTTAGTTGGTGTACATATAGATTCAATCTAACAGGGTGTTGGCGCACCTGTTCCTTTTTCTATCAAGGATCTGATGTATGTCGGTGGATCAGGTCAGTCATACGACCAAATTGTTCGAAAAACTGATGATAATCAGTTTTGAAACAGGAACGATATACGTGACATTGCTAAACGAGAGTTTAAGCCGCCTGATTGGAGACAGTTTCCTCTTTCGCCCATAATGAAACCTTTTCTCCGAGAAGAGTGATAGTGTCTGTTACATGATGGTGACGTGAGTGAGTACAGCGTTTTGGCATCTTGCCTGTGTTGCTGCTAACAGTGTGAGGGAGTTCCTATGCCGAAGTCCTAAGACGGAAATAATCAGTTATAGTACAGCATAAAAGACTGGTATAGATCAGTTATGGATGGCTGAATTCCACATTATCCGATATTCTCTGCCAGTCTCAAGGAAGAAATGTGTAGCACAACTAAAATATTCCCGTCCGCCTTCCGAGTTCGCATGATAAACAATGAGTGAACGGTGTAGGTGCGTTGCGTTTGTTGTAAAATTACATTTAAAGTTGTTAATGATTTGATCCCAATGACACAGTTACAGTCCTTCAGATGAAGCAGTATCACGCTGTTCTGAATGCTACGTCCACAATGTGCACATACCAACCCCGATGTTGTAGTCGCAATATCTGCCACCTTGTAAGCTCTTTGATAGTCTAGGTGAATGTGTGTAGCGTCTACACATATGCAGATCTGCGTGGCGTAGTGGCGCCCTTGGGAAATTTCGAGAATATCCTCTGAAAATTAATATAATGCACAAACGCAGTGTACCTGTAAAACTTATTGTATAAGGGACTGCCTGTCCTCAGACAGTAAAGCATCAGCGCGGCATCAATCATTTGAAGTCCGAGACAAGTAAATTGAAAGCTCAACAAATGTAAGTGGGTGGCACCGAGGGTCTATTCAAACTGGGGGATCTGATACAGACCATTTGCCGGTTTATTGACGCGAGCGTAGCATGCCTCTGTGGTCACGCCACAGGAAGGGGCGAAAGACGAGTGCTGAAAAAGTGCTTTCCAGCCGCGTTCAAATTTCGGCGAATTCCTTTTAAAGGACTCTAGTGGTTCCATCCTGTGTACAAGAACAGAGATTGCCCTCGCACGTTGCACTGCACTCAGAGTGGATCAGATCACATTCGTTGGGGTTTGTAGCCATAGAATAGAGTTCAACCTTCCGACGGCCATCAGCAGTTTCGAATGTTATGAAGAACGTAGTCTGTCATCGAGCAAAATGTGTTGCAATGAGCGCCCCAAGAGAAGGTGTGGTCCCACTGACGCTCTTTGTACCAGTTCCTGAGGGTTCTTCGTGTCGATTCTGAGCTCCGATATGACTGGATGTTTTCTCTGGCCAACCACAAGAAAACCAAGGGAATGTCACCTTTCCAACTACTATTGCAAAGGCGTCAAACAGGAGGCGAAATGTCGTTACAGTGCGACAGGCGTACGATGGCGTTGGGCAGTATTGTGGTGACATTAGGTACCGGTGTGACATCATTAACCTAGCTTACAGATCACCTCAGCTTCTGAGCGGCGGTCTCTTTCAGCATGTGCTGACACCCAGCTGTCTGAAGCGTCGCTGAGCCCGAGAGTGGTCATTTTCTCCACCATTTGCGTGTAGATGTACGAGATCTAGAAAACAAAGTCTGGTCTCTCACTACACCACCCTTTTGAGTCTCAACGTTGTCCGCGTTAAGAGAGAAAATCCTCGATGAGAACATAACTTGCGTAGTTTCCTTTAGTGAAGTATCTTGCGAGTTTCGCTTTTGTCGGAACCAGGCAGTGTGAGCTAGTGCCTTGTCTGCGCCGCCGGCCGCAGCGGTCTTATCGTTGCGGGCTGGCGGCCGCGACCCCTGCGTGCGCGCTGCCCGCCACACGCCAGGCCGCGCCGTATCGCGTCACGCCGCGATTAATCAGCAGAACGTGCGTCTCTGCAGTGTTGCGTGACGTCACCACGGCGGTAACTAACGAGTCGCTTACGATGTGGCAGGAGCGCGAGTGTTTCGGAAAGCATGCGCCCCCAAACAGAAACACTGGCCTCGATGCGGATTAAAGCACTGATGAGCCAAAAGATATTATTACAATCTACTTAAAAGCCTGCTGGTCCTCACCTGGAACACAGTTCTACAGTGACTGTGCTTACCATGGATTCGACAAGTACTTCATAGGTTTCCGGAGCTTTGTGGCACGAGATGCCAAAGCACAGGTCACGCCCTTCTCGTAATTTACGGGCGGTTGGCTTGTGGGCGCGGAGGTTGCACCCGATAGCGTCATAGTTTAGATTCACTGAATTCAGATAAACCGAGTTTGATGGCCAAGCGGTCAACGAGACTTCACTATCACGCTCCTCAGACGATTGCAACACGATACTGTCGTTGGGACACGGACAGTTAACTTGCTGTAAGATGCCACGGCTTTCGGGGAATACATGAAGCGTAAGGGCCTAGAGGTTTCCCCCCAAAAACACCTGTCACGGTGTCTTTGATTACTACCGCAGGTCCAATGGAAGCCCAAGTGAATGTCATCCACGAAATAATATTCCTGCAACCGACCTGCGTCCGTGGCTTACTGCATATTTCAAGCACCAGTTCGCCTGGATGACAGCATATCCGGATACGACCATCGACCTGGTTTAATAGTAATCGGGATTTCTACATGGGAACACCATTTTTTCTACATGGGAACACCACTGCCTGGTCCCGAAAAAAGCGAAACTCGCAAGATACTTCACCATGGGAACACGATGTGGGCTGGACGGTGTGCTTCAAAACACTTGTGCCTGACCCAGCACTGTACTCTGTTATCAGACCTGTCACAGATCGCCGCTTATGTTGCTTTAGAGAGCCGGCAGGCCTCCGACCCCTCTCTGATCAAGATTGGACGTCAACCTTCTTGTCGCCTGCTCGTGGTTCCAGCAATCTTGAACCACTTTCCACAGACTTTCACGACAATAGCTCGTGAACAGCCGATCAGCTTCTCCGATTCTGAAATGCTCGCTACTAGGCACAGGGCCACAACAATTTGGCTTCTGTCAGATTCGCTTAAATCCGCGTTGTTCCTTATTTGCGACATTTATCGTCGCTAGAGTTATTTCCCATTTGTCTCTGCTCCGCTCACATACTTCTCTTGCCTCGTCATTTCCCGCCACCAGGCACCATACAACTTCGCGGTCGACAGTGGTCTCCACCTGCGAAATGCCAAGCGTCACTGTGAGAGAAACGGGGTGTGCTCGTGGCGAAACTACCAAACACAATGGTTCAAATGGCTCTGAGCACTATGCGACAACGTCTGAGGTCATCAGTGGCCTTGCACCTTACCAAGCTAAAACATGACACACATCACTGCCGGAGGAAAGATTCGAACCTGCGACCGTAGCGGTCGCTCGGCTCCAGACTGCAGCCCGTAGAACAGCACGGCCACTCCGCCCGGCTAACAAACAGACTGTCATGATACTAGTAGCTACATCGAGAGTTTGTCAAGAATCTGTCCCACCCGTTGCCGCTAGGCTACAGTGACGCCATCGTCCAATAATTCTTACACACACGTCGCATCTCATGGATACACCACTTGCTCTTAGTGATTACGGCCGCACCAGGGTAATTAACAGACTCTGAACGCGGAGTGCTAGTTGGTGTTAGACACATGGGATGTTCCGTTTTGAAAATCGTTGAGGAAGTCCGTATTACGAGATCCCCAGTCTCAAGATTGTTCCGAGAATAATAAACTTCTGAGATTATCTCTCACCATGGACGATACAGTGGCTGACGGCCTTCAGACAACGACCGACAGGAATGGCTCTTGCATAGATTTGTCAGTGCTAACAGACAAGTAGCACTACTTGAAATAACCACAGAAGCGAGTAGGACGCGTACGTCGCACGTACCAGTTAGGGCAGTGTGGAGACATGTTGCAGCCCTGCATCGCCTGCGGCACCTGTCCTGGGCTCGTGACCATATTGGTTGAACCCTAGAGGTCTGCAAACCCGTGGCCTGGTCAGGTGACTCCCGTTTCAGTCGGTAATAACTGCTGCTAGGGTTCGAGGATATCGCAGACCCCACGAAACCGTGGACTCAAGTTGTCAACAAGTTGTCTCCATGATGGTTTGGGCTATGTTTACGTGGAAAGGACTGTACCCTGTCATCCAACTACTTGGAGACCATCTGCACCCATTCAAGGACTTTATGTTCACAATTAACAATGAAGCTTTGTATATTGTTCTATCTCACCACGCCACATTTGTTCACAATCGGTTTGAAGAACGTTCTGGACAAGTCGAGAGAATGATTTGGCCATCCAGATCGCCCGACGGGCGAGAAGGCATTTCGTGGACAAAATCCTGCACTTTCGCCATTATGGACGGGTACAGAGGCAGCGTGGCTCATTATTATTGTGTGGGACTTACAATGACTTGTTGAGCCCATGGCACATAGAGTTGCTGGACTACGCCGGGAAGAAGAAGGTTCGACATGAAATTAAGAGGTGTCCCACAATTTTTGTGATCTGAGTATATATAGAAGCAGTATGACGTTACGTCCATAACTGTTACTGTAAATTAGTGTTGAAAAATTTAGTGCAGCTTTATGAGACGACTGGTTGATAATTATGTCTGAACAGTTCGTCTGTGCGGTGCCGAAACTTGTGCTTTGAGGTTTGAAGAGGAGAAACAGAGTAAGTGGCAGAGAGTGCAAAAAGATGAAGTGAATATACAGCGTGAGAAAATGAAGAAGTGCTCAAGAAAGTGCTAGTGAAGAGACAACTATTGGACGTAACTCAGAGAAGGGAAAGAAAATGCATTGAGCATGTGCTGAAAAATTGTGGTAGGGTTTTATAAATAGTTTTGGATGGATTTGTGAAGAGGAAGAGAAGGTAAGGTAGCTAGAGGACTCAGGCCCTGATACCTCTGTGTGCTGAATGCAAACAGAGCAACGAGAAGGAAAAGGTAACCGACCGTAAAGTGTACAGATCACACGTACCTGTATGCTGCTGATGGATAAAGTACAATTATAATTTGTTGGTTAACACGCTGTTACGCATCCACCCTGTACGATGAAAAGTGTCCGGACACATACACTCCTGGCCATTAAAATTGCTACACCACGAAGATGACGTGCTACAGACGGGAAAATTAACCGCGAGAAACAAGATGCTGTGATATGCAAATGATTACCTTTTCAGAGCATTCACAAAAGGTTGGCGCCGGTGCTGACACCTACAACGTTCTGACATGAGGAAAGTTTCAAACCGATTTGTCATACACATTGACCGGCGTTACGTGGTGAAACGTTGTTGTGATGCCTCGTGTAAGGAGAAGAAATGCATAACATCACGTTTCCGAGCTTGATAAATGTAGGATTGTAGCCAATCGTGATTGCGGTTTATCATATCGCGACATTGCTGCTCGCGCTGGTCGATATCCAATGGCTGTTAGCAGAATATGGAATCGTTGGTTCAGGAGGGTAATAAGGAACGCCGTACTGGATCCCAGCGGCCTCGTATCACTAGCAGTCGAGGTGACAAGCATGTTATCCTCATGGCTGTAATGGATCGTGCAGCCACGTCTCGATCCACGAGTCAACAGATGGGGACGATGCAAGACAGGAACCATTCTGACGAATAGTTCGACGATGTTTGCAGCAGCATGGACTAACAGCTCGGAGACCATGGTTGCGGTTACCCTTGACGCTGCATCACAGACAAGAGCGCCTGCGATGGTGTACTCGACGAACCTGGGTGTACGAATGGCAAAACAACATTTTTTCAGATGAATCCAGGTTCTGTTTACAGCATCATGATAGTCGCATTCGTGTTTGGCGACATCGCGGTGAGCGCACATTGGAAGCGTGTATTTGTCGTCGCTATACTGGCGTATCACCCAGCGTAATGGTATGGGGTGCCATTGGTTACGCGTCTCGGTCAGCTCTCGCATTGACGGCACTTTGAACAGTGGACGTTACATTTCAGATGTGTTACGACCCGTGGTTCTGCCCTTCATTCGATCCCTGCGAAACCCTACATTTCATCAGGATAATGCACGACCGCAATTTGCAGGTCCTGTAAGGGCCTTTATGGATAAAGGAAATGTTCGACCGCTGCCCTGGCCAACACATTCTCCAGATCTCTCAAAACGTCTGGTCAATGGTGGCGGAGCAGCTGGCTCGCCACAATATGCCAGTCTCTACTCTTGATGAACTGTGGTATCGTGTTGGAGCTGTATGGGCAGCTGTACCTGTACACGCCATCCAAGCTCTGTTTGACTCAATGCCCAGGCGTATCAATGCCGTTATTACGGCCAGAGGTGGTTGTTCTGGGTGCTGATTTCTCAGGATCTATGCACCCAAATTGCGTGAAAATGTAATCACATGTCAGTTCTAGTATATTATGTCTAATGAATACCCGTTTATCATCTCCTGTTTCATTGGGTTCAGCTGGGGGCAGGCCATGCAGTGACATGTCGAAACGATCATCGTCTCCCAACTGTTCGGCGAGAGGCGCACTCGTCGGTCTGGCCCTGCGGTTCCCGCAGCTATTACTGGGGCACGAGCTCGTAGGGGCCAAGGAAAGGGGGGCTGAGGCGATGGCGATGCCAGTTCAGCACGAAAGCAACAAGCACCAGCGCCGGATCGACGTTATTTCCGAACCAGGGCAAAGACGTGATAGTGGTGCCGTTCCCCCACCCCCTACTCTGACATCAATGCAAAAAGGAATGGATTTTCGAAACATACATTCATTCTGCAGTATGCACCTTCCTCCAGAAGTGCTCGCGGAAGTGTAAGACATGTTATTTAATCTCAAGTGTGCCAAAGTGCAGTAGCACGCCTCTTCACACAGCATTATTCTATCACACTTCAACTCATAATTAATGCTCTGTGAATTTATTTGTGACTGGGAGAATAAGAACTTTTCACAAAATTTGCACTATTTATTGTCTTTTAGCTAACAACTTTCTTTTTGTGTGACCTAAAATGAAATATAGGAAACATAATACCATTAAGTTTTTAGATCCCAGCATTTTTTTTCTCTCTATCTTGCTTGAGCTTTATACTGCGTGCTTTTCTTTGTGTGAAAGAATCTGTTATCTCGTCAAAGTTCGTCAAACGTTTTGCTACACGAAAAATCAAAATGGCGTTGTCTAACACCCAAGAGTAGTGTTGTGACCTGTTGTGACCGCGGTAGGAACGACCACGGGCTGGCCGAAAAAGCCCGGTGGGGCGAAACGGAGGGCGGCCCGCGAACAAACTAACGAACGGAAAGGACGGACACGAAACAACGACGGACGGTGGAGAGAGACCTTAAGACGACAACACGCAAGAAGCAACGGAATGACAACGACAACCAAACGAATCCAAGAAGTCCACTAGTACTGAAAGCAAAGAACGATAAACACGCTGTCTGTTGTCGAGGCGATGTGTCGAGACTCAAGCAACGATGAGGTTCGCAGGCGCCTAATTACTCTATCGGTGGCGCCGCTACTGGCCGCTGCAGCCACGTGTTCCCCACGCTAAAAGCGTGCCAGGAGGCGCTCCGCACAGCTTACGGCGCGATGGTGCACAGACGTGCATGACGTCTGGCGGGGATTCAAATTTCGCGGCGCTCGGTACCAGCAGTGGTGTGGTTTCTCGATGTGGTTACGTCTATTTTGCCACTGTCTGCTAGGTAAAACGAAACAGGCCTTTCTAATATTGCAGCAGTTGTAGGACACGCCAAATAAGCGATTTGTTTTTGCACAAATGAACATTTTTATATAACTCATTTACATATGTAACACAGCAGAATAGAACTCACGAAGTACCAATATCAGATGCCTGTTAGACTTACGGAAAGCAAAAAGTTTTGTGAGGGAATAGTACCACATTTCATTCACATGTTCCAGTTTCTGAGACATGGCATCATAAAGAACTAAGTGTACGAAATGTTTACATAACTCGGGAATCGTCACATTCTTCCATGCAATTTGTGTGGTGTCCTCGTTTCTTCTCGCTCGTAGTTCTAGCAATCTTATTATTAATCCTGTAACTATTCCTGCCACTGTAAAAACTCACTCTCCGGCTAACTTCGGTAACCCTGCCAGAATCAGCAGTTCAGTTATCCCGTGTTTATTCTCCGGTTAGGTGTTCGTATGACGTCTTTTCCGCGCTATTCCAACAATGGAGCTCAAGCGGTTGCCAACCACGTACTGTACGACTAGCCCTTAGTAGTGTAGCGTTCTCGAAAAAATTTTCAGTCAGAATTTCATTTTCTTGGATACACCGAGAAGATAACACGTAATCTTTCTTACATGTTAATACTGTTAATCATTTATTTCCACTCTCGTAGTTTGAATCTATGGATTTCTCTAGTAATTATAACAACACTCTCATTATTGATTATTCTATTTTGATTATTTTAAAGTAGCTTCAATTTAGATGAGATAAGTCGTAACATAGTAGATGTACTGGAAAGTGTATCTAGGAAGAGGTCTGTTCGACCTTTAAATTCTTATATGATCTGAGTTCAGACCGGCGTGATCCAGCCACATAAACAAACAGCGATTCGTATTCACCCGTTCGGCTTTATTCGGGTCAGTTCGTATAGCCCCTCCCCCTTTGTCTGCGGGAAAGAATTTTATTTCTTGATGCGACGGGGATTCCCCTGCAGAGACACCACAGACACTATGCACGCATACAAAAATCAACTCATGATTCGCTCAGAAATCAACTTAGAATGTATTCAAAAATATTCGAATACCAACAGCGATACTTTTCAAATTCATACGAATAATCGACAGATGAACTTGCGCTGAGTGCTAAGCGCTTTGTGAAACCAGGTTTCCTTCTTCGAAAATATGAAGCTGGCGGCCCCTCGGCAGGCACGTGTCCGCTGTCCCACCTTCAAAGCCGGCCGCCACCTGGGAACCTCGCCAACTGGACCAAGCACGAGTCGCTCGCCTTACCTCGTCCCGACTTCCCCACACGGGGCCCTGGTAGCCCACACTGTTGCATATCACAGCTGACTGCTGTGTTGTGTTCTGCGACAACCAATCTAAGCTGTGGCACTTCCGGATGTAGAACATTGTCATTTATGGCCCGGGAACTCGCCTGTTTCAAGAAACAATATTAAATGGTTTTGGACTGTTTTAGAGATTGACCTGTGACCAATATCTCAACCAGCCGATCAGATAATGACTATTGTTGGTGCATGGAAGTCATGTGCTGACAATTTTGATTTATATACTTATTAATAAACACGTTTTTCTTCGTGTACCTAAGAATGAGTTCTTGCGTACTAACCGTACTACTTGCCATTTTCGTGACCTCCTCACTTTGTGTTGCTCTGGACAGTTCTTGCATGTACTCGTATTTTACTCTTGCTGTTCTTTTCAGTGATGCATAGCCAGTAGTATAATGGGACAATAATGGGCATGTCCGGTTAGTTTTTCGCAGTGCTCCACGTTTACACATGTCTGTGGTAAACTGCCACTCCTAGCACCAGCTTCCTATCGCTGCAGGTCTCCCTTCCTACTTTCCGCCACACTTTTCTGCACACGTAACCTTCCCATAGACTGTATAAACTCTCGAAAACAGCAGCACAGGCCTTGTGACCACTATACCAGATTACGTACACGTTTATTGCAAACCAGTAGCACCCCTCTTACATATCCTTGACATAATCGACAAATTACTTTCGTGTGGTCGATTTCCCTCCCTCCGTTCAGAGCCACACATTGGGTTGTCTGCTAGCATGTCATATCCCGGGCAAGAAGAAAAAGTTTCACAACATTCCTCGTTGCGATAATGTATGTCAGTTACCAAGAAAGGTTACCCAGTGAACTGGTATGCGGGACGCAAGCGGTTCAAGTTTCTCTTCGACCGTGCAGGTTTACTGGCTCAGAGATTTCCACATATCCCTCAGAACGAATGCCGTCATGCCTCCTTGAAAGAGCACTGCTGATTTCCATTCCTTGTTGGATCCTGTGATGACAACTTTAATGTCACCGTCATCGCGGGAACGTTAATCTTCAGACTTTAGTTCTTTTCCTTCCCGTCAGATGCTATAAAGATGTTTTGCATTGACCAATAAGAGTGTAACATCCTGCATAATTTTTCAGCAGGTTGGCACCAGCGATTTAGGCACGTTTTATGTGCATCCGACAGACGATTAAGTCACTTTCCAGAATTAGTATTACCTGCAGCTTCTTCCAAGGTCTGGAAAACTTAGGTTGTTTCAGGGAATTACGACAAACTGCTGGTAGGGAATTAAGTCCATTCGTGTAATCCACAAAGAAGGATATGAGTATCTCACCATCTGCAGTTGATTTTCTTTTGCTGAGTGATTTTAGTTGACATCTTGTTTCCTCCAACTAATCGGTGTTATTCCGGTTCAGTAAAGATAGCTTTATTCACTGTCAAATTTCATTAGGTATGTACGATGACAGTCAGATATATCGCAATCCAGTAGTTCGATTAGGAAGGGGGAGGTTACAAAATCTCTTCGCCCTCAAAGGGTGACTATGTGGTATGCAATCTGCTGTCATGGAATAAGCAGTGCTATATTCCTTGATGGCACAGTGACTACCGAACGGTATAAGAAGGTTTTGGAAGTCGATTTCATCCCCATTATCCAAGGTGACACTGATTTCGACAAGATGTGGTTCATGAAACACAGAATTCGTCTTCATCGAAGCAGGAGAGTGTTTGATGTCCTGGAGGAGCAGTTTGAGGACCGCATTCTGGCTCTGAGATATGCAGGGGCCACTGGCATGGGCCTCGATTGGCTGTCATATACTCCAGATCTGCACACACGCGACTCCGTTTTGTGGGGCTGTATTTAAGACAGAGTGTACAGCAATAACCGTAAAATCATTTGTGAGCTTAAAACAGGCATTCAGGAGGTCATCAACAGCATCGATGTTCCGATACTTCAGTGGGTCGTGCAGAGTTTCGTTATTCATCTGCGCCACATCATCGCCCCATGATGGGAGGCATATCGAACATGTCATAACGCAAATCCGAATATTTGTTGTGACGTTTACATGTTGAATAAAGTGTGTGCACGCCGTAGTTAGTAATTTACGTTTTTTTCTTATATAATTCAATAATTTTCACTCTCAAGTAAAGTTAGTTATAAAAAGAAAATGGTTCAAATGGCTCTGAGCACTGTGGGACTTAACTTCTGAGGTCATCAGTCCCCTAGAACTTAGAACCACTTAAACCTAACTAACCTAAGGATATCAAACACATCCATGCCCGAGGCAGGATTCGAACCTGCGACCGTAGCAGTCCCGCGGTTCCGGACTGAGCGCCTAGAACCTCTAGACCACCGCGGCCGGCAAAGTTAGTTAACATGGGGATAATGTCTACAAGACGAAAGCATAAATGAAAACTGGAACTACATATGGAAGTTAATAAAACAAGTAAAAGTTGAAAATACATGTGGAAAGGGACTGATAAATTCAAGCAAATTTACGTAGTGAGGAAGGTGTAGTGTTACTTCGTAGTCAACATTTATTACGCATAATTTATGTTATGCTGAACAAAGCAGTTTCACGTGAAGTAATCGGCTTGGAATAGATCGAGCGTCACAGTCAGTCTCGTCTATCTGATAAGAGTGGCGTGCTGAACAGAATGATACGACGGTGTTACAACCTACCTTTCCGTGCCATCAGGATTACAGCTTCTCCATTTTGACACCACTTTATTGCATGGTAGACTTAAAATATTCTACATCTACATCTATGCCTACGTGATTGCTATTCACAATAAAGTGCCTGGCAGAGGTTTCAACGAACCACCTTCAAGCTGTCTCTCTACCATTCCACTCTCGAACGGCGCGTGGGAAAGACGAGCAATTAAATTTTTCTGTGCGAGCCCTGATTTCTCTTATTTTATCGTGATGATCATTTCTCCATATGTAGGTGCGTGCCAACAGAATGTTTTCGGTATCACAGGAGAAAACTGTTGATTGAAATTGGATGAGAAGATCCCGTCGCAACGAAAAACGCCTTTGTGTAAGTGATTTGCGCTCCAATTCACGTATCATGTCTGTGACACTATCACCCCTATTTCACGATAGTACAAAACGATCCGCCCTTTTTTGTACTTTATCGATATCATCCGTCAGTCCCACCTGATGCGGATCCCACACCGCACAGCAACACTCCAGAAGAGGGCGGAAAAGCGTGGTGTAAGCAGCCTCTTTAGTAGACCTGTTGCATCTTCTAAGTGTTCCGCCAATGAATCGCAGTCCTTGGTTTTGTGTACTCACAACATCATCTATGTGATCCTTCCAATTTAGGTCATTTGTAACTGTAACCTGTAAGTATTTAGGTGAATTTATGGCCTTCAGATTTGTGTGACTTATCGCGTAATGGAAATTTAGTGGATTTTATTTACTATTAATGCGAATAACTTCACACTTTTCTTTATTCAGGGGCGTTTTCCACTTTTCGCACCGTACAGATATCTTATATAAATCATTTTGCAATTCGTTTAGGTCATCTCACGACTTTACAAGACGGTAAATGAGAGCAGTATCTGCAAACAATCTTATAGGGCTACTAAGACTGTCTATATATCATAATATAAATCAGGAACAATAGATGGCCTATAACACTTCCTTGGGGAACACCTGATATTACTTCTGTTTTACTCGATGACATACCGTCTATTAGTACGAGATGTGATCTTTCTGACAGGAAATCACGAATCCTGTCGCACAACTGAGGCGATATACCACTGGCACGCAGTTTGGTTAAAAGACGCTTGTGAGGAACGGTGTCGAAAGCCTTCTCGAAATCTAAAAATAATCAATTGTCATCCCTTGTCGATAGCACTCATTACTTCATGAGTACAAAGAGATAGTAGTGTTTCGCAAGTATTTCCTGAATCCCTGTAGACTGTATGTCAATAAATGGTTTTATTCGAGGTGCTTCATAATGTCCGAATACAATATATGTTCCAAAACCCTACTGCAAATCGATGGGCCTGTAATTCAGCGAATTACTCCTACTTCCCTTTTTGGCTATTGGGGTTACTTGAGCAATTCTCCAGTCTTTGGGTGGAACTTTGTGTGAGGGAGCGGTAGCATATAATTGCTAAATATGGAGCTATTGCATCAGCATACTCTGAGGGGAACCTGACTGATATACAATCTGGACCAGAAGCCTTGCCTTTATTAAGTACTTTGAGCTGTTTGCGATACCGAATATATGTACTTCTATGTTTCTCATGTTGTCAGTTGTTCTTGATTGGAACTGAGGAATATTTACTTCGTACTCTTTGGTGAAGGATTTTCGGAACACCGGGTTTAATAACTCTCCTTTAGTGGCAGTGTCATCAGTGACTTCACCGTTGTTATCGTGCAGTGAGGGTACTGGTTGGGTCATGCCAATGGCGTGCTTCATGTATGACCAGGATCTCTTTCTGTTTTCTGCCAGATTCCGAGACAGAGTTTCGTTATGGATATTATTAAAAGAATCTCGCATTGACGTACGCGGTATATTTCGAACTTCTGTAAGACTTTACCAATCTTGGGGATTTTGCGTTCTTTTAAATTTGGCATTTTTTTTTTCTTCTGCAACAGCTATTTGACCCGTTATGTGTACAATGGGGGATCAGTACCATCACTTATTAATTTATGTGGTGTATATCTCTCAACTGCTGTTGATACTATCTCTTTGAAATTATTCCACAACTTTTCTACGCTCACATGATGAGATCGGTACAAATGAAGACTGTCTCTTAAAACGGCGTTAAGAATGTTTCCATCAACTTTTTTAAATAGATATAGCAGCAACTGCCTTGTGGTCGTTAATCCCTGCGTTCGTCACGATACTCACTATTTGTACAGGATTATTTGTTCGCTAAGAGGTCAAGTATGCTTTCGCAACCATTTACGCTTCGAGTGGACTCATGAACTAATTGTTGAAAATAATTTTCTGAGAAATCATTCAGTACAATTTCGGATGACGTTTTATGCCTGCCGCCGGCTTTTTTATTTTATTTTATTTTATTTTATTTTATTTTATTTTATTTTATTTTATTTTATTTTATTTTATTTTTTTGGGTCATCAGTCTACTGACTGGTTTGATGCGGCCCGCCACGAATTCCTCCCTTGTGCTACCCTCTTCATCTCAGAGTAGCACTTGCAACCTACGTCCTCAATTATTTGCTTCACGTATTCCAATCTCTGTCTTCCTCTATAGTTTTTGCCCTCTACAGCTCCCTCTAGTACCACGGAAGTCATTCCCTCATGTGTTAGCAGATGTCCTCTCATCCTGTCCCTTCTCCTTATCAGTGTTTTACACATATTCCTTTCCTCTCCGATTCTGCGTAGAACCTCCTCATTCCTTACCTTATCAGTCCACCTAATTTTCAACATTCGTCTATAGCACCACATCTCAAATGCTTCGATTCTCTTCTGTTCCGGTTTTCCCACAGTCCATGTTTCACTACCATACAATGCTGTACTCCAGAAGTACATCCTCAGAAATTTCTTCCTCAAATTAAGGCCGGTATTTGAAATTAGTAGACTTCTCTTGCCCAGAAATGCCTTTTTTGCCATAGCGAGTCTGCTTTTGATGTCCTCCTTGCTCCGTCCGTCATTGGTTATTTTACTGCCTAGGTAGCAGAATTCCTTAACTTCATTGACTTCGTTACCATCAATCCTGATGTTAAATTTCTCGCTGTTCTCATTTCTATTACTTCCCATTACCTTCGTCCTTCTCCAATTTACTCTCAAACCATACTGTGTACTCATGAGACTGTTCATTCCGTTCAGCAGATCATTTAATTCTTCTTCACTTTCACTCAGGATAGCAATGTCATCAGCGAATCGTATCATTGATATCCTTTCACCTTGTATTTTAATTCCACTCCTGAACCTTTCTTTTCTTTCCATCATTGCTTCCTCGATGTACAGATTGAAGAGTAGGGGCGAAAGGCTACAGCCTTGTCTTACACCCTTCTTAATACGAGCACTTCGTTCTTGATCGTCCACTCTTATTATTCCCTCTTGGTTGTTGTACATATCGTATATGACCCGTCCCTCCCTATAGCTTACCCCTACATTTTTCAGAATCTCGAACAGCTTGCACCATTTTATATTGTCGAACGCTTTTTCCAGATCGACAAATCCTATGAACGTGTCTTGACTTTTCTTCAGCCTTGCTTCCATTATTAGCCGTAACGTCAGAATTGCCTCTCTTGTGCCTTTACTTTTCCTAAAGCCAAACTGATCGTCACCTAGCGCATTCTCAATTTTCTTTTCCATTCTTCTGCTTTAAACGTATAATTTTTCTAGATTACCGAGGGCAGATTAAAGACACCACCGAATATAACTGTATGAGAGGGGAATACCTATTTGAAATGAGACTCAAGTTTTCTTTGAACTGTTCAGCAACTATATTTTTTGAGTCGGTGGTCGGTAAAACGATCCAATTAATAGTTTAGTGCGATTGTCAAATACAACATCTACTCATACTGTTTCGCAGGAACTATCTACTTCAATTTCACTACAAGACAAACTACTTCTGACAGCAATACTGTTAGATCGTTTGAAAAAAATTCGGCTGAACTTATTTCAGGCTTTAGCCAGCTTTCAGTACCTATACTCATTTGAAGTTCAGTGATTTCTATTAGTGCTTGGAGCTCTGGTTCTTTTCCAACAAAGCTATGACAGTTTACAACTACAATACCTGTCGTATCTACAATTAACTTACTGTGCTTTACCTGTCCCCCTTTTAGACAGACGCCCAATCTGTGGGTCCTTGATACTGTCTAACCTAAAAAGCCGACCAATCCCTACCACAAAGCCCCCTCTACCCGTGTAGCCTCTTCCTGCGTGTAGCGAACTCCTGAACTGCTAAGCAGAACCCGAAAACCCAACACCCGATGGGACGAGTCAAGGAATCTGCAGCCTACACGGTCACAGAACCGCCTGAGCCTCTGATTCAGACCGTCCACTCGGCTCTGCACCAAAGGACCACAGTCGATTCTATCGACGATGCTGTAGATGGTGAGCTCCGCATTAATCTCGCAAGCAAGACTGGCAGTCTCTACTATTTCCGTTAGCCGCCCAAAACCAGAGAGAATCTCCGATCCAAAGTGACACATGTCATTGGTACCAACATGAGCCAACACCTGCAGTTGTCTGCTCCCTGTACTCTCCATGTAATCCGGAAGCACCATTTCGACTTCCGGAATGACTCTCCCTGATATGCACAAGGCGTGCGCAAAGTCTTCCTTCCCCTCCTTGGCCTCATTACGCGAGTAATTACCAGCAAACCAACCTTCTGCGAATGCCCAGACCTTGTGGGCCGAGAAGCTTCCTCTGCAACAGATTGGACGACTGCATCCGGCTCAGAGACATTGTGAGCCACATATAACGCCCAAAACTGTTCGTCAAATGAACTGGAGAGGCCCTACGATCGGCCACTCGGAAAGTTTTTTGCTGCCTGCCAAACTTTGGAATGATCTCCCACTCGACCACAGATGAGGGGTCAACCTCAGTGCAGGCAGTCGCGGGATTGCAACAGCAGTGGACCGATATGGGGACACGTGGGATGTGCTCGCCGTCCCTCGCATCCCTGTGACTGAACCCCCACAGTGATGCCCCTTGGCAGCAGCCTCAAGCTGCGTGACAGAAGCCAATTCAGCCTGGGGCCAACTCAGCTCGCACCTGTAGACAGTAATCACAGTTCCTATCCATTACTACAGTCGCTCCTGTTGGAAGCTTGTAAAAATATGTAACAAATCAACTGTGTAATTGGCTTATTATTAGCAGGAATTAGAAGTGCTCTCTCACCCATGATGTAAACGACACTGAGCTACACTAAACAACACAAACAAAAGCCTATACGATACCATGGTCGATACGCTGTTATTAAAATCAAAGCTTGTGCCTAGTAAGCACTCTAACATGCAAGAAATTACAAAAATAATCTAGTAACTACACAGGTAACTGTGAGTAAGTCACTCCTGTTGGAAGCTCGTAAAAATGTATAACAAACGAGCGGTGTACCTTATTAGCAGCAGGAACACGAGGTGCTCTGCATGTGACGGTCTATCCGGCAGAATTCACGCTCCGAAAGCATACAGTACTGCCAGTTTCATGAGTGCTACTGGAAATGCCGGACAAGTGCTACGGATGTATTGCAGAATCTGCAGCAGGCGTCTGGGCCATTAAGAGTGCACGTGTGGACTACAGAGCCATTTGAAAACTTGCCAGCTCAATGGGCTAATCCCAGTCCCCCAGTCCCATGTCGCACCTGGCGATGACAGTGAAGCAATTTCCCCATTTTGCAGAACGCCAGTGCTCGTGGAAACGTTGGTCGTCGCCTGTCTCCATTTGCTACAAGCGCCGCCCTATACCCGCCATGTGTGTGTGTGTGTGTGTGTGTGTATGAGACAGCTAGAGATTTAGTGGCGTGCACAGCGTTTCATCACTAGCGGAATTATCAGCAGCGCTCGCAGAGTGCGGCGTGCGCGCTCAGCTAGAACGGCGGTCGCATTAATCATGTAGTGGGCAGAGAGCGAGCCAGAGGTGCGTGGCGGAGGGAGGCCGCCACTACACGCCACTCTGGAGAGCCGCACGCGGCAGCGGCGCACTGCAGTGCACGATCTATCGGCCAGGGTCACTACAGCACGCGCCGAGGGCACACGAGACACCGTGCCATAACCTTTAGTACTAAAGTGGCCGGAACGAGGTGTATGCCAGTTACGTGTCTGCGAACGGTTGAGGGTTGGGGTAAGGGGAGAGGGGCAATACAATGGAAGAATCAGCGCTACAGTGCGCCAAAAACTGCTTCACTTGAAAGAATGGTGACACAATAACCAAAATAACAGTGATTGTTCCGAAGTATATTTCCTACCATATCTGTGGAAGCCAAATATGCTCCCAGGGTGCTGTTGTGTACTGCTAGACGTGGTGTCAGTCCACAAGGCGGCGGGGATGTTGCTTCTCAAGCCTGTCCCACGCTAGACGGTGGAGCTCTTGCGGTCGTCCTGAACGAGAATATGGCTCCTGCAAGTACACAATGCAGATCTGAACTGCTCGCTACCATGCTCAACCGGACTGATGCCAGGACAGGCTTTCAGTGTTCACTGTAGTACAAGTAGATTGGAGGATCTGTACAGAAGGCTTGTCCTCGACAGCTAATCTGGTCCGTCCAAATTCGGGCCTGAGACATGGCTGGTGAATTGTCCTGCTACCGTACCCTAGTGCTACCGCTTTTCTGAGCCGTGCATTGGTACTTAGTCAGCTCCGTGCTGTTCCAGCAAGACCTTCAAGCAGTAGACAAATCCTCCACTTCGCCATTCAAATGGTTCTGTCTGCAGTTCCGCCGTGAATTTCGGTGTGCAAGGCTTCCAACTATTATTCATTATGTACTTCTAGACATGAAATCGATCTTGTAGAGATGGTTACATACCGTCAGACCTTATAGTTGCCTCCGAAAATGGTAGTATGCAGAGTTCTCTTCCACGTTTCTTGCACTGACCGCTACGAGTCACTTTCTGTTTCGTGTATCAGGATTAGCCAAAACATTATGACTACCTGCTTAATAGCTTGTTTGTCCTTCCTTGGAACGAAATACTTCACTTATTCTGCCTTTCAGAGATGCGGCAATTTGTTGGTAGGTATGTAGACGTACGTGGCGTTAAATGTCTATGTACAAGTTACGTAATTCGCATAACCTGGTCGGTGATGGTCGAATTGATCATTATGGCAGTATTTCCGGCCCCTGTTTTGATCACAACCGAAGCAGATTCGGTCAGAGGCCTGTAGATGGCGTAGTAAAATGCTGAAACTGGTTGCCAAATAAAATAAGGATGTAAACTATACTGCTGAAAGGTATTTAATTTGAGATCCCCTATATGGATCCATTAGTTAGCTGTAAGTTTTGTTGGATAAGAGGTACGGAATTGGCAATGGTTAATTTGCAGGAATAAGTTGCTTTGCTTTGCGTTTGAGCGTTGTGTTTAGGTACGACGTTTTCCCTGTTGACTATTAACCGTACCCGTGTTCTGCTGTGGTGATTACCGGTGGGCAGTCTCAGCAGCTAGCGGGAGGCTGTGCAGTGAACTGGCAGCAGGGAACATGTTGCACTCGAGCGGGTGCGTCTCAGAATCTTTCCCGAAAATTTATGTTCTTCTGGGCCCGCTGCTCAGTACATGTCGCTTAAGGACACTGTGCAGTTATTATCCAAGCACGCTATTAAGTTCGATTTTATTTTGCACTAGGCCTTCTTCAACTAATTGCCATTATCTTCATATCTGTAATTTCAGTTTAAACAACAGTCTGTATCGCAATAATGTGTTATTAAAGATCAGTTTCTACCTCAGGTAGGAGACGTATTTAGAAAACGAGCAATGTACAAACAAGGCATGCAGAGGGGCCGATGAGCGTGGAGTCAGATGAACGTGTAATGGAACAGCGGCGCCGCATTCGCCCACCTGGCTCTTCCTGGAGGCGCCTCGGCTGCCCGCGCCACAGCACGGTCGTACACCGCTGACTGGTGGCCGCAGAGCCAAAGGTTAAGTGGCGGGCGAATTTCTAGCAGAAAAAAGGGGTTATATCAGTTCCACCTAATGGTAAACGCGTCACAAAATTCAACATATTGATGTTATATGGAATTTACAAAATAATTCATGGGAAACTACGGATGTATACGTAGGCAAGTAGTTACACATCGCCAGACAAGTCGTCTTTCTTATATTACAATGACTGAGCATAGAGACTAAAAGAAGATTAAGTGCCACCTAATGGCATTGTTACGAGTTACAAAGGCATCATTCTTGATAGTTACCAACCCACAAGCAAAAGAAGAAAATATCTTTTTAAAAATTTTTCATGTCCTGCCATTACGTGACATCAAATAATTGCGTTACATACTAAAATATACAGATATCTCCGTATAGCCGCTAAGCAATGCCCTGTAGTGTACACTCGTGGTGATGCCGTTATCAAGGCAACACACACATTAAGGCAGCAGGTAAGAGATCAGAGAAGTGCTCACAGACACGCCGGCAGTAGTCATGGAAACGAGACAGGTTGGTAGACGACTCAAAAGCATCGTTACCACATGCCGGTATATACACACATCAAAAAACGTTTTGCATCACCTCGGTTCCGAGAGTTCCGGAGCCTCTACCGAAAATTGGAATAGAGAGCGGCGTAAATATCATTCCGCCCTTTTTATTTCTCATGAAAACCAGAAAATGCATGTTGTACCACCATATAGCGACACCTTCAAAGGTGGTGGTCCAGACTGCTGTACACACAGGTACCTCTAATACCCAGAAGTACGTCCTCTTGCATTGATGCATGCCTGTATTCGTCGTGCCACATTATCCAGAAGTTCATCAAAGCACTGTTCGCCCAAATTGTCCTACTCCTGAACCGCGATTCGCTGTAGATCCCTCAGAGTGGTTGGTGGGTCACGTCGTCCATGAACAGCCCTTTCAGTCTATGCCAGGCACGTTCGATAGGGTTCATGTCTGGAGAACATGCTAGCCACTTTAGTCGAGCGATGTCGTTATCCTGAAGGAGGTCATTCACAAGATGTGGACGATGGGAACGCGAATTGTCCTCCACAAAGACGAATGCCTCGCCAATATGCTGCCGATATGGTTGCACTATCGACAGGAGGACGGAATTCATGCATCTTGCAGCAATTACGGCGCCTCCCATGACCACCAGCGGCATACATCGGCCCCACATAATGCCACGCCAAAAGAGCAGGGAACCTCCGTCTTGCGGCACTCGTTGGACAGTGTGTCTAAGGCGTTCAGCCTCACCTGTTTGCCTCCTAACACGTCTCCGACGATTGTCTGGTTGAAGGCATATGCGACACTCATCGGTGCCAATACTGAGTCGTCCATTCGGCATGTCGTTGGGCACATCTGTACAGCGCTGCATGGTATCGTGGTTGCAAAGATGGACCTAGCCGCGGATATCGGGACAGAAGTTGCGCATCATGCACCCTATTGGGAACAGTTTGAGTCGTAGCACGACGTTCTTTGGCTGCAAGAAAAGCATTATTCAACATGGTGGCGTTGCTGTCAGCGTTTCTCCGAACCATAATCCGTAGGTAGCAGTCACCCACTGCAGTAGTAGCCCTTGGGCGTCCTGAGCGAGGCATGTCATTGACAGTTCCTGTCTCTCTGTATCTCCTCCATGTCCGAACAACATCGCTTTGGTTCACTCCGTGATGGCTGGACACTTCCGTTGTTGAGAACCCTTCGTGGCATAAAGTAACAACGTCGACGCGATCGAACCGCGGTCTTCACCGTCTAGGCACTGTTGCACTACGGACAACACGAGCTGCGTACCTCCTGCCTGGTGGAATGACTGGAACTGATGGGCTGTCGGACCCCCTCCGCCTAATAGGCGCTGCTCATGCATGGTTGTTTACATGTTTGGGCGGGTGGCATCTGTGAACAGTCAAAGAGACAGTGTCTGTGATACAATATCCACATCAACGTCTGTGTTCTGGATTTGTGGGAAGTGAGGTAATCCAAAATTTTTTTGATGTGTTCAGTTGGTAAATAGTGGATATTACCAGAATATCTTTATGCCGATATTTCCCTTAAAACAACGACAAGCCATCTACAATGACTAAAAAGTCGCAGCGTAAACAAGATGTACGACATAAACGAAAGTTGGTAGTCATGTTTCTACATCTAAAGGATGATGCTTATTCATGTTTCGCACACGTCTCATAAGAGTGGCTGTAGCAGCGTCACTATGTGGATGCAAATCAGTTTTGCTTTAAATACTGGCTGTAATGGTCATGAGCGTTAGTTGCCTTTGAGATTGGACGTGGTGATATCGTATTCTCAGCAGTGCTTTCAGGACTGTAAAGATGCCAACGAGGAGTTTGGACGAGGTTGCATAATAGGGATGTGAGAAGCTGTATATGTAGCTCATATACTGAATGGAACAGCACTTACGAGGAATCAGATATTCGGGAAATCCATACGACATAAGATTCCACTGCGAAGTTTCTTGTAAGTCAATTGTTGTTTGGAATAAGAGTTAATAATGGCCTGTCACACAAATAACGCAACGAAACGGATGATAAACCGTTTCTCCCAACCGCCCTTAGTGTTAGTTCGGCTGCTAGAGTCATGAATGTACGGACGAAATAATGAAACGTCGCTGCCGGCTGCTTACTGCTCTAATGAAGGATGGAAGGAGGGAAGATTCAGAATTTATTGTTCCCTCGACAACGAGGTCATCGGATTCGGTAAGGATATCTGGCGTGCCCTTTTGACCATCCTGGCATTTGCCTTATACTTCTCTTAAATTGTAGAGAAGTATTACTAACGAAGTGGAGTGTTCGAAGCAAGGTTCTCTGTGCAACAGAACGTATTTGTGTCGCATGCAGCTGGAACACATTTTTCCATTTTCTTATTATAGTGATTAGAATATTCTCCTACTGTTGGTGCTCCACAGATTACCCCGATATTCTGGTCGACAATCCATTGTCAGTTACATGTGATACACAAAATAAACAAGAAACATATGTTTTTAAATATTCGTGCCGTTTATGCATTTTTAGATCGCCGTTGTCAACAATCGTGTGAAAAACTTTAATCCTGAGAGGCACGTCGTTATCTGTAGACGTGTATAGTATCTGACAAGATTTTTCTTTTTTCTATTTTGCTGTATCATCGAGAAAGGTATCTGTAAGTGCGTGAATTTCCTGTTTATTCTCTGTGTAGGATGCCAATGACGATTGAATGTATACAGGAACATCAGTCTGGCAAATACACTCCTGGAAATTGAAATAAGAACACCGTGAATTCATTGTCCCAGGAAAGGGAAACTTTATTGACACATTCCTGGGGTCAGATACATCACATGATCACACTGACAGAACCACAGGCACATAGACACAGGCAACAGAGCATGCACAATGTCGGCACTAGTACAGTGTATATCCTCCTTTCGCAGCAATGCTGGCTGCTATTCTCCCATGGAGACGATCGTAGAGATGCTGGATGTAGTCCTGTGGAACGGCTTGCCATGTCATTTCCACCTGGCACCTCAGTTGGACCAGCGTTCGTGCTGGACGTGCAGACCGCGTGAGACGACGCTTCATCCAGTCCCAAACATGCTCAATGGGGGACAGATCCGGAGATCTTGCTGGCCAGGGTAGTTGACTTACACCTTCTAGAGCAAGTTGGGTGGCACGGGATACATGCGGACGTGCATTGTCCTGTTGGAACAGCAAGTTCCCTTGTCGGTCTGAGAATGGTAGAACGATGGGTTCGATGACGGTTTGGATGTACCGTGCACTATTCAGTGTCCCCTCGACGATCACGAGAGGTGTACGGCCAGTGTAGTTGATCGCTCCCCACACCATGATGCCGGGTGTTGGCTCTGTATGCCTCGGTCGTATGCAGTCCTGATTGTGGCGCTCACCTGCACGGCACCAAACACGCATACGACCATCATTGGCACCAAGGCAGAAGCGACTCTCATCGCTGAAGACGACACGTCTCCATTCGTCCCTCCATTCACGCCTGTCGCGACACCACTGGAGGCGGGCTGCACGATGTTGGGGCGAGAGCGGGAGACGGCCTAACGGTGTGCGGGACCGTAGCCCAGCTTCATGGAGACGGTTGCGAATGGTCCTCGCCGATACCCCAGGAGCAACAGTGTCCCTAATTTGCTGGGAAGTGGCGGTGCGATCCCCTACGGCACTGCGTAGGATCCTACGGTTTTGGCGTGCATCCGTGCGTCGCTGCGGTCCGGTCCCAGGTCGACGGGCACGTGCACCTTCCGCCGACCACTGGCGACAACATCGATGTACTGTGGAGACCTCACACCCCACGTGCTGAGCAATTCGGCGGTACGTCCACCCGGCCTCCCGCATGCCTACTATACGCGCTCTCTCAAAGTCCGTCAACTGCACATACGGTTCACGTCCACGCTGTCGCGGCATGCTACCAGTGTTAAAGACTGCGATGGAGCTCCGTATGCCACGGCAAACTGGCTGACACTGACGGCGGCGGTGCACAAATGCTGCGCAGCTAGCGCCATTCGACGGCCAACACCGCGGTTCCGGGTGTGTCCGCTGTGCCGTGCGTGTGATCATTGCTTGTACAGCCCTCTCGCAGTGTCTGGAGCAAGTATGGTGGGTCTGACACACCGGTGTCAATGTGTTCTTTTTTCCATTTCCAGGAGTGTAAATACTTTTGGAGCGCTATTCACGGAATGTACAGTACGGTGCCGTGCACTTGATTAGCATATTTTTTATTATTTTCACTCGCTGCTGTTGAGGCAGCCTTTTAAAGGATTACTTGCTACACGACGAGGTTCTTGCTCTTAAAATACTTACCAGATTATTTGGTTCTTGTTCTTAAAGCACTTCTAATTCCATTGTCCATTGGAGCTATAGGTAATAAACTGTCTTACGTTATATCCTACATCAAAGATCAGTTCTCCAATCACAACAACAACAAATAACAGGCGTTGACAGTTTTACTTTACGGACGATTACTCATCTAAGCGGTTAGTCTTTGTATGAGCGTAAGCTGTAAGATAATACTTCACAGTCACGATACAAATCTTACATTTTAAGAACTTCTGTTGCCAGTCTGGATGACCGAGTGGTTCTAGGCGCTACAGTCTGGAACAGCGTGACCGCTACGGATGCAGGTTCGAATCCTGCATCGGGCAAGGGTGTTCGTGATGTCCTTAGGTTAGTTAGGTTTAAGTAGTTCCAAGTTCTAGGGGATGATGACCTCAGAAGTTAAGCCCCTAGTGCTCAGAGCCATTTGAACCATTTTTTTTTTTTTTTTTTTTAACTTCCGTCATTAGGTACTTCCTCGCTGGATTGTTTAGAATAAAACTTAAGGCTTGGCTATTCAGTGATATCACCGACAAGTTGGTGCCCTAGTGCGTACGGTGTACCCACACATTATTCTACATTTCCTTTCAGGTGGAGATGAGGCAGACAGGGACGAGCGCCGTGAGACAGCCAGGTGGATGCGACAGCTGCGAGATGCGTGAGCCCGCGGCCACGCACCGCGGCGACTGCGGCTAGAGCCATGCCACGCTCAGGTAGGGGCCAGCCGCTCACCCTGAAACAGCTCTGTGCATCTTATAAAATGGCGAGTGTACAGTCTATTAGCCTCGAGCGCATGAAAATTTAGCACAAGGTGAAACTTGTTATCATAATATGACTCCTCTCAGAGGCCTTGAATCGATCGTAAGAGGTATCTTAACGGGTGCCGTTTCAATCGCCATTCCTGGACAGGTCGTGAATGCCATATACTTCCCAAACGGATCCGATCACTACTTCAAAGCGTCATCAATTTGTGATAAAATTCTACGGGGCTTCCAGCAGTATCAAATACTTTAAAATCCACCTGCTTTCGGCCGAGTAACTCCTCGGCCATTGTCATGTTGGGACTGTCTTTTGGTTGCTACTACCGTACTTACATAGCCTCGCTACCCTCTGTTACGTCACTGGTGCTTGCTCGAGCGCCATATAAGGTACTGTTTTTGTCGCGCGCCCGCCCTAACGTTTCAGCCTTCCGATGGCCGGTTCCCAAGCCGTGCTTAGTTGCAGATCGCCATTTTATTGACGATATTGTCACAGATTATGTCGATCACAGAAATTATTAGTGTATGTAATAACAGAAGTCTCGTCGAATGCAATACAATGTCCATTTTCTAGAGTGCGCCTTTCTACCGCTGATTCCTCAGGCTACAGAAGGCGAGGGTATCTGTTGTGTTATACACAGCGCTCTTAAATAGTACGCGCCACGTGTCCGACATGAAACTGTCCTCATCCACATGGTACTTTATGTATTCCTATTCCAGGCGTTCTGAGGCCTACGTGTTTTTCACAGCTCGGGGGCATTTTATCACCACATATCGCCGCGAAACCATGCATTCGTACGTATCATTAATTTCTTATGGTAGTTGAAATACAGTATGTACACTAGGGATCTATTTGGCGCGCTATATTTATGTCATTGCGTTGTACGCTTACTCCGTGTCCAAATACAGAACTCGACAAACTCCCTCTTTGCCCTCATCAACTTCCTTATCAGTTTTTCATATGAATAGATTATCAACACATCAGTTACATGAAACTATTATAAGGAATGAGTTGCAGTAGCCTGCATGATTCAAACAAGAAAATGAATCATGTATCAAATAGTAGTTATTCTTTCTGCTATCTTCCCATAACTGTAATTTTTATTTGTGTGTGTACAGTTCTTATTTCCAGATAAGTATTAATCGTTCGCTTCTTTGCAGCGAAGTGTTGAAGGTATTAGTTTTTATATAGCTCTTTCAGGCAAAGACCTCCTCCTCCAACAAGCGACGTACTCTGCATTGTGCGTCACCTTATGACGACTAACCAGCAACAGCGTGAAATAAAGTGGAAGTGTGGATGTGGCCCACGTCTCTGGTGTAGGGTAGTGCAAATTCTAGTCATCGCAGCCCTTCTTTCGAAGGCGTCCTCTGTTTTTATAGAGTCTGCAACATTCCATGGGGGAGCAGTTTCAGTTTATTTGTTGCCAGAAGTCCCCGTAGATCCTGCAGTGAGTATGCAAAAATTCTGCAGTGATGTCTTCAACCTTTTGCTGTAACTAAGCGCTGTCATCACACGCTGCAGTATCACAATGTTTTCAGAAATTCTGGTTGTTGCATAGTCGCAGAAAAGAGATTATTCACGGAGATTAGTCCCATCAGTCAGATGGACGTAAGCTACCAGAATAATATGTCTAGCAATTGCTGTTTCTTCCACTTTCTATTGGACAATCGTAAAGTTGCGCAACTTGTCACTTAATTGCTGTCGCAATTTTTCCAAGACGGATCAAATCTCCGAACTGTGTGACTGTCGTGTGGAATACTATCTAAGCATTGACCATCAAACGCTTGTGAAACGACTTCAATTGATATACATAAACTGTTTCTGTAATTTTCCCTCTAAATGTGTGAGGCCTGTTTTCTTTACAAATTTCTCAAGAAACTTCGTAAGGAGATAGAATATCTCAGGTAAGACTTTTTTGTTTTGTCGGATGCATACATTAGTGAACTTAAACATAAAAAAAATATTCTTCTATTTCTGCATGAGATGTGTAATACAGTATCGTGTTCTGGCCCTAATTTCACCCTAGCTCTTGTATAGTCGCTCCACTATACATTTTTCCATCGATATGGTAACTACCTTTGGTAGCCTTTCGTTCGTACTTTCTAGAAAATAACTGTTCCTTTTTTTTGCGACGTTGCCGTATTTTATTAGTTGAGTGAACTTGTTCAACTATGGCGGTAAGTCCACAATCGCGGATCTGTACAACCCGTACTTTTCCGAAATCACTTTACTCCGTCGACCAGGACAGAAGAGTACGGCGTACTGGTCCGAGTACGGCGTATTGGTTCCATTCCTGTCAGAGACGGTCAAGCTCCCTCTGGTGCCCAGTTACGACTGTTATGAGTGTCTCTGTCCCAGGACTACTATCAGCTATTGTCTATGCCCCACATGCATAGGAATTTGTCATGTCACTGTCTCTACGTTTCTGATTATGTGTGAATTCAGCATGTTGTGTTTCACGATACGTTCTTATTTTGTCAAATTCCGTCTTGTCTGCAGCAAAACTGGTTAAAAAAGGGCACACGGTGGACGTTTTTCAACACTGACGATTCTTAGTTCTGTATTCATCGACACATCCTTCTACAAATACATTATACGTGTCATATTAAAACAGAAATGAAACATAGTTAATAGTCAATAGATTTCAAATATACTAGGAAATAATAGCTCACCTACGTTTAATTCCAAAACCAGTGGGTCGCCACGAATTATTGCACACACACATTATTCCGGCTCACCTCACGACCTAGTTGACATCACTACCCATCGCTTACACTCTACGTGCTTTCTTATTTCTCTGTGTGAAAAATTGAGCTAGTATCCCGTCACAGCGAAGAAGATTGTTCACAGCCGACGAATTACTTCTGAAATGTTATATTTTAAACGAATATTTCTGGAAATATGTGGCATTTCACTCACCTTAAAAGTCTGTACTTGAAGAATTAATAGTATATTCCAAAACGCTCCAATATACTATACAGCACTTTCTTCAACTGCAGGTTCGGTGGTTAGAATAGGGCCGCGATATTCCTGCCTGTAGTTACAGGAACTAAAGAGAGTCAGGATCGTGGTTTCCTCTAGAGTTTGACCTACACAGTCCAAATTTTTCCTAAGTGCGGGTCATCTGTGGAAAGACGTCTTATGTGATGCACCATATGCCCACTGTGGGATTAGACCTTCTTTATCTCTTACCATCATGGCTCTGGAGCACCACCCACAATCTAGCGCTTTGGGCGAGGACAGCTTAAGGTGTACAACATCTACTTCTGTTGTCCGCTGTCCTCTTTTGCTACATGACGATACTGGATTTCTTCACAGCATTTATCCAGTATGGTAGCCAGTCTGTCACGGTGCGGCCATCAAGTTCCCTCTTGGTCGTTGCCCCTGACAACACAGGGATTACATTGCTGATGCCAGAGCTGAGAAATTCCTGTGTATGCCAAGGAGTTGATGCCATTATGACATTATGTCAGGTGGCCTTTGCTGTGGCTGAGTGGCGCCCATGGGGAGAGGCCCTGTTCGAAGTGGGTATCATCAGCACGGATAACCCACAATGAAGTGAACCAGGTCATCTTTTGCTGGGACCAAAGGCCCCCAGAAACCTCTAAGGAACGTAGGTTCAGTGTAATGCTGAGACATGTAACACCAAGTTGTTCCCCTCCCAAAATATACCATGGGAGGAACGTAGGACTACAGAAAGAAGAGAGCCATATTTACTTCGTTATGTAGCATGCAGCAGAACCGGTGCAGATGCCTTTCTGACTACCAAGCCAGTCTTTTTCATAGTATACCTGAAGGGTAAATTTGACAAAGACGCTGCGCTGTCCAAAATGCGCAATGTGTCAGTCCTGATTCAGACAGCATCCCCAGAAAAGTCACAGGCGTTAGTCGCATCTGAGATGCTGGGTGATATTCCTGTTTTGGTTAGCCCCATACAAGCTTCAACGTAGTCCATGGGATTATTTTTCTTTTCAACCTCCTGTTGCGATCTGACGCCGAGCTACGCACCAATTTAGAACGTTGAGGTGTTCACTTCGTCCAGCGCGACTCTAGGCGACCTAGAGACAACAGGGTTTGCTACCAGTACCTTCATCTTGAATTTTGAGGGTGATTCATTACCTGAAACGTAAAGGTCATGGTCTACCGATGTGACATCTAAGCATAAGTCCCTCCCAGTATGCAGCGTATTAAATGCTAGAAGTAAGGGAACATATCTTCCTGGCGCCACTCCAGCGCCACATGTGGAGACTGCAGACATCCGCTGCATCTGAATATTTCATGTGAACCTCCTCCCACCTGTGTTAGTTGTGAAGAGCGCCACTCCCCCCTGTTCACTGGACTTCTCAGTGCTGCGAAAGGAGATCAAAATAATGGACTACAAGATACTGACCAGGACGACTTACAGAGAGTTTAAACTGAAATATGAAAGACTGCACCCCATTTGACTCTATGGTCTTATGCTGCCACAACGATGACATCCCCCTCATTAGCGATGGCACAGTCTTTGTCTAAGCTCTCTACAGTGGGCCCTCAGAGCCACCTGTCTCCGTTCCCCTTCCTAGTGGTTGGGGACCCATTATCTTCTGTTGCTCCCAGAGCATACCCTTTGGGCGCACGGAGTTCCTCAACGCCAAGAACATCGGTCCCTTCATGCCAGCTGGAAAAGCAACAGCCTTGTCTGGCTTCTCTCGCATGAAAGGTGTCCCTTGGGACTCCACCTTCCAAAATCTCTCCCTGGAAACGTGGACAGCAGCCAGTGGCTGAAGGACCCACAAGCTTCTGGTTGAAGGGCTTCGAGATTTCATTTGTATCTAAAGTTACTTCGGAGAAGCCCTCGCGGCAATCTCCTAAAGAGAAGCGAGTGGGCAAACAGTCCAAGAAGAAGACTGTTAAGAAACGTGAGACTCTGGTAATCCCCACGCCACCACTCCCTGCCAGTTCTGTGTCTGAAGGCACGGTGGTGATTTTAGCACACCCCAAGGACCTAGATCTCACTGACGTCTCAGCTGCAATGGAAGTGGCTGCAACTACTCAACTGGTGGCTCAAGGTAACCTTCGCAGACCATAAACAGCGTCATCCTGCAATGGAATTGGGGCAATTTTCCTCCCACCTTGCTGAGTTACGACAACCCTTATGTATTACATCTGCTTTCTGCATTGATATTCAGTATGCCTGGTTCCCAATAATGTGGACCCCCACCCTCTGTGGATATTGGGGATTTACAAAAATTGTCCTGAATGTTAGAGAATGTCACATGCAGTCTGTATCTACGTCCTTACCTCAGTATACAACACACCTGTGCCCCTTCAATAAGTTTTAGGAGCTGTAGCTGTTAGAGTGAGAGAAATGCAAGAAATTACCATCTGTAATGTCTGCCTCCCTCCAGATGGTGATGTACCATGCCATGTACTAGCTACTCTTATTTCCCAGCTACCCTCAGCTTTCCTACTTCTGGGTGATTTTAACACCCATAAGTCTTTGTGGGATGGAACCAAGATTACAAGCCATGGGAAAGATGTCGATCATCTACTAAATAATCCGACCTTTGTCACCAGAGTACTCATGTCAGTGTGTGTGGCACATGGCACATACTTGGCCATTGATCTCTCCATTTGCCGTTCTGGACTTCTTCCATCTATACACTGGAGAGCTCACGACGACTTGTGTGGTGGTAACTACTTTCCATTTATCCTGTCCCTCTCCCAGCATCACTCATCTGGACACTTGCTCAGGCAGGATCTTATCAAGGCCTACTGGTATGCTTTCTCCTCCACCACTACCATTGTTGCATGGCAACGATGATGAGGTTATCCAAATGATTACTACTATTGCTGCTGCAGCTGCTTTGGCAATCCCTTGATCCTTAGGTTGCCCACAGTGGAAGACAGTGCCTTGGTGGTCACTGAAAATTGCAGATCCCATTATAGACTGTGGGTAGGCCCTACAGCATTATAAGCAACAGCTGTCCCTGTGCCTGGGTCGTAAACTCATCAAACGCCAGAAGCAGGAGTGTTGGGAACGATATGTCTCCGTCATTGAAACATGGACCTCTCCCTATCAGATTGGGACTAAGTTTAGACACCTTTCCAGATATCAAGCCCCTGCTGGTATATCTGGTCTTTTCACACACGGTGCTGTATATACAAAGCCAGACACAATCTCAGAGCATCTTGCTGACCTTTATGCTCGTACATCTGCATTTGAAAATTGCCGCTCCACCTTTCTCACCCTAAAACAGCAGGTGGAACGACAACACATATCTTTTGGTACATGTCACCTTGAGCCGTATAATGCTCCTTTCAGTGAGTGCGAATTTCTCAGTGCCCTTGGAGTATGTCCAAATGCATTCCCTCTACCAGGGTGTATCCATTCCCAAATGACTAAACATCTGTCAGCGGATTACCAGCGCCACCTCCTTTCCCTCTTCAACTGCGTCTGGAGCGATGGCGAATTCCCATTGCAGTGGCGAAAAGTTTCGTGATTCTGGTACTCAAGTCTGGTAAGGACCCACTAGAGATGGCTAGTATCAGCGCCACCAACATTCTGACCAAACTGGACGAATGGATGGTGAGCCAGCTGTTGTGTTGGCCTTCTAGCTGCATCCCAGAGTCGTTTTCAAAACGGTCGCTCCACTACTGAAAACTTGGTGTATCTGGAGCCTGCCGTTCTATCGGCCTTTTCCCGCCATCAACACCTTATTGCCGTCCTTTTTGTGTAAATAACTAAAACCTATGACACCATCTGGCGCGTTACATACTAGCTACTTTGTACGGGTGGTGTCTTGGTGGCTTTATACAGAACGTCTTGTGCTCTGCACCTTCAGAGTTTGAGTCTTTGCGTCACACAGTTCCAAGAGAATGGGGTCCCGCAGGGGTCTGTCCTGAACATCCCACTCTTTTTAAGTGGCATTAATAGTCTCACAGCAGTGGTGTGGTCTCAGTATCGCCATTCTTATGCGCAGACGATTTTTGTATTTCCATTTGGTAATCTACCGTTGGTGTGGTTGAACGTCATCTGCAGAGAACTATATGAAAGATGCTGTCATGGGCCCTCACTCACGGCTTTCAATTTTCTGTTGCCAAGACTTGCGTCATACACTTCTGCCATCGTCGTATTTTACGCTTACATGTGGAGGAATACCTCGATGCGCAATGCGCAATTGCTTAATATTGTCTGGGCTGGGCCCTCATCCTCTCATTTTTAACTCTTACTTGCTCTTTCTTTGCTATTTGTTCGTCTTGACATTCGTCCGTGTGTGTCTCTCTAGCCTTTTGCCTTTCGACTGGAGATTTTAGTGTGTTGCAGAGTTGCTGGCTTATCCTATTTATTGTTATGGGCAGTCCAGGCCGTCTGCTATATTATTTTGATACCTTCCGCAGCCTTTTTTTGTCTTTCAGTGCACGTCTTCCCTTTTGGTTTGCTTCTTTCGTTATCTCCTTCAGGTTTGTTCCTAGTTAGTTTTACTCCTTTTTACTTTCCCGCCGGCCGTGGTGGCCCTTCAGTTCGGAACCTCGCGACTGCTGCGGTCACAGGACTGATGACCTCAGATGTTAAGTCCCATAGTGCTCAGAACCATTTGAACCATTTTACTTTCCCTGAGTGGGAATAGTTTTAAACCGAGTCCAGTTTTCATGAGGAAAAAGGGACCGATGACCCTGTAGTTTGGTCCATTTAGTCTCCAAATCAACCAATCAAAAGCAATTTCATGTACAGGATGGAAATATTCATACAAATTCTGCGCTAAACACTGATATCTAACAACAGAAAAACTGTAGAAAATGTCGGAAACTGGCCGTGGCGGTCTCTAGTGTACATTCTAAAACAAGTCCCTACACGTGAGTGCAGAACACATTATTCTTCAGGTGCACCACCTTCTCCTGTAACTATGTTATTTCGGCTCTTGTTCCGTTGTTGTGAACACAGCTGTTAGTATAACAGTTACTAATGTTTTTATTAATGTTCAGATTGGATTTGTGGACGCACTCTTAGCTATAACATTTTAAACGGCTTTTTACAAAGAACTAACCTGCTTATGGCTTACACTCTGAAGGAAACAGAAAGTGGCATTGGAGCACCATTCCAGTATGTGTAATTTTCTGTGAGGACGTTCTCCACGCAACAAGTCTCAAATGTTTCACTCTTCATCATGTTCAGAACTGGTGGCAGTGAACATCAGTGTAAGTTGTGAACTTCATGTGCACGAACGCACTTTGCTGTTTGCTGCAACATGGGATGAAACTGTCTCTGAAATTCAACATACCGAAGCAGATGCTCTGCCTCTTGTCACTGTATCCAGACACAGTCTACAGATGAATAATCAGTTGACGGGGCAGCTACGTCAGCTGAACCTTTAAACCAGCCGGCCGGTGTGGCCGAGCGGTTCTAGGCGCTTCAGTCTGGAACCGCACGACCGCTACGGTCGCAGTTTCGAATCCTGCCTCGGGCATGGATGTGTGTGGTGTCATTAGGTTAGTTAGGTTTAAGTAGTTCTAAGTTCTAGGGGACTGATGACCTCAGATGTTAAGTCCCATAGTGCTCAGAGCCACGTGAACCATTAAATCGTTAAAGCATTTATATTGTGAAATGGAAAGTGATGTTTTGTGTCCCCTCTGGGAGAATACCTTTTCATACCTTGATCGTGAAGAGTATGAGACTGGGGTTTACCACTCTAGCCCACTTCCAACATTTACCAATTCAGCCTAGAGCCGTTGCTGCCTGTAACCTCACGTCATGTTGGCTACACACGCGTGAGCGCCGATATGACTGCTACAGACGGATGTGAGACTCATCGCTGAGGATGCGAGAATGCTGCTCAAAGTCCCTGTTGGCTCTCGGTCTACTTGTACAGCCTGCAAAGTTCTGTGGTTTGCCATATGATTTCAATGTCTGGCAGTTCGAGGCGGTTCCAGATCTCAACCCATCCTGCAATAACCATTTACTGATTCGTAATGTCACTCTATCTGGAACTCTTTCCCGAATTTTAATTGTTGTCATCCTTCCATCCGTCAGAGACAATCGATCAGTCTTGCTTCTTTCCACATGACGCAATCCTTCTGTATAACACGTGCCGTCATCGCTCGATAGACTATCGTTTGTGCTGTCTGTTGGTCTGATGTTCCCATGCCCCTCGTGCCAATGATACGAGCTTCCTCAGAAGTAGAAAGAAGCATGTGCACGACATCTGGACATGCTGCGAGGCATCTACACCTGACAGTTTCCAATGATGTTAGCCACATCTTAAAGTCACTAAGTACACCACCTCTCACCCACAGGAATGGCATTGTTTTGTGCTCAAATTATGCACACTTAAATCATATGGTGTGTTTCTTAAAATTTCATTCTGAGTTTGATAGCGTTTGGTGAGAGTTTTTATCCTGTAAAACTCTCCATTTCCATCACTCTAGTTTCATGTATCCAGTCACATTAACGTGACCACCACTTAAGAGTAGTAGGAATCTGGCGGCATGGATGCTGTTCTGATATCAAACTGATATGCAAATTAATTAATCATCCCCACCCTGGATGACATGATGTGTTTTCGCCAGCCGGCATGTGGGTCCCTGCCCCTCCCCCACCCAAACCCTCTCACCTACAAAGTTTGTGGGAATTCCGAATTTTCGCCAGAATTTCGAGTATTGCTCGTATTTACAAAATGGTGGGAAGTTCTTTGTCCCAGGACTGTGCTGACGTTCCACATCCACCCCCTACCACAGAAACTGCCGGGAATATTTTTTCTGTTGTCACTTGACAAGAATTGGTGGGATATGTTCAGTCTGTGCTTAGCTGTTGTTATGGAAACATCAGGATGCGCATGTACAAACTGCTGAGGTATTCCACATGAAGTATTCACTCTTCCAAAATGTAACATTTGGTCAGTCCTAATTTGCTTCAATGGACGTATGCTCATACATATGATATATACCACAAAAGAGCAATTGTTCATCCATTTCCCTCTCCACAGACCCATCCTCTCATCCCATTATCACTCACACACCATCCTTGCTGCTGTGTGGAATGTATTCTGTAGAAGAGCTGTTGTTGTCTGACTGGGAGGAGTTTGACAGCCATGCTGACTGTAAGCATGCAACCGAGGACTGTGCCCATGTCCTTCTACATGCAGAATAGAAAGCAGGTATGAGTGTCAGAAGCAGAAGAAGAAGAAGAAGTTGAAGAAGAAGAAGAAGTATATTTTACAGCAGGTAATGGCTATGCTGTAAAATGGTACCTAGATGCATTCTGCAACTAAGGCAGACCGATGCTGTTGCTATAACTGCCTGTCATTTCTGAAATTCACAATTTTTCACCTCACAAGAGATGTCTGCCTGTGATAAAAAGGACCTAGCGATTGGTCTAGTTCACAATTATGCCACCAGAAGCGCTTGAAATTGGCAGTACCCAATAGGAACACAGCATCTTATCCCTTTGGGGACATAAGGTGAGCCCAGTAGCTCTGCAGCCTCAGTTGCAGTCAGCATGAAGCGCCAACCGAGATCGTCCAGTGCTGCCCAGCTGTAGCAGAATAGGAAGAGGCTGCAGAAGAATAAGTACCCTTTCTTAATGTCTTTGTTTAGTGTTGTGTGAGGAAGATCAAGTCTTTTGGTGCTATTACTGCTTGTAACAGTTTTTCGTCTTTGCTCATCAGTGGATGAAACATCCGTTAAGATCTGCAGCAGTGACGTGTCACAACTCGTCAGGGCCCACAGCAGCGGCAGTACTCTGGGACCCTGTCGCGCACCTGGTCAGCTTGCTGGAGCAGGACCATGAGGTGGTATTGTCGGTTGAAGACACCCAGACTGCCACTGACCGTCTAAGTGCACAGGAGTTCCTCATCACCATGACACAGGTCAATACTAGACGCCATCATACATGCTATCGAAGAATATTCCAGTGATCCTGCATGGACAAAGGGAGGATACACAGGATGAAAAGATACCACTTAAGCCCTGTGCACAGCTACTGTTTACTTCACAGTGTAAGTTAACTGCTAGTGGTTCAAAGCTTTTACATATTGGTATGGAAGCATCTGCAGACACCGGTGTGTTGTGACAGACATCGAGAATGCAGAGATGGAATGGGATGAACTGTATCGTGCAAAAGTCTAAATCAAGCATCAGTTGACAGTCGAGTATCATCCCAGGTGTCCTCCTCTGGATGTTTACTGTGCTGCTCTAGCTCTTCCCATTACCGTACTTTACAATGAATCTGCACTCCGTGTGAAATACGGTGACACATCCATTTAACTATAGCACTCCACCATTACAACATTGTTCAGTCTACAGATAATGCTACGCATTATGTTGGAAAGACTGAACAAATGGCTGCCTTATGGCAAAGCTGTGTAATGGACATGACAGAGTGCCCCTGTACAAACAGTGTGCATGTAGGCGACTTCAAACAGTAGGTTAATGTGGTGCCAAGGGAAAGTAATGTACTACCTGTGAATTTGAGAGAAATACATTCCGAATTTTGTGTTTGCAAGAAGACTTTATTTTCTGTATTCTGTGTTGATGATAGGATAAAGGAAGAACCTGTTGATGTGGTGGACTCCGTGTATAATTCCTGAATAAAAGTGTAAATAACCATGTATGTGTTTTATCTCTTAACTTTCGTTATATTGCAAGTACTAAAGCTACCACTACTGGTATTTCCACTGTAAACATACAACAGCAGAAAATTATATCATGTAACTAAATTCTCTGTAAGAACTTGTTTCATGCCTTTATCTGATATAGTTAGCTTCATGGCAGGGTATAGTGATCTTTATTTTCTATAGTAACTCAATGCACCCCAATACCTCCTTTAGGAGGTACCATGGCAGGGTAGCAAGACTTTTTTGTGAGTTCAGCTGTGACGGCATGCAAGAAGACAGGAAGAAAACAGGCGTACACCTTCTTGACAACGTACGTGCAGTAACTGTAGGTCCATCCAACTGCGGTAGGACAGGTATTCCTGTATCGCTGCTAACACATCTAGATGGAGTGCGCTTTGAGCCTGTAGGTATATTTTTAAAAACACTGTTTCAGCCCAAATACCATTACAGGAGATACTACAGTGTGTAGATGATGTGACATACACGATGTTTGTGACAGCAGTGTTATTCCTCCACCGGAAGAACTAAAGCCAAACACAGTGTTCATATTCGACGATGTTGCTCTGGAAAACCAAGATCAAATTCGACATTATTCCTGTTTTGGTTGCCATATGGGTCTTGATGTATGTTATCTGAGTCAGACATATTCCAGAATCTCAAAACAGCTGGTGAGGGATAATGCAAACGTAATTATAGCGTTCAAACGGGATAGCCTGAATTTAAAACACATTTTCAGGGTTCTTATAGGAACCAATATGTCGCTCAGTGATGTTGCAGAGATATGCGTAGAGTCCTGGAATCACCCATAGCTTCCGACCGCGGTGGTCTCGCGGTTCTAGGCGCGCAGTCCGGAACCGTGCGACTGCTACGGTCGCAGGTTCGAGTCCTGCCTCGGTCATGGATGTGTGTGATGTCATTAGGTTAGTTAGGTTTAAGTAGTTCTAAGTTCTAGGGGACTGATGACCACAGATGTTAAGTCCCATAGTGCTCAGAACAATTTGAACCATTTTTCACCCATAGCATGAGTTTCTCATTACTGATAAAACTAGAAAAATGAATAGTATAGGTAAGATGGAACTTCTAAGATTTACTATTTATACAGCCGTGAAAAGGGGTGAGTAAATGCATCACCATGGATAAATTGACACACATGCCGCGAACTCAGTCTGATAGGATTGGTGTACAGAGACAAAACGTTCGCTTGTACATGGACGCGAAAATCCAAACTCTCGGTGTTAAGTTGGAGGCGTACATATTGTCATACCATTCAGAGACTGAACTATACACTGAATGATCAGGTTAATGCAATCCAAAAGAAAGTAAACAACCCGACTCAAGGTGAAATAGCCGTTGTTAAGGACATTTCATGGACGAGTTAAGACAATTGAAAGGAAAGTAGACGACTTAACTGAAAGGAAAATAATAGTTACCGAGCAGGGGGAGCAGTATAACAAGAAGAGAGTGGATATGTAAAACCTCATGCTGCACAGAATTACTATTAGTTTACGACGAGATGTCGACTAACCATAATGTCCTAGAGGCACAAAAAGGCCATTCGAGAGAAATTAGTATTGCTGAGATAAGGGGATTTGAAACGGGATCAGACACTGCAAGAAATCTTTAAACCAGTTACTCAATCACTTGATGAACTCTCAGCGAAATTCCACAACGATGACGATGACGCTATTGCCGATTTCACTAACTTTCAAAATGATGCTAGGATAGAAAAAAGTATTCAGTGTCTTTGGTGAAAACCATTTATGTTGGGAACGTAGCTTGTAAGTTTAACTGGGAACACAATAAAGAGCTACATCAGACAGTTTAAAAACCATCCAGTCCACTGAACCTTATTTTCCTAAGACCGACAAATACTGTAAATTATTCGCTTAAAGATACAAAAACCTGTCGTGAAATGTTGTTTCCACGCATCTGCATAAGAACACAAAAAGCTGAACCAATGTGAAATACAGATCCATTATGAAACCTATACTGAATAGTGAAAAAAATATCAATGGTGATGGTACTGACATTTAGCATAAAAACGGAGCAATCGACTCCCACAGTATGTATATGACGACGACCCCAATTAGGTAGTAGATCGGCTACAAGTGCTGACGGCATCAGCTGCCGCTGGTAGTACAGCTCATTCGACTGAAATAGTTTCAGTAATTTCTGAGCTTAGAGAGAGGTACCATCGAATAATTACGTGGTTTTGGAACCGCACAAACCAGCATGCAAAACATACCCTCGAGTAAATGTTATGATTAAAGATTTGGATGACCTGTCGCAGGCGGATCTTGTCGACATGAGGGAATATTCACGTGTGAATAACGGATTCAAATATATTTTGATGGTCATTTATACTTATTCTAAATTTGCATGGGCATAACCTGTGAAAGCGAAAACAGGGAGGGACGTCGCACTTGTATTTCAGTGATTGCTGCAGACAGGGATGAATTGAAGCCCAGACAACACTCAAACTGATCATAGCGGCGAGTTTTACAATAAATATTTCAAGACTGAGATGGAGCGGTACGGAACACATAACTACTCGAAGTTCACCCACCTGAAGGTGAGTATCGCGGCACGTCTGAACAGAAATGAAAAAGCCTAAATATGGACGTGATCCAACCTTCGCAGCCTACATAAATGGACTGATATCCTCTAGCACACAATTGGATAGTATAATAGAACCAAACACCACACAATAGAAATGCGACTAATCGTTCTTCATGGTAATAGACTTTTAGATGCGTATACAGCCGTATTGAAATGATAGATCCACGCAAACAGCAATTTAGTGTAGGTGATTTAGTACGTATTTCAAAACGTAAGACAGCTTTCCAGAAGTCAATCTTGTCAAACTGGTCAGTTGATATATTCACTGTTCCAAAAATTTGCAGAACGAATCCGAGAAACTGCCTCTTAAAAGACAGCAGTAGTGCAAAAATTGGAGGATGCTTTTACATAGAAGAGATACAGAAGAGCTCGGAAGTGGATGCTTACCTCGTAGAGAGGGTCATACGGCTTCGAAGGAACAGAGTACTAGGTAAATGGCTTGGTTTTCTCCGCATCACAAAACATCTGGATCCACGCTGACGATTTCCTGTAGAACAGGGTGCTCAGACCACAACCACCTCAGCATAATACGCGTGATAGGAGATGCATTGGAGGAGGAGGCGCTATCCTCTCTTATTACACATTCGTGGATATAAGTACTGTAGACCTGGAACAAAACTTCAAAATCTGTTAGCATACGGTGATAAGGGGATAAATTTTCTCGACGGCGCGTGTATGGAACACTACATCGCTTACGCAGGAAATAACGATCGTTACATGGCCGATCGAGTTTCAACTGATACAGCTTAGGCAATACGTGCGAGAAGGGTTATTGGTACAGGGCAACGCATTGTAGCATTTGCAGTTGATAAAGTTAAGTTGGGCTAGAATGTGAAGACGTACAGTCAAATTATGAGCGTTGCACGTAGGGCGCTAAGGAAGAAGATGACAACCAAAGGGTGCATGAAAAACTGCACCTGACAAAGATGTATGCAACTAAAAGCTCCCTGAAGCAGAAAGAAGTGAGAAAGGGAAGATCAATTAAACCTCGCAGGGTTATACCAACACCCAAGACATCAGCCGGTATTAGTCCTTTCTCCATTCCTGCCCTAGCTGGTCTTTCGGCGGTGAGTACTCTTTCTGGGGGTACTGCGGCTATTGCCAGGGCAATCAAGAATGCACAAAACTCTCAGGAGCAACTGCAGGAGACATGAAGACAGCAACCATCGAAAAAGGGCTATACCTGAAACAATACAAGAAAGTTAGTGGTATCTTTAGAAACAAAAAGGAGCCCCCTAGCAGTCCTACCAGACAGAGAGATTAAAATTACAGATCTCCTTAAGTCTGTTAAGAAGAAACTCACATTCCGAGATTCGGAGGTGTGTTTATGCGAATACGTTAATGAAGACTATAAGGAAAACATGAGAATGCGGAATTGTGAAGATCGAATCTTAATAAATCCGAGAACTTGATCGTGCGATTAACTATTGCTCACTAACTGGTGTTGTGTAGCATGGTGTATAAGTAACCCAGAGCATTTCACAATGACAACTTGGAGTGTGGACGTCGTCGTTGTCTTTCATAGTTCCTATGATGAGCGTAGATAATTCACATTTAATGACACTGCATTCATAGCATACACAACAGATCACGGTTCAATAGAGATATTCTAAACAATAATTGCACCACTGAGGCCTGTCAAGGATGTGAATTGTGCTAAAACACGGAGGAGAGGAAAGTGCCTTACACATTTCTTCCATGGACTCCACTGGGACGATCCTAGTATCTAGTATAAATATATGATGCTGTCACTTCGAATATTCGATCATCCTGATACCATCATCTATGTAAAAGACAAGGAGAAGATTACATGGATGCAGCTAATCCTCACTGCGCCGCATCGCAGAAGTTGTGGTTTGGTAACTGGCAGCTGTATGAGTAATGAATCTGGAAAGACGGCGTCAGTCTTCGAGCAGCGGCACGCGCAGCAGCATCGAGACAGATCAGTTGTGCCGCGATATTTTACTAGCAGTAGGCGCTCGCGTCTTACAGTTTTTAAAGCAATAGACAACATTTCTATTACTACCAATAATTACGTAGGCGCCCAAGTCATCTTGCACGGGCCATCGACGTTTTGCAGTGCAGTTTTGAACTTCACTGTCGCTAACAAGGATACGAATGAAAACGGTAACAGCTGGGTGACCGTTGCTCTTGGACGTGCACCAAAAGTCGATAAAGTAAATCATTAACTATTTAAAAAAAAAACTATACATTGATCTTGTCAAAAGCCGAGAAGCAATTCTTCTTGGTGTTGTGGCTCTCTGGGGCGTCCTGGGATGCTGTCTGGGGCACCCTGGGATGCTAAATGTTGCTTAATATTTGTTGACATGGGCGAAAATCTGGTCTCGAAAGTGTTGTAGCTGGTTGCCTATCTGCAGTGCCAGGCCGGCACCTTTCACCCACACTGAGACGCATTCCGATTCATAAAATTTAGGACGATTCCTGGTGCTGAGAACCAAAGGCATAGTCAACATGTAATACGATGAACCCTAGTCTCTATGTAAACTTCACAAATCTGAAATGTCCGATAAGCAATGACTTCACGTGAATTGAAATTATCTAGCCCCTTTACTTTATCGACTTTTGGTCCACGTACAAGGGCAACGGTGACCCAGCCGTTACCGTGATCATTCGTATCCTTGTTAGCGACAGTGAAGTTCAAAACTCCACCGCAAAACACCGATGGCCCGTGCAAGGTGACCTGGGCGCCTACTTAATTATTGGTAGTAATAGAAATGTTGTCTATTGCTTTAAAAACTGTAAGACGCGAGCGTCTACTCCTACTGAAATACCGCGGCACAACCGATCTGTCTCGCTGCCACAGCACGTGCGGCTGCTCGACGCTGCAGCATCATGACCACGGCACGTGTTTTTACGTGGAAGTGGTATGTCAAGCTAAAGGGTTCCCTTCACTGAGGGTGATAGGGGCAAGTCTGCGTATACAACAAACAGACATCGATCCCGGCGGTGAGCATTATTTTCTTCTGCAGGCATAACAACACGCCCGTGTTCCTTGGGTTACAGTCCTTCAGATGCCTTTTTAAATACTTTTCTTCCGAAACGTCGTTTAGACACTTGAAGCAAATGTGTTTTATATGTTCATGTTTTGACAATTGGCTGTAAAGCGGGCGGTACATGTCTTTGATCGAAACACAATGCTGATTATCACCTTGAGGGTCCGCCCCTGGTAGCTATGTGGTCAGCGTGACGGAATGTCATCCCGGGTTCGATTCCCGGCTTGGTCGGAGATTTTATCCCCTCAGGAACTTGGTGTTGTGTTATCATTATAATTTCATCCCCATCGACAAGCAAGTCGCCGTAGCGACGTCAATTCAAAAGATTTTCACTAGGCGAGCGGTGTACCGGACGAGAGGCCCTAGCCACACGGCATTCCATCACCTCGAGGGAAGAGTAGCACCCTGACATGAAGATCACGCTCACCTACATATTTCGAAAAAGGCAAACTACGGTATGCTGGTCCTGCTCATCTTGTTTGCTTTTCAGCTTCTCCTTCAGGCCATAAACGTGAACTGATATTCTGGCATTTTGTGTCTCAAACTTCGGTATGTCGTGAATTTTTAAGGGGAACTCAACAGTATGAAGATTATAACATCCACCAATGTTAAGGCGCATTCTGTGTCGGATGTGTGCTATGGATTGTGTTTAATTTTTCTTTTGCAACCCAGGATTGACCATGCAAAGAAGCGTTATGCTTTTCATGTTGAACCTTAATACAAGCCTGCTTGTTCTTAATATTCTCAGAGAGTTTGATATAAGTGGACTGATATAACGCGTCATGGACATGAATATGGACGTCGAGGTGTGGTATTTGGCTGAGTGCTGTAGTTGACCCTCTTACTTCCATCTCGGTTCAAATGGACCAAGTGGCTCTGAGCACATCTGAGCTCATCAGTCCCCTAGAACTTAGAACTACTTAAACCTAACGAACCTAAGGACACCGCACACATTCATACCCGAGGCAGGGTTTGAACCTGCGAGCGTAGCGGTCTCTCGGTTTCAGACTGAAGCACCTAGAACCGCTCGGTCACAACGGCCGGCCACTTCATTTTGGAAAACTGGGCCACTATAGCACCTAAGATGGATTCACGATACTATTCGGCGATTGGTGTAGTCTGAGATATGACGCCACCATCACCCCAGATGTAGTGCAGGCTTTTCTCCTCAGCAGCAACCCGCTTTTTGGAAGCTTTAATCAACTCGCACCAAACTGCTCTGTTACATTTGACAGCATTAAATCTCGGATCATGTAGGGCTTAGAGGAGATCTGCCTGCAACACTGGGGGCATGCTACTACAAGCCGCCGGCCGCTGTGGCCGAGCGGTTCTAGGCGCATCAGTCCCGAACCGCGCTGCTGCTACGGTCGCAGGTTGCAATCCTACCTCGGGCATGGATGTGTGTGAGGTCCTTAGGTTAATTAGGTTCAAATAGTTCTAAGTCTAAAGGACTGATGACCTCAGATGTTAAGTCCCATAGTGCTGAGAGCCATTTGAACCATTTTTCTACAAACCTGACTGCTCTGTGACCTTAGCAGTTACTCCCATAGATTTCACAAACATTTGAACTTTTTTTTTTGTGTGTGAAATCTTATGGGAGTAACTGCTAAGGTCATCAGTCCCTAAGCGTACACACTACTTAACGTAAATTATCCTACGGACAAATACACACACTCATGCCCGAGGGAGGACTCTATCCTCCGCCGGGGCCAGCCGCACAGTCCATGACTGCAACGCCCTCGACCGCTCGGCTAATCCCGCGCGGCTTTCAAGAGTGGACATGACGCCGCTAATGTGAATTCCTTCACTATGAGGATAGGTTAGAGCACTACCGTTAGCCACAGACTCCTTATCAATAACACTACAACTAGGAGACGACTGCGTCCACCTGGTGGAAAGCGTTTTGGAGGAGGCGCCTTCTGGGATGAGGGGTATGCCCTGAGGCACACATACCTTTCGCTGCCAGAGAGGGCAAACAGTCGGAGGCGCAATTCGAGGAGGTGGCAGTGGTGAGTTCCTGTAGGAACAGCCAAGCTGTGGAGAGGGCGTTGTCGGTGCTGCTGCACGCTGGAACGTGTACTACGGACAGCCTATGGGGTGGGATCTTGTTGCTCTGGCTGAACCTCCCACGGACACCATAGTGCAGTGGTGCAGCGAGCAGCAGTGCAGCGGCTGCAGCTGCATCTGCTGCCTTTTGCGCAGCCACGAGTGGCGCCTTGTCCAGCGGTGCACATCGGTCGGGTGCGTGTTTGATGCCTGCCTCTACAGCCACCGCTCTAGGTGCCTGTGCGCTGCAAGCTGTTGTTGCGGCAGTGTTGGTGTCACCTCTCATACATATGAATAACGCGAAAAAGTTGAGTACAATGCTTAAATTTTTTTAAGTGCGAGCTGTAAACAAATAACATCAGTTAATAGTGTTAATTCTATACTTTAACGACAACAGTTGAGTTATAATCACCTTCTACTCACTGGGTCCCAGGATTGAGCAGTTGAGTCGATCTTTCTGCTTTTCTCCCACCCAGTCCAATATTTCCTCCTCGTCCTCCTCCTCCTCATCCAAAACTATCTTTGACACCTACCATCTCATGCACCCACTCCGGTATTTCACCCTCACGAGAATTGTTGTTGAGAAGCCAGTTCTCTATCCCATGGAAATCGTCTACACAATACTGATTATAAGAAACAGCAACAACAAAAATCTGAACTGAATTTGCCTACATCGAGTTACTGATTATACAAAACTACGAAGAAACTAAAGGTTCATAACAGATGAAAACGATAATTCCTGGTAAACATTGTCGACACATACCCCTGCTAGATTCTCATCCTCCTCTAGCTCCATAGCAACATCTACAACAACGAAGAATATATATGCCTCACACCACTGTATACAATGAAAAACAATCTAACACCAATATATTACAAACGTATTTACTTTCTTGCTGCATTTCGGCCTCCCGCAGCAGACCAATGTGTGTCAGCAGCTGCTCTAATGCTGCAACATCAAGATTAAAAATTTTGTAAACGGTTGTTACGATTTGAATACCTCTGATAACTGTTTTCTGACCACGTAAACTACCACACGTAATTTGGAGATGTACCTACATGATGGTAGCATAACCTCTTCGGCTTGCTGCTGCTGTTGACTTTTCTCATCCAGCTGCTGCTGCTGTAATGCTACAGCGACAGCAGAAATGTTACGAGCACTTTTTACGGTTTGAATACTGTAAGAGATGTTTTCTTAACATGTAAACTGTAATACGCAGAATCCTGAGCTGTACTTACATAATGGTAGCGTAACGTCTTCAGCTTGCTGCTACTGGAGACTTTCAGCTTCCATCTGTCGCTCTATTTGAGGCAGCATTTTGGGAATGGATGCTGCAACAGCAAGAAAAAAAAAATATTATCACTTGTTATGAAAAAGCATCACAATCTCGAAAATTCTGAATAATTTACTACGAAATTTTATAGCTGTCGCAATTTGAACTCATATTTTTTGTGTAGTCATTTACACGGCAGTTGCCCCAAGTCTGGCCGTTTCCCATCACCACTGCTGTTGGCGTCACCACTGGATGACCGTTTCAAATTGCCAGAATCACATGGACGCAACTAGGCACTGTCAACGATCGATCATGCTTGTGCTAGGGATTGGGGTTTATATTCTTTAAGACTCCACCCTTCACTTTGCAGAGGACTAATACGAACTCAGAATGCCATGCCAGCAAGTTATAACTGGCATTCTTTCTTTTTCAAGCAGGCTGAAGTGGGTTCGGTATAGGTGGCTGACAAACATAACGCTGCTGTGAGGCAGAATAAACTTTTGGGAAAAACAGACAGAGTGAACTATCGAAAACATGCATTGTTTGCTGGCAAGTGGTTGCATTTGAATGGATTCAGTTGCTAGCTGTAGAAAAACACACTTTGTTCATTCTGAGACAGACAGGTAGTCTGGCACTTCCAACGACAGCTGCATGCCGTGTTCATGGTAATGCCCACCACCACACGCCTACGAAATGGTGGCTCACATTACCGTCCTCTGCAGATTTCTCTCTGACTGCTGGCTGGCCACTGTAGGCCACTCCTGTGGCGTTGCTAGGAAGCGGAGGGTGGGCCCAGTGACGTCAGACCACTTTAGCACCGAGACACCTCGCCGGAAAGCCAGAACAGTGCTGTGTGTTAAATATGCGAGCAGCACGTGGCGGAGCGACTGCAGTACACGATGCCATTGGAAGGTAATTAAGAGTATCCCTCTCGCACGAAATACAAATTATGTCCTCTGCAGTGCATAATTCCCTGGTTTTCCATCCTTTGAATTTTTTAAAATTTCTGCCACCTGTCCTCGTTTTATAAACAATTTCTTTTAACAGTTTCCGATAATGTAACGTACTCTAAACTGAAAATTTAATTTTACAGCGAAAGTTTGAAATCCCCACAGACAGGGTAGGTGGTGGAGCGGAGGGGTGGGGAGGGAGCTGGGATCCACGTGCCAGCTAGGGAAAACTCATGAACTCAAACAGGGGTTGGGGTTGGTGGGAGATTCATTGATCACTTTAATTGATTTTCAGATCATTTTGATATCGACATTGTTCTCATGTTGCCATCTACCTCAAAACATTCATTGTGGTGTCTGCTTGTTCTATATCGTGTCTCCCAACCAGTTTCCTGCAACGACGCTCTGAGCGTGTTTTTTAGGGAATTGACTAGTTTGAACCTGGGACCTGTTGCTGATAAGGAAATGCTAGACCACACATGACATGTAGAATTCAGAAGAGTCAGTGAGACTAGCGATGATATAACCAAATACTAAATGATTTCAGCGTCAGCTCCACTGCACTCCCTGTAAAAGAATCTTAATACTAACTATATTTAGTGGAAGGGGTTCAAGGCTTTCCTACTTTTAGTTAGCTGGTAAAATAACGTCGAAAAAGCAGTTAAGATTACCATTGGAAATTTTATTCTACTCACAAAACATCGTTTATAAATTGCACTATTGATAAAAGGAAATGTTTGAATACAGAAGGTAAAAACCAACTGCATGCAACAAAAATGTGAACGAATATTCCCTGAATGGGTTTCCAGGTTCTAAAATCGATCGAAGGATGACCTATGCCATATCACATCTATAATCTAGGTTTAAATTAAGTTTCACAAAAGAGAAAAACTATCAAAATGGTCTACAGTGACCCTCAATTATCTTTAATAACTTATCTAACTTGTCGTAAATTACAGTGGCTGATGTGGCTTCTCAATAACTATATAACAGAAAAATCATCGCGTTTCAGATTTTTACTTCAAGTGACAAATGTGAACACCATGAGCTTTAATTGACTATCGAAACTAGTACTACGCAAAAAGGAGTTGTAACAGATTAGACTTCTGCAGTTCTGAGTGAGCTTTATGTGCTGTTATGCGGCATCGCGTGCATTCACTACCTTGCCGGTGTTCGTCAGGGGGGCGGCGGCCGGCGCAGGAGCCATCCAGCTCGCCCTCTCGGAAACAACTATCCTCCTAACTTCTCCGTACTACAACTTACCGAAGTTGGTTTAAAGAAAACTGTCTGGTTGTGTTTTCATCTGACCAATCAGGGTCTCAATGTTAACCTTAAGCTCCGCCTACAAAAATTCTGTCTATCCAGTGAGAAACGTTATACTTTTCGTGGTGGGGCAATGTTTTTAAAGTTTGCAACGTAACAGAGACGCGAAAAAGTCTCACGCTAAAACCTGCAGCTGGTGTGGTCCTTTTAGCGTTATCGTAAGATCTATACTGTTCTTCTGGAGGGCTCTATCTTTTAACATGGGCTGGGGGGGGGGGGGGGGGTGGTCCTAATGTAACAGACACGTGAAAAAGTCTCACGCTTAAAATTGCGGGTGGTAGTGGCCCTTTTTGTGTTATCGTAAGATCTATACAGTTTTTCTGGAGGGCTCTAGCTTTTAACATGGGCTGGGTGGTGGTCCTTGACGTAACAGTGACGCGAAACAGTCTCATGCTAAAACGTGCGGTTTGTGTGGCCTTAGTGGTTAGCTGGCGACGTGGGTGTCCAGTCCGTCCGTTATCATAGGGCCTTCTAGCTAAACATGGTTCTGCTCTCGGCTTCTGTCCTCATTTCTCCCCTCGGAACTGTGTCGGTCTCATGGTGGGAAGGTATGACATTCATTCAGGCATTCTTGTGTAAGTCTGTGGTATTCTATTTGCTCACTCGTTACTCGTATTACTTTGGTTAATTGAATGTAACGATTTATTCGGAGCTATGGGACATACTACTGGATTTGATTATCATGTCAGGGTTTTTATGGAAGGTGTTGGATTTGCCTGACACCTTACATACCTACTACTCTCGTGTACGACATCAGTGTGCTATAACCGCTGATCGGTGGCACGTGGCAGCATAGCAGCGAACGGTATAGAAAGCGTGTCTCTGGAGGGTGCGGAAAACAGTGCAGTCGTTTTCGGACATTAAAAAGGGGATGGTCACCTCTTTTGGGCCAAGGGTAGAAGCATTTCCGAAACGGGTAAGTTTCTCATTCTTGGCAGGTTGCCGTGATTAAAGTATACGGTGCGTACAGCTTTGGTACACTGCGGACCAAAAAGGACAGGAATGAATGATGACTGTGGAGTTGTGTCCGGCAGAACAGATAACAACTGTTGAGCAAGTCATCAGCCACATGAACGTAGAAGCTACCGATAGCATCTCCTCAACGACCCTTCAATGACCATTGCTGCGTAAGGACCTATGCAACAGGCGCCTCGTTCGTGCACTCATGCTGTCCCGCTGTTCATCGGGGATGAAAGTTGGACTTTGCACGCCGTTGCAGCAACTGGATGTCCACTTAATGGTAACAGATGAATCACATTTGATGCTGTACCGGACAGACGGCTGGATGACTTTACGGTACTGCTGTGGGTATCAGACCCCTCAGATTTAAACCGATCGAGAATCTGTGGGAACGCAACGAGTCCTCAGCCGAGAAACCCGGCGCAGCTGGCCGCTACACTAGAGTAGGCATTGCTCCACATCCCTCTTGGTTCCTTCCAGAGCCTCACTCACTCTCTTCCAATACGTCTGGTAGCTGCTCGCGTTGCAAAGGGTGGTTATTCTGGCTTCTGACAGGTGGTCACATTACTGTGACTCGACATTGTATGCCTTCTGTAATATGAATATCGTGGCTACATTTTATGCACTTGATTCTCAAGACATGATACAATTGCTACGTCCGCGGCTCGTGGTTTTGCGGTGGCGTTCTCGCTTCCCGCGCACGGGGTCCCGGGTTCGATTCCCGGCGGAGTCACAGATTTCCTCTGCCTCGAGACGACTGGATGTTGTGTGTCTTTCATCATCATTTCATTCTCATTCACTCGCAAGTCACCGTAGTAGCGTTAAAGAAGTTGTGGAGCGTGGGGTCTCCCGGGTCTCCCGGACGCCAATACCATACGCTAACTATTATTATTATACAATTACAATGGACTTACATTTTAAAGGTCAAAATAGATTAAATTTTTACCATCGCAAATTTTCGTTTTGAAACCGAATAGGCTCTGTCTCAAGATTTTTTACGGTTTAGGATTGATTTACTGAGACCTGTTAACAGGCATGTGTACATTATGAAACGGGTGTATCAAAAAGTGTGTATATATATATATATATATATATATATATATATATATATATATATTCTGTAATGTGAACTGGAAGTGTAAATCAGTAGAAATGCAGCGTAGATGATGTGACTTAGTAAAGCCTCCGAGCAACAGTTTTATCTCTGAAACCGTTGTTGCACTAGTCTTCATAAACTTAACCGAGCCGACCGGGGGGCCCGAGCGGTTCTAGGCGCTACAGTCTGGAACCGCGCTACCGCTATGGTCGCAGGTTCTAATCCTGCCTCGGGCATGGATGTGTGTGATTTTCTCAGGTTAGTTCTAAGTTCTAGGGGACTGGCGATCTCAGATGTTAAGTCCCATAGTGCTTAGAGCCATTTGAACCCTCAGAATCGCAACTCGCACAGTCAGCGAACCGCTCATTCGTAGAGACTAGTGCGAGCTGCTACGCATCATCTGCTCTTCACATGAGATGGAGAAACGGTATTTGCTTAAGTTCTGTATTCATCACATACAAAGCTTCGTCAAAGTTATAGTTTACAGAATGTGTTTAGGGAAGTCACTCCAGCAGAGTAAGTTTTAAGAAACGAGTAGTGGTTGGAATTTAAATCTATTGTAACAGTTACACACATTTTAGGAAAGCATCTACTTTACTCTTATACATTACTAAAATCAGCGACTCCTGGACGGGTTTCCCTGGATCTTCTACTCTGTGGCACGGTATGGGCAACACCGTCCTGTGAGCTAGGCACTTAACGCCTACGAAACTGCCACTCTTTCTGTCTACCTCTTGTAGCAGTGTGTCCGTTGGAAGACTTAACTTTATGCCGTTCGTCCACGTTTCCTAATAGCTATCCAAATGATTGGGAAAATACTCGGATGACTACCATTTTTAAGGCAACCGTAGGACAGAAGCAGGCGAAGGCTTCGCATATGTCACTGAGGAAAATATGTTGCAGACCCTTGGAATTAATTTCGTTCTCAAATATTGTGCCGATCCTGCTGACTAAAATTCTAGTATGAATCGATATTGATGCAACAAACTGATTTTGCGGGAGCCAGTTTGCACCACTGGCCTACGAGACACACAAGGCAGTACCCAGTTTGACGGCTTCGTGCGGCATTCGACTTCTGAACAAAACACGAGAGCATGGAATATGAAATCGGCTTTGCGATGGGGTTAGGGAGCTCCTATCAGATGTGAAAGAGCACCTATAATTGAGAGAAACATTCACAAGTAGCATCAGACACGTCGCTGAGGATGTTATGTGACCACTTCTGTTCGTAACATACGGGCAGTCCCACCTAACTCTGCTACCTCATGTATTGTCCGAAACCAAAAAGTTGGAAAAAACGCAACGGCCCAGGGATGCACCTATGTCAGGACCTCACTCAATGAGCAGGAATGTACAATCCGTGAGAGTAAACGAACATCACTTTCATCACAAGTTACATTTTGAAACTTTTTTAATCACTCATGTAAGAGAAAACTAGAGGTGCAGATAGTGACAGAAGACTTGTTTTCATTATTCTAAGCCTCATAGCTTATGAAATATACAGACTTCAATGATTGGTAACGGACCCACAGTCTCGCCGTAATTCGCGGAAGAAGTGTTGCCAATAGCAGGCTTCTGGACAGTACATGCAACCCGCATTACGGCATTACGACCGAAACTGTGGCACCGTTTCCATTATTCAAAGAGTAAGTCATGGGTGTCCGACTCGCAGAACGCGGGCCGCGTACGGCCCAAAGTGAGTACCAACACAATCATCAAAACTATCACAAAGAAAGCATCTATCACACGATCGCTAAGAAAATTTCCAAACATTTCTGTTTATGTAAACTTCCTATAAACAATCAGCTAACTGAAACACCCGCCGCACGATGCTATTCTGTCTTTTGTCCAGTTATCGTTACTGTTAAGCATACTATGTGTGGCCCAGAAATATTCGTCTAATGCCACTGTCGTCCTGGTAAGCTAAAAGATTTGACAACGCTGGTCCAAGTATTCTAGAAAGTTTAACGTTTAGAGCAGTGAAACCAAGTCTGCCATCATTAATAGTAAATCTAGTTTTCATTTTAGTAGAAATATGTCATAAATAACCCATTTAAGAGAAGGTAACAGTGTGTTGAATGTGGTGTTTGTTTAGGAAAAGGAAATGTGCATTGTTGCCTATTGTGTGAGCCTCTGCGATACGTGCATCCCTGCCCAGTTGCATTTTTCACATTTCTTTCACTCCGGAAATATATGAGATGGCAAATTTAAGCGGGCACACTGGACATACAGGAGTTACTGCAGGTCGATTAGAAACACAGCCTCTGATGGCCTCAAAACAGATGAATAAATATATCCTCTGCATTGCTTTCATTATAATTTACCGAAGTATCTTGATAGTATAACCAGTATTTTATTTTAGTCCACCATACAATGAATTTAGTTTATCAATATTAACACGAGATACGACTTTATATGATTTATTACCTATATTACATGTATTATTTACAACATATTCCACGCACGGTGCCAGAACGCAGTGCTTTGTTGTAAAAACCCACTCAACATCTCATCAACGCATTCATCTTCAGTGAGATCAGTTACTATTAAAGAAAAGAAAAATATCTTGAGATAATGCATTGAAAAACACTGCCTAAATTCGAATGGTAATGACAACAAAAATGTGACCATTTAAACTACACTCCTGGAAATTGAAATAAGAACACCGTGAATTCATTGTCCCAGGAAGGGGAAACTTTATTGACACATTCCTGGGGTCAGATACATCACATGATCACACTGACAGAACCACAGGCATATAGACACAGACAACAGAGCATGCACAATGTCGGCACTAGTACAGTGTATAACCACCTTTCGCAGCAATGCAGGCTGCTATCCTCCCATGGAGACGATCGTAGAGATGCTGGATGTAGTCCTGTGAAACGGCTTGCCATGCCATTTCCACCTGGCGCCTCAGTTGGACCAGCGTTCGTGCTGGACGTGCAGACCGCGTGAGAAGACGCTTCATCCAGTCCCAAACATGCTCAATGGGGGACAGATCCGGAGATCTTGCTGGCCAGGGTAGTTGACTTACACCTTCTAGAGCACGTTGGGTGGCACGGGATACATGCGGACGTGCATTGTCCTGTTGGAACAGCAAGTTCCCTTGCCGGTCTAGGAATGGTAGAACGATGCGTTCGATGACGGTTTGGATGTACCGTGCACTATTCAGTGTCCCCTCGACCATCACCAGAGGTGTACGGCCTGTGTAGGAGATCGCTCCCCACACCATGAAGCCGGGTGTTGGCCCTGTGTGCCTCGGTCGTATGCAGTCCTGATTGTGGCGCTCACCTGCACGGGGCCAAACACGCATACGACCATCATTGGCACCAAGGCAGAAGCGACTCTCATCGCTGAAGACGACACGTCTCCATTCGTCCCTCCATTCACGCCTGTCGCGACACCACTGGAGGCGGGCTGCACGATGTTGGGGCGTGAGCGGAAGACGGCCTAACGGTGTGCGGGACCGTATCGCAGCTTCATGGAGAACGTTGCAAATGGTCCTCGCCGATACCCCAAGAGCAACAGTGTCCCTAATTTGCTGGGAAGTGGCGGTGCGGTCCCCTACGGCACTGCGTGGGATCCTACGGTCTTGGCGTGCATCCGTGCGTCGCTGCGGTCCAGTCCCAGGTCGACGGGCACGTGCACCTTCCGCCGACCACTGGCGACAACATCGATGTACTGTGGAGACCTCACGCCCCACGTGTTGAGCAATTCGGCGGTACGTCCACCCGGCCTCCCGCATGCCCACTATACGCCCTCGCTCAAAGTCCGTCAACTGCACATACGGTTCACATCCACGCTGTCGCGGCATGCTACCAGTGTTAAAGACTGCGATGGAGCTCCGTATGCCACGGCAAACTGGCTGACACTGACGGCGGCGGTGCACAAATGCTGCGCAGCTAGCGCCATTCGACGGCCAACACTGCGGTTCCTGGTGTGTCCGCTGTGCCGTGCGTGTGATCATTGCTTGTACAGCCCTCTCGCAGTGTCCGGAGCAAGTATGGTGGGTCTGACACACTGGTGTCAATGTGTTCTTTTTTTCCATTTCCAGGAGTGTATAATAGAAGAGATGTACTTACATACAACATTCAAATCGCTTGTTACTTCAAGTGATGTTACCTTGTGGTAAGTGACATATATTGCCATAAGGAACATGAGATTTATTGAAATATACAAAAAAAAATTGCCAGCTCTTGCTCTTCCAAAGAAGATTCGCTCAGTCTGCAGGTGGCGCACAGAAATAAGGGTGGAAGATATTTGTAACGAAACTCATCGGTGAAGGGAAAACCTAGCTATCACCGACATATGTGTGATGTAAGGCGGCCATCATAATTAACATCTTCTCGCGCTGTCGTAATGTCTCCTTGTTGATCACTATGACAAAAATGAATATAGTAGCTTTGAGGCGCCAGTCAGATACGATATCGGGGTGGGGGGGAGGGGGCGGCTTTGAGGACGAAACCCGGCTGTGGCCCTGCGTGCAGCTGGTAAGAGCTGCAGCTGCAAGCTGGCCAGAGACGATGAGAGCAGGCAGCCGACAAACATGGCGAGTACGCTCCTCCTGAAAAGACTGTGGCGGTAACAGCGGGACCAGCTCTCGCAGTCCTCATTCCGTCGATCCCACCAAAAATTGTGGTACGCGAATATATTGGCTCTCTTTTGATACAGGACATTGTAGCTCCTTTTACCCAGTCTCTCTTCGTAATGTCGCCATCATACTCAGCAACTCCCTGTCACTGCCACTGTTAATGTATATCTCTCCTTTTTTGCCATTAGTACTTTATCATGTCTGTCTCTCCCAATGTCATTGTCCTTAATCCTCTCATTCACTCTTCCTCACAACAGTTTCCTTTTTTGTCACTTTCGCTGTCTCTTTGTTCCACTGCCATTGTCTTTGTCCATTCCTTCTCTCTCCCTTGTGTCCTTTTTCGCTTACAGTTGATTGTCGTTCTCCTCTCCGCACATGTCCTTGAAGATAGTTTGCTAGAGGCTTGACAACTTGACTTGGAAACTATAAGTTGAGGATGGGGGAACGTGAGTAAATTTTTTCGTGTGAAAGTTCGCCGGTGTGGAGAGGTCCAGAACAACTCTTCAGCCACCTCTCTCTTTCATTTCTACTGTCTACTCTCTCATTTGCTCCCATTGTTAGTATCTCAACATAACTTTCCATTATACCTGTCTCTCACTTGCCATCAGTATCTCCTCTCTCTATGGCTCATTGCTATTCTTTCCATCCATTTGTCTTTCTCTTTCACTGCACATTCACTCTTCCACCATCAATATTCCATTCTCTCCCTATGGCACTGCATCTTCTACCGTCTCTCTCTCTCCACTACTCCCACAACTCTCTTTCCGCAAAAAACGGTCAAATATGTTCGCATGCCATAAGTTTTGATGATTAAGGCGGGGACTAGAAATAAGGCACCTGGTTCTCTACTTTCCTGTTAGAATCGTTTTCACAGGAGCAATTCAACCTTTTTTTCTGCTACCTTACGTGCATTTTTTAGCTGGTTCCAGCCTTTGGACAGTGGCAGCAGGGAGTGCTGCTTATACCCACACGAAAAAAAAAGTTTTGGATCACCTCGGTTCCAAGAGTTCCGGAACCTATACAGAAAATTGGAACAGAGATCAACATAAACCTCATTTCCGCCTTTTTTTATTGTTTATGAAACTATACATTTCATGTTGTACCACCATACAGTGAGACCTTCAGAGGTGGTGGTCCAGATTGCTGTACACACCAGTACCTCTAATACCTTGCAGCATGTCCTCTTGCACTGATGCATCTCTGTATTCCTCGTGACGTACTACCCGCAAGTTTATCAAGGCTCTGTTGGTCAAGAATGTTCCACTCCTCAAAGGCGATTTGGCGCAGGTCCTTCAGAGTAGTTGGTGGGTCACGTCGTCCATAAATAGACCTTTTCAGTTTCTCCCTGGCATGTTCGCTATGATTCATGTCTGGAGAAAACGCTGGCCACTCTAGTCGAGCGATGTCGTTATTCCGAAGGAAGTCATTTACAAGATGTGTAAGGTGGGGGCGTGAATTGTCGTCCATGAAGACGAATGCCTCACCAATATGCTGCCGACATGGTTGCACTATCGGTCGAACGATAGCATTCACGTATCGTACAGCCGTTACGGCGCCTTGCATGACCACCAGCGGCATACTTCAGCCCGACATAATGCCACCCCAAAACAGCTGGGAACCTCCACCTTGCTGCACCCACTGGACTGTGTGTGTAAGGCATTCAGCCTGACCGGGCTGCCTCCAAACACGTCTCCGACGATTGTCTGGTTGAAGGCGTATGTGACACCCATCGGTGAAGAGAAAGTGATGCCAGTCCTAAGCAGTCCATTCATTATGTTGTTGTGCCCATCTGTACCGCGATGTATGGTGTCGTGGTTGAAAAGATGGACCTCGCCATGAACGTCAGAGTGAAGATGGGCATCATGCAGCCTACTTTGAACAGTTTGAGTCGTAGTACGATTTTCTGTGGCTGGAAGAAAAGCAATTTTCAACATGGTGGCGTTGCTGTCAGTGTTTCTCCGAACCATAATCCGAAGGCAACAGTCACCCACTGCAATAGTAGCCCTTGGGCGGCCTGAGCGAGGCATGTCATTGACAGTTCCTGTCTCTCTCTATCTCCTCCATGTCCAAACAAAATCGCTTTGGTTCACCCCGAGACTCCTGGACACTTCTCTTGTTGAGAGACCTTCTCGGCACAAAGTAACAATGCGGACGCGATCGAACCTGCGGTATTACCGTCTAGGCATGGTTGAACTACAGACAACACGAGTCGTGTACCTCCTTCCTGGTGGAAAGACTGGAACTGATCGGCTGTCGGACCCTCTCCACTAAATAGGCGCTGCTCATGCATGGTTGTTTACATATTTGGGCGGGTTTAGCGACATCTCTGAACATTCAAATGGACTGTGTCTGTGATACAATATCCTCAGTCAACGTATTTCTTCAGGAGTGCGGGGAACTGGGGTTATGCGAAACTTTTTTCTATGTGTGAACAAAACGAATTCAGATGTGAGTAAAGTTTTGACAGTTAATGTAAGTACTCCGACACACTGAAATACATTCACACGTATAATCAACAGATAAATGTCCCTAATACAAGGTAAAAACAGTATCATCTCTCATTCATCTAAACTTCGCTTTAGACTACTTTGCATAAAAGTACATAATTACTATAGCCTATACCAGAAGATAGAGCATAGCAAAAAGTACGGTATTTCATTTGCAAGTACAAAGGAAGTCGGACAAGAAAATAATTTTTTTGTAACCTGCCGACCTCGCAGTTCGACATCATTTCTGTGTCAAGGCTACCTGTATAGCCATGATATGACCAATATACAGAGACAGCACGTCATAAAGCATTACTGGTGAAAATGTGTGGCATAAAACATGGTTTCATGAGGTTACAATTCTTTCGGCAGATAACATGGAAGAAGTTGTGAGACATCAACATGACAAACAGATGCCCGAATCAACATGGTTCAAATGGTTCAAATGGCTCTGAGCACTATGAGACTTATCTGCTAAGGTTATGAGTCCCCTAGAACTTAGAACTACTTAATCCTAACTAACTTAAGGACATCACACACATCCATGCCCGAGGCTGGAGTCGACCCTGCGACTGTAGCGGTCGCGTGGTTCCAGACTGTATCGCCTCGAACCGCTCGGCCACTCCGGCCGGCAATGAACAGGAGCTTGTAGACTGTGGAGTGGTGTGCCTAAGAGTGCTACGGTCTTTATGTGCAGACTCGGCTGCGTGGAGCCATGTGGAGCAGCTCACCAGAACGGGGACTCCCCGCAGCTCGCAGGAGGTGGCCGGCCTCGCCAGCCAGCCATTGGCCGCTGAGAGTCTGCGCCTGCGCGTTCGCCGCCTGTCTCTGTGCAGCGCTCACTGTGGCGGTGGAGCCGTCGCCGCCTCAGCACGGTGAGTGAGCGGCCTGCAGCGTGCAGCGTGCGAGGGACGGGCCTGCTTGCCGCGCGGATGTTGAACATCTGTGTATGTGACTTACATTGCATATATGAATATATAAAAGTCTCTGCGGGTTTACGCTGTACAGCCCTACAGATGATCTTATCAGTGGTATTCAGCTGCATGACTTATCTTTGGTCCCAAAACATGTTGACAGGATTTACTGCATTGCTCATTCTCGCTTCACATTACCACACTAAACAGCAAAAATAAGAGAGTAATTGCACTTAATGCTTTTAAAACTAATGTGTGTCAGTTTAGTAAAGGAAATAAATACCAACAGGTCGTTTGCAACATATTTTTCTCAGCCAGCCTTATCGAAATCACCACCCTTAGAAATAGTGCGGAATCTTATTTTCCCTATGTGTCTGTACTAATAAGCCACGTATCTGACAATTTACGTGTTGTTCTGAATGTTCCTGAGTCACGCTTTAATTACGCCCTCTCTCCATTCCCCGTCCTGTGGGCTGTAGGTAGATCTCGATCTCACAGTGCGTCTTTTCAGACACTTAGTAAGCAGTAAACCACCGATTCCTTAAGGAACCGAACTTTCCTGTATGAAACAACCTCAAGCTTCTCTTTACAGCACTTAAAAGTGAATTAATACGTTAAATATTTGAATTAAGTACCTAATCTAAAGAAAGTTACAAAAATTTTGAAATTGTGTTTAAAGTTTACTCAGAGTAGATAAGTGCGCTCGTTATCGAATGTAGATGACTGCTTTCCACACACCTCGGTGTTCATGATGTCATTACTCCAGAACTATGTGTTTGATTTACAATGATAAAATTTCGTAAGGACATCCAGTGCTATGTCTGGATAGTGTCCGCTAAATATGTTGCGAATAGAGTTAGTAGCGGACAAGCAATAAATTAAAACGTCCTGTAGGATGCGCTAGTTTTTTGCGTATCTCAATGTTAATGACGACATACTCTGAGCTGTGTATCGGAGAATGATATGCACACATCAAAAAAAGGTTTCCATCATCTCGGTGACTAGAGTTCCGGAACCTGTACAGAAAATTGGATTAGAGAGCAACATAAACATCATTTCTGTCCTTCCCATTGCTAATGAAAACCACACATTGCATGTTGTACCACCATACAGCCAGACCTTCAGAGGGGGTGTTCCAGACTGTTGTACACACCGGTACCTGTAATACCTTGTAGCACGTTCTCTTCCACTGGCGCATGCCTGTATCCATCGTGGCATACTGTCCACAAGTTCATCAGGGCATTATTAATCCAGATTGTCGCACTCCTCCTGGGCGTTTCGGCGCAGACCCCTCAGAGTGGTTGGTTGGTCACGTCGTCCATAAGCAGACTTTTCAATCTATCCCAGGTATGTTCGATTGGGTTCATGTCTGGATAACATGCTGACCACTCTAGTCGAGCGATGTCGTTATCCTGGAGGAAGTCATTCACAAGATTTGCACGATGGGGTCGCGAACTGTCGTCCACGAGGACGAATACCTCGCCAATATGCAGCCGATAAGGTTGGACTATCACTCGGAGGGTGGCATTCACGTATCGTACAGTCGTTACGGCGCCTTACATGAACACTAGCGGCGAACGTCCGCCACACATAATGCGACCCCAAAAACGGCAGGGAACCTCCACCTCGCTGCACTCGCTGGACACTGTGTCTAAGGCATTCAGCCTGACCGGGCTGCTTCCAAACAGGTCTCTGACGTTTGTCTGGTTGAAGGAATATGCGACACTCATCGGTGAAGAGAACGTGATGATAGTCTTGAGCGGTCCATTCGGCATGTCTTTCGTCCATCTGTACCGCGTTGCATGGTACCGTGGTTGCAATGATGGACCTCGATATGAACGTCGTGAGTGAAGTTGCTCATATCGCAGCCTGTTGTGAACAGTTTGAGTAGAAACACGACGTCCTGTGGCTGCAAGAAAAACATTTTTCAACATGGTGGCGTTGCTATCAGGGTTTCTCCGAACCATAACCTGTAGCTAGTGATCTCCACTGCAGTAGGAGCCCGTGGGCGGCCTGAGCGAGGCATGTCACCGACAGTTCCTGTCTCTCTGTATCTCCTCCATGTCCAGACAACATCGGTTGGGTTCTCTCCGAGACGCCTGGACACTTTCCTTTATGAGAGACCTTCCTGGCACAAAGCAACAATGCGGTTGCTATCGAACCGCGGTATTTACCATCTAGGCATGGTTGAACTACAGACAACACAAGCCATATACCTCCTTTCTGGTGGAATGACTGGAACTGATCGGCTGTCTGACCCCCTACGTCTAATAGGCGCTGCTCATGCATTTTTTCTTACATATTTGGGTGGGCCTAATGACATCTCTGAACAGTCAAAGGGAATGTGTCTGTGACACAATACCCAGAGTCAATGTCTATGTTCAGAAGTTGTGGGAACTGATGTAAGACTTTTTTTGATGTGTGTAATTTAGAAGATGGATAACAGTGCTATATGTGAATTCTTTCTGCAAAATTTGCTGCGGATACGATTTTTTATAAAGAAGAAATAAATGAAAATGTCTTGTCTGATGCGGCAGTTTTAGTCTATAAGCAGCGATGATGTATAAGGCGAGGACTTTTCCTCAGTTTTTATGGAGGGCCATATCAGCAAGAAAAAGTTTTTAAACTTTTGAAATTATGTATAAAGTTTATTGCAGATCGGTAAGTACTGTCATTCTAAATACTAGTTGTATATAGTCTGGGTACTAGCACACTTTGTGCTGTGCATCCTTTTCGCCCCCATCCCTCTCTAGACAATAAGTAATACGTGTGCTTGGTTGAAAACAGTGAACAGATTTAGGTGGGAGAGTTGAACATTCTTGTATACATATATCTGTACACGAATACATCCAGTTTTTTAATTATAGACATTCATCCCAACAGCTATGTGATGGTGTAGAACAAAAGTAAATGACCGGCCTGGGGGATGTTTCCAGAAAAAGATTTTCACTCTGCAGCACTTGTCCGCGAAAGGCAAATGGTCCCGAGTTCGAGTCTCGGTCGGGCACACAGTTTTAATCTGCCAGGAAGTTTCATATCAGCGCACACTCCGCTGCAGAGTGAAAATCTCATTCTGGAAACATCCCCCAGGCTGTGGCTAAGCCATGTCTCCGCCGTATCCTTTCTTTCAGGAGTGCTAGTTCTTCAACGTTCGCAGAAGAGCTTCTGTAAAGTTTGGAAGGTAAGAGACGAGATACTGGCAGAAGTAAAGCTGTGAGTACCGGGCGTGAGTCGTGCTTCGGTAGCTCAGATGGTAGAGCACTTGCCCGCGAAAGGAAAAGGTCCCGAGTTCGAGTCTTGGTCGGGCACACAGTTTCAATCTGCCAGGAAGTTTCATATCAGCGCACACTCCGCTGCAGAGTGGAAATCTCATTCAGCTAAAAAATAATGTTGATGGACATCAAATCTTTCCAGCATCAAATACAAGAACTCACGCATACGTGATACATTTTTTCACAAACTGCTTCTTCCAAGAGGGAAGAGTGGCTACGAGCAACTATAGACACAACTTATTATGAACACAAAATAGGAAATCTTCAACAATAAATGGAAACGACAAGAGATTAAAGCTTTTTTATATATCTTGTTTAAATCCTGTATTTAATATCAATGTGAACACAATAAAACTAATTGAACAAAACTTTCTGACGTACAAAACACAATCTGCATCCAATATTAATGAAAGAACTATAACCTTCAAAGCAATCAATTCCCAAATTTACTTCCAATTTGCAAAGGAATTTAATTACAAATGATGGGCTTCCATTGGGATCCCCAATATCAGGAACGTGTGCAAACATATTCATTAACTCTGCCGCAGTTGGATAAGCAGCTGCAGCAGAAAGACGTATACTCCTAGCTCACTCATTTGTTACATAGTTTAATTCTTAATTTATTTGCGTGTTTTTGGTACTTGCATTGTTTAATTCATAAATTTCGGGCGTATTATAGTATTTGAGAGTTGTAGCATCGCGTTTTTAGTACCTGAATAGTGTAAACTCGCGTAGACTCCTTCCGCCGCCAAGCAGTTTGTCAGCAGTGCGCAAGTAGCAGCATTACTGCATTTACTAGGCACTCTTGTATTTTAATAACCGTTTAAATTTTGTGTCGATTAGTTTATGCTCTCTGTAGATAAGTTCAGACGTTCTTTGCACAATAGTTTTTAGCGTGGATAGGGACTGCAACTCCTGTGTTCGGATGCAGGCTGAGTTGGCATCCCTTCGCTCCCAGCTTCACGCAGTGTTGGCTTCGGTCACACAGCTTGAGGCTGTTGCCAATGGGCATCACTGTGGTGGTCTGGATGGGGGTTTGTCGGGGACGGCAAGCTCGTCCCACGCATCTCCCGATCGGACTATGGTTCTGGCTGCACGGGATACTGCCCACATTGAGGCTGATCCCTCACCTGTGGTAGAGTGGGAGGTTATCTCGAGGTGTGGCAGCGGGCGAAAGACATTCCGGAGGGCTCAACGGAAGGCCTGTCCAGTTTGTCTAACGAACCAGTTTCAGGCTCTGTCTCCGGATGATACTGATCTTCGGCCAGAGATGTCTGCTTGTCCTATTCCAGAGGTTGCCCCTCAGTCTGCAAGATCCGGGCAGTCGCAGAGGGTGGGCTTACTGGTAGTTGGCAGCTCAAATGTCAGGCGCGTAATGGGGCCCCTTAGGGATATGGCAGCAAGAGAGGGGAAGAAAACCAATGTGCACTCCGTGTGCATACCAGGGGGAGTCATTCCAGATGTGGAAAGGGTCCTTCCGGTTGCCATGAAGGGTACAGGCTGCACCCATCTGCAGGTGGTCGCTCATGTCGGCACCAATGATGTGTGTCGCTATGGACGGAGGAAATCCTCTCTGGCTTCGGGCGGCTATCTGATTTGGTGAAGACTGCTAGTCTCGCTAGCGGGATGAAAGCAGAGCTCACCATCTGCAGCATCGTCGACAGGACTGACTGTGGACCTTTGGTACAGAGCCGAGTGGAGGGTCTGAATCAGAGGCTTAGACGGTTCTGCGACGGTGTGGGATGCAGATTCCTCGACTTGCGCCATAGGGTGGTGGGGTTTCGGGTTCCGCTGGAGTCCACTACACGCAGCAAGCGGCTACACGGGTAGCAGAGGCTGTGTGGAGTGGACTGGGCGGTTTTTTAGGTCAGATGGCCTCGGGCAAGTACAGAAAGGGCAACAGCCTCAAAGGGTGCGGGGCAAAGTCAGGACATGCGGGGACCAAGCAGCAATCGGTATTGTAATTACTGTCGAAGCTGCATTGGTAAAGTATCGGAACTTCAAGCGCTGATAGAAAGCACCGAAGCTGAAATCGTTATAGGTACAGAAAGCTGGCTGAAGCCAGAGATAAATTCTGCCGAAATTTTTTCAAAGGCACAGACTGTCTTAAGAAAGGATAGATTGCATGCAACCGGTGGTGGCGAGTTTGTCGCTGTTAGTAGTAGATTATCCTGTAGTGAAGTAGAAGTGGATAGTACCTGTGAATTATTATGGGTGGAGGTTACACTCAACAACCGAGCTAAGGTAATAATTGGCTCCTTTTACCGACCTCCCGACTCAGCAGCATTGGTGGCAGAACAGCTGCGAGAAAATCTGGAATACATTTCACATAAATTTTCTCAGCATATTATAGTCTTAGGAGGAGATTTCAATTTACCAGATATAGACTGGGATACTCAGATGTTGAGGACGGGTGGTAGGGACAGAGCATCGAGTGACATTATACTGAGTGCACTATCCGAAAATTACCTCGAGCAATTAAACAGAGAACCGACTCGTGGAGATAACATCTTGGACCTACTGATAACTAACAGACCCGAACTTTTCGACTCTGTAAGTGCAGAACAGAGAATCAGTGATCATAAGGCCGTTACAGCATCCCTGAATATGGAAGTTAATAGGAATATAAAAAAAGTGAGGGAGGTTTCTCTGTTTAGCAAGAGTAATAGAAGGCAGATTTCAGACTACCTAACACATCAAAACGAAAATTTCTGTTCCGACACTGACAATGTTGAGTGTTTATGGAAAAAGTTTAAGGCAATTTAAAATGCGTTTTAGACAGGTACGTGTCTAGTTAAACTGTGAGGGATGGGAAAAACCCACCGTGGTTCAACAACAAATTTAGGAAACTACTGCGGAAGCAAAGAGAGCCTCACTCCAAGTTTAAACGCAGCCAAAATCTCTCAGAAAAACAGAACCTAAACGATGTCAAAGTTAGCGTAAGGAGGGCAATGCGTGAGGCGTTCAGTGAATTCGAAAGTAAAATTCTATGTACCGACTTGACAGAAACTCCTAGGAAGTTCAGGTCTTACGTTAAATCAGGAAGTGGCTCGAAACAGCATATCCAGACACTCCGGGATGATGATGGCTTTGAAACAGAGGATGACACGCGTAAAGCTGAAATACTAAACACCTTTTTCCAAAACTGTTTCACAGAGGAAGACCGCAGTGCAGTTCCTTCTCTAAATTCTCGCACAAATGAAAAAATGGCTGACATCGAAATAAGTGTACAAGGAATAGAAAAGCAACTGAAATCACTCAACAGAGGAAAGTCCACTGGACCTGACGGAATACCAGTTCGATTCTACACAGAGTACGCGAAAGAACTTGCCCCCCTTCTAACAGCAGTGTACCGCAAGTCTCTAGAGGAACGGAAGGTTCCAAATGATTGGAAAAGAGCACAGGTAGTCCCAGTCTTCAACAAGAGTCGTCGAGCAGATGCGGAAAACTATAGACCTATATCCCTGACGTCGATCTGTTGTAGAATTTTAGAACATGTTTTTTGCTCGAGTATCATGTCGTTTTTGGAAATCCAGAATCTACTCTGTGGGAATCAACCTGGATTCCGGAAACAGCGATCGTGTGAGACCCAACTCGCTTTATTTGTTCATGAGACCCAGAAAATATTAGATGCAGGCTCCTAGGTAGATGCTATTTTCCTTGACTTCCGGAAGACGTTCGATAAAGTTCCGCACTGTCGCCTGATAAACAAAGTAAGAGCCTACGGAATATCAGACCAGCTGTGTGGCTGGATTGAAGAGTTTCTTACAAACAGAACACAGCATGTTGTTATCAATGGAGAGACGTCTACAGACGTTAAAGTAACCTCTTGTGTGCCACAGGGGAGTGTTATGGGACCATTGCTTTTCACAATATATATGAATGACCTAGTAGATAGTGTCGGAAGTTCCATGCGGCTTTTCGTGGATGATGCTGTAGTATACAGAGAAGTTGCAGTATTAGAAAATTGTAGCGAAATGCAGAAAGATCTGCAGCGGATAGGCACTTGGTGTAGGGAGTGGCAACTGACCCTTAGCATAGACAAATGTAATGTATTGCGAATACATAGAAATAAGGCTCCTTTATTGTATGATTATATGATAGCGGAACAAACACTGGTAGCAGTTACTTCTGTTAAATACCTGGGAGTATGCGTGCGGAACGATTTGAAATGGAATGATCATATAAAATTAATTGTTGGTAAGGTGGGTAACAGGTTGAGATTCATTGGGAGAGTCCTTAGAAAATGTAGTCCATCAAGAAAGGAGGTGGCTTACAAAACACTCGTTCAACCTATACTTGAGTATTGCTCATCAGTGTGGGATCCGTACCAGATCGGGTTGACGGAGGAGATAGAGAAGATCCAAAGAAGAGCGGCGCGTTTCGTCACAGGGTTATTTGGTAACCGTGATAGCGTTACGGAGATGTTTAGTAAACTCAAGTGGCAGACTGGGGGATGTTTCCAGAATGAGATTTTCACTCTGCAGCGGAGTGTGCGCTGATATGAAACCTCCTGGCAGATTAAGCCATGTCTCCGCAATATCCTTTCTTTTAGGAGTGCTAGATCTGCAAGGTTCACTGGAGAGCTTCTGTAAAGTTTGGAAGGTAGGAGACGGATACTGGCAGAAGTAAAGCTGTGAGTACCGGGCGTGAGTCGTGCTTCGGTAGCTCAGATGGTAGAGCACTTGCCCGCGAAAGGCAAAAGTCCCGAGTTCGATTCTCGGTCGGGCACACAGTTTTAATCTGCCAGGAAGTTTCATATCAGTGCACACTCCGCTGCAGAGTGAAAATCTCATTCTGGAATCTGAGTTTTGTCAAATTCGCTTATCTCAAAGGTCTTCCCCATTTGCAACCCATATCTGCTCTACGGCGATCCACCTTCCGTGCCTGCTCCGCTGACATACGTTCGTGCCCGCGTGATGCCACCTGAGATATCCAGAATCGCAGTGGGCAGTGGTCATAATGTTTTGGCTTCTGTTTCACAGAGGAAGACTGCACTGTAGTTCCTTCTCTAGATTGTCGCACAGATGACATAATGGTAGATATTGAAACAGACGACAGAGGGATAGAGAAACAATTAAAATCGCTCAAAAGAGAAAAGGCCGCTGGACGTGATGGGATACCAGTTCGATTTTACACAGAGTACGTGAAGGAACTTTTCCACCCATCTTGCAGCGGTGAACCGTAGGTCTCTAGAACAGCGTAGCGTTCCAAAGGATTGGAAAAGGGCACAGGTCATCCCCATTTTCAAGAAGGGAGTCGAACAGATGTGCAGATCTATAGACCTATATCTCTAACGTCTATAAATTGTAGAATTTTGGAACACGTATTATGTTCGAGTATAATGACTTGTCTAGAGACTAGAAATCTACTCTGTAGGAATCAGCATGGGTTTCGAAAAAGACGATCGTGTGAAACGCAGCTCGCGCTATTCGTCCACGAGACTCAGCCGTAGAGACGGGTTCCCAGGTAGATGCCGTGTTTCTTGACTTCCGCAAGGCGTTCGATACAGTTCCCCACAGTCGTTTAATGAACAAAGTAAGAGCATATGGACTATCAGACCAATTGAGTGATTGGATTGAGGAGTTCCTAGATAACAGAACGCAGCATGTCATTCTGAATGGAGTGATTTCAGGTGTGCCACAGGGTAGTGTCGTAGGACCGTTGCTATTCACAATATACATAAATGATCTTGTGGATGACGTCGGAAGTTCACTGAGGCTTTTTGCAGATGATGCTGTGGTATATCGAGAGGTTGTAACAATGGAAAATTGTACTGAAATGCAGGAGGATCTACATCGAATTGACGCATGGTGCAGGGAATGGCAATTCATTCTCAATGTAGACAAGTGTAATTTGATGCGAATACATAGAAAAATAGATCCCGTATCATTTAGCTACAAAATAGCAGGTCAGCAACTGGAAGCAGTTAATTCCATAAATTATATGGGATTACACATTATGAGTGATTTAAAATGGAATGATCATCTAAAGTTGATCGTCGGTAAAGCAGATCCCAAACTGAGATTCATTGGAAGAATCCTAAGAAATGCAATCCGAAAACAAAGGAAGTGGGCTACAGGACACATGTTCGCCCACTGCTTGAATACTGCTCAGCAGTGTGGGATCCGTAACAGATAGTGCTGATAGAAGAGATGGAGAGGATTCAGTGGAGAGCAGCGCGCTTCGTTACAGGATCATTTAGTAATCGCGAAAGCGTTACGGAAATGATAGATAAACTCCACTGGAAGACTCTGTAGGAGAGACGCTCAGTAGCTCGGTACGGGCTTTTGTTGAAGTTTCGAGAACATACCTTCACGGAGGTGTCGAGCAGTATATTGCTCCCTCCTACGTATATCTCGCGAAGAGTCTATGAGGATAAAATCAGAGGTTAGAGCCCACACAGAGGCATACCGACAATCTTCCTTTCCACGAATACGAGACTGGAATAGAAGGGAAAGCCGATATAGGTACTCAATGTACCCTCCGCCACACACCGTCAGGTGGCTTGCGGAGTATGGATGTAGATGTAGATGTAGAAGTGTACTGCTTGCTCCTGCTTACATCTCAAGAAAATAGCACGTAGGTGAAACTGGGTAAATACGAGTCAACGCACAGAATTCGTTCTTCTCGTGGAGCATTGGTGACTGTAAGAGGAAAGGGCGGATATGGCAGTGGTAGTCAAATAACCCCCCCGCTTGGTGCCGTTATGTAGCTTACGGAGTTCAAATGTAGACCCTAGTTACCGGAGCAGTGACGCTGTCAGAGAACTTTTGCAACACCCTCGGTGCAGCTGTGAAGTGCGCGGCCGTTGCTGCGGTGACAGTGCTCGCCGTGTTGCAGAGGAGGGCGGCGGCGAGCAGAACGCGAGCTCCGGGGCGGCGGCGCTGCTGGTGGCCGCCGCGCTGGACGACGGCCTGTCCGACCTGCGGGACCTCTTCTGGCCGCTCAACGACTCCTGGCTGCTCGACGGCTTCGACGACTTCGACCACGACCACTTTGAGAGCGCCGGTCAGTACACGCGCGCTGCCTGCCACGGGCGCTGCCGTCTCTTTACACAGAGGTGCCACTGTTTTTGTTGTGGTCTTCTGTCTGAAGACTCGTTCGTTGCACCTCTCCCTGCTACTCTATCCCGTGCGATCCTCTTCATCTCCGAATTATACTGCCACCTGCATCCTTCTAAATCTGTTTACTGTGTTCATCTCTCGGTCTCCCTCTACGATTTTTACCTCCCCCCTCTCCCTCATTGATGTCTCAGAACGTGTGCTATCAACGGACTCCTTCTTTTTGTCAAGTTGTGCCACTAATTTCTTGTCTCCCTGATTCCATTCAGTACTTTCTTATTAGTTAATCTACCCATCTAATCTTCGACATTCTTCTGTGACGCAACATTTCAGAAGCTTGTATTCCCTTCTTGTCTAAACTACTTATCGTCTATGTATCACTTCCATACATGAATGCACTCCAGACAAATACTTTCAGAAACGACTTCCTGACGCATAAATCTATGTTCGATGGTATACTTCGGCCATCGTCAGTTATTTTGCTTCCAAAATTGCGAAACACATTTACTACTTTAGGTGTCTCGTTTCCTAATCCTTAATTTAATTCGACTACATTGCATTATCCTTGTTTTTCTTTTGTTGATGTTCATCTTATATCCTTTTTTTCAAGACAATGTCTATTCCGTTGAAGTGCTCTTCCAACTCCTTTGCTGTCTCTGACAGAATTACAACGCCATCCGGAAACATCAAAGATTTTATTTCTTCTCTCTGGACTTCAATTCCTACTCCAAATTCCTCTTTTGTTTCCTTTACTCTTGCTCGCTCAGTATACAGACTGAATAAGACTGGGGATAGGCTACAACCCTTTCTCATCATTTTCTTAACAACTGCTTCCCTTTCATGCCCTCGAAACTCGTGACTGCCGTTTGGTTTCTGTAATTTCCCTAAATCGTTTCAGGCAAATGCCGGGATGGTTTCTTTGAAAGGGCCCGGCCGATTTCCTTCCCAGTCCTTCCCTAATCCGAGATTGTGCTCCGTCTCTAATGCCCTCGTTGTCGACGGGACGTTAAACGCTAATCTCCTGCTCTTCCTCCGTCTGGTTTCTGTACAAATTGTGACTCGCATTTCGCTCCCTGTGTTTTACCCCTGCTGCCTTCAGAATTTCAAGTAGAGCGTTCTACTGAAGATTTACAACAGCTTTCTGTAACTCTACAAACGCTATAAGCGTAGGTTTGCTTTTCCTTAACCTATCGTCTAAGATAAATCGTAAGTTCAGTATTGCCTCTCGTCTTTCTACATTTGTCCAGAATCCGAATTGATCTCGCCCGAGGTCGGCTTCTACCAGTTTTTCTACTCTTTGGTTAAAAATTTGTGTTAGTATTTTGCAACCACTATTTATTAAACATGTATTTGGATAATTTTCACATCTGTCAGCAACTGCTTCCTTTAGAATAGGGATTATTGCAAGGTCTCGTATGGTTCTGTAATTGTTCTGGTCACTTTTCACGTGAAATGCAACCATTAATTCCCCCTCAATTTTCTAAAATAAATGTATCTAATACGTAGGTAGCCACTGTGACCTAGAAGTTCAGAGACTGAAAAATCAGAAATTATGTACAGCTCAATGATAACATACAGTGTACACCATTTTAAAATTTCCACTTACAATTCAGTCAACGAAGACCATAAAAGTTCGGATGATGGAAAAACTATGAGTAGTCGAAAACGTTTGTCGGATGTTGGGAGGGAGTGGTGATAGCAACATCGTAAAAACCCCTACCGCTGAGGTGTTCAAATTTCCCCTCCTTACTAATCGGTTAACAGCGTAATATGACCGTTATAGCGCATGTCTGATGAATGTGATTTTCGATGAAGCTGTCGTCGTCGAAGAAACTTGATCCATTACTGGAGAGAAGTGTAGAAGAAGTAGTTACAGTGAATAACATATTCTAATCCTGCATTTTCTAGTTATTTCGAGTTTGCTCAGGGCAAAGAGTGCATAACAAAACTAACTGAAATAATACAAAAATTCATTAACACAATTAACCAGATTTGATTCCGTAAGGAACTCTCGTGCACAGTGACCGCAGACTGTAAAAAGGACAGGCACACAGCAATCAGTCGCAATTCTATTAGACTTTTTTACTCTTTCATATCTAAAGTTCGGCTTTACATAACCATCTTCAGTGCTAAAATACAACTACAGCATGATAATTAATTCACCTTACACAGGGCAGTAACTAAAATACTGTCTTATCCAACACCAGCTGTTCGTTCTGGTCAACATACCATTTGAGTTATAGTCCAACAAACTCGCGGCAACAAATGTCAGCATGCGATCGTACTGGTGTACAGGCACAAGAGAACTGAGGTCATAGTTTACAGCAAGTGTAGCAGGCTTAGTTTACGCCACGTAGTTACAAATTTACTAGCAGAGTTTCACTTCAGTACAGTAGTTTAGAGCCCTTTTCTCAATATCTAAAATCATTAAACATATTTGCATATCACTCTGAAATATTCAAGAAACACCAACTTTCAACGTGCTTGCTCATACCTTAGTGTTGAAGCGATCCATCAAAATCTATGCAAAGTGTCATTAGCAGGTTCACACAACTGTCTTACACAAAATTGTTACATTACTTCAGAAATAAAAATGAAAGAATTAAAAAGATTTTGTTGAAGATCGTCTGGCCCTCTGGTTCTTAGTGCACACCTCTCGGAGGTCGGGTGTCAACTTGTTGCGCAAGACTAAGAAAGGCAGGTCGGCGTACGTTCTGCATGTCATGAAGACACGCTGCCGTCTGGGGCCACCTGGCATCCACCTGCTCAGTGAGCTGGCGCCGGTCTTGGCAGCTCTTCGACATGTCCTGCTACGAGGCTAGGGACGTCACGACCCAGGACCGATCTATTACGGGAATTTCAGTCTGCCCTTAAAAAGACAACACCTGGCTTCGCAGTACGTGGAATCATGACTTATTATTGTTAGTGGATCATTCAGTGTTCCATTTTGTTGGTATTAAGCAGTGCTATATACATTTTATCAACAAAAAAGTAAATCACTATTGTAATTTCAGTCTTAAAGGCTGGGTGTAATGGCAGCTTGTTTGAACGTCTTCTTATAAACAGCGTAACGCAGTTGGATATACGTCATAGTTTATGTATGTAATTTTGCCTTTGTACTATTCATTAAATGTACCTGGTTAAATCAGCCTTGTTATGTTGTCTTAACTGATCTTCATAAGAATTGTAAAGTCTTTCGTATTTCGTTTATATTAAATATTTAGCGTATCGCTTAACGACTATGAAATGAGTGACAACGCTATGTTTTAGCCTTTGGTGGATTTCAAAGTGATATGTAACTTCTTCAACAAAATCTACTTAATTTTTTATTTTTTATTTCTGAAGTGATGTAACTGTTTTGGTTGAGGCAATTGTATTAACCTCTTAACGATACTTCGCATAGGTTTTGCTTGATCACTAATATATGAGTAAACACGTTGTAAGTTGGCATATGTTGACTATTTAAAGTAAAATGCAAGTAAGTTTGCTGATTTCAGATATTAAAAAAGGGGTTTTAAACTACTGTATTCAAATGAAACTCCGTTAGTTAATTTATAACATACAGAGCGTTACTTGCATTACATGACGTAAACTGAGGTTGCTGTACTAAACTACCATCTCGGCCTCCTTGTGCCCACACGCCAGTCACATGATATACTGGCACCTACTGCCGCGAATTTGTTGGATTGTAACAAATGGTAAGCTGACTAGAATGGGTAGTTTCTGTCGGATAACATGGTGTTTTACTTCTCGTTCTACGTAAAGTAAATTGATTTTGATTCTGTAATTTACTTTTGCTTTAGCACTGAAAATGGCTATTTATAGCTGAAATCTAGATGTGACGAGGTAATAAAATTTAATGGCATTGCGACTGAGTGCCGTGTGCCTGTCGTTGCAATTAATAACACAGTCGCCAGCCCAATGCGTGCTGTCCTTGCATTATGTGATCGATAAAGCGGACGACTATGAATACGTAACCGTTTGGGTGTTCGTGAGGCAACAGTAGGTTGTCACGTGTTTGTGGAAACACGATACTTTACGAAATAGCAATGAGTAAATAAAGTTTTATTTCCTTGATACTCATATATGTTAATTTGAGAAGGTTTACTGGAGGTGACTTATTTGTTACGACAATAATTTAGGTAACCTCAGATTAATGTTTACTTACGTGCGCTAGATTCCTGGATGTGGTAAGCTACCGACTTGGGGTATGTAATTACTAAGAAAATTTATGGAATGAAAGAAGTAACTGTTGGTTTTCAACAGACTGACAGAATGGATACCTGGTGTTGGATAACACGGTGTTTTACTTATCATTTTGTGTAAAGCAAATTAATTCTGATTCTGTAATTTCCTTGTATTTTAGCACTGAACATAACCATTCATAGCCGAATGTATATATGAAAGACTAGTAAAATCTAATGGGATTACGAACCAAGACAGAACATGACAACATTATTACGATGTACACATATATGAAATACGTGAACTTGATTTATACTTTTCTTTGATTAGCAGTTGCCAGAATTACTTAAAATTTGAGTTACTTGAATTTACGTTGTCTTCACACAGTTATCAAGAATGAATTTTACGTTGTCTTCACTCAGCCACCAATAATGAACTTAGGACTAAATATTATTGAACAAAACTGGTAATGTTTTGAGGCCTCATAATTAATTACTATCAAATATCTTTTATTAAACAAAAAACTGACAGTGATATTCTTTTAATAATTTTCTTTTAACTATCAAACCAACGACACCCAGGTATTCAATAACTGGGAAGGATTGGGACCCCGGCCGGCCGGAGTGGCCGTGCGGTTCTAGGCGCTACAGTCTGAAGACGAGCGACCGCCACGGTCGCAGATTCGAATCCTGCCTCGGGCATGGATGTGTGTGATGTCCTCAGGTTAGTTAGGTTTAATTAGTTCTAAGTTGTAGGCGACTGATGACCTCACAAGTTAAGTCGCATAGTGCTCAGAGCCATTTGCGTCATTTGATTGGGACCCTAAGTAGGTGACAATGAGTCTGGTGAATGACAAGACCAGGTTACTACTTACAATACTTATTATTAGTATAAAATTGACTGCGAATGTCACTTGGTGACGCCTCACAAAGTTTCTAACGTGAACGAAAATAAAACAGCTTGACAGTTCGTTGCTGACGTGAAGCCGCTGTCTTCGTTGTGGCTCTCACTGCTCCATGTAATTCGCAATGGCCAGTTATGAGGCAGGATCGCGATGTTACTGGAGCCACTCCCTCACACCTGCCACCGCGGTCACGCTTGGGACAGCTGTGCCTCACACAGGCGCGGTCACTCTGACCTCTCAGTCTACGGCGTGCTCTGCTCTGACGTCACACTGACGCCCAGAGACAGCGCTTCTACACAAATCTTTACATTCAGCCACCGATATTGCTTTTCCTAACTTTCCCTACAGGCATCAACGCAGCATAAATAAATCATAATAAAAATTAAATTTTACAGGTGACAGCATGTATCACAGTTCTAGTTAATAAATAACACCGGAAGTTTTACAAAACAAAAAAGGTACATCATATTTACAATAAACGTAAATGACAAAAATGTCAGGTTTGCGTCTGCATTATAGTGGCACAGTGTGAGCGTGGGTATGTTGGTGGGCACTTCCAAACCTCACATTTTCATGTGGTTCTTGAAAAATTCTCAGAACCTGGCTTGTAGCGAGAAATTTACCAAGTGTGAAATTAAAACACATTCAATTTCCTACAAAATTGCTCCTATTTTCCTCTATGGGTAATAGTTTCCGCTTTGCAGAGGATGGAAAATGCAATTGTTGAAAATTGTGTTTTGGTGGTGTAAAATCTATTATTTCTGTCAAACGGAGAGGTTTAAGGACAAATATGAAACGTGTCTACCACATCTGAGTACAGTCAAATCGTATTAATGGGTAAACTGTGTTCTTGGGCTGTTACGGACTGGACGTATGGGGGGGGGGGGGGGGGGGGAGGGCAGACGCGTGGGGGGAGCCAGGGCCAGGATTGCGGTCATACAGGCTCCCTCCTCGTAGGTCTGCAAACTGAAGGGCGGGCAAGTGAGTCGCAAGACTTTGCTATAGGCTGTTTCCCTATTAATTCCGATACTTACGCAAGACGTATTATAAATCACTGGTGACGCAGTAAACAGATGTGGCCGTGAGGTGTTTTGTTTTCCATAAAGTGCGTTAACACTACATGGAATACAAGTTACTAATAATACTCACGCAACAAATGCATATTACTAGAATCCACACAAATCTCTGCACACTGTTCTACACTGCTAGAGAAGAAACTGATTCTTAGTCATCCTGTACAACAACTTTAATGTTCTTCCAGGAAAGATATCTTCCCTCATCACGAACGCTGCTCCATTTTGGGTTTGGAGACAGACAATACTTGCCCAGGAATTCCTGTCCTCTTCTGCGAGTAGAGAAAGTAACCGTACTGACCTCTTGTTTATGTCTTTTTTTTTCCTTTACTGCAGTTTTTCAGTCAATTGCTGTGTAAGACGGCTCAACAGTTGGAGCTGTCAATTGTCTAGCACAGTGAAGGGCGTGCCCCGGGTGTGACTTGCTTTCAGTTCGTATTTGACGCTGTCTCCATTATCAGAAAATGGAATGCTTTTCACAGCATGAGGGTATCAAGTGCAGCAATCCAGCTTCACCTCTCCCGACATATTAAGAGATTAAGATGCGGAAATTCGCTCCCTTTGCAACAGTACTACGTTACCTAAGGCGTTATGGACCTTGAGATATTTCTACCCAAGTCGATCAATGCATTACAGCAAATTACTGTTCTACACTTGAGAGTAATCAGTCCTGTTCCATTAGATATAATCACGCTCACCCTACAATATGTGCCTTCTCTCAGTGCTGCACATCTACAAGCACCGCAAGTTCCTCAATGCAAGGAATTTATGTAGTCTACCAGCGACACAACTAATTGTTATGAGAAGTGTGGTAACTTTCTGTTCACTCTTTAATTCACCACCAGGTGACTACAACATGGTTACGCCCCAGTCCCCTTACCACCAACAACGTGCAGCCTACTTACAACATCACGCAAATGAAACACTATAATGAAACATGTACAGCGTGACTGAGAATCAGTTACCCCCTTGTATCAGAGCGCAGGGCACTGAGATCTACGTAAATTTTGTCCATATGCATATTTTGCGTTATTGTTATTAGTAAGCCATAACTGTATTCCATGTAGCGTTAACACACTTCGTGGCAAATAAACATCTCCTAGGCATGTCTGTGTAGTACGTCGCCAGTGAATCATAAGGCGAAGTGTAGAAGTGTCCGTATAATTTGGTGAAGTACCCTGTAGTTGTGACGTAGTGGGATAGAGAGAGAGTGGAGAATTGCCTGGTCGATCTTCAGTTCGCAGACCTCTGAGGGAGTGAAGTGCATGACCGCAGTCGGGTGACCTGTCCTCAACCACTCCCCCCACGTTCTCTACCCCATCATACACCTACAATATCATTTGTCCCATAATAGGGTTCTATTGCAAAAAATGGTTCAAATGGCTCTGAGCACTATAGGACTCAACTGCTGTGGTCATTAGTCCCCTAGAACTTAGAACTACTTAAAGCTAAGGACATCACACACATCCATGCCCGAGGCAGGATTCGAACCTGCGACCGTAGCAGTCGCACGGTTCCGGACTGCGCGCCTAGAACCGCGAGACCACCGCGGCCGGCAGGTTCTATTGCACTTACATGTGGTACACACATTTAATATTTGTTCCTCACCGAGTTCATTTAACAAGAACATTAGTTTTATACCATTAAAACACTGTTTTTAATGTCTGCTGTTATTCCGGCCCCGGCAGTATGCTAACTCTTACTCACAGAAGAAAATAACTCCCCTAGAGGAAGCGGTTTTCGCATTATTCTAGAAACACATGAAATCAGTAATCGTTCAGCACCCCGCCTCCCTGCCTCCCACCACCACGCTCACAACCGGAAGGTCGACATTTTTAGAGTGTTGTCAGGCAACAATGGTATCTGAAAATAAGGGTTATAAACACCACTATAAGGACATTAGCGATATCAGGAAAACACACTTCGCCTTAGAAAATGTGCTAACAAATTAATAGAGAAAGAGAGGAAATTGAATTGTAGGAGATATGTTCCTGTTCTGGATTTTTAAGTAATGGAAAAAGCTTTCTAAATGACTGACAGAGAATCTTTGTGAGATTCTCTGAAGGTGACAGAAAACACCCACAATGCCGTCAGTGTTGCACGAACTCTTTTACCAGCATATGAATGGTAGTAAATATGGCCCGAAGATTGCAAAGTCCATCCAGACGAACACATGTGTGTGGTAGGGTTCCGTCGTGTAACTCAACCATTACTTTGAACAGTATTGTAAGAAAGTGACAAATTATAGTTCATTCTAAACCGTGTTGCCACATGAAGTAGTTGCTCTTGGTTGTTAGCACAATGAAGATAAAATTATAAGTCAGTGTTCATTGTGCAGGAGTTGTGTAGTAAGTACAGTCACTATGTGTAGGGAGACTGCGAAAGCGAGAGAATCAGCCAGATAGAAAGTATTTGTGAATGGCAAGATCCATTAGCCCGTCACATTACTAATACCCTGTAGTCCATATCAACCATCAGCGCGAAGCAGGGTTAAGGCAAATAACGCAGTAGGTTCCAAAAGATATGTGCAACACTCTACCGACATTTCAACAGTGTAACCCGCAGTGTGACGCTCATGAATGTTGTGAGACAGCTGCAGTTCCTGTTTCCGGTTACAGGCGTGATAAGTGCACTCTATCGGCTAACGTTCACTCGGGGATTGAGATAAGTCGGGAGGGATTCACATTAAATATATCAGGTGTGTCCAGATTGTATCTAGTCAGAAAGGTAGACAATCCACGGGAATCTAATGTACTTTCCCCATATAAGAAGATGTCCACGGACAGAGAGAGCTGTGACACCAAATCAACAGGACTGAAAATGCTGCTGCTATACAAGCCCAGCGTCGTTTTCAGTCCACATATCTGCTGTCGCAACCATACCATCTGCGCCTGGAAGCCAAGATAAATTGGCTTCCTCTGATTGGAGATCAGGTCTAAGAAATTCATGTTATGTAGACCCTTCCTCTGATTGGAGATCAGGTCTAAGAAATTCATGTTATGTAGACCTGCGTTAAAGTACATCTGTATCACTCTAGCAGACAGTTGTGCGACAGGCTGCAGAACTGCGTGGGTAAATAGATGTGTGGTACGAAGTCAGTTGACGTGTATCAGAAGTATTCATCAGTGAAACGTGGAGAATGTGGAACCCTTCAACTACTGTTGTAATTTTATATGCTTTTACCTAAATAACAGAAAATCCTGTCTCTATATTGCTACGTATAACCCTCTCACTAAATTTATTTTAGTTTCCAAATAAAGTACGCTCTGGTAGGATAGTCCTGTTAATAGGAAAAGCTAATCAATAGGATTATTACAGGATTTGACCTTGTGTTGTGTGTAATGGATAAGTAAATCAGACAACTCAATTCTTTTCCTAAGATATTACCCAGTGGTTAGAAAGAAATGTAGTGTGAATAGTACTATATTGAAGATAGGACAACTCAGTTCCAAGCTCGTTTAGTGGTTTAAAATATGTGTTAACGTTCGCCAGCCTCATCAGGCAATGAAACAGTGAAGTACTCGAAAAGCAGAAGTATGAGTTTTGCCTACTTTCTTGCTACTGTTTAAGTTTCTTCTTCAAATAAATATTACTCCACGTAAAAAGTACTGCTGCAGACACTGGAATTTTTTACTAGTACACCCTTAAACATTACGTTTTTAAAAGAGAAAAAGAGCAGTAATAACTTCAAGGAAACTAAAAAATTTGGCCAGTCGAAACCTTAAGAAAAGAAATTTTCATAACTAACAAACTTAAATACTAAAATACTTAGATATTAAAGCACACACTTTTTATACTGAACATTTCACTTCCAGAAAACCTCTTTCTTGCTGGAATTTACTTTCAAAAGCTATTACTCTTTGAAGTAACTATCAGTTATTTAACAGATTCTAATAACTTGGCTTCACTCTGAAATTTATGCAAACAAACTTTTACTATAATACTTTGCAGTAGTTAAGAAAACTTATAAAACAAGAATAGTTTCACTTTGTTTTTGTGTAATGTAATTAAGGATGGACGTGTTATTACTCTATCTAAAATTCTAATTACGCCTTCCAGCGAAAAAACTAAGAGAACCTTTTACACAAAAAAAGAATTTAAACGGTGCCTCTTTCTGTTAACATGGCACTTCATAAGTTTGTAAAACAGGATACTCGGATTAATCAACCAGGAAGGAACTTATATTGATGTTGGAGTAATATGAATTAACAGGGTGAACCAGTTTGTTTACACTTCAAGAATGGTTATTTACTAGTAAAACACAATGTAAATTAATTGTTCACACTATACAAAAGTAAAATACAAAAAAAACAACGTGTATGGTCGCTGTAAGCTTGAGGGTGACGAAAATTATGACGGTTGTACTAGCCACGGTACAGCCTGCTTGTATCTTGTTGTATGGGATCAATTTTTCATCTTAGCGTCGTTCAGTTTTACATTCAGTAGCCCAACAACTCGCAGGTATGCCGTAAACTGTTTTCAGTCTTCATCCGAGGCATTTTTGTGGAAATTTGCAGGTAAAGCTTCCCCTGCTCCACAAGGGTGTTGCCTCAACCACTGCTGCCTACAGACTGTGTGACTAACTTCCCGCGCTTGCTCTAGGCAGGAAGCCAATTCGCCCTTGCAAAATTTTCCACTCCCTAGAGCCACTTTCGTTTCAAACAAGAGCACACTGGCTTTTACATAACCCCTATTTCATACATTGTTCCTAAGCGTGACCATTTCTTACAATAATCAAATTTACATCAACATGAACAGTTCAGACACATAATTATTTTTAAATACAAAATGTCACCAGAAAATTATTTTACGTAACAAACAATTTACGTAGTATTTTACATACATTACTCACATACGATGCAAATAACTTCAGCCTCCAGTATATAACAATTTACATATACAGAAAATATAGTACCAACAAGCCAAAATGTTAATGCAAAAAATTATTTAAAAAATATAGATGAACCATAAGGAAACAGCGTTGTAAGTGGATGTCCTACGCTTGATTGAGACCGTCAGACTCCGCCATTACAGCACCTCCTCTGGGTTTCTGGCGGTTCTGAGCCGTGACACACCCTCGTGCTGATGATCGTGGACCAGTGGTAGCAGCTACAGGTCCCGACATTCTCTCTACATTCGTATTGACATTTTTAACGTGATGCATATCACGAGAAAGGGGGGCGTTCGCTGTTGATACCTGTAAACTTAGAGAAGATCTTCGAAATGTCGAACGTAAAAAGTGCTGAGGCCAGCCACAAGTATCACTGTTCCATGTCAGGCAGCTATTAGAACACGATATTGAAAGCAACCGGTCTAGAACAGATGGAATGAATAAATTGATGCAAATGCTCTGACCACAGTAACTGCAGCAGAGCATTCCGAATACTAGGCGCTGGGTGCCCTGTGGAGGCATGCTGAGCACTGAGGAGAGCTTCTCCACTCCTGAATCTGGTCGCCGTGTGATACGCAGGCCTCAGGATGTCAAGCTTGTCCCTACAGATTTCGATTCAAACTATTTCACTCTTCTTCTAAACTTGGAAATGTTCTGCATTGCAGCATAGTTATCGCTTTCAAAATTACGAAAGGAGATATATGGTTGACACTGAATTGTTTCATGCCCAAACTGCTGTCACCTGTATTGCAGAAAGTTCTAATCCTTTGTTACGGCTAAATATCTTAACTCCAATGGTGAAAATTTCTAATTTCTCATAGCCGCTTCAATTAATGTTTCAACGTAATAATCATACTTCTCAGCCTACTTCCCTATTAAAATTTAGTTTTCAGGTCATCTAAAATATTTCACTATGATTGTCTGGAAGCTCTTGGGTACTGGTACAGTGGTATTCCTTATCAGTTACGTGAGCAAGTGTGGTACGTGCGTGACATCGTGACACTTGTGTGGAAAAGAGATGAATTTATGACCTGTGCAGAACCCACGTTGTCTGCCACGTGGTAGTAATTGCGAAAAGGGAACTGTGGTGGAATGGTAACAATATCTGTCAAGTTTTCCGGTTTTCCCTGAAGATTGCCGGATTTTGGGGTAATCTCCCGGTTTTCCGGATGAACATCGATTTTTTTCGGATTTTCAACTCACGGGATTTTCCCTGCCCACTGCATTCATATAGTATTTTAGTTCTGAGTTTCGATAATAGCTGCTATTTTGACATGCGAGTGTTGAAATTCGACGGAAAGTCGACCGGTAATATTATCGATAATTCCTTCTCGCAAAATATTAATGAGGTTTTGTCATTAACTCTATGTGTTGAAACACCGCCGGCAACAGTCGATCGAAAATTCTATCGATAATCACTTCATTTTAGCGGGAAACATTTTCTTTTTGCTTGGTTTTATGCGGTGTTTGCTGTATGTTTTCGTATTCGTGTAATTGTGTGACGAATTCTTTGCGATTTAGTGTTTTCGTGAGGAGTTTAACTAAGAAACATTATCATCAGTCTTTTAGTGATGCATATTCTCCTGAATTTCTGTTGGATGTGTTCGCGTGATATAAACATTTTTTACGGCGGAAGAACTGAATTAATAAATCATATTAAGTCCGTTAAACACGCCAGCAATACGAAAATGAAGGATAGTAGTAGGAAAAATGATTCATTTTGCTGGTTGATGACTGTGCTACTGTTGAGAGCGAGAACTTGACAGATGATACCAAGTGGGCTCCGTTGATGAGCATTCGTGGAGCTGATGGTGTTCCTAAGTACGATAGGTCATCATGGCTAATGCTTTCTCTTTTCACTCTACCGTACAGGAATGCTGAGTGTGAGCGTGTGTTCAGCTTGGTGAAGAAGAATCACAATTAGTTTAGGTCCTCCGTGTCGAAAGAAACTCTGGGATCCATCTCTTGAAAAGAAGAATCATCGATCCATGTTACATAAATAGTTTCTCTTGAGAATGTCGGAAGAAAGCAAGGAAAGCTGCTCATGTTCATCACTCCTATGCAGCCTGCGAGGAAGAGGGAATATAGCCAGTGTTTTGTGATCTTGAGAAAATTTTGTAAATAAATGTTCAGTTTAGTAGTTTTGACAGTGTCGTTCATATTGTGGCTTGCAAGATCAAGAGCAGAATAGCTCATTTTTGTGTATTGTGTAAACTGTTCCCAGCGTTAAATGACAAAAAATGAATACTCATCAGCGAGTAACTCGTGTGAGTACCTAATTCAGAGTTCGAAATGTAACCTACATTATATGTGTCAACATTATCTGTAATCTCTTTCTGTGTAGTCTTTTTATCGCTATGTTTACATGCACGTGTTAAAGTTTCTGTGATTTGGGATCTTCTGGATTTCTGTTTTTGAAAGTTGTCAGGTATGGGTAACTTTATGGTACTTGCATGAAGTATTTATTTTCTGTTACCTTGCAATGTGTGAGTTGTGAGTAGCAGGGGAGACTCAGTCGTACCATAGAAACATTTTCCGTCCAGAGACAAATATATTTTACTCAAAAGTTAAAAATACGCGAGAGGCTGAATGATTTAAGTCGATCTGCGAGATGCTCCAACATGGCACTGTGGACGCGACCCCCGTGTGCCCGCAGGCGACTTCTTCCCGGAGGCGCAGAGCACGGCTGCTCCCGCCGCACGGCCGCCCCCAGGGCCGCCGGACCCTGAGTTCGACTCCAACCTGGTGACCAACGTGACGGCACAGCTGGGCGGCACCGCCTTCCTGCACTGCCGCGTCCGCAACCTGGGCGAGCACACGGTGAGGCAGCAGCAGCGGCACCCCACACAGTAGTCAAGCCACGAAACGGTGTACACACTGCATGGACAGCTTTCCATTTCCTGATTCGACACGAATAGTAACCAATACCTCATGTCCTACCATCCTGTCTCTTGTTCTTGTCAATGATTTCGACAGGTTCTTTTTAATACAGTGTCCTTTTCCTATGTAGTATGGGGAAGGCGCGCATTATATCTGAGTTTGACCGAGAGTGTGTGCTCTGCCGCCGTCGGATAAGCACTACCAGCAGAAAGTAGTATCCTCCTAGATCAATTATTTCCTACATAGTTTAATTCTTAATTTCTTTGCGTGTTTTTGGTACTTGCATTGTTTATATCATAAATTTCGGGCGTATTATAGTATTTGAGAGTTGCAGCATCGCGTTTTAGTACCTGAGCAGTGTAAATTCGCGTAGTCTCTTTCCGCCGCCGAGCAGTGTGTCAGCAGTGCGCAAATACCAGCATTACTGCGTTTAATAGGCAATCTTGTATTTTAATATCCGTTTAAATTTTATGTCGATTAGTTTGTGCTCTCTGTAGATAAGTTCAGACTTTCTTTGCACAACAGTTTTTAGCATGGATAGGGACTGCAAATGCTGTGTTCGGATGCAGGCTGAGTTGTCATCCCTTCGCTCCCACCTTCACGCAGTGTTGGCTTCGGTCACACAGCTTGAGGCTGTTGCCAAAGGGCATCACTGTGGGCGTCCGGATGGGGGTTTGTCGGGGACGGCCAGCTCGTCGCGCGTATCCCTCGATCGGACTATGGTTGTGGCTGCCCGGGATACTGCCCACATTGAGGCTGATCCCTCACCTGTGGTAGAGTGGGAGGTTATCTCGAGGTGTGGCAGGGGGCGAAAGACATTCCGGAGGGCTGAACGGAAGGCCTATCCAGTTTGTCTGACGAACCGGTTTCAGGCTCTGTCTCAGGCTGATACCGATCTTCGGCCGGGCATGGCTGCTTGTCCTGTTCCAGAGGTTGCCCCTCAGTCTGCAAGATCCGGGCGGTTGCAGAGGGTGGGCTTACTGGTAGTTGGGAGCTCCAACGTCAGGCGCGTAATGGGGCCCCTTAGGGATATGACAGCAAGAGAGGGGAAGATAACCAAGGTGCACTCCGTGTGCATACCGGGGGTTCATTCCAGATGTGGAAAGGGTCCTTCCGGATGCCATGAGGGGTACAGGGTGCACGCATCTGCAGGTGGTCGCTCATGTTGGCACCAATGATGTGTATCGCTATGGATCGGAGGAAATCCTCTCTGGCTTCGGGCGGCTATCTGATTTGGTGAAGACTGCCAGTCTCGCTAGCGGGATGAAAGCAGAGCTCACCGTCTGCAGCATCGTCGACAGGACTGACTGTGGACCTTTGGTACAGATTCGAGTCGAGGGTCTGAATCAGAGGCTGTGACGGTTCTGCGACCGTGTGGGCTGCAGATTCCTTGACTTGCGCCATAGGGTGGTGGGGTTTCGGATTCCGCTGGATAGGTCAGGAGTCCACTACACGCAGCAAGAGGCTACACGGGTAGCAGGGGTTGTGTGGCGTGGACTGGGCAGTTTTTTAGGTTAGATGGCCTCGGGCAAGTACAGAAAGGGCAACAGCCTCAAAGAGTGCGGAGAAAAGTCAGGACATGCGGGGGCCAAGTAGCAATCGGCATTGTAATTGTAAACTGTCGAAACTGCATTGGTACAGTACCGGAACTTCAAGCGCTGATAGAAAGCACCGAAGCTGGAATCGTTATAGGTACAGAAAGCTGGCTGAAGCCAGAGAAAAATTCAGCCGAAATTTTAACAAAGGCACAGACTGTCTTAAGAAAGGATAGATTGCATGCAACCGGTGGTGGCGTGTTTCTCGCTGTTAGTAGTAGTTTATCCTGTAGTAAGTAGAAGTGGATAGTTCCTGTGAATTATTATGGGTGTAGGTTACACTCAACAACCGAGCTAAGTTAATAATTGGCTCCTTTTACCGACCTCCCGACTCAGCAGCTTTAGTGGCAGAACAACTGAGAGAAAATTTGGGATACATTTCACATAAATTTTCTCAGGATGTTATAGTCTTGAGTAGAGATTTCAATTTACCAGATATAGACTGGGACCCTCAGATGTTGAGGACGGGTGGAAGGGACAGAGCATCGAGTGACATTATACTGAGTGCACTATCCGAAAATTATCTCGAGCAATTAAACTGAGAAACGACTCGTGGAGATAACATCTTGGACCTACTGATAACAAAAAGAGCCGAACTTTTCAACTCTATAAGTGCAGAACAGGGAATCAGTGATCATAAGGCCGTTGCAGCATCCCTGAATATGGAACTCAATAGGAATATAAAAAAGGGGAAGGTTTATCTGTTTAGTAAGAGTAATAGAAGGCAGATTTCAGACAACCTAACAAATCAAAACGAAAATTTCTGTTCCGACACTGACAATGTTGAGTGTTTATGTAAAAAGTTCAAGGTAATCGTAAAATGCGTTTTAGACAGGAACGTGCCGAGTAAAACTGCGAGGGACGGAAACAACAACTACTGAGAAGGCAAAGAGAGCTTCACTGCAAGCTTAAACGCAGCCAAAACCTCTCAGACAAACGGAACCTAAACGATGTCAAAGTTAGCCTAAGGAGGGCTATGCGTGAAGCGTTCAGACAATTCGAAATTAAAATTCTATGTACCGACTTGACAGAAAATCCTAGGAAGTTCTGGTCTTACGTGAAAATCAGTAAGTGGATCGAAACAGCATATCCAGACACTCCGGGATAATGATGGCTTTGAAACAGAGAATGACACGCGTAAAGCTGAAATACTAAACACCTTTTTCCAAAGCTGTTTCACAGAGGGAGACCACACTGCAGTTCCTTCTCTAAATTCTCGCACAAACGATAAAATGGCTGACATCGAAATAAGTGTACAAGGAATAGAAAAGCCACTGGAATCACTCAACAGAGGAAAGTCCACTGGACCTGGCGGAATACCAACTCGATTCTACACAGGGTACGCGAAAGAACTTGCCCCCTTCTAACAGCAGTGTACCGCAAGTCTCTAGAGGAACGGAAGCTTCCAAATTATTGGAAAAGAGCACAGGTAGTCCCAGGCTTCAAGAAGGGTCGTCGAGCAGATGCGCAAAACTATAGACCTATATCTCTGACGTCGATCTGTTGTAGAATTTTAGAACATGTTTTTTGCTCGAGTATCTACTCTGTAGGAATCAACCTGGATTCCGGAAACAGCGATCGTGTGAGACCCAATTCGCTTTATTTGTTCAGGAGACCCAGAAAATATTAGATACAGGCTCCTAGGTAGATGCTATGTTCCTTGACTTCCGTAAGGCGTTCGATACAGTTCTGCACTGTCGCCTGATAAACAAAGTAAGAGCCTACGGAATATCAATCCAGCTGTATGGCTGGATTCAAGAGTTTTTAGCAAACAGAACACAGCATGTTGTTATCAATGGAGAGACGTCTACAGACGTTAAAATAAACTCTGGCGTGCCACAGGGGAGTGTTATGGGACCATTGGTTTTCACAATATATGTAAATGACCTAGTAGATAGTGTTTGAAGTTCCATGCGGCTTTTCGCGGATGATGCTGTAGCATACAGAGAGGTTGCAGCATTAGAAAACTGTAGCGAAATGCAGGAAGATCTGCAGCGGATAGGCACTTGGTGTAGGGAGTGGCAACTGACCCTTAGCATAGACAAATGTAATGTATTGCGAAATATATAAAGGAGGATCCTTTATTGTATGATTATGTGATAGCGGAACAAACACTGGTAGCTGTTACTCCTGTTAAATACCTGGGAGTATGCGTGCGGAACGATTTGAAATGGAATGATCATATAAAATTAATTGTTGGTATGGTGGGTACCAGTTTAAGATTCATTGGGAGAGTCCTTAGAAAATGTAGTCCATCAAGAAAGGAGGTGGCTTACAAAACACTCGTTCGACCTATACTTGAGTATTGCTCATCAGTGTGGGATCCGTACCAGATCGGGTTGACGGAGGAGATAGAGAAGATCCAAAGAAGAGCAGCGCGTTTCGTCACAGGGTTATTTGGTAACCGTGATACCGTTACGGAGATACACTCCTGGAAATGGAAAACATAACACATTGACACCGGTGTGTCAGACCCACCATACTTGCTCCGGACACTGCGGGAGGGCTGTACAAGCAATGATCATACGCACGGCACAGCGGACACACCAGGAACCGCGGTGTTGGCCGTCGAATGGCGCTAGCTGCGCTGCATTTGTGCACCACCGCCGTCAGTGTCAGCCAGTTTGCCGTGGCATACGGAGCTCCATCGAAGTCTTTAACACTGGTAGCATGCCGCGACAGCGTGGACGTGAACCGTATGTGCAGTTGACGGACTTTGAGCGAGGGCGTATAGTGGGCATGCGGGAGGTCGGGTGGACGTACCGCCGAATTGCTCAACACGTGGGGCGTGAGGTCTCCACAGTACATCGATGTTGTCGCCAGTGGTCGGCGGAAGGTGCACGTGCCCGTCGACCTGGGACCGGACCGCAGCGACGCACGGATGCACGCCAAGAGCGTAGGATCCTATGCAGTGCCGTAGGGGACCGCACCGCCACTTCCCAGCAAATTAGGGACACTTGCTTCTGGGGTATTGGCGAGGACCATTCGCTACCGTCTCCATGAAGCTGGGCTACGGTCCCGCACACCGTTAGGCCGTCTTCCGCTCACGTCCCAACATCGTGCAGCCCGCCTCCAGTGGTGTCGCGACAGGCGTGAATGGATTGACGAATGGAGACGTGTCGTCTTCAGCAATGAGAGTCCCTTCTGCCTTGGTGCCAATGATGGTCGTATGCGTGTTTGGCGCCGTGCAGGTGAGCGCCACAATCAGGACTGCATACGACCGAGGCACACAGGGCCAACACCCGGCATCATGGTGTGGGGAGCGATCTCCTACACTGGCCGTACACCTCTGGTGATCGTCGAGGAGACACTGAATAGTGCACGGTACATCCAAACCGTCATCGAACCCATCGTTCTACCATTCCTAGACCGGCAAGGGAACTTGCTGTTCCAACAGGACAATGCACGTCCCCATGTATTCCGTGCCACCCAACGTGCTCTTGAAGGTGTAAGTCAACTACCCTGGCCAGCAAGATCTCCGGATCTGTCCGCCGTTGAGCATGTTTAGGACTGGGTGAAGCGTCATCTCACGCGGTCTGCACGTCCAGCACGAACGCTGGTCCAACTGAGGCGCCAGGTGGAAATGGCATGGCAAGCCGTTCCACAGGACTACATCCAGCATCTCTACGATCATCTCCATGCTGCGAAATGTGGATATACACTGTACTAGTGCCGACATTGTGCATGCTCTGTTGCCTGTGTCTATGTGCCTGTGGTTCTGTCAGTGTGATCATGTGATGTATCTGACCCCAGGAATGCGTCAATAAAGTTTCCCCTTCCTGGGACAATGAATTCACGGTGTTCTTATTTCAATTTCGAGGAGTGTATTTAGCAAACTCAAGTGGCAAACTCTGCAAGAGAGGCTCTGGGCATCGCGGTGTAGCTTGCTCGCCAGGTTTCGAGAGGGTGCGTTTCTGGATGAGGTATCGAGTATATTGCTTCCCCCTACTTATACCTCCCGAGGAGATCACGAACGTAAAGTTAGAGAGATTCGAGCGCGCACGGAGGCTTTCAGACAGTCGTTCTTCCCGTGAACCATATGCGACTGGAACAGAAAAGGGAGGTAATGACAGTGGCACGTAAAGTGCCCTCCGTTACACACCTTTGGGTACCTTGCGGAGTAAAAATTTAGATGTTGATGTAGATGTAGGGCAGATTCTGATAGCCGGAGAAACGAACATCAGACTTTAATGGTGGGCAGAGTACAACTGTGTGTGGAAATACAGTGCACCGAACACTCCTAACGATGGGCCTCTGGAGTCGACGACCCACGCATTTGCCAATCTTGACACTAAGACATCAACAACTCCGACTGCAATGGGCATGCGACTATTGGCACTAGATACTGGCGCATTCACAGAGCATTACGTGGTACACTACAGGACATTAAAATTGCTACACCACGAAGATGACGTGCTACAGACGCGAAATTTGACCGCCAGGAAGAAGATGCTGTGACTTGCAAACGATTAGCTTTTCAGAGCATTCACACAATGTTGGCGCCGGTGGCGACATGTACAACGTGCTGACATGAGGAATTTTTCCAACCGATTTCTCATACACACCGAGCGAGGTAGCGCAGTGGTTAGCACACTGGACTCGTATTCGGGAGGACAACGGTTCAATCCAGTCTCCAGCCATCCTGATTTAGGTTTTCCGTGATTTCCCTAAGTCGTTTCAGGCAAATGCCGGGATGGTTCCTTTGAAAGGGCACGGCCGATTTCCTTCCCAATCCTTCCCTAACCCGAGCTTGCGCTCCGTCTCTGATGACGGGACATTCAACACTAACCACCACCACCATCTCATAGATAGAAGTTGACCGGCGTTGCCTGTTGAAACGTTGTTGTGATCCCTCGTGTAAGGAGGAGAAATGCGTACCATCACGTTTCCGATTTGGATAAATGCTAGATTGTAGTCTATCGCGATTGCCGTTTATGATATCGTGACATTGCTGCTCGCGTTGGTCGAAATCCAAAGCTGTTACCTGTATATAGAATCTGTGGGTCCAGGAGGGTAATACGGAACGCCGTGCTGGATCCCAACGGCCTCGTATCACTAGCACTCGAGATGACACCCATCTTATTCGCATGGCTGTAACGGGACGTGCAGCCACATCTCGATCCCTGAGTCAACACATGGCGACGTTTGCAAGACAGAAACCATCTGCACGAACATTTGGACGACGTTTGTAGCAACATGGACTATCAGCTCGGAGACCATGGCTGCGGCAACCCTTAACGCTGCATCACAGACAGGAGCGCCTGCGATGGTGTACTCAACGACGAACCTGAGTGCACGAATGGCAAAACGTCATTTTTCGGATGAATCCAGGTTCTGTTTACATCATCATGATGGTCACATCCACGTTTGGCGACATGGCGCTGAACGCACATTGGAAGCGTGTATTCGTCATCGCGTATCACCCGGCGTGATGGTATTGGGCGCCATTTGTTGCACGTCTCGGTTACCCCTTGTTCGCATTGACGGCACTCTGAACAGTGGACGTTACATTTCAGTTGTGTTACGACCCGTGCCTCTACCCTTCATTCGATCCCTGCGAAACCTTACATGTCAGCAGGATAATGCACGACGGCATGTTGCAGGTCCTGTACGGGCGTTTCTGGATACAGAAAACGTTCGCCTGCTGCCCTGGCCACCACATTCTCCAGATCTCTCAACAATTGAAAATGTCAGGTCAATGGTGGCCGGGCAACTGGCTCGTCACAATACGCCAGTCATTACTCGTGATAAACTGTGGTATCATGTTGAAGTCGCGTTGGTAGCTGTACCTGTACACGCCATCCAAGCTCTGTTTGACTCAATGCCCAGGCGTATCAAGGCCGTTATTGCGGCTAGAGGTGATTGTTCTGGGTACTGATTTCTCAGGATCTATATACCCAAATTGCGTTAAAATGTAATCACATATATTTGTCCAATGAATATTTGTCCAATGAATGCATTTCTTCTTGGTGAAGCAATTTTAATGGTCAGTAGTGTGTATTGATCATGATACCTACTTTATCAGGCCAATGGGAGGGCATGAATCCTTTGTCTTCTAGGAAAACAGCTCCATGAGACCTGTACTGCGGAATGGAGCAAGTCGGTGGCGGCTCCACTTTTATCGGAGGATCATAAACGTTGGCATTCATGGGGCCAGTGGAGGTCATACAAGACAGGATGAAGACCAAGGAGTGTCGTACACTGTTTCTTTCCTGATGGTATTCTTCAGCAAGACCATGTCCCATGTCACAAGGCTAGGATTGTGATGGTGTGGCTCGAGGAATATAGTGGCGAATTTCAATTGTGGTGCTGGAACCCCAGCTCACCATATCCGAACCCTATCGAACACATCTGGAATGTGATTGAACGTGGCTTCCAAACTCATCACCTCTCCCAGCAATTTAGTGGAATTAGGTGTCTTGTGTGTGCAGAGGTGATACCAACTCCGTCCAGTGACCAAGCGGGTCCTCACTGCTTCCATGCCACGCCGTTCGCCGGTATTATCCGTGCCAAATGTGGACAAACCAGCTGTTAGGTATATGGTCGTAACGTTCTGACTGATCAGTGTAGTAACTCAACTGTCCTGGCTGTTGTAGTCAAATGGATTGCAGCTCTCAATTTGTAATGAATTAGTTTAAAATCTTAGCAGAGGTATCGGAAACAATCTCAGTTGCTTCTTTTACTGTAAGATTCAGTAACTGAACTGACCTTGTTCTAGGCAGAGTGGACTTTGAACAAAATAACGTATTTAAAGTTTCAAGCCTTGTAGGTACACAATGCATGTCTGTATTGCAAATAAGTGACTTTTGTGGAGACACGTTTATATTAGGTCACAAACCTCATAAACGAATAACTGAAACATGCGCATACGATGACAGTAACAACGAACACTGATAAGGCCGGCCGCGGTGGTCTCGCGGTTCTAGGCGCGCAGTCCGGAACCGTGGGACTGCTACGGTCGCAGGTTCGAATCCTGCCTCGGGCATGGATGTGTGTGATGTACTTAGGTTAGTTAGGTTTAAGTAGTTGTAAGCTCTAGGGGGACTGGTGACAAGATGTTAAGTCCCATAGTGTTCAGAGCCATTTGCACATGATCTGTACGTACACACGTAATGTCACGTACGTCCACAAACCTAATAGTAAATTGTCAGATCACTTATACTTAGAATCAGCAACGTCATATGGTTACAAAGACGGACAAACAAGCTATTAAGCAGGTGGTATAACGTTTTGGCTCATCAGTATTGTCACTGATTTGTGCGCGGCTCACAGAAACTTGAAGCACTGGTGTGTCTTTTGACTGACTTCACACTGTCCCATCTGTATTCGTCTTCTGTCTTACATGTAAGGGTCTGTATTGCACGTGGTCCCAGCTTGCTGAACTCATCTTAACAGAGGTGAAAATTACAAAAAGAAAACACAAAAGGAACTTCACTTTTTTCCTAAGGGAGGATGTAACAAGGGGATGATTGGGTAATAAATTGATGTTCTTAGAATACTCAGGGCACAGAGGAGATTCATATGGTCTCTGGTATTGAAAAGTGACAACATATTACTACGATACCGGAAAAATCAGTCGTGGGGCCGAAAGTATTTTCCACACATTTATTTTTTAAGCAACCAGTTAACATGCGGGGCGCCGATGGTACTCTCGATGTTGAGCAAAAGATATGATATCAACTGCACAGGAATCCCAGTTCAGAACTGACAATACTATAAAAATTCAGGGAAAATTAAAAAAAAGAGGAATTTACCAACGGTAATTTGTTCTCACTAACACAGCTAAACAAACAAGTGGGGTAGTATACATATAGAAAAAAACTTTTAGTAACGTGATCTCTACCCTCCCTCACAAAGCAATCTCATGGAACGTCCCCTCGATTAATCAAAAAAACGTCTTTACAAAAGAAAGGCTGAAAGCGAGAATCTACAGTTGAAAGAGGCTAGCTAGATTCTATATTCGTGCATTTGTTCAAATATCGAATGGTCGCCTCATGTAAAAAGTCGTTCAAAGAATATACAAGCCCTTAATCCGCAATGTCATGCTGAACTCAGAGGAGAAAACCACAGACATCAAGATCTGCGTCATACTTCCCCACACACTGGAACGGAACTCCCAACGTTTTTGAGCTCCACACTTCCTCTGAGGAAGCAGAAGCCGCTTGAAGATGCTGTTGTCGCCTGCACCGCACGTCGACCCAAAGGCCGCAGTACACAGGGTCGACTATGGAGCGCATCTCTGGGGATGACACCGGACGCTAAACGCATACGTCGAGGGACGTGTAGCGTTGATAACGTGACTGGTTTCACACTTCCTCGCCGAATGTGCGGAGAGTCTTGTTGCTTCTTATTCCGTGGTTACAGTCCATAAAAACACACCTAGGATGCGCAACACAATATAAATCGGAGAAAGACTACCAGACATAACATGCACAACGTAATATCACTCGGCACAACACAACCATTTGTCCTGCATTCGCAACTTTGCCTAAACATTCTCATCAGTAACAAAAGATTTCGGCTAATGTGGCAATTCTGATTGTGCATGAAATTTGGGGCACTGGGTTGACATTACTTCTGTCAGTGAAGAGTCAATAAAATTGAACCTTAGAGAGGCACCTTCAACTTTCAACCTTACCTCATCACATCCCAAATTCACCTGGTGTCGTATCAAAATGTCAACACCTATTATCGCTTCTGTGAACACCATCGGCTCAATAAAGGAACTTGTACTAAACGTAGTACGTCCCTACCATGAAATTCAGCTATAGTTTGCCTTTTCAGTTCCACACTTTTTCAGGTAATTGCCCTATTTTCATGCGTTGCAAGGGTGAAACTGGAAAGAACCCATTCCTTCACTCAACACAGACACCCGAGCTCCACTTGCGAGACGCGTGATAAAACAACACTATCAACATTAATAGAGAGAAAAAGCAGTGCAATAGTTTGGACAGCATCGTGATTCCCTTCCAACAAAATTTTGATCATGGTTTCAACATGTAATAAATTTACTTATTCCACTTCTTCACCTACCTCCTAACAACTGTGGATTCATCCGCTGGCGGTGACAGCCTAGAAGATTGGCTGTCTGCTCTCGTGTTTTTCAGAGCATCAGGTGATGGCCTCTCAACATTTTGCGACAGTGAGTCTCTTTCCTGCCAGCGCTCGTTTCGCCGTAAGTGGTTGCTCAGCTCCCCGCCATTCTGAAGGCGCTCCACCAAGGGAGGTGGCGCAGTGCTCAGCACAGTGGACTCTGGAGGGCGACGGTTCAAATCCCTCTTCGGCCATGCCGATTTAGGTTTTCCGTGATTTCCCTAAACTGCTTTAGGCGAATGCTGGGACGGTTCCTCTGAACAGCTCAACGGTCGATTTCCTTCCTCATCCTTTCATAATCCAAGTTTGTGCTTCGTCTGTAATGACCGCAGTGTCTTCTAGAAGTTAAATTCTACTTTTCCTTCCTTCCTGAAACCACTTGAGCAGATAAGGCGTATTCATGGCCAAAAATTTGTCATCTTCCGATTCACTTCACCACATATACCCTGTACAGGAAATGGTAAACTGTGCTTCTCCAGCAGGTATCGTTCTGGTGGATACAGGGGTGTGAGGGAATTTGGGGAAACGAACCAGTGGAGCAGGCCACCAAGGAGACCTGCAGTGAACCTGAAGTGACACTGTGTGCCATTCCACAGGAGCCTCTCATTTCTCTGTCCTTGGGAGTCGTTGGAGTGGAGAGACTGGCAGTGACGAATCTGCAGTTGCTGAAGCTAATTTTCCGGCCACGGCATTTCTCACGCCGGACATTCGGGCGGGGTGAAGTGGTCTGCCCCGGCTTCGAACTGGCCACTGACAGCTCTCACATGGCTTCTTGCTATAGTAGTGGTACGATACCCCACTCAGTGACGCCTGTGCTGTATAAATCTCCGTGCACCGCATTTTGAGAGAGTGCATCTTATATTATGATGAACGGGGGGTAGCGAATCTCGGTGTGGATGTGCCCTCTATTCTGGCTGATGATGAGATGAGTGTGGTAAAGATTTTTAAATTTTTTGAAGCGTCTCGACTGCAGTCTAAGCATGTAGGGCCGAGATTTTAGTTTGTTGCTCAGTGGCTGGCTCCCATAGATCAGCAAGCTATAGCTATCATCTATTGTATTATTTTAATTCTTTTCCGAGCTTTTACCTCTTAGTTCAAGCTGTCAATTTGGCAACCTGCCTGATCATCTAATTTGTGTGTGTGTGTGTGTGTGTGTGTGTGTGTGTGTGTGTGCGTGTGCGTGTGCGTGTGTGTGTGTGTGTGTGTGTGTGTGTGTGTGTGTGTGTGTCGCGCGCGCGCGCGCACGCGCGTCCGCCTTTGTATGTGTGCATGTTCCTACGCATTCATTTAGACTGGCAACGGATCCGATCTTCTTCAGTGTGGATGTACCGTTACGTACGACCTCTTGGGGGAATCTCAGGATAGCGAGAATGGAGGTAGTGGACAGAATTGCGGATAGGCTGCGGAAGATGAAAGTATCGGCTGGCCGAAAGTCGTCCCGAAATAGTCCCCGCAGTTGCCGTTAACTCTATGTTGCGGGTAGCAGCTGCATACTGAGAGATGCCCGGTTCGAATTCCGTTTTCATTCGTCGCCGCTGATCTCGGATCAAGTCTCGATGCAGCTGACATCACTGATTCCTTTCTCTCCTCTTCGAACGAACAGACACTACGCATTCATTAAAATTTTTGAAGGCTTCAGCATCAAGTTTGTAACCAGCAGTTAGGCATTATGGATGATATGCAAACTGTTTATTTAGCCCCATGTCTTCACCGACACTGAGTTAGTCAGAATACATTTATTGGAAATTTGAACCACGACTGCCCTATGTTTGACTTGATCTCGCACTAGCTCAACCAGTAGACAGGCAACAACACGTTCCAGAAGTTCTCATAGCAGTAACAATTTCGAGCAAGAGGCCGCATAGATGTTCCATAGTCGCCTTCCAGATACACACAGAGAAATTATTTTACGTCCAGCTGACCGTGACTGGAGTAAGAAGAAATCAAATAGTTGGTATTAAACTAAGCAACAGGACGACATTCTTGGCAACCTTTGATACTGAAGACCTCCTCTGGACGCTTTAACACTTCTCTGAGGACAGCGTGGGCCTTAACGCTATTGATCATGATAGCTACAACACGATGAGGAAACTACACTGCCTGAAATTTAGATCACCGCCCAGGCAGGTAACCGCAACGTGAACGGCCACAAGAAGATACCGCTGGTGCACTTCAATTCATAAACCAAATACAGTGAAACTCCACCGGAGGGTAGCAAGAATTTTCCAACTTGAAAACCACGTTGGTGCTCGCGGGAATATACCTACAGCCGACAACGAACTCCAAACGGCACAAGGTGAACAGTCTTAACTTGCTGGTAGGTTAAATAAAAACTGAATTTTCGTGTACAGGGTCGGTGAGCCACGGACCTCGCGGCAATGGGAACAGCGCCACACACTCCGACACAGAGTAGGGACCGCCAGCGGCCCCTGGCCAAACTACGCCTCACTGCTCCACGTCAACTGACCGACTCCACAGAGCCAGTACGCCGACAACTTTAAAATAACTTGTCAGTCAAATCACACAAACTACACACAATCTGACGAACACTTGCCCGAAGAACTAGACAATGCTGACGGGAGTGCCTGTAAAATAATAGGGACGAATCACTCATCGTCCGTCAAGACGACCGACCGATTACCAACCAAAGGCGTCACCACTGCAATCACGTGTGTCGGCAATCGTCGGCGAGTCGTGGCGGTCCGGACCTCACTGCTGCCGCTCCCTGACTGAACTTGTGCCGCGTACCAACACAAACACTGCCAGGTCCCAACTGACTGCTGGCACGTTCCGACTCACTGGTCGACACACGACGACCGCGAAGTAATGGCAGTCCAGCAAAGGTAATATGGCAGGGCTTATATCTATAAGCACTGCTGCTGCCGCTCACGGGCAGGCAAAGCAGCAAATCAGTGACACAAGTGATTGAAACTAACATAACGAGGTGGCATTACGGCAAAAACAGGATGTTAAACAAGAGATCGCACGAACGCAAGCCACAGATGGCTCAACGACCACTCCATATTAATTATTAACACTGCATAAAATGATGCACATCCAACAGGCGGCCGGGGTGGTCGAGCGGTTTAGGGGCATCAGTCTGGAACCGCGCGACCGCTATGGTCGCAAGTTCGAATCTTTCCTCGGGCATGGATGCCTCTGGTCCACTATATACATGCATACCTCACTGTTTTTGACTGGGTAGTGTCATGCTAATGTTCAGGAACACAAAGCATCTGATTGACTGCACATGCAAAGAACCTTCCGTGAGATGTTCCACTCATCTGGCTACCTCCTAGAATCGATACATGTAAGTACATGTGCGTGTGAATTTTTTTGCTGTTGCAGATAAAGCGAGTGCATTTGCTTGCGAATTATATTTACGAGCTTCATACATGAGCAAATTATTTTCAGTTATCTGTGTGGCTATTAGTTTAGTTATTGCTAAGTTTCTTGCATGTTTGAGTCCCTACTGGGCACAATTTAGTGGTCTGATAACTGTGTAGTCTACAGTTTTGCGGTCTCTGGTACGGACAGGAGGTGTGTTTATTGTGTTCAGATGTGCGCTGAGTTGGTGACCCTTTGTGCACAGCTCCAGATGGTGTCAGCTTCGGTCACACCGACTGAGGCTGTTGCCGATGGGCGTCAGCGAGGGGGGACCAGATGTGGGGGTGTGTGGAGCGTCAAGCACGTCCCACGTGTCCCCCGACCGGCCACTACAGCAGCCACCCTCCGTACTGACCGCACTCAAGTTGACTCTTCAACTGTGGCCGGGAGGGAGGTCGCTGGAGAGTGCGTCAGGAAGCGAAAGACTATGGGAGGCCGATCAGAGGGTCTCCCTAGTTAGTCTGACGAAAAGGTTTCGGGCGCAGTCTGTGGCTGGTATAGTCCCTGAGCCAGGTGCAGTTGCTCGCTTTGTTGCAGAGGAAGCCTCTCGAACCGCAAGGTCTGGGAATTCACAGAGGGTGGGATTACTGGTAGTTGGGCGCTCGAATAGGTGCATCATGGAGCCCCTTGTGGAGATGGTTCCCAAGGACGGACGGGGAGGAATACAATGTGCACTCTGTACATCCCGTGCAGAGTGTTTGCCGATGTGGATAGGCTGCTTCCATGTGTCTTCGAAGGACCCAGTCTGGAGTGAACTGCACGTGACAACTGACGATATGTGTGTTTCTTTCGATCGAAAGAGTTTCTCTCTGGTTTCCGGCCGCTTGCTGAACTGCCAGTCTTGCTTGCGAGATGAAGACGGAGTTCAGAATCTGTATCATCTCCCACAGAACTGGCTGTGTTGCTTTCGAATAGAGACGAGGGTCGGAATCGGTGGCACAGACGATTCTGCGCTCGTGTGGGCTTCAGGTCCTCAGCTTTCGCTATAAGGTGGCGGGTTTCCAGATTCCGCTTGATAGATGGAGGGTCCACTGCCCACTGGAAGGGACTACACGGATAGTGAGGGCTGTCTGGAGGGGACTAGGAGGTTTTTCAGGTTAGACGATCTTGGATCTCGTCAGCGTTTTCTTTCACAATGTAGAATGGAGAAAATATATTAATTTTTTACTGATATACCATATTTTTTTTAATTCTCTTCCGATTATCTTACCGTCATCGTATTAGTTCAAGGCGCAATTGAAAAGTGTAATCGAGGTAACTGTACTGATTGAAAGCAACTGCAGATAAAAACATTCTGAATGAAGGCTCCCATTACATTTGGACCAAGAGCCGTGTGCAGTGTCGTTGCGACATCGACAGCATCGTTCCTGCAGCGTGAGGAGTTAAAGCGGTGAGGCTATTGTGCGCAGAGCATATACAGTTTAATACAGTACATGCGGGTAGCGAGGTCTAATGGCAGCCACACTTGTCAATCTTCACATTCTGAAAGTGTGAGGCGCCGCAAGATCTCAATTGGAGTGTGTGCAATGGTCAAGACGCGTCATCGTGGATGCTGCGTGAGGTGCACGTCACGAGTCACGCACGAACACCAGGGCAGGTGGTGGGATCCGATACCGACAACTGTCAGCGCCGCGACGCGTCATCAGGGAGCCTGGACTGCACGAAGCCAGTGAGGCTGTAGCGGTCCATGAACATCTACCTCCACACCCATACTCCGCAATCCACCATACGGTGCGTGGCGGAGGGTACCGCGTACCACAACTAGCATCTTCTCTCCCTGTTTCACTCCCAAACAGAACGAAGGAAAAATGACTGCCTATATGCCTCTGCACGAGCCCTGATCTCTCTTATCTTATCTTTGTGGTCTTTCCGCGAAATGTAAGTTGGCGGCAGTAAAATTGTACTGCAGTCAGCCCAAACGCTGGTTCTTTAAAGTTCCTCATTAGCGATTGACGAAAAGAACGCCTCCTTTCTTCTAGAGACTCCCAGCCGAGTTCCTGAAGCATTTTCGTAACACTTGGATGATGATCAAACCTACCAGTAACAAATCTAGCAGCCCGCCTCTGAATTGCTTCTATGTCCTCCCTCAATCCGACCTGATAGGGACCCCAAACACTCGAGCAGTACTCAAGAATAGGTCGTAGTAGTGTTTTATATACGGTCTCCTTTACAGATGAACCACGTCTTCCCAAAATTCTACCAATGAACCGAAGACGACTATCCGCCTTCCCCACAACTGCCATTACATGCTTGTCCCTCTTCATATCGCTCTGCAATGTTACGCCCAAATACTTAATCGACGTGACTGTGTCAAGCGCTACACTACTAATGGAGTATTCAAACATTACGGGATTCTTTTTCCTATTCATCTGCATTAATTCACATTTATCTATACTTACAGTTAGGCGCCATTTTTTTCACCAATCAAAAATCATGTCCAAGTCATCTTGTATCCTCCTACAGTCACTCAACGACGACACCGTCCCGTACACCACAGCATTATCAGCAAACTGCCGCACATTGCTATCCACCATACCCAAAAGATCATTTATGTAGATAGAAAACAACAGCGGACCTACGATAGTTCCCTGGGGCACCGCCGATGAACACTCACCATCGAGGATAACGTACTGGGTTCTATTACTTAAGAAGTCTTCGAGACACATACTTGGGAGCCAATCCCATAATCTTGTAGCCTAGTTAGGAGTCTGTAGTGGGGCAGTTAAGGAATATGGCATCAGTCTGATACCCTTTATCCATGGTTCGCACGACGTGCTGTCGCCAAGTAATTATTCGAATCAGTGCAATAATATTATAAGAGTCAGAATAATATCAAACTTTTAGAAACACGGACTCTCTCGCAATATCTGGCATTTTAGAGTGAAGATGCAATAAGTTGTGAAATATGTCTGCGGAACAGGGTACGTAGTTTCTGGAACACATGGGAAGAAGTCAGTTGTTTCATTCATAAGAGTTATCCTCACAAAGCGATAAATAACACAAGCCAGCGGACACTGTGGACGCAGCAGACGCAGAGGAACTGCACCGCCGTGTCCACGAGCTGGTGGGGCCTGGCTGGAGGCCAGCAGAGCGCCGCGCGTCGCGCATCCGGATCGCGTGTTCAGAACGCTGGTCTCCAGGAGCGGCACCACACATCGGCCTTTGGTATCGCCACACTGGTGTTGAAAGTTCGTTGTCCTCAGCAGACATACGATCGAGCCTCGAACTGGTGGAAGTCGTTGGAATTGAAAGCGCTGTTTGCGCATACTCTTCACGCATTTTATAAGCTCAAACACAAATTCACACAGCTTATCCTCTACATAAAGCACACTGATAAGCCAAAACATTATGATCACTGCCATCCGCGACGTTGGATGCTGCCTGGTTTCGTGACGCGGTAACAAAAGTAAGTAAGTGGAACAAACATGGACAGAGGATGAACCTAGCAAAGATACTGGCTGAGACTGTCGAACTGTCGATAGGAGCGACTTTGACAAACGGCAGATTATTATTACGCTGAGGCTGTGAACGAGTATCTCGAAAACAGCGAAACTGGCTCAATGTACACGTGCTGCTGCCGTGAGCAGTAGTAGGGTGCACTGGTACACTTTTGGTATTAAATTAACTAAACTGATCAATTAACTAACGAACATCTTGGGTTTTCTCCACCTGCCACATTCCCCCTTCCTCCACCACCTCACTGAGAAATACCTTCCCTGCTCCTCCCCTTTACCTGGCCCACCTCACCATGACCCACAAAGACTAGCGGGAAATTCAAGTTTTAGGGACAAAATAAGGCAGTTGGGCTACCTCCATTAATGTATCTCCCCCCCACTCTTAATGACTTTACCCATCACCCTCCCACCTCTGGAAATTTGTTAATAAATCGGACACTCAAGCTGCTGGGCTGGGATGATCTCAAGGTCTCTACTATATCGTCAATCACATAGCATTAAACAATTATTGCATTGTAATATTGTTTAAACAATTTACAGGGATACTGTTTACTTAATCAATCTGTAGGAGCTAAAGCAGTGCAGAATATTATTAATTTAAAAAATCTGCGAGGATGAATTTCACGCAGTTTATTTATTTCCAAAATCACAACGTAGGTCGAAAATAACGATGTAGCACAACAGTTATTATACTGCTGAAAAATTTTTACAGTACCACTCGAAATTAGTAACAGACAGACTCAAACTGTTCTTAGAGCGCTCCCTTCAATTACAACTCCAAATAAATAAATAAATATCTATGTACCTCTCAGTAGGACGCACACCATTTTCTCGAGTTTCAGCTGCTCGTATGAAGGCACTGTCAGAGAGAAAAATTTCTACGTGCCACTGCTGCTGTAGTGTTCATCACTTTACTGAAACGCTGAGTGGGCTTAGTTTATACTTGCAGCTGGTGTCAGGGACGATCAGGCTCTTATTTTTTTTTTTATTTTCCTCACTTTTCGAAAAAAACTGGTGACTAAGTTTAGATGGGAAAATGAAGTCAATTACACGACTAAAGTTTCATGACATCCTTCGAAATCACCAACAGATCGTGAAAAAAAAGAAAAGTACGCACGCACACACAACGGATTAGATGTCTAAAAGACTTTCTTAGAATTCGAAGCACTGCCCAAGAGACGAGAGAGATGGATGGAATTTTCGGAAGATTACAGATGCCCAACAGCTGCTGGTATGGAGGTGCTCTAAACCCACAGTGGCACGTGGCGGATAAAATCCCCGCCGCCCGAACCGTAAAAGACTGATCTGCCTGGACTTGCCTCTGAACACTCAAACAGAGAAGACATCATGTGACTCTGTCACATCACGGAACTTTCCGTAGATACCTTGTTCTACCCCTGTTTTTTTCTCACCAGTCTGCAGAGACTCCTGTTGTTGTTGTGGTCTTCAGTCCTGAGACTGGTTTGATGCAGCTCTCCACAATAACCTATCCTGTGCAAGTTCCTTCATCTCCCGGTACCTACTGCAACCAACATCCTTCTGAATCTGCTTAATGTATTCATCTCTTGGTCTCCCTCTGCGATTTTTACCCCACACGCTGCCCTCCAATGCTAAATTTGTGATCCCTTGATGCCTCAGGACATGCCCTACCAACCGATCCCTTCTTCTAGTCAAGTTGTGCCACAAATTTCTCTTCTTCTCAATTCTATTCAACACCTCCTCATTAGTTCTACCCACCTAATCTTCATCATTCTTCTGTAGCACCACATTTAGAAAGCTTCTGTTCTCTTCTTGTCTAAACTATTTATCGTCCACGTTTCACTTCCATACATGGCTACACTCCATACAAATACTTTCAGGAACGACTTCCTGACAGTTAAATCTATACTCAATGTTAACAAACTTCTCTTCTTCAGAAACGCTTTCCTTGCCTTTGCCAGTCTACATTTTATATCCTCTCTACTTCGACCATCATCAGTTATTTTATACCCCAAATAGCAAAACTCCTTTACTACTTTAAGTGTCTCATTTCGTAATCTAATTCCCTCAGTATCCCCGACTTGATTCGACTACATTCTACACTCCTGGAAATTGAAATAAGAACACCGTCAATTCATTGTCCCAGGAAGGGGAAACTTTATTGACACATTCCTGGGGTCAGATACATCACATGATCACACTGACAGAACCACAGGCACATAGACACAGGCAACAGAGCATGCACAATGTCGGCACTAGTATAGTGTATATCCACCTTTCGCAGCAATGCAGGCTGCTATTCTCCCATGGAGACGATCGTAGAGATGCTGGATGTAGTCCTGTGGAACGGCTTGCCATGCCATTTCCACCTGGCGCCTCAGTTGGACCAGCGTTCGTGCTGGACGTGCAGACCGCGTGAGACGACGCTTCATCCAGTCCCAAACATGCTCAATGGGGGATAGATCCGGAGATCTTGCTGGCCAGGGTAGTTGACTTACACCTTCTAGAGCAAGTTGGGTGGCACGGGATACATGCGGACGTGCATTGTCCTGTTGGAACAGCAAGTTCCCTTGCCGGTCTAGGAATGGTAGAACGATGGATTCGATGACGGTTTGGATGTACCGTGCACTATTCAGTGTCCCCTCGACGATCACCAGATGTGTACGGCCAGTGTAGGAGATCGCTCCCCACACCATGATGCCGGGTGTTGGCCCTGTGTGCCTCGGTCGTATGCAGTCCTGATTGTGGCGATCACCTGCACGGCGCCAAACACGCATACGACCATCATTGGCACCAAGGCAGAAGCGACTCTCATCGCTGAAGACGACACGTCTCCATTCGTCCCTCCATTCACGCCTGTCGCGACACCGCTGGAGGTGGACTGCACGATGTTGGGGCGTGAGCGGAAGACGGCGTAACGGTGTGCGGGACCGTAGCCCAGCTTTATGGAGACGGTTGCGAATGGTCCTCGCCGATACCCCAGGAGCAACAGTGTCCCTAATTTGCTGGGAAGTGGCGGTGCGGTCCCCTACGGCACTGCGTAGGATCCTACGGTTTTGGCGTGCATCCGTGCGTCGCTGCTGTCCGGTCCCAGGTCGACGGGCACGTGCACCTTCCGCCGACCACTGGCGACAACATCGATGTACTGTGGAGACTTCACGCCCCACGTGTTGAGCAATTCGGCGGTACGTCCACCCGGCCTCCCGCATGCCAACTATACGCCCTCGCTCAAAGTCCGTCAACTGCACATTTGGTTCACGTCCACGATGTCGCAGCATGCTACCAGTGTCAAAGACTGCGATGGAGCTCCGTATGCCACGGCAAACTGGCTGACACTGACGGCGGCGGTGCACAAATGCTGCGCAGCTAGCGCCATTCGACGGCCAACACCGCGGTTCCTGGTGTGTCCGCTGTGCCGTGCGTGTGATCATTGCTTGTAAAGCCCTCTCGCAGTGTCCGGAGCAAGTATGGTGGGTCTGGCACACCGGTGTCAATGTGTTCTTTTTTTCATTTCCAGGAGTGTATTATATATGTTTTGCTTTTGTTGATGTTCATCTTATATCATCATTTCAAGACACTGTCCATTCCTTTCAACTGCTCTTCCAAGTCCTTAGCTGTCTCTGACAGAATTACAATGTCATTGGCAAACCTCAATGTTTTTATTTCTTCTCCTTGCATTTTAATACCTAATCCAAATTTATCTTTTGTTTCCTTTACTGGTTGCTCAATATACAGATTGAATAACATCGGGGAGAGGCTACAACACTGTCTCACTCCCTTCCCAACCACTGCTTCCCTTTCATGCCCCACGACTCTTATAACTGCCATCTGGTTTCTGTACAAATTGTAAATAGCCTTTCGCTCCCTATATTTTACCCCTGCCACCTTTAGAATTTGAAAGAGAGTATTCCAGTCAACATTGTCACAAGCTTTCTCTACGTCTGCAAATGCCAGAAACGTAGGTTAGTCTTTCCTTAATATTTCTTCTAAGATAAGTCGTAAGGTCAGTATTGCCTCACGTGTTCCAATATTTCTACGGAATCCAAACTGATCTTCCCCGATGTCGGCTTCTACCAGTTTTTCCATTCGTCTGTAATCAATTAGTGTTAGTATTTTGCAGCAGTGACTTATTAAACTGACTGTTCGGTAATTTTCACATCTATCAACACCTGCTTTCCTTGTGATTGGAATTATTATATTCTTTTTGAAGTCTGAGGGTATTTCGCCTGTCTCGTACATCTTGCTCACCAGATGGTAGAGTTTTGTCAGGACTGGGTGACCCAAAGCCGTCTGTAGTTCTATTGGAATGTTGTCTACTCCCGGAGCTTTGTTTCGACTCAGGTCTTGCAGTGCTGTGTCGAGTTCTTCACGCAGTATCGTATCTCCCATTTCATCTTCATCTACATCCTCCTCCATTTCCATAATACTGTCATCAAGAACATCGGCCTTGTATAGTCCCTCTATATACTCCTTCCACCTTTCTGCTTTACCCTCTTTGTTTAGAACTGGGTTTCCATCTGAGCTCTTGATATTCATGCAAGTGGCTCTCTTTCCTCCAAAGGTCTCTTTAATTTTCCTGTAGGCTGTATCTATCTTACCCCTAGTGAGATAAGCCTCCACATCTTTTCATTTGTCCTCTAGCCATGCCTGCTTAGCCATTTTGCACTTCCTGTTCATCTCATTTTTGAGACGTTTGTATTCTTTTTTGCCTGCTTCATTCACTGCATTTTTATATTTTCTCCTTTCATCAATTAAATTCAATATTTCTACTGTTACCCAAGGATTTCTATTAGCCCTTGTCTTTTTACCTCCTTGATCCTCTGCTGCCTTGACTACTTCATCCCTCAGAGCTACCCATTCTCCTTTTACTGTATTTCTTTCCCCCATTCCTATCAATTGTTCCCTTATGCTCTCCCTGAAACTCTGTAAAACCTCTGGTTCTTTCAGTTTATCCAGGTCCCATCTCCTTAAATTCCCACCTTTTTGTAGTTTCTTCAGTTTTAATCTACAGTTCATAACCAATAGATTGTGGTCAGAGTCCACATCTGCCCCTGGAAATGTCTTACAATTTAAAATCTGATTCCTAAATCTCTGTCTTACCATTATATAATCTATCTGATACCTTTTAGTATCTCCAGGATTCTTCCATGTATACAACCTTCTTTTATGATTCTTGAACCAAGTATTAGCTATGATTAAGTTATGCTCTGTGCAAAATTCTACCAGACGGCTTCCTCTTTCATTTCTTCCCCCCAATCCATATTCACGTACTACGTTTCCTTCTCTGCCTTTTCCTACTGTCGAATTCCAGTCACCCATGACTATTAAATTTTCGTCTCCCTTCACTACCTGAATAATTTCTTTCATCTCATTATACATATCTTCAATTTATTCGTCATCTGCAGAGCTAGTTGGCATATAAACTTGTACTGCTGTAGTAGGCATGGGCTTGGTGTCTATCTTGCCCACTATAATACGTTCACTATGCTGTTTGTAGTAACGTACCCGCACTTCAATTTTTTTATTCATTATTAAACCTACTCCTGCATTACCCCTATTTCATTTTGTATTTATAACCCTGTATTCACCTGACCAGAAGTCTTGTTCCTCCAGCCACCGAACTTCACTAATTTCCACCATATCTAACTTTAACTTATCCATTTCCCTTTTTAAATTTTCTAACCTACCTGCCCGATTAAGGGATCTGTCATTCCACGGTCCGATCCGTAGAATGCCAGTTTTCTTTCTCCTGATGACGACGCGTTCTCGAGTAGTCCCCGCCTAGAGATCCGAATGGTGGACTATTTTACCTCCGGAATATTTTACCCAAGAGGATGCGATCATCATTTAAACATACAGTAAAGCTGCATGCCCTCGGGAAAAAATTACGGCTGTAGTTTCCCCTTGCTTTCAGTCGTTCGCAGGACCAGCAGAGCAAGGCCGTTTTGGTTAATGTTACGAGGCCAGATCAGTCAATCATCCAGACTGTTACCCCTGCAACTACTGAAAAGGCTGCTGCCCCTCTTCAGGAACCACAAGTTTGTCTGGCCTCTCAACAGATACCCCTCCGTTGTGGTTGCACCTACGGTACGGCTATCTGTGTCGTTGAGGCAGAGACTCGTATGCCCCCACAAAGGACAGTCGGACGTCATGGAATTTCCTGTGGGAGGAGAATTCTCTTTCTTTCTTACTGAATGTACCCTCCAAATTGATGTTGCTGCTGTGGGAGCATTATCCACAAATTTCTACAGAAGGACAAAGCACAATACTCTCAATAGAACAGCGTCTTGTACTCATCAAAAAGACACACAGTAGTCATATTGAACTGACAGTTAAACACTGCAGAAATGGTCTACAGATCATGAAACACTCAGTTAGACTTCTCTGCTACTGTCGACGAAATCTTGAAATTTTTGGCGCGAAACCGATCTCAAACGGTCCTATACCACCAGAAGTGGTTCCATCACACAGTTCGTAACTTGCACCATACAAAATCATTACCTCTGCAACCTGCATATAGCTATCGACCACCAGACACTCATACATATACCGCAAATACATAGCATAACACAATCACATGCACTGTATATAGCCACAAAGCCAGATATTCCCCATGAGGTCGTTTAGTCCAGCACTGCAGCCATGGCTTACGAGTCAACTGCCCCTATACACACTGGCCTGACGCACGCTCAGAGCTTCCTCTGTGGACGGTGCCCACTTTCCGGACGTGTGTCCAAAGGCTGGGCTGGTTATCCCAACACAAAACCGCCCGCTAACGGTGCTGACTCCTGTCTGTCATATCTCTGATATCATTTCCGTTATAAAATATGAACAGAACTACACGTTACCTTTTTCCAAGTTTTCGTGTTTCGAAGTTTTCATGTAAGAATCTTCGTAGACGGTTTCTGCAACAAGTAGCGTTCGTCTAGGGTGTCTGGCATTACAAGAAGATTTAGTTCCCGAGATCACTCGATGAGAAATGTTTCGTCAGTATCAAATTAATTCATCAATGTCGAAATCGATATCAATGCATTATCCGATTATACACACTAAAAAACTACTTTCATGAACGCCCTGAAATCATAGAGTAGCAGGTGAAAATTTCCAGTATTTCATGCATTATCAGATGGTTTGCTAGAATACAATACGATTGACGCAACTTTTCTCGATATCAAACCATAGCAGTATGCTACTGATCACTTGCACAGTATAATTCTGGAGATAAAGAGTGGAAATTATGTCTCTAGAGAGCCTTGACTTTAGCGGTAGCGAGGTCATTATGTGAAAACCGCTGAATAACCTGAAACGTATCTCATCTGCGAGGATTCTTACATGAAAACTCGGAAATGAGGAACCTGGGAGTCACATTTATATTTTCTAACAAATAATGATATCAATGATGTAGCAGATTTTTACCATCCTTTGTACTTTACAAAGTCTACTAAGGTTTTAATACTCGTAATCATATGTGTTTCTCATGTCTAAAGAACCAGAAAATTTCTCTTCCCCGCCGGCCGCTGTGGCCGAGCGGTTCTAGGCTCTTCAGTCTGGAACCGCGCTGCTGCTACACTCGCAGGTTCGAATCCTGCCTCGGGCATGGATGTATATGATGTCCTTAGGTTAGTTAGGTCTAGGGGGCTGATGGCCTCAAATGTTAAGTTCCATAGTGCTTAGAGCCATTTGAACCACTTTTTTTATCCCAGTTTTTTACCATCTACCTGCAAACAACAAATCACAATCGATGTTCTCTTAACCAAATACAGATAGTGAAACGTGCAGAATGGCAGTCTAAGCCGCCAATCTGCCCATTTACATAGGAGGGGGGCGGGAGCGGGGGTGGAAATAGTTGTCCGTTACAAACAATTGCCATTTGGAATCTTTTCAAATTTCCCCATAAAAATTGGAGAATGCTCGCAACACATGCGATAGTTAAGGCTGCCCAATACATACTTAGTATTAGTTCGCCATTCACTCACCCAGAGGACGACACTGTTAGGTCAGCTGCGTGCTTGTACCCTGCCAGTCCAAGTCCGACAGCTCAGCAGGACTCGTGCCTTAAGCAGAAATGCGCATTCGTTCCATTCACCGGGTGCACCGGCATATACCTACACGACAGGCACAGTTGTCTTAGGAAACCAACCACATATTTACCAGTTACACAGTTAAATATTACGACCGTAGCGCCAATCTGGCGATATTCGACATGGGTCAAGTATGGGAAATACCTCCTCCTCATGACTGTGGCTCTGGAAATACCAATTTCCCACATAAGTCTGTATAATCCTAATGACCGGACACAATTTTGCTCATAAAGTCTATGATACCCTTTGCACATATCGACGCAATTTAATCGTAGTTTCTCACATCAAATCTACATCTCCGTTATGAACGGACATAATTATTTCCTTTCTTCATGCCGGAACACTGACCACAGTAATGTTAAGCTCTAGCAGCATAACATTCCTGACAAACAGCGTGATTATCATTTATAATGTACAGCGTCCGAAAAAATACAGTAGATCCACACGCACACCAGCTGGATGTCGTTTCTCATGGTGTACCCAAGCTTCCCATTATCAAAACCCTTCTGCTACATCGTCGTTATCACATATTTGTCGAGGAACAAAGGGCATAGTTATAATTACAATTAAAAAGCCCTCGCCTCTTGTATGTTACGTACGTCCTTGCATGATAGCTGGCGTTTGCCAGGGCAGATACCTCCAGTCAAGTCACAGACTCGTGCTAATTCTCTCAAAACACCATCACGTTCTGACAGCAGTGTTCCGTAGTTAGAATGCTGTCTTGTCCTCCATCTGTCACTAACTAGTTAGACAGCTTCCACAACGAGAAACATAGTACACTGACTTACAGGAGGAAATTTACACCCATGCAGCGGCTGCACAAAGAAATTCAGCAACATAACACCTACAATTCACTGATACCGAACGACATCGTATAAATATCTCCATGTGCACATCCAAATCTCATTTGTCGTTTTTTTTGTGATTAACACGCTAGAAATACGACAGCGTAATGGTGTCAGACTTTGTTGACAGCATAGTCACTCTTTCTCTCTCTCTCTCTCTCCCTCCCCTTCACTCTGTCTCTGTGTCTCGCTCCTCGTTACTCCTGTAACATTCAATGAAGTGATACGACGAGGTATAAAACACTGCTAATGTCACTTGCAAGAGAACTCAATAACATATGACATCATCTATCTCTTCCAATGTATTAAAAACAAATTAAGTCTGTTGTTATTGATGTGACAAGTCGTCGAGAGTAATGGCTTTCACCTCGAGTATTTGAGTAAAATGTGTTGAAATTCCAGAAAATTACGGAAATTGATGGCAAATACGTAATACTAATGAAAATAGTACTAAACTATGGAGGGGTGTTGTACCTACATGCTCGCCTGTGCGTATGAAAGTCATTCCAGTCTTCGACCAGTGAGACTGGCAACTGATGGTCCATACTATCTGTGTTCTTTGGGTTTAAGTCTTGTCGAATAACCCTTGTTCCACATGCGGCTCCGCATTGTAAGTCATAAAAATGAAAAGCGTTGTGTCCAGAGATTTGGGGATCAGTGTGACTACCACCTAGGATGCTGAAATAGCGATGACATTCCTGGGCGCAATATGCACCACCAATATGAGGAATCAATGCTCTGTGTCTCTGCAAAAACAGAACGCTGAGAGATTCGTTACCCCATGACTGTGGAAGATGAGATGAAATTCATAGCTGCTTGAAAACTCTAAAAAATGGCGCAGAGTCTTTCAGTTTCCATATAATGAGATGTCTCCTACATTTTCTCAAGAAGAAACTCTGCCTCTGTCTTTTATTTCAACCATTCTGTGTGTTGTGTGACCAGCCTAGTCTACACCATGCAATGTTCAGCTTTCTGTGGGAGTCGATGTATCAAAAAGGTGTTAAGGTCGGTTTTACACCCCACACAGGCCACAAAGTCATGGTAGAAAAACAAAATGTACAGATATGCATACAGCTGTAGTCATACACTGCTTCGATATGTTACAGCAAAGAAAAAGCAATGTATCAAACTGCTTATGAAATGACAACGGAGGAACTCTCTGTTATGATTGATAGTCTATGGAATGTAGCCTTCCTTCAGTACAAGCGACATAACTTTCCGCATGTCTGTGGATGCAACTTTGATCACTGGCCTCCTATTCCAGAGGACAAATATGTGTATATTTAATGGGATCACCACATACAATCGATTTCAATGGCAGACGGTATTTGTTTCCGATATATCGGTAGAGAGAGACTTGGAAATCTTTTGCTGAGATCTCTACCAGGTGAAATTATCTAAGTTTTAATAGCTCATACCTCTGTTCCGTTGCATGTTACAAAAATAAGGGGGAAAGAGAAAGAGAGAGGAGAGAGAGAGAGAGAGAGAGAGAGAGAGAGAGAGAGAGAGAGAGCGACACTGTGCTGTGGTTGAAATGGCTCTGAGCACTGTGGGACTTAGCTGCTGAAGTCATCAGTCCCCTAGAACTTAGAACTACTGAAACCTAACTAACCTAAGGACATCACACACATCTATGCTCGGGGCAGGATTCGAATTTGCGACCGTAGCGGTCGCAGGGTTCCAGACTGTAGCGCCTAGAACAGCTCGGCTACATCGGTCGGCGATTAAACTGCATAGGTAACCGTAAGTGGTATGAAAAGTCTTACATGGAATATTACGTCTAGTCATTGAGAAGAGACTTACGAGGAGAATTGTTTCTTCCAGTGCCACAGTAATCAAGACGAGGTATTTCCGGTACTTCACTCATCGTAGAATGTCACCAGATTGGCGCTACGATCATAATATTTAATTATAATTACGCTGATAAATATGTAGCTGGTTTCCTAGTATGACTGCATCTGGCGTGCGTTAGCATGTTGGAGGTAGCCATTGACTCGAACGAATGGACACTTCTGGCTCAAAACATGAGCCCTACTGAGGCTTCATTACTAAATAAATGAAGTGCGAGTATGCAACTGACCTAGCGGTGTTGCCCTCTGGGTGGGTGAATAATGACCTAATACTCAGTATGTGCTGGGCAGCCTTTGCAGTCGACGTGTTGTGAGTATTTTCCAATTTTTATGTGGAAATTTGGGAATATTGAATGTGGCGAATGTTTGCACTGGACAATTATCCCCCCACCACCACGGCAATCTAAAGGCCAGGTTGACGGCTTAGACTGCCGCTCTCCACATTTCCCTTCTTTATTCATTTGAGAGAACTTCGACTGTGATGTTTTTTTTTATGTAGATGGTGAAAAACAAGTAGAAGAGTCATTTGGCTGTTCTCTATACATGAGATACACATATAACTATGAGTTTTAAAACCTTAGTAGACTTTGTGAAGTACTAGGATAATCTGGAGACATATTTATAATTGACACTGGTTTTCGTTAAAAAAGCACGAATGGAATTACTAGTTTCGTCTACTTTCGAGTTTTCATGTATCTTCGCAGGTTTGATAAGTTTTTAGTTACTCCGTGGTTTATAGCTAATGTTTCGGCTCTCCGGAGATACAATTTCCAGTCTTTATCTTCAGAATTATAGTGTGCAAGCGATCAGCAGCATACTGCTGTGTGGTTGATGTCGAGAACAGTCTCATAAATGGTGTGATATTCTGGCAAAAGCGTGTCAAAATACATAAATTCGAGAAATTTTCGAAAGCTACTCGATGAATTCAGCATAAAAGTGTAAAAAATATCGCCATTCTTTTGGTGTGTAAAATCTTGTACTGCAGCTGGGTTTGGGAAAATAATTCACGACTGAGAAACTGTATTTCATCAACAGAGCTCAGAAAGTAAATGTTCTTGCAATCCCAGAGTGTGGAGTGGTCTCAGCTGGCTGCACAGACTGCGGCAGCAAGAAGGCCAGACAAGAAACACGCTGTTTTTGGACGCCTCTATATTGGGGTAAGCAGCCCAAACTTTGTACATCTGTCCAGAGAGGGGCCGTCGTCCACAGAGGCAGCTCTGAACCCGAAACAGGACGCGTGTGTGAGGGGGCAGTTTCCTCGTGACCGTTGGCTACAGGGGGTGATAACGGATCTCATGGCGGATACCTAGTGCTCTGGCTCCGTGCGGTGTATGTGCTTATGTCACTTACGTCTGTATTGCTTTGCGGTGTATGTATGAGTGTCTGGTGGTCGAAATGCACGATGCACAAGTGATGATTTCGTATGGTGTGGGATACTTAATGTGTTTACTACAACGATATGGTACTCTGGTACAATCGCATATGGTGATGTAGAATGCCTGGAGACGGCTTTCACATCAAAAAATTCAAGGTTTCATCGACAATAGCAGAGCAGCGTAATTGATGAACTGTTTCCGAATTTCATGATCTGTAAATCATTTTTGCCGTTTTTAACTATCAGTGCAATATGACTGCTGTGTGTTTGCTGATGTGTGAAAAATTATTTTCTATTGAATGTCTTGTACTTTGGCGGACAGTGCTCTCACAGCAGCAACATCAATTTGAAGTGTGAATTTAGTAACAACCAATCAGAATGCTCCATTCACCAGAAAACCCATGACATCAGAGAGTCCCAAATTTTCCTTTGTGGGGGGGCGCAGTTGTCTCTACAGCCTGGTTTGATAAAGTCACTGGCAGGACGAGGTATCTACGGCAAGTTCCGTGACATCAGAGAGTCACGCGATGTCTTCTTTGTTTGACTGTTCAGAGACAAGTCCAGGCAGGTCAGTCTCTTCTGGCTCGGGCAGGGGGGATGCTGCCCGGCAGCTGCCACTGTGACTTTACAGCATCGCTGTATCAGCAGCTGTAGGACACCGAAAATCCGCAGAAAATTCTGTCCATTTGTCTCCTCTGTTGGACAGTGCTTCGAAATCTAGGAGAATCCTTTAGACATCCAGTCTGCTTTAGTTGCGTTGTCTTTTTTTTTTCACGGTCTGTTGTGGGTTCCGAAATATGTCATGAACTTTTAGATACGTAATTGACCTCGTTTTCCCATTTGCGTTTAGACACCAGTGTGCTTCTAAAAGTGAGGAAAAAAAATGAGAGCCTTAACGTCGCTGACACCAACAGTAAATATAAACTAATATCACTCAGCGTTTCAAGAAAGTGCTGAACACCACAGAGCAGTGGAAGATAGAAATTTTTCTCTCTCTGATATTGCCTTCAAAAAAGCAGCTAAAGCTCGAGAAAGTGTTTGTGCTCTGCTTAGAGTTACATAGATACTTACTTATTTATTTAGGGTTGTGACTGAAGGAAGCGCTCTAAGAACAGTTTGGGTCTGTCTGTTAATAGTTTCGACTGCTGTTCTGAATTTTTTTCATCAAGGTAGCACCAGTTTGGTAACATCGTCATTTTCAAGCTGTATTGTGATTTTAGAAATAAATAAACTGCGTGAAAGCCATCCTTGCAAATTGTTTGAATAAATAATATTCCGCACTGACGTAATTCATGTAAACTGCTTAAATAAACAATATCATTGAAAATTTCGTAAACAACAGACCAATGCCTTATTTGTTTCATGCAATGTGATAGACGATATATTAGGCTGCTGTCGTGAGGTCCCCTCTGTCCAACAGTTCACCATTGAGTGTGTGACTTTTCTCAACCATTTCCAGGAGTGGGTAGTGGAGGGGGTGAGTGACGTTATTGTAGTGAGGAGGGAGTTTCGTTAGCAGAGGTAGCGTAACTGCCTCATTTTCCTGCAAAGCTTTTAATTTTCCGCCGATTTTTCTGGAGGCGAGGAGTAGAGTGGTGTGTGGCAGAGCAGGACGTTCCCAATGGGGTGGCTGGAGAAGGCGTCAAGTCGTCATCATGGGGTGGGGTATTTAATTAAGCATTCTATTAAATTTGATGTCAAAAGTGCTCCAGAACAGGTTTTAACGTACTACCATAGGCATCGACGGAGAGAGGTAGAGGGGCAGTAAAACTACTGCTAGGTACGAAGTGTTGGATGTCCAAGACTCTCTACAGAAAGAGGAATTTGGTGGCTTGTTTTCTCTGTAAAGTAGGATAGATGGTGATCTCTGGCAGAATTGTGGAAAGAGCACAATGATGGTGCAAGCAGAAGTGTTTTGGAGCACACCATTTGTCATACATAGTTGAAAGGGGAGCCCCGGTGCCGACCACACCTACGTGGTCAACTGTTCACGCAATATCATCAATTACGATTGCAGCGGGTATAGGGCCATCAGGATTTGACCGTCCATCAATGAAAACGTGTCGGCTCTTCGGGTGAAATACATTTTTTGTTGTGTTGGCAGAAGAGCCAACACCGTGCTACTAGTGGAGGCCGAAATGCACGCGTTTTAGCTCACGCAGGCTAGCGTGAGGAGGGTAGGACTATACTGACGTGAGGTCTGGAACATGACAAGGAATTAGAATTCAGAAAGATTAGTTTGATTCTTAACTTTAATCCATTAATGATAAACGTCACTCTTGACTGTACATGATTCACAATATTGTCTGTTCAGAATTAATTCTAACTGCTGAATTTGGCGCCTTGCTAGGTCGTAGCAAATGACGTAGCTGAAAGCTTCGCTAAACTGTTGTCTCAGCAAATGAGAGCGTATCTACGCAGTGAACCATCGCTAGCAAAGTCGGCTGTACAACTGGGGGGAATGCTAGGAAGTCTCTCTAGACCTGCCGTGTGGCGTCGCTCGGTCTAGAATCACTGATAGTGGCGACACGCGGGTCCGACATATACTAACGGACCGCGGCCGATTTAAAGGCTACCACCTAGCAAGTGTGGTTTCTGGCGGTGACACCACATTCCTCCCCCGCAAATCGGCGTACGATTGTGGTATAAGGATTCCGCCCGCCGTGGGGAGGACCCCTTATTGACGTGTGCGGCGAGTTGGGGAGCCTAACAACAGGCGAGGCTGTGCCACCCGCACCCTGCCATTCGGACCGCGGGGAGCTAGGGAACGCCTGAAAACCTACTCCAGGGTGCACGCCAACATGTGGTGTATGCGCCCGTCAAGAGACAGGAGGGGACGAAGGGTCGACCTCCATCGGGCCGGGGCACCCGACGGGCGAAGTCGGCATATGGTCCGGAGCGGGCAAGAGTTCCATGTAGGAGGACAACTGGTCACGGGGACCGATGGGCGGCGCGTGAACCAGGGGCTGCCCGGCGTCTGCAGCGACGCGTCCACTGCGGTGTCGCCGGCGGGAGAACAGGCGGCGGCGGCGGCGCGTCGCCATGGGGCAAAATAACGCAGCGTCGGTAAAACCTGGGGCTGAGGCGAGCCAGTAGATGGGTCCCCGGCGGCGCTGACCAGACGGCACCGTCGCTGAAAGCAGACGGCGAGCGGCAGATCCTGTGCGACGACAGAGGCGCAGCTGATTGAGCTGCCGGGCACCACACCAGAGGCCCCGAAAACCAGATACATAGCGCGTCCGAGGCAGCGAAGAATGCGCCCTTCGAGCCAACGACGTGAACCTCGATAGTGGCGGTAGTATACAACAGCGCCTGGGGCAAAAGCAGGTGTCTGCCGCTGAACAGGAACCCGATGCGGCGGATGTAGCAAAGACATCAAGGTTCGATGAGGGCGACCGTGGAGCAACTCAGCCGGCGAGCGACCAATCTGGGGCTGAGAGCGATACGAGGAAGAAAAGAGCAATAACGCGTCCTCCCGAGAATGCGACTATTTCAATTTCAACATCTGTGACTTGAAAGTCCTGACCAATCGTTCAGCGGCACCGTTTGACTGTGGCGAAAACGGCTAGGACGTCAGAATACCATTGGCCTTGCAGAATGACTAAAATTCGGCAGACATGAATTGTGGGCCATTGTCGGAAACAGTGTCTGTGGAAGACCTTCAATGCAAAAGATAGCAGATAACGCTTGGATGGTGGCAGATGATGTTGTGGAAGACATCAGGACAACAAAAGGAAAATTACTGAAAGAATCTATCACAACCAACCATCGAGCATTCCAGAATGGACCAGAAAAATCGATTTGTAAGCGTTGAAAGGGAAAGTGGCTTTTGGCCATGCAAAGAATTTCCGCGGTGGTGCTGATTGTTGTTTCGGCACACACCATGCAAGAAGAGCACATATTCGTAATCGCGGCATTGATTCCCAACCAAGTACAGTGCTGACGAGCAAGTTGTTTCGTTCTCACTATACCCCAATGTCCTTGGTGGAGAAGCTGTAAGACAGAGGACTGTAACGAACGTGGTACCACGACCCTGGACTGATCATTATCAGAACACAACAGCAAAACACCACGTCGTACAAAAAGTTTCTCCTTCTGAGCAAAAAATCGGCGAAACAACGGGTCCCCGATCCGTGACTCTGACAAGGGCCATTGCGTAGCAACAAAACGCAGAACGGGAGCAAGGACAGGGTCGGCAGCTGTGGCTGTAGCTACACGATGAAAATCAATCGGAAACGATTCGACCACTTATTCGGTTTCCGCATCAATGAACATGCAAGCAAGGTGGAGGAATCGAATGCCCTATCCTCAGCAACAGGCAAGCGAGACAACGCATCGGCGTTTCCGTGCTTAGCAGTGGACCGATACAAGATATCGTAGCGGTACTGCGAGAGGAAAATAGACCAGCGAATGAATTTCTGCGCTGTACGTGGAGGTATCGGCTTGTTAGGATGAAAAAGCGATGTCAAAGGTTTGTGGTCTGTGATTATGGTAAAGTGACGACCATACAAGAAGTCATGAAACTTTGTAACACCAAATACGAGAGCCAATGTGTGGTGTGCGTACTGTAAGAACTTCGGTACACAGACCATCAGGTTATTTCACTTGTCGCTCTAACGAAGTAGGGGAGTGTCAGCAATATGTCTCGTGGTCTTATCGTGGCATGTTTATCTTCTGCCGTTAGGTCAGACGATAGAAATGACACTTGCACGCTTAGAGTAGCAGATTGACGGTGACCAATTTTAAACAGAACTTGTTTAATTTTCACACACATTTATTAAATTAATAACAGGCACAAAAATTACTTAACTTGGTTCTGGATGTTATTTAAAATTGGCAATCAGAAGTTCCTTTGGCACTGGTACGTTAATCTTATTCTCACACATATCTCTCATACTTGACAAAAGTGCCTATACATTTATCGTCATGGTTATGTACAGCAATATGGTAATCTTATCAGGCGCGGACTGAAACTTGACTATAGACTGGTACAGACAAATGTAGACTGTTACAGACTGGTGCAGACAAATGCAGACTGACTAATCTGAGGTCTGTACACTCGTTATAATACCTCACTCGTTCATGTATCACTGTGCGAGTGTGATCCGCGAGGAGAAAAGGTTCTACGTTAGCAGCAATCTCATTGGCTGCGTTACATATTAATACGCGGATCGGCGGAAGCAGAATTTGGTCCTTTTCTATTTCAGCGCCATCTCGTAGTGGGGAGACGAACCAGCGCTGGAGCCTGCGCTGTTGTGCTTAGCGGGGCGCGCTCTAGTGGTAAAGATGTGTACGCGCTGACTACGCGGAACTATGTACACAGCACAATGCTTCTTTCTCGATCTGTGAATAGTTTCTTTGAGCAGACGAGAGCAAGTTGGACGCAAAGGCAATAGGGCGATCGTGGGAGCCATCTTTGTGCGCAAGCACAGCACCGATCTCGAAATCCGATGCATCCACCATCAACAAAAGGGAGCGAATGGCGTAAGGCAAGTATTGGAAAGCAACGCCAACCGGCAAAGGCGCGTTCGCATTCCGTCGTCCACGCGAACGGAACACCTTTACGACGTAAGCGATGAAGCGCAGCTGAAATGGAAGAGGCATGTGGCACATATCTGTGATAATACTTGATTTTTCCCAGCGCACTCTGTAGCTGCTTCAAATTCTGCAGCGAAGGCAAGTCTTGTATGGCACGGAGGTTCGTGGGACTGGGATGTATGCCTTGGGCACTGAGTACATGTCCCAAGTATGGCAAGTCATGAGCAAAAAACACACATTTATCCTTCCGTAACCGAAGACCATTATGTCGCAAGACCTGAAATAATGTTCTGAGATTGACTAAATGTTCTTCTTCCGTCTGCCGGAGATCACAATATCGTCCAGATAACTTGCTGGAATAGGGACCGACGCACAAATAGATTGTAGATGTTGCTGAAACAATGCAGGGGTGGATGCACACCCGAGTGGCAGTCGTTTGAATTGATACAAACCAAGATGCGTGTTAACCACCAAAACGCGCTAGGATTCTTCGTCCACCAGTACTTGCAAGTACGCATCTGCTATTTCCAACTTCGAAAAATATTTGCCCGGGCACAGTTTGTCAAAAAGATCTTCCGGACGGGGTAAAGGAAAAGTTGCAATCACTAGTTGTGGATTCACTGTTGCCTTGAAGTCCACGCAAAGTCTCAATTTTCCCGAAGGTTTTGGCAAAATTACTAAGGGAGATACCCAGAGAGAAGCCTGCGCACGTTCAATTATACCTTGTGATTCCAAATCGTGTAATGTTTTTGCAACCTCATCACGTAATTGCGTGGGGAACATTTTGCGCTCTGAAAAATTTCGGTTGCGCGTTTACTTTCAATTCCAAATGTGCTTTATAGTTCTTACCGCAACCGAGGTCAAGTGGAAAAATGTCTGCAACTGTCTGAAGGCACAGTCTGGTTTACTGATAGACCTGGTTTACTATAGACAAGTTAAACAACTGAAATAAATTGAAACCAAAGAAGTTCACTGCAGAAGAAGAACGAAGGACGTAGAATGACACAAGTTTTTTGGTCCTTTGTATGTTGCAAGAAGGTTGCACTGTCCTAACACACGGATCTCTTGACCTGAATATCTAGTTAACGTAATATTTGCGGCACGCAACGGATGTGCGCCCAGCAGTTTGTAAGTGTCTTGATTGATCAGTGAAGCTGCAGGTGCGGTATCGAGCTGGAATGGTATCACTTTGCCGTTAATGTCCAAGTCTACAAAAAGTTTGTTGTCCTGCTGACGACAAAAGCGACTGTCTCGTGCAACTTGAACTGACACTGGTACAAAATAACTTGCGACTTGACGGGAGTTTTGGCGATGTCGACACACACTATTTTTGGGACGAACACAGTCACTGTTAGAGAGAGTGGCACTGGGCGGAGTGGAATGAATTATATGAATTGCCATGGGCGAAGTTTCGCGAGCCTCAGTATCCGTGGTTCGATTCCGATACCGGCACGAAGCAAAGAGCCGGGAATGGTTTTGAGTTTCCGATCCGAGCTTTTTCTGGCAAACACTCTGAACATGTCCTTTTTTATTACAGTAAAAGCAAATAGCCTGGCGTGTCGGACAAGTCTTACGCGAATGTTTAGTAGCACACCGCGGGCATGATTTGATCACTGCATCGGCTGAGATCCTGGCGGCAGCGGCGCGGCCGGGCGCGAAGGCTGTTTACTGCTCCGAGAAGCTCGCCCTGTGGGCCGGTGAACCTGACACACTGTTGACGAAGTTTCAAATGATTCCTGAGCAAAGTCAAGTGTGTCCTGCCGATCCAATACCCCCATCACTTGTTGAAGGGAGGGATTGACTAGTTTCATAGTCTGTTCCCTTATACGAACACAGAAACGTTCTGTGCAATTGCATCACGTACCATAGTATCCCTAGCAAGGCCCTGCAAGTTGGCAACCCACTCCCGATTAGTCTGACCTGCCGTACGTTTTGTACGAAAGAAGATATATCGTTTCAAAACTACATTGACTGATTGTTTGAAATATGCATCTAATGCAGACAAAATTTCTTCGTAGGACAGAGTTTCTACTTCGCTCGAGGAAATAATTTGACTTTCACACGGTACGTTTGCACACTGACAGATGGCAAAAGAAAAGGCTGCCGCTCTTTACCTTGAATTCTGTAGGCGGCGAGATGGAATCCAAATTGGTGTGACCATTCCGTCCAGCTTTCCACTGCAACATCAAAGGTCTGAAGGTCGGTGCAACTCCTTGTTGTGGCTGCATTAACGGTGGAGTGGTGACTGCCGCATCGTTTTGTATTGCACGTTGACCCTGGACGAGCTGTTCAAGGGCATCCAGTAATGTCTGCATCTGCTGATTCTGTAAGCGATAAAATTCGGATAGTACATCTGGAGATTGTGACGAAGCCATTACACAATGAAATCAGGGCAGTATAGAGAAGAACACTGCTTTTACACTCGTCGCCAATGTTGTGTTGGCAGAAGAGCCAACACCGTGCTACTAGAGGAGGCCGAAATTCACGTGTTTTAGCTCACGCAGGCTGGAGTGAGGAGGGAGGAACTTTACTGACGTGAGGCCTGGAACATGACAAGGAATTAGAATTCAGAAAGTAGACGTAATTAGTTTGATGCTTAAGTTTAATTGATATCTCGGCAGCCAGATTCGCCTGATGTAAATTCCATGGATCCAATCAGAGTCGCTATCTGGGGCCAGCAACGCGTACGCAAATCAGCGTCCCGTCATTTACCCGAATTACATGACATGTCCGTATGCATCTAATTCCACATACGTCTACAAACCTACCAACTAACTGTCGTAGGACTGACGTCTGGGGACCTGGGAGGCCAAGCATGACGAAAGTGGCGGCTGAGAAAACGATCATCACCAAACGACGCGCGCAGGAGATCTTTCACGCGTCTAACAATATGGGATGGAGCGCCATCCTGCATAAACATTGTACGTGCCAGCAGGTGTTTATCAGCCAGGCTGGGAATGATGCGATTCTGTAACACGATTGTCATGCGCAGTCACTGACGTTCTGCTGTCCAGCGCCATCTGTCCGACATTTTTTGATTTTTTTTTAGTAAAACCCCATGTCATTGCAAGAGTGTGTGTCAATTGTTACCTCTATATCTACGTTATTCCGTGGTTTATTCAGTTTTCAAATTTATACTGAGTTTTTGATCACCCAGTATTTCGTTCCAAAGACGGACAAACGTGCTACTAAATCATTATGTTTCCGCTCATCAGTGTATGTTCCTACATACCTTCCGAATACAATAAACGTACATTCAAAAGTTGTTGACAATTATTCTGCTGTATTTACACAAGGATTCGATCTCAGATTTGACAGGATGAGGGATGTCATGTGAAAGAACGAGGACTTCTCCGGAAGTGACTAGTTGTTGGGCGACGATAAACTTAGACACTGTTAGTATGGTAATGAGAAAATTAAATATTTTGCGAAGAGTATTTTTGGTCATTCAATATGCAATTGTTGAACAAAGCAGTAACGAAAGAGTTCATCAACATTTTTCTACGAATACCCCGAACACAAATACTGCACAGCCGCTGTTCGGTGGTTGGTACAAGTAACGGAGACTGGAGATACACGGAGCCTGACACGCAAAGCGACCACTGAACACGGCCTGCTGGGTCGGAAAGTGGCGAGGAAATGGGGCCTAACTTGGGGGAGCAGTGAATGCATTTCGCAAAGGAGCTCGGGGCTGCGGCCGCTCCAGGCAACTTTCCGCAGAGTCACGTGACTCCGGCAAGTCCACACAGACACACACACACACACACACACACACACACACGGCGAGTCGGGCCCGGCTCAAGTTTCCCAGCAGTGGCTGCGACGGAGTCAGGAACTCAATACAATCTCCCCCCTCCCCGCACCGATACCGTCCCGATCAGTTCCGTCTTTAGCCCCAGCCATGCGTACCACTGCTGCGGCTGTAGAAGAGATAGCCAAAGTCTGATGAAACCGTCTAAATCGATTAACATACTCGATTGCTCCAACAGCGTATTCTGTAAACCTGCCTCAGCCAGACTTTGTCACCTTGGCAGCCAGAATCTCGTCAGCAAATTTTTGTAGACGCAGCGAAAGGCTTCAGATCGAATATTTCACCTGTACTGACAAGTATGAACGTGCCTACGACACATGGGATGAACCTAAATTACTCTCGTGTGTACGTGACACAGTGCTTCGTGACTTACATGACGCTTGGCACATGCTACACGAAAACACCTTTTACTGTGAGAAATGAAAATGAAATGGATTTTGTTAAGAAGTTCCAAGTCAATAATGCAAGCTACTCAAAGTTCAGAGGCAGAAGAATGTTTCCGACAAATGAGAGTGTTAAGATGCAAATATTATCAAACACGTACTTCAAAGTCATTTGTCATATAGTGACGTCTATGGTAACAGTATACCCCGAGACCAGAAGACGACATATGTTGCTAAACGAAATAAGAAATGCGCTTCCCTACAAACATGCGAGTCAACAGTGGTAGAGTAGATGTGGTGGAAACTGAGATCGTGCAAGTAACTGCTGAAGAACAGCAGTGAAGGCGCAACTGTATTGGTCCTTTTGTCTTTGGCAGGGGAGCCAACACCGTGTTACTAGAGGAGGCCGAAAGGCACGCGATTTAACTCACGCATGCTGGCGTGAGGTCTGGAACAGGACAAGGAAATTAGAATTTAGAAACAACGGACGTAGCTGGTAGAATACTTAACTTTAATCCATTAATTATGAACGTCGCTCTTGACGGTACATAGTTTACAATATCAATAGTAACTGATAATGGTGCCTTGTTAGGTCGTAGCAAATGACGTAGCTGAAGGCTATGCTAAACTATCTTCACGGCAAATGAGAAGTAGGCAGTGAACCATCGCTAGCAAAGTCGGCTGTAGAACTGGGGCGAATGCTGGGAAGTCTCTCTAGACCTGCCGTGTGGCGGCGCTCGGTCTGCAATCACTGATAGTGGCGACACGCGGGTCCGACGTATACTACCGGACCGCCGCCGATTTAAAGGCTACCACCTAGCAAGTGTAGTGTCTGGCGGTGACGCCACAGGTCGCTAGAAGTTGAGTGAATAACTCGTATATGAAGGTGAGTAGCAGCTGCGTCACTGGAGTACTGTGCAGCTTGTAAGACAGGATCCCAGGCTCTACATACTGAAGAGGCAGCTGCAATCGGATTGCTGTAAACACCTGTACTGGCCGATAAACGCCATCCACAAACAGCGTCGTGAGTAAGATAACGTGCTCCAGCACTCCAGATAAGTAAACTAATCATGCCATACTACCAGACAGTCGTTTGCCTTTGCCATTTCGTTCATATAAAGATGCACTCTTCATCCTTAACTGTGTCACTCCTTTCCGTGGTCATGCTGCGTTCCAACTATGTAATCCAGCTCGTACAGTTAACAGGCCAAACGATTTCTTTATGGTTGTTTTAGCGGGTGCTCTTTGCGTAACCTCCCGGAGAACTAATTTGTTCATGTGAAGACTAAGAGAAGTGATTCTTGCAAACATATACCCTCAACCTTCTAGTAGGAACTATGTAGAGTTTCTCGTGCAGCGAAATTATGATAACAAATATCCGCGCACGGTGACAGGGAAATCGTGGAAGCCGCCATTTATTACGTAATCAACATACGAAGCTCTTATACTGCAAGTTATTTTACATCGTGACGAAGTAAGTCACCAACAATTGCTTTTGATACCTTGCTGTTATTCACACTGGTGAATCGAGAACGGCCCACGATAATAATCCTCATTTTTACAAATTGAGTTCTCCGGATTTCTGTAAAATTCTATTTCTGCTTGTAATAAATGTGCTATATTATATCGTCAAGGCTATCAATTAATTGCCATTGACCATTGCTCTCATTTAATGGGATTCTTTTCAACAACACTGCATGAATTCCACAAAATCTTAGAGCTATGGTTGTTCGTAACTTCCAAGACCAGCCTTAATGTCTGGGCTGCAGTGATTCACCACACATTTGGAGTTATTCTTCCACTTCTAAACGACTATCGGACATCGTGTTTCTCTAATAGCTATTTCGAGCAACAGACGAAGATGTTCTGCATCAAAGCGAGCAACACCAGTACTTTTAGCAAGACGAACCACCTCTCAAAATGAGAAAATTCATTGCATACATTTGGAGTTGGAGTGACAATGGCCGGCATGTTAACTTAGACAAAATAGACCCATCGCATGACGGATGACTCATCTATTGGTGAGTATACGCAAAGGGCCGCCGCAGAAGACATAAGTCATATGTGTAATTTGAGGTGTTGTAATTTCGTGCTAAAAATAACGTAGTTGTGCATTTTAAGGGAGACGTCAGCTCCACTCGACTTTTGGTGCACAGTGACGTCAGAAAACAGGCACAAATTTCTCGCCTGCTATCGATTTTCGTGGTCGTATGTCACATTTTAATCCATAATCTTAGGTTTTTCCCCAGGTACACCTTTTGAAATCGCAAAATATTAAAAAAAATTCTGACTAGCTATAATATGAGTATCACTGCTGCTCGTTTCACTCATGGAAATTTGTGTTCTTTTAATTAGACTGGTGTCACAGAAGCGAAGGAACTCTTTCGTGACAGAGGACGCTGTTATGTTCATGTAGCAGTACATACTGTTATTAAATTCAGAAGAAATTCCTATAACTTGCCACAAGGTGCTGTGTCCCGAGAGGGACACGTTTTAATTACAAGGGCTTACTATGTTCTCTATGGCGACTTTTACGTGCGCAGCTGCTTGGACTCCACCCTTTAAAGAACCTACAAGCTAAGGTGATGTTCAGAGACAGAGAACTCGGTGTAAATCTCAGGGAATCTCAGGTTGAATTAAACTCCGGATAGCAAAGTTCAATGGCAGTTCACTTCTGGCGCTACTGACGTTAACTCCCGTGTTCAGTGTACTGCATGCATGCTGCCCACTCATCTATCTGCTTCCTATCTCGCGGTCCTGTGACTATCTTCTCAGTACCATCTCGTTCCCGACAAGGCTCTGAATATTGTAAGACCTCATCCTGACGACACCCGGCGCGAGGGTAGCGGCCCAGACAGCTGCCTGCTGTGATGTCCTTTTGTTAGGTATGAGTCCCCTCTTTATAGCGCTCAGCAAGTCGCTGGAACATTCCCTCTCACATCGCCGACAAAGTAGTGCACATTACCGTATTTGGGCAACTCGTGAGGGACTTACGTCACTATGACCCAAGTCACGCGCTGGCTGACAGTAATGTCCCCATTTGTACCGCCGTCGCAGCCCTGTCGCTGTCTGAATAACCGATTGCGCCAAAGCTTTCTCCGTCTTCCCTGGACAATTCCTAGTTACAATTTGAATGTACTGACGTATTTCGTCACTTAATATTGAACCCGCGACAAAATGCGAAGAAGAAAAATATCACTATACACCAGGAACCGAACCTACTCCATTATACTTCGTCATTCCGTGTATCTACTCACTATGCCAGCTTTTTATTTTTTTTTTGTTTGGACCTCCAAACCTCTCCTCCCAGCCCGTCGTTTTGCTCTCCAGCTATGCCTCCAATGGCAACTACGTCTGCTATATTAAAAAAAAATTACGTTATATACTGTTAATACTGTGCCATTATAATTTTTTAAAGACCAGGATTACTTCTTCGTAAACGAATAAATCATAGCGGTTTTATCTTCCATCAGGACAAATGACCTCTTCTTAATCCGAAAAAAAATTTAACAGGAAAAAAAATGTAAAATTGATGCATTCTCGATAAGCTGAATTTGATAGCTATAGCAGTGCCACTGATGAAAACGTTATAAATGAAGGCGATGTGAGAGGGAATGTTCCAGCGACTTGCTGAGCGCTATAAAGAGGGGACTCATACCTAACAAAAGGACATCACAGCAGGCAGCTGTCTGGGCCGCTACCCTCGCGCCGGGTGTCGTCAGGATGAGGTCTTACAATGATAACTGACTCCTCCAGCCAGTATAATAAATCTCAGGTAAGTGGCCGTAACAAAGTTCCACGTTCTGTTGGCCTTGTCTGTATACCTGAGGGAGAACATTTTTAAAAAGAAGTAGTTTAGCTGTCTCCTCACACTATTCACTGTGATTTCTATAACATTGTTCTTTATTTCCCAGTTAGTCTGTTCAACGGTAAAGTTTTCTCGAGCATGTTTGTCATCAAGGAAACTATTGTTTGGTTTCCAGTGGCTCTAGACACGCGGGACAGGTCTCGGGGATTCTCTGACTTTAATACTAGCTGTGTGGTGATCGGTCATGCTGAGTGGTATAGCTTTGCATCCGTCTACGTTGATATATTCCGAAACATAAAACCTGTCCAGTTGGAATGCCTTACTTTAACTTAGGCGAGCCTAACGAGTCTTCCGGGTGTTAGGGTTTTCGACTTCACCGTTTCGACTGACAACATTTGTTATATCTCACAAAGCCCGCGCATCGGAAAGGTTAATCTTCGTATTCGTGACACGAAGTGCACAGTTTAAGTCACCTCCTAGTATCAGTCCATTATGAGAGTTTCTTAGACAGTAAGTAAGAGTTTTCAGGAAAAAAGGGAGTAATATTACCGGTCACTCCTTTTATCTTCATTTTGTGACTTGCCCGTGTCACTGAGAGGACACTAGACGCTTGAATAACTTTTATTGTTTGCAATGACGCAATCCTTCCTATTACCTCTCACTAACGCTTGCTACTTTCTCCTTATGCTCTAACTCTTCCATAGAAACATTTTATGTTCCTCGTTAAGTGTGTCATCAGTCATGCAGATAGAATCGTCGTCGTTTGGTTTACTTTTATTGTCAGCTTCACGGTTCTCCATTAGAGGACGGAATCTGAAATTTCTCATTCACATTTCTTCCAGGCCCTGTTGTATCCATAATTGAGTCAATCCGGCCTAACAGTACAGCTGCGTCTGTTACTATTCATGGCTCACGTTTTTCAATTGGCTGTAATGCAGGGCATCTACGGCCACAGTTCTCCCTCAGATATCCAGCTGAATTGCATATGGAGCGTGAGTGAGGTTACTTTTCATACATGACATACGCCCAAGAGTCACATAAAACGATGTGTGCTTTTGTAGTTGTACTTTAGCAGTTCGATTGCAGTTGAACTTGCCATGATGCCCTAATTTTCTGATACCGTAAGCCTTCGTGTGTCGAAGCTGGTGATGAGTTACCGTGGTCTTCTCTTGATCGTAGACATTATAATTTGTGGCTCTCTTCGGCTGTGGTGTCGCCGTGTGTGTATCTCTCGACGTAAGCCGTACCTAGTGACGCTGGAGTATACTGCCAAACTTTTTTTTTACTAGGATTACAGAGCGACAAAGCTTCAGTTCAGTTATTATGCTCTGTTAACTTATAAGAGCAAATATTAAGAACCAACACCACGCTTTAAACAGACACAGCTTGTTTAAATTTGATTTCAATACACACAACAACTGGCGGAAGTGGCCGAGCGGTTCTAGGCACTTCATTCTGGAACCGCGCGACCGCTACCGTCGCAGGTTCGAATACTGCCTCGGGCGTGGATGTGTGTGATGTCCTTAGTTAGGTTTAAGTAGTTCTAAGTTCTAGGGGACAGGTGACCTAAGATGTTATGTCCCATAGTGCTCAGAGCCATTTGAACCATTTTTTACACACAACAACAAAAGTTTGGCATCACCTCCGTTCCTAGAGTTCCGGCACCTGTACAGAAAATTGGAACAGAGATCAACATAAACATCATTTTCGACCTTTTCATTACTCGTGAAATCAACACTTACGGTACCTGTAATACCCAATAGCATGTCTTCTTGCATTGATGCATGTCTGTATTTGTGGTGGCACACTCTCCACAAGTTGAAGTTGGTCCAGACTGTTCCACTCCTCATCGGCGATTCGGCGTGGATCCCTCAGAGTCGTTGATGGGTCACGTCGTCCATAAGCAGCCCTTTTCAGTCCATCCCAAGCGTGTACGATAGGCTTCATGTTTGTAGAACATCCTAGCTGCTCTAGTCGAGCGATGTCGTTATCCTGAAGTAAGTCAATGACAAGTTGTGGACGAAGGGGGCGCAAATTGACGTCCATGAAGACGAATGTCTCGCCAATATGCTGCCGATATGGTTGCACTAAGGGTCGGAGGATGGCATTCACGTATGGTATAGCCGTTACGATGCCTTCCATGACCAGCAGCGGCATACGTCGGCCCCACGTAATGCCACCTCAAAACAGCTACACTCGCTGGCCAGTGTATCTAAGGAGTTCAGCTTGGCCTGGTTGCCTCCATACAAATGTCCGACGATTATCTGGTTAAAGGCATACTCATCGCTGAACAGAACGTGATGCCAATCCTGAGCGGCCCATTCGGCATGTTGTTGGGCCCATCTGTATCGCGCTGCATGGTGTCGTGGTTGAAAAGATGGACCACATCATGAACGTCGGGAGTGAAGTTGCGCATCATGCAGCCTATTGCGCACTGTTTGAATCGTAACACGACATCCTGTGGCTTCTCGAAAAAGATTATTCAACATGGTGGCGTAGCTATCAGGGTTCCTCCAATCCATAATCCGTAGGTAGCGGTCATACACTGCAGAAGTAGCACTTGGGCGGCCTGAGTGAGGCATGACATCGACAGCTCGCGTCTCTCTGTAACTCCTCCATGTCCGAACAACATTGGTGTGGTTCACTTCGACACGCCTGGAATCTTCCCTTGTTGAGAGCCGTTCCTGGCACAAAGTAACAATGCGGCCGCGATCGAACAGCGATATTGACCGTCTAGGCATGGTTGAACTATAGACAACACGAGCCGTATACGTCCTTCCTGGTGGAATGAATGGAACTGATTAGCTGTCGGACCCCCTCTGTCTAATAGGCCCTGCTCATGCACGGTTCTTTACATGTTTGGTCGGGTTTGGTGACAACTCTGAACAGTCAAAGAGACTGTGTCTGTGATACAATATCCACAGTCAACGACTATCTTCGGGAGTTATGGTAACCGGGTTGATGCAAAACTTTTTTGATGTGTGTGGTTTATAGTCACTGCGTACGATATTAGATCTGTTTATCACACACGCTTCAGATCATGCTGGGTCGACGTAATTGTCTGCCCTGCACTACTGATTCTGATTTTTAATTACGGGTGAGCAAAGTTTATTATCTTTTCTTGTTGTTCTTTAGATAGCCCAATAAATATTCATTAAAAATTTATCAAAATATTCCAGCTAGTTCAAAGTTTATGTCCAACCAGTCATTCTGTCTACAATATTGAAACTTTCTACTAACACTTGAATGTCGATATCGATACTGTTAATCTTTGCAAATGTTCACTCTAGAATGCATTTCATTTTACCTTTTACTTCTCATTAACGTCAAACATCACAAATCTTCAGCTGTAATCAGTAAAGAATGTACCTTTCCCTCTGTTTAAATAAATTGAAATTTCTGAAACTATGTCTTTAAATGATGACTTTTGTAAAATGATTAGTACACATTTTACAATAATTTGGTATATTTTCAGTTTTCACTCTAAGCAACATGCAATAGAAGCAATCACAACTTTAATAACATCAGTCAATGGACAGAAACCGGAACAGCAATCGCAATAGCAATAGATTAACAGTGATGGTTTCGTGCATATATAGGCAAAAAGAAAGAGCGATGTTACAGCTTTGTTCCCTTACAATTTTATGTCGTCAGTCATTTTGCCTCCTTTTAATTAAAATTTTTGCTCAGATACTTCGTAATGTATGTAATTTGTATGTAGACTATTCACTGCACTATTAACTAGAATACTTAACCACTTCCTCACCAAACAACTGCTCGTCATCAGTCATACATTTCCGAACAGCAAGAGCGGTAGGCCTTCCGTTGCTGCATAGAAAACTAAATTTCAAGGTCTCTGTCGTTGAGGAAGACATCTTGACGTCTCCCTAGAGTGCAAAAGACACTCCGGAGTGGTGAGGCGCTGTGCTGCACGCACCCACGGCCTGCGTCTGCTCGCCACGCCGTCCAAACACCGACTGACGGTGAACTCAAACTAAAGGGGACACTGCCATTTACATTAGTATTGGTTTGCTGTATGCCACTTATGGATTGGAAGAATTTCCATTTTCCTTACTTTGTTCTGAAAGCTAATATTCTCTTTGTGTGATTAATTGTTATTTGATAATAAAAAAATCGTACGAAGAGTGACAGGTCTGTGTCAGATCTGCAATGCGCTGTCGCCTTAAAACGGAATACCGTCGTAGCACAGAATTTATGATATGGCAACAACGTAATACGTGAATCCAATATGGCGTCTACAAAGTTCTTCATTTGTCGACTGCTGTCGAGTTTCGTGCTTGCACCGAGCTCTAAGGAGGACACGTCATTCTGACGACACTGCACAGTAGCAGTCTCCCCTGTGGTTGAGGGACCACTGGGGAGTTGTAGGAGACTCCTGCAAGGGGGAGTGTGTGCTCTACGACCAGTAAATGTTGTTCTGCTCCAGCATGTGCTTTGGCAAACCATAGACAGCTCTAACAGCAGACTGCGCCTCTCTTGTAAGTGTAACGGACGACACAACGCGAAACTGTGCAAAACATTTCACAGTAACGCTAATCTGTGACTCACAGGCAGTTTCTCGTGACAGTGTCCCGCCTTACCTTCTATGGCGGAATACTTAAGAACCTTCATCGTCTGCCATAGACTGTACCATCCCCGACCTCATAGTGGCGTGGACAAGAACGCCAACCACCCAGCCACTGCTTCACTGAGGCGTCCAGTGAAGTATGGACAACTGCTAGTCTGATGACACAATTAGCAACTAATGATGTGGTAATACGCAAACACACATTTAAGTTTTAACCAGCAGGTGAATACTGATGTGTCTTTTAAAGCTGCTTACCAAAGCATTGAAGAGTGCGATCTGTGATGAGTGCTGACCTAAGATAAAATTTAAAAACAAGCTCAGTGGTCAACAACAAGAAACATGTGTCGTTCACAAATTCTCGGTACACTGATATATTTGTGTTGTCACGTGATTTACACACAAACATTGAGCATTGCTGGCGTCAAAAAAATCATGGAATATACACTGAAGAGCCAAAGAAACTGGTACACCTACGTTATATAGTGTAGGGCCCCCACGAACACACAGAAGTGCCGCAATACGACGTGACATAGACCCAACTAGTATCTGAAGTACTGCTGGACGGAATTCACACCATGAATCGTGCATGGCTGTCCATAAATCCATAAGGCTACGAGGGGCTGGAAGTGTTTTCTGAACAGCAGATCTCAGAAGAGTCCTCCTAGAGCCACTCTGTAGCAATTGTGGACGTCTGGGATGTCGAATTGTCCTGCTGGAATTGCCCAAGTCCCGTCGAAATGCAAAATGGACAGGAATAGATGCAGGTGATCAGACAGGGTGCTTACGTACGTTTCACCTGTCAGAGTCGTATCTAGAAGTATCAGGGGTCCCACATTACTCCACACCATTACAGAGGTTCCACCAGCTTGAACAGTCTCCCGCTGACATGCAGTGTCCATGGATTCATGACGTTGTCTCCACACCGGTACACGTCCATCCACTCGATACAATTTGAAACGGGACTCGTCCGACCAGTCAACATGTTTAAAGTCATCAACAGTCCAATGTCGGTGTTGAAGGGCCAAGGCGTAAAGCTTTGTGCCGTGCAGTCAGCAAGGGCACACGAGTTGGCCTTCTGCTCCGAAAGCCCATATCAATGATGTCTCGTTGAATGGTTCACACGCTGACACTTGTTAATGGCCCAGAATTGAAATCTGCAGCAATTTGCAGAAGGGCTGCACTTCTGTCACGTTCAACGATTCTCTTCAGTCGTCGTTGGTCCCGAACTTGCAGGATCATTTTATGGCTGCAGCCATGTCGGAGATTTGATGTTTTACCGGATTCATGATACCCACGGTACACTCGTGAAATGGTCGTACGGGAAAATCCCCACTTCATCGCTACCTCCGAGGTGCTGTGCCCCATCGCTCTTGTGCTGACTATAAAACCACACTCAAATTAAATGTTGACAACCTGCCATTGTAGTAGCAGTAACCGATCTAACAACTGCGACAGACGCTTTTTGTTTCATATAGGTGTTGCCGACCGCAGCGATGTATACTGCCTGTTTACACACCTCTGTATTTGAATACGCATGGCCGACCTCGGGCGTCTGTCGTTAGCTCTGCCTGTGCTGTGTGCTGTGTGCCCGTGTGTGAGGGGTGTCTCCGGCTGCAGGTGTCGTGGGTGCGACGCCGTGACTGGCACATCCTCACCTCGGGCCTCTTCACCTACACCAACGACGAGCGGTTCCAGGTGGCCCACTCCACTGACGAGGACTGGAGCCTCCAGATCAAGTACGTCCAGAAGCGTGACAACGGCACCTACGAATGTCAGGTGAGAATGCAGCCGAACATTCATAAATTGGATTCTTTCAGTGGTTTACATCCCAAATTTTAATCAATTTTCGTCCTGTTACCCTCACTCTAAACATATGATTATTCAATCTCACGTTATTATGTTTCTTTTCGACAATTTCTTTCAAAATTTACCCCAATACCTTTCCCTAATTTGTTGACACAATCTGCAGAGAACTGTTGCATTAATACTCAGGAATATCAAATGATAAAATCATTTTTACAATTAATTGCGGTGTTTGCAAGATTCAATAAGCAATATTATTATTTCGGGGCATAATAACGTTCTCTGTATCTGAGTGGTCACCTTGTCTGATGATCATCCTGAGGACTCTACTTATATTCCTGTTGTTTTTCTTGTTCGGAGGACTGGTGCAGGCCTATCAAGCTTCGTCATACTCATTGAGGTGCTACTTCAGTGACAAGTAGTATTTTGTTTTATTATCCTCACTCCATAGGTGTTTTACTCAAGTTATTACTTAGTCACATTTAAGTATGACACTTCCCAGTTTCCTTTCAAAACTTGCTCAGATTTTCTCTGTTCATATCGCACTAGCTCATAAAGTGAGAGATTTGCAAAAAGAGACTCTCGACGAATCCTTCAAGCATAATACAATTGGTGTGATGCTGCATATGGAAGTACAGAACTCGTTTGCTCTGTACAATCTTGGGATCTCTGAAATGTTAAGGAAATTGCTGTTTGTCACAGTCATTTCACGGTGTCGCCAAAGGCAGAAGGTCGTTCGCTTGTAATCGAAGGCATTTTAAATGAAAATTCGAGGCAAGGCCATTGGGGCTGTAATTATAGCTCTGCTGTTTCAAGCTGATGCAACAAATTTCCCTCTCACAAGGTACATGTAACAGACGACTATCGTATTTTTGAATAAAAATTGAATAATCTGCCTGGACAGAGATTCTGAAATACATCTTCCATTGATAACTGCGTGAAATTTTCCGAAATTTTGTTAGGAATGCGGTCATTATAAGCCTCAACATAGTGAGAGAGGGATATAAACACCAGCGGAAAAATCCTCCTATTGAAGCACAAGAAAGACAAACATGGCCCTGTTTACAAACTAGGGTACTGGCTGCCTCATTCTACCTACCTCAGAATATGTGAAAACTTTTCCAAGCTTTTTAGCATGTGAACATTTTCGTGCCCTTTTTAACACGCAGCTCACGTCTCACTCCCACGAGCTCCCCTATTTGTAACTCGCTCATACCCACTAGTCCATCACTCGCTCATACCCACCCACTCCCACTAGCCATTTTCACTCACTCATTTAGCCCCGATTACCGCCATTATCTCTTTCTGCCTTTCACTGCCTCCTGACAACTACAGACTCCTTCGTTCTGTCCTACTACTACTGTCTGCTCTCACTGTACTATCTCCCTCTTACTCTTACTCTCTCTTACTTCTACTATCTCATTCGTTCCATCCCACTGTCAGTATCTCTCGCTTCCTCCTTGTCATTACCATACACTCTCTCTCTCATTATCACTGCCCCTCACCCACTTCCACTTTCTCCTCTTCTTTCTCCCTCTCCCTCTGGTGCTGTCTCCTTCATTCTTTTGCTAGCACTGTTCACAGTTGTGTCACTGTGAGCTATGTTCCATTGCGACTGTGTCTCTCTCTTTCTCTTACGCTCTTCGCTCATCCTATACCGCAACCACTCTCTGCTATCTTCTTGTACTTACTACATTTCCGTCTCTTTCGCATTTCCACAGTATCCTTGTCTCTCATCATGAAAACGCGAATACGTTCACATATCGGAATTATTGGGACTTTTTTTTTTTTTTTTTACGGTGCTGGGAAAGGTAGAATAAGGAAACTGGTTTCCCACTTTTCAGTCAGAGTCTTTTGAACAGGAGCATATTCACTTTTTTTTGCTATGATAGCAGCATTTTTCCTCTGGTTCCTTTCTTTTGCCTACTACAGGAGAGCATCTTAAAACTATGAAAAAACTCTGTGAATCAGTAAAGGTTTGAAAGTTTACTTATACGAAAATGAAATTAATTTTGGACCTCAGGCAGTGTCCTTCATTACCACAAGAAGAAGTTTCCAGAACTATTATTACGTGAAGGAAGACACTTCACAGCAAATTTCTCCATGCTACGTCTCTTTCTAAACTGCGATTTCTCTTCACACTGTGTTTCACGTTCGTATTATAATTGTACAAGTAGGGTAATTTTGAATCTGCATATCTCTGAACCGGATAGAGATATCAAAGAACTTTTCAAATTTGTCCTAGATCTGAATCTTAAGGGCAAATCGTAAAAATTATAGGCGTTCGCTGTGCACGTCTTGGAATCCTCGACTCGGTTTTGGTACCGAAATGAAATGTTTTTGAGCTGTTTCTCTATAACGGGTAAAAATTATTTGCTAATGGGAATATGGAATAATGTGCTGTCCTTAGTTCTTTATATATCCGCTGATTACCGCGAAAAATGGTGAAAAAGCTTTTTTCGGGTTTTCTGAGAAACCGCCCACGAACTAAAAGATGCTCTCCATGAGCCCCTTGAGGAGCACCGTAGAGCACATCTGATGCAAAAAGAACTAACCGATTTGCTCGACTTGTCTAAGCTGGAGGAAGTGTCTAATATTCTTTGACCCTGTTGTGTTGTGTATACAAATGGTTCCTAGAGCAATGGCCACCCATAACAGATGACCCCAACAGAACCCGAGAAATGATCCAAGGAACAATGCTAATGCGCTGCGTTTTGGAACATATTCGTCGCAAAGTACAGAGATTCGAGGGGTCTCAAGCCATAATTTCAGCTGAATTTGAGAGGGGCTTCACTCTTGGTTTGCAGAAGGTCACAAGAGAAGTGTTCCAACGACAAAACCAGAGTAAAACAGAACGTAAATGCGGAGATACATCCGTTATACTGAAACAATTTATCTTCATAAGTTTCCATTTGTAGTAGCGATATTTGAAAATTACAGTCATATTAACGAAAAAGAGAAGTCGCTGTGTTGTACGTTCTTCCGTCAACCATCACTCTAGTGCAAATGGCGTTTTTATGAAGCAGTTGAAAGACTGCAGTGTGGGAGAGAAAACAAGACCAACATGTCAACATGCTGCACTACCAAAAATCAGTGTGACGGCAACATCCAGACGTTTGTCACAGAATTTCCATTGTGCTCTTTTTGCTGTGTTTCAATCACTTCATTTAAATACCATACTGAAGTAGCTGCGTTGCTCATAATTACAATGCCACGTTCCTTCGGGCATGCGTGCTTGCACATTCTAAAGGCTAGACCAGCCACTTGCGGTAAGCGGGACATCCGGGATCGAGTCCCGATCCGGCACGAATTTTCATCGTCATCATTCCCGTACACGACTGATAGTTGTCCGTGAATACGAGTACATATCATCTGATGCACTTCACTTACACTCTAACTTCGCGTTTCGATGACGAATAAGGAAAGAACGTATAACGACACAGAAAATTACACTTATGAAATTATAGCTCTGTAAACACTGCATACTTTGCCAAACAATATCCATTTTGTAACTCTTGTGAAGATGTTGGTCATAACGGTGTGGTCAGCTGTGATGTTTGTTCAGCGGCTTGAGTTTCTCATACTTTACATTCGCTATCTTTTAGAGACTGCACACAAATGCAGAGTTGTAAAAATTAATTATGTTGGTGAGTGGTAGGACGGACCTAACTCCATTCGGTTTTGGTAGCGTTTAGAGCTAGGGTACTCATCGCGTTACCAGTGTTTTTAAGACTCTTCGACCCATTTCCTTACGGTTTATCATTCCCTTCTCGGGTCTAGCTGGGAACAGTTAGCTTAAAGGCTTCACTCCAGCGTTGCCTTTGACTTGAAGATAATATTATAAATGTCGGAACTGGTGAATTTCATTTTGTAAGTAACTAAAAGCCGTAATTTTGAGGAGCGTTTGGACTATTGGGATGGCGATGGTGATCTTGATGTGCTGCACAGGGTGTCATAGCTGCTGTGTTATTGTTGGAAACAGAGTGGCTTACACTGTCTAGCCAGATATGGTAAACAGCAGCGTGGAACGGTATTGTGGCTCGGAGGGTTGACATGAGGTGGATGTGTGCAGCCAGTGTTGGTTGAAGAAGGGGTTTGCCGTGTGGCCAGTGGGTATTGGCTGAACTTGTGGCAGCGCTCGGGCTGTAGTGGCGTGTCATAGCAACGGAGGCGCTGGGCCGTTCGGGCTGGGAAGTAGACCAGGCGACCTTACAGAGGTGGGAAAGAGAGCAAGGGGAAGAGGATTGATTCTGGGAATTGTGGGGTGGCATTTGAATCAAAGTTGGAATGAGAAGATATGTGACTGTTCAAATAGCAGGGAGCACATCGAGGTTTATATGCTGACGAGCCAAAACATAATGACCCCTGTCCACCGCTACGTCGGATGCCGCCTGGTACCGCTGCTTACACGTGACGCAGTAAGAAAACGATCTAAGAGGAACAGACACGGACGGGGGTCACACAAGTGAAGATATGGGTGAAAATGGGGAAACCCATTGAGATAAGCTACTCTGACGGCTATTGCACAGAGCGTGTGAACGAGCATTTAGAAAACGGTGAAGCTGGTCGAATGTTCACATGCTACTGTCGTGAGCGCCTACGGAGGGATATGGAAGTACGGTGGAACTACCACTAGGCGCTAAGTGGTTGGACGTCCACGGCTCTTCACAGAATGAGGGGTGCGGAGGCTTGTCTACTTTGTAAGGTAGAACAGCTGGTGATCTGTGGCCTCTCTGTCGAAAGAGTAGGATGCTGCTGCACGCACAAGTGTTTCGGAGCACACCATTCATTGTACACTGTTGTACATGGAGCTCCACTGCAGGTCACCCCCATGTGTTTACATGTTGAGCCAGCAACATCGTCAATTGCGATTGCAGTGGACGTGGGACCATCGGGATTCGACTGTCGATTAGTGGAAACGTGTCGGCTCTTCGGGTGAATCACATTTTTGCTACACTAGGTCCACGGTCGTCTGCGCAAATGCCATCATCGAGGTGAAAGGCGGCTGCAAACGTGCAGTGCGACACGGACGCAGCCTCGTGGAAGCAGTATTACGATATGGCAGGCATTCTCCTGCATTTGGATTGGAGACGTTTTAGGAATCGAATACACGCTGACAGCTGCGGACCACGTGCATACCTTCAAGCTTCATGGCGATGTCGTCTTTCACCAGTATAATTGTTCATGTCTCGGAGACAGAACCGTGCTACACTGTCAATAAAATTCTTCTGGGTTAGAGACAGCATTGTAATTTATAAAATTCCAACGTTTCGGCGTCTCTTGCAAGACGCCTTCCTCAGGGTGTGTTTTATTGACATTGACAACGGCCGCGGAAGCCTACGGTTGCATTTCGTGCTACATTGGTTTGAGAAGCTTCATAGTGAACTCACGTTGATTTATCGTGTGGGAAACAACTAGGCACGCAAATCAGCGGCCCGTTATTTACGCAAATTACGTAACCTACGCGTAGATATCAAATGCCACAGCTCCACAAACCTACCAACCTACAGAATCATTTACGTATTTCGCTCCATATATGGAGTAAGGAGCTATTAAGGAGCTGGCCATCATGTTTTGACTCATCAGTGTATGTTATAGGTGTGGGCAAGCGTTGGGGATTGTTTGGTTGCGGTGGTACATCGTCACTGCGAATGGTGAACATTTGTCAGGTTTTGTGTGCGCATATTTTGTCCCATATTCACAGTATTTATTTCTTCCGTCACGGGATTCAAGCTTGACTTTGCGTTTAGTGGCCGTGTGCTTCGACCATAGATACTAGTACAATGGCCTTGCTGTGCAGAAGCTATAGGGCTAGTGTGGCTCCAACATAAACCACGTGACTACTGGCAAAACGTGGCGGGATTTCAAATCAGCGGGGTGCCAGCCTGTGTTTGTATCGTATTTTCCCCACATTTATCAATTGACTGCCAAACGCTTCCAATAAAAATTACTTTTTTATTTGTGAAAAATTATGCCAGTACTACATTTAACCTGGATTTGTTCACAGTACCATTTATAAAATCTAACAAATACAACGAACGCGACTCTGGTAGGCAGCGGGACGAAATTACTATAAACCATCAATTAAAGTAAAATGTCGTTAAAAGTATTTTAAACAGTAAGAGTGGGCTCGTGTCAAAACTTTAAACATTGGATTCGCCGCGTTCTGAGCTCTGATCACTTATAAAAGAAAATGGGATACGGGAATTACATCAACTATAGGTGCCAAAATTGTCGACTTTAGGAGCAGGTCCATTTTAGAGTATCAATTTTAGGTGCACTTCAAAGTTTCAGTTTCCACTATTTTTACCAAAGTTTAAACTATCAGTTAAAAAAAAATGATATTTTAGATGAAAGTTGTGACTTTAAAGTTTCAGAAAATAATTTTGGAGCCTACATGTATTTAATAGTATTAGAAGGTAGAAAAAAATTCTCTTCATGTGTCGACTATAGGTGCTCTTACCTTATTATAATCTTACTTTTATATATAAATCCTTCAGGGCCTGTATCCAAAGCTGCCTTCGGTTTTCATCTTTAAGGAACCTATGAGTAGGAACGAGAAACAGGTATATTTGCTTCTGTAACCGAATTATCACAGATACTTTCCAAAATGTAATATGAGTCTGACTTTATAGGCATCACTTTTAACTCTTTAATTTACTGATACTCTATTTCAAGTGTAAAAAACATATAAAAGTCACTTCAGCAGATTTCAATAAACGCATCTGCACTATCATAGAAACACTTACACGTGAAATGTAATGCCATTTCCCCCGACAAAAGCGCAACACGAAACAACCATGTTTTGCCAACATTCACGTGACTGCAGCCCAGAGATGCTGGAGCCACGAACATGAGGTCAGGGCCAGTGTGTTGTATTTATGGTGGAAGTGGCCGCGCTAGGCCTTGGCGCGCTGTGGATGTGTTTCCTGCCGGGTGGCCCACCAGCGGCACTTGCGTCACCGCTGTGTTGCAGGTGGCGACCGGGGCCGGCACCATGTCGCACTACTTCAACCTGCACGTGGTGGCGCCGGCCGCCTTCATCCTGGGCAGCGGCGAGTACCACATCGGCGAGGGCAGCACCATCTCGCTCGTCTGCATCATCGAGAACGTAAGTCCGGCCGGCAGCAAGCGCGTTCCGTGCACTCGCAGCGGCCGTAGCATCCTTTACGAGTGCTGTTTCGGACTACACGAAGAGAGCCTGCTAAAAGTAGCACGCATCTCATTTTTTTCACTGTCTTCTGTAGTAACCATTTGCTAGTTCGATCAAAGAGACGAATTGCACGCTTAATGAAGTGAAGCGTTTCGATAGGTGAAGTAAGTGGATGATACTTCTCCATATCTTGACCTGAAGCCTGTATTTGCAAATAAGTTGATGGACAGTGGCTCACTTTACACCTACGTTCGATACTCCGCAGGCTACCTTGCGGTGTGTGACGGAGGGTACTTTCAGAACCACTCCCACTTCTCGCTATTCCTGTTCCACCTGCGAATGGTTGGGCGGGAGGAACGGGTGCTGCTAACCACGCGCAGGGGCTCGACTCTAAATTTATCTTCATGGTCCCTTCGCGAGATATAGTAAGATCCACATTGGATTTTGCAATTTTAATAGTAAACTACACTGTGATGCAGAATGCCTCTCTTCAGCACCTTCCACTGGAGTTGACTCAGGACATCCGAGATGGCTTCGTCCTAACTAAGTGAATCTGTAACGAACCGTGCTGTTCTTCTTTGCGTTTTCTCTGTTTCCTCTGTTAATCCACTGTTACCAATGAGAGTTCTGCAATAGTGTAATCATACAATAATGAGTCTTTGTGGCTATCCATACACAGTATGTTACATTTGTTCATTTTAAGGGTAAATTACCACTCCTTTCACGATGCTTCGATCCTCTGCTGGTCTTTCTATATTTACCGTTACGACTTCTCTGTACACAACAGCGAAAAACCTCAAGGAACTTCCCACGTTGTCTACTAGGTCACTTAGACATAATTATTAGCTAAGTATCTCGTGAACAGCTACCACATAGCGGTTGTTACACTCGCAGACATATTCAGTGTTTACATGCCGCAACCACATCCTCTCACAACATAACTGTTGGGAGTCAGAGCGGTCATATCCCACCTACCAATCTCTCTGAAACCACAAGGTGATGCTATGCCCTCGTTGGAGGTGACTTTGGAAGAACTACGAGAGGTTATATTTACCGGTAATACCAACAAAATACCAGGCCCTGACAAGCTCCATCTTGAATTTTACAAACGGTTTTTTCATCTTATGGGCCCAACGTAGTTCGCGATGTACAGAGAACTCCTGAACCCCACTTTCCAAGCATCATCTGAATTCAGTGAGGGAATCTTGATTCTGGTGCCCAAACCCGGCACAGGCCGTCGCCCGCTTGGTTTTCACCCACTGACAGTGCTAAACACTGACTACAAACTGTTGACACACATCCAGTGAGGGGCTAATATCTACGGTAACACCGCCCATTCACACTGATCAAACCTGCCTCGGAGGCAACGCTAATGTGTTTATGGCTTTGAGCACCAATAGAGACGTAGTGGCGCTGATTCAAACGTGCCGTCTGCGAGGTGCTCTTATTGCACTGGATTTTGGCCATATTTTCGATCGCGTCCATCATGGATTCCTGCGTGCAGTTATGGAACATATCGTCATCCGCACGTAATGACATCTGTTGTGCTTCGTTTGACCCATGAAGCGATCACGAGGATTCTAGTAAATGGCGATCGGTTCTCCCCCGTCCATGTCAACAGGTCCGTGAGACAGGGCTCTCCTCTTTCGGCCATGTTATTCCCCATTGCCCTCGGACTCACTCTTCACGGACTGCGGAGACGCTTTGAAGGACTTAACCTACACTCCGTGACCTTTCGAATTGGTGCGTATGCCCATAATGTGATGTTCTTAGCACGGGCTAGTGACAAAATACAAATAGCGCTTTCCTGGCTGCAGCAGCATGGGGAATGGCAGGCAGTGTGATCAACTTACGAAAATCACGCTACGTGGAGATGAGACGAGGCATGCCGGCGCAACTGCATGTATCCCTGACATGGTCCCAATGCTAAAATGTACAGGGATATAGTTCCATCGATAAATACAACGTTCGGCGGCCTTTGCGTATTGTCTCATGTTCAGTTAGCCTCGTGCTTATTGGACGCCCAGTCTCACCTACATACACCAGTCCACATTCACACTCGACTTCATAAACTCCGGCGGCATGAAGACGGGTACAGACTTCAAGCGTCTTGGCTGCCTGCTGTGACAGCTTTGCGGAAGGATAGCTCGCGCAAAGCAACAGGCGTGCGGTAGGCCACAGCGGAGGATGGTACACAGAGCGCTGACGCGGCCTAGTCGATACTAGGCAGTTAGTAAACAACGCTACGCTGCAGCCGCCGCTAAGTCTCCTATTCGCCGATTTCAACCAATGGCAGGCAGTAAAGGAAACTCCAATGGAAAACGCCTATTTCCGCCAATAACAAGACGCAATGCAAACGCCAATAAAATGAACTACCTGTACCCATCCTCCTCATCCTCATATCCAATCACAACACTCTTCCATAGTATATATGTACCCACACTGCGCTCATTCAGCAGTTAGCAACACACCCTGAGGAAGGTGTCTTGCAACAGACGCAGAAACGTTGGAATTTTATAAATGACAATGCGGTCTCTAACCCAGAAGAATTTTATTGACAACTCTCATAACGTATGGCAAGGAAAAAGCGAAATGGCTCCGAGATACACTTATTACTACATGGTGCTCCATGACCTGTGCTCAAGGGCCCAACAGCCCGAGCGTCAAGCGGAAGTCCATCGCATTCAGGACGTGCATTTTATCGATCACGAGACGTCGACTGAAGGGACTTTCGCTACGTGCTCGGTGCTTGGACAACGTCGATGGAGAACGTATTAGCATCCATCATGTGTCCAAGGAACATGAGCGTAATCGCCTATCCTTGATACAGTGCTCCATGATGACGATGGTCGGACTTGACGTCACAATAGGACATTGCTGCTGCGTTTCGGGAGAATTATCGCCTCCTTTTCACTGGGACGCCGATGGACAAACGGATAGGAGACGAAATTTTGCGACAGATACAAACGAAGGTTGATGGTCCGGATGCAAAGGTGCTATTGGAACCCTTAACGGAAGATGACATCCAAGGGGGGGGGGGGGGAGGGGGAGGAGGGGGGGGGGGTCACTCACGAAGGGTGCGGTGCATAAATCCCCAGGGCCAGATGGGTCGTCACTCGAATTTTATCGCGCATTTGCGGATTTAATGATGTCCCAGTTGGTGTTGATGTATAAGGAGTTATTGAGCCCTGGCACAGACGTTCCGTCGCAGTTCATGGCAGGACTGCGTATCTCTTTTGGTCATCAGTCTACTGACTGGTTTGATGCGGCCCGCCACGAATTCCTTTCCTGTGCTAACCTCTTCGTCTCAGAGTAGCACTTACAACCTACGTCCTCAATTATTTGCTTGACGTATTCCAATCTCTGTCTTCCTCTACAGTTTTTGCCCTCTACAGCTCCCTCTAGTACCATGGAAGTCATTCCCTCATGTCTTAGCAGATGTCCTATCATCCTGTCCCTTCTCCTTATCAGTGTTTTCCACATATTCCTTTCCTCTCCGATTCTGCGTAGAACCTCCTCATTCCTTACCTTATCAGTCCACCTAATTTTCAACATTCGTCTATAGCACCACATCTCTAATGCTTCGATTCTCTTCTGTTCCTGTTTTCCCACAGTCCATGTTTCACTACCATACAATGCTGTACTCCAGACGTACATCCTCAGAAATGTCTTCCTCAAATTAAGGCCGGTATTTGATATTAGTAGACTTCTCTTGGCCAGAAATGCCTTTTTTGCCATAGCGAGTCTGGTTTTGATGTCCTCCTTGCTCCGTCCGTTACTTGTTATTTTACTGCCTAGGTAGCAGAATTCTCATTAGACTGTTCATTCCGTTCAGCAGATCATTCAATTCTTCTTCACTTTCACTCAGGATAGCAATGTCATCAGCGAATCGTATCATTTATATCCTTTCACCTTGTGTTTTAATTCCACTCCGGAACCTTTCTTTTATTTCCATCATTGCTTCCTCGATGTACAGATTGAAGAGTAGGGGCGAAAGGCTACAGCCTTGTCTTACTCCCTTCTTAATACGAGCGTTCTTGATCATCCACTCTTATTATTCCCTTTTGGTTGTTGTACATATTGTATATGACCTGTCTCTCCCTATAGCTTATCCCTACTTTTTTCAGAATCTTGAACAGCTTCCACCATTTTATATTGTCGAACGCTTTTTCCAGGTCGACAAATCCAATGAACGTGTCTTGATTTTTCTTTAGCCTTGCTTCCATTACTAGCCGTAACGTCAGAATTGCCTCTCTCGTGCCTTTACTTTTCCTAAAGCCAAACTGATCGTCACTTAGCGCATTCTCATTTTTCTTTTCCATTCTTGTGTATATTATTCTTGTAAGCAGCTTCGAAGCATGAGCTGTTAAGCTGATTGTGCGATAATTCTCGCACTTGTCAGCTCTTGCCGTCTTCGGAATTGTGTGGATGATGCTTTTCCGAAAGTCAGATGGTATATCGCCAGACTCATATATTCTACACACCAACGTGAATAGTCGTTTTGTTACCACTTCCCCTAATGATTTTAGAAATTATGATGGAATGTTATCTATCCCTTCTGCCTTATTTGACCGTAAGTCCTCCAAAGCTCTTTTAAATTCCGATTCTAATATTGGATCCCCTATCTCTTCTAAATCGACTCCTGTTTCTTCCTCTAACACATCAGACAAATCTTCACCCTCATAGAGGCTTTCAGTGTATTCTTTCCACCTATCTGCTCTCTCCTCTGCATTTAACAGTGGAATTCCCGTTGCACTCTTAATGTTACCACCGTTACTTTTAATGACACCAAAGATTGTTTTCACTTTCCTGTATGCTGAGTCTGTCCTTCCGACAATCATATCTTTTTCGATGTGTTCACATTTCTCCTGCAGTCATTTCGGCCTAGCTTCCCCGCACTTCCTATTTGTTTCATTCCTCAGCGACTTGTATTTCTGTAATCCTGATTTTCCCGGAACATGTTTGTACTTCCTCCTTTCATCAGTCAACTGAAGTATTTCTTCTGTTACCCATGGTTTCTTCGCAGCTACCTTCTTTGTACCTATGTTTTCCTTCCCAACGTCTGTGATGGCCCTTGTTAGGGGCGTCCATTCCTCTTCAACTGTGTTGCCTACTGCGCTATTCCTTATTGCTGTGTCTATAGCGTTAGAGAACTTCAAACGTATCTCGTCATTCCTTAGAACTTCCGTATCCCACTTCTTAGCGTACTGATTCTTCCTGACTAATGTCTTGAACTTCAGCCTACTCTTCATCACTACTATATTGTGATCTGAGTCTATATCTGCTCCTGGGTACGCCTTACAATCAAGTATCTGATTTCGGAATCTCTGTCTGACCATTGTTGTTGTTGTTGTCTTCAGGCTTGAAACTGGTTTGATGCAGTTCTCCATGCTACTCTATCCTGTGCAAGTTTCTTCATCTACCAGTACCTACCGCAACCTACATCCTTCTGAATCTGCTTGGTGTATTCATCTCTTTGTCCCCCTCTACGATTTTTACCCTCCACGCTGTCCTCAAATTCTAAATTGGTGGTCCCTTGATGCCTCAGAACATGTCCTACCAACCGATCCCTTCTTCTTGTCAAGTTGTGCCACAAACTTCTCTTCTCCCTAATCCTATTCAATACATCCTCATTAGTTATGTGATCTACCCATCTAATCATCAGCAAGCTTCTGTAGCACCACATTTCGAAAGCTTCTCTTCTCTTCTAGTCCAAACTATTTATCGTCTATGTTTCACTTCCATACATGGCTACACTCCATACAAATACTTTTAGAAAAGACTTCCTGACACTTAAATCTATACTCTATGTTAACAAATTTCTCTTCTTCAGAAACGCTTTCCTTCCCATTGCCAGTCTACATTTTATATCCTCTCTACTTCGACCATCATCAGTTATTTTGCTCCCCAAATAGCAAAATTCCTTTACTACTTTAAGTGTCTCATTTCCTAATCTAATTCCCTCAGCATCATCCGACTTAATTCGACTACATTCCATTATCCTCGTTTTGCTTTTGTTGATGTTCATCTTATATCCTCCTTTCAAGACACTGTCCATTCCATTCAAGTGCTCTTCCAAGTCCCTTGCTGTCTCTGACAGAATGACAATGTCATCGGCGAACCTCAAAGTTTTTATTTCTTCTCCATGGATTTTAATACCTACTCCGAATTTTTCTTATGTTTACTTTACTGCTTGCTCATTATAGAGATTGAATAACATCGGGGAGAAGCTGCAACCCTATCTTACACCCTTCCCAACCACTGCTTCCCTTTCATGTCCCTCGACTCTTATAACAGCAATCTGGTTTCTGTACAAATTGTAAATAGCCTTTCGCTCCCTGTATTTTACCCCTGCCACCTTTAGAATTTGAAAGCGAGTATTCCAGTCAACATTGTCAAAAGCTTTCTCTAAGTCTACTAATGGTAGAAACGTAGTTTTGCCTTTTCTTAATCTTTCGTCTAAGATAAGTCGTAAGGTCAGTATTGCCTCACGTGTTCCAGTATTTCTACGGAATCCGAAATGATCTTCCCAGAGGTCGGCTTCTACTAGTTTTTCCATTCGTCTGTAAAGAATTGGCGTCAGTATTTTGCAGCTGTGACTTATTAAACTGATTGTTCGGTAATTTTCACATCTGTCAACATCTGCTTTCTTTGGGATTGGAGTTATTATATTCTTCTTGAAGTTTGAGGGTATTTCGCCTGTTTCATACGTCTTGCTCACCAGATGGTAGAGTTTTGTCAGGACTGGCTCTCCCAAGGCCGTCAGTAGTTCCAATTGAATATTGTCTACGCCGGGGGTCTTGTTTCGACTCAGGTCTTTCAGTGCTGTGTCGAACTCTTCACGCATTATCGTATCTCCCATTTCATCTTCATCTACATACACTTCCATTTCCATAATATTGTTGTCAAGTACATCGCCCTTGTATAGACCCTCTATATACTACTTCCACCTTTCCCTTCTTTGCTTAGAACTGGGTTTCCATCTGAGATCTTGATGTTCATACAAGTGGTTCTCTTTTCTCCAAAGGTGTCTTTAATTTTTCTGTAGGCAGTATCTATCTTACCCCTAGTGAGATAAGCCTCTACATCCTTACATTTTTCCTCTAGCCATCCCTGCTTAGCCATTTTGCACTTCCTGTTCATCTCATTTTTGAGACGTTTGTATTCCTTTGTGTCTGCTTCATTTACTGCATTTTTATATTTTCTCCTTTCATCAATTAAATTCAATATTTTTTTTGTTACCCAAGGATTTCTACTAGCCCTCGTCTTTTTACCCACTTGATCCTCTGCTGCCTTCTCTACTTCATCCCTCAAAGCTACCCATTCATCTTCTATTGTATTTCTTTCCCCCATTCCTGTCAATTGTTCCCTTACGCTCTCCCTGAAACTCTGTACAATCTCTGGTTCTTTCAGTTTATCCAGGTCCCATCTCCTTAAATTCCCACTTTTTTGCAGTTTCTTCTGTTTTAATCTACATGACATAACCAATAGGTTGTGGTCAGAGTCCACATCTGCCCCTGGAAATGTCTTACAATTTAAAACCTGGTTTCTAAATCGCTGTCTTACCATTATATATTCTGTCTGATACCTTTTAGTATCTCCAGGGTTATTCCATGTATACAACCTTCTTTCATTTTTCTTAAACCAAGTGTTAGCTATGATTAAGTTGTGCTCTGTGCAGAATTCTACCAGGCGGGTTCCACTTTCATTTCTTAGCCCCAATCCATATTCGCCTACTACGTTTCCTTCTCTCCCTTTTCCTGCACTCGAATTCCAGTCACCCATGACTATTAAAGTTTCGTCTCCCTTCACTATCTGAATAATTTATTTTATTTGATCATACATTTCTTCAATTTCTTCGTCATCTGCAGAGCTAGTTGGCATATAAATTTGTACTACTGTAGTAGGTGTGGGCTTCGTATCTGTCTTGGCCACAATAATGCGTTCACTATGCTGTTTGTAGTAGCTTACCCGGATTCCTATTTTCCTATTCATTATTAAACCTACTCCTGCATTACCCGTATTTGATTTTGTGTTTATAACCCTGTAGTCACCTGACCAGAAGTCTTGTTCCTCCTGCCACCGAACTTCACTAATTCCCACTATATCTAACTTCAACCTCTCCATTTCCTTTTTTAAATTTTCCAACCTACCTGCCCGATTAAGGGATCTGACATTCCACGCTCCGATCCGTAGAACGCCAGTTTTCATTCTCCTGATAACGACATCCTCTTGAGTAGTCCCCGCCCGGAGATCCGAATGGGGGACTATTTTACCTCCGGAATATTTTACCCAAGAGGACGCCATCATCATTTAATCAAACAATAAAGCTGCATGCCCTTGGCAAAAATTACTGCCGTAGCTTCCCCTTGCTTTCAGCCGTTCGCAGTACCAACACAGCAAGGCCGTTTTGGTTAATGTTAAAAGGCCAGATCAGTCAATCATCCAGACTGTTGCCCCTGCAACTACTGAAAAGGCTGCTGCCCCTCTTTAGGAACCACACGTTTGTGTGGCCTCTCAATAGATACCCCTTCGTTGTGGTTGCACCTACGGTACGGCTATCTGTATCGCTGAGGCACGCAAGCCTCTCCACCAACGGCAAGGTCCATGGTTCATGGGGGGGGGGGGGGGGGGGGGGGGGGGGGGGGGAAGGTAACATTATTCCGCATTTTAATGATTTTCAACGATAAAGATTCATTATTACAGGCGTTTCTGCACGAAAACGTAGTGACCTATTTTTGTTCTGTTGTAGTTGAAAGTATAAGCAATAGTATAGACGAGTGGGGAGCTGTTACTATACAGGACGAATTACCTAAAACTTGCACCGCTAATGTTGTGGAAATAGATAGTGTTACTGATTTGCAATTTTCACAGAATGGGTTGGTTGCCAGAAATAGTAGGGAGATGGCGGCACAAGAACAATTTTGATATCAAATTGATACGCAATTTTATTACATTGATCGATTAATTACCCCTAACCCGTCCTCCTCCTCCACCCTCAGATGACGTCCTGTGATTACCTCAGCGGCACCTCTCCCCACCCTTTCCCCTCCACAACCAACCCTATTGGCGGGAATTTTGAATTTCGGTGGGAGTTTCTTGGTCTCAGGTCTGTGCTGACATCGCACCCCACCTCCCTCCCCGGAAACTGGTAGGAGATTAAAAATGGCGGTGCTCTTTCTGGTATCTGAAACCCTATCCTTCTGATTCAAATGGTTGAAATGGTTCTCAGCACTAAGAGATTGAACATCTGAGGTCATCAGTCCCCTAAAAGAACTATTTAAACCTACCCGACCTAAGGACATCACACACATACAGGCTCGAGGCAGGATTCGAACCTGCGACCGTAGCAGTCTCGCGGTTCCAGACGGAAGCGCCTAGAACCACTCGACCCTATCCTTCTGAATGGAAGGCCCACGTGCACCTCCCAACATGTGGAAACTGTTCAGATGCAGTAGAGTAAGGTAAGGTTAGTGAACTTTATTTATTTTCGTTGGGAAACTGAAGTAAAGAACGGTCCTAAATACGAAATTGTCATAAACGTCGGCCCTAATTACACAACTATATGCGCAGCCCAATCACAAGGAGTGCCTGAAATCGCAATAAAGCTAAAAAATTGACGATTCCGTACAACTCGCGTCATCCTGTTGGGAACAAATTTCACAATACGACTCGAAACTAGTGGAAGACGTACTCAATCTGACCCCTCACATTCCAGCTGGCAGGAAACATGAAGGAGTGAAAGGTACTATCCTCAATTATGGCGGGAATTATGTTCTACTGACGAGATGTTGGTGTTGGGCAGAGAAGAGTTTAATAGATGCATGACCTGTAAGTATGCAGCAGAGGACTGCGTGTAACGCTGTTTGACTTGAGAGTTCGCTACAAAGCCTCCTGCGGCACTGCTCGACATTCACACTGCAACCAGGAGCTCGAAAAGCCAAGGATACTCGTATAACTGTGTAAAATGCTTCACTGTTTTAATTACACATCGAAACTGTCGTAAACTGTACCAGCACTCTTAAACAACGGATCATAATGTAACACATGTACTGAGGATTAGAAAAAAAAACATCCTAATAACACAACTAGAGCAAAATACGACACCAGAAGATTGCATCAGGAGAGATTGGCGGCAGTTGCAGCTGTGTCCTCCTGGTTGGACAACCACAAACGCCATCCGCGGTAGTCTCGCGGTTCTAGGCGCCCAGTCCGGAACCGTGTGACTGCTACGGTCGCAGGTTCGAATCCTGCCTCGGGCATGGATGTTTGTGATGTCGTTAGGTTAGTTAGGTTTAAGTAGTTCTATGTTCTAGGGGACTGATGACCTCAGAAGTTAAGTCCCATAGTGCTCAGAGCCATTTGAACCATTTGAACCATTTGAATTAGAAGGATAGGGTTTCAGATACCAGAAAGAGCACCGCCGTTTTTAATCTCCCACCAGTTTCCGGGAGGGAGGTGGGGTGCGATCTCAGCACATCCCTGAGACCAAGAAACTCCCACCGAAATTCAAAATTCCCGCCAATAGGGTTGGTTGTGGAGGGGAAAGGGTGGGGAGAGGTGCCGCTGAGGTAATCACAGGACGTCATCTGAGGGTGGAGGAGGAGGACGGGTTAGGGGTAATTAATCGATCAATGTAATAAAATTGCGTATCAATTTGATATCAAAATTGTTCTTGTGCCGCCATCTCCCTACTATTTCTGGCAACCAATTCATTTTGTGAAAATTGCATATCAGTAACACTTTCTATTTCCACAACATTAGCGGTGCAAGTTTTAGGTAATTCGCCCTGTATAGTAAACAGCTCCCCACTCGTCCATTTGAACCAAGATCCGCAGTGTGGTGCATCTGGTCGTTAGTGACTAGGTACATTTGAATACATTTCTGTACTATACCATCCGACAAATGTGCTATCTTGTACATAACAATAATACTCACGAAACATTGCCTCCATCCTTCCTACGGACATCTAGCACTAGTGGAACCTGGATGATCATGCGCCGTCATTGTGGATCTGTAGAGTATAAAACGAGGTGTGATAGGCGCAGCAGGATGCCTTGGTTAGTTGTTATTGCTGGAGAATCTAGACGATATTGTTATGAAATATAGGTAATACAACTTGCGTCGGAGATGATATGCTTTTTAGCAGGAAGAATTGAAATATGTTTTCATCCCCTACAGAATTGTTTTACGAAGAGTTTTTCGTTATTTACGGGGCTGTAGCATCGTCAAAACTAACGTACAAGCGGTTCAAAACGAGACTTCACGATTGGTAACATTCATGCACAGTCTCTATAGGTATGTATGTGGAGCTGTCAGCGTTGGACGGCTGCGTTTCAACTCGCTAAATGTGCGCCTATAAATTATGTTTCCTGGAATGTGCACTGTGTAAGTAGCGAGAAGGGAAAGTCTCACGTTCTAGGATGCTAAGTGTAGTCGACACATTGTCAACTAAGGGACCCTCCGCCACACACCGTCAGGTGGCTTGCGGAGTATGGATGTAGATCTAGATGTAAGGGATAACGTATTGTTATGATGGAAAAAACCGAAACCTACAGTTTGTAGACGTCCTTACATGGCTCTTGGGGCATATCAGAGTCGGAAGGTATAAATAAAAGTAGCGAAGCTCATCTGGTAAGCAATGAGAGCATACACTTATGGGGAAAAAATATCTGTGTAACTCCCTGCTGCAGCGTGTACGTCAGATGAACGTGTAGAACAGTGCCAGACTTTTAGTGTGGTTCAAATGGCTCTGAGCACTATGCGACTTAACTTCTGAGGTCATCAGTCGCCTAGAACTTAGAACTAATTACACCCAACTAACCAAAGGACATCACACACATCCCTACCCGAGGCAGGATTCGAACCTGCGACCGTAGCTGTCGCCCCGTTCCAGACTGCAGCGCTTAGAACCGCACGGCCACTCAAGTGCCTCCCTACATGACTCTCCATACAACCTCCCTCATGTGTCGTAGCACTACACGGATTTGTTTTAAAAGACGTGTTTCCAATCTGCACTGCCCGTTCAGCCTCGTCTATATAAATAGCGTGGTGAGTGTTAGTAACTTTTGATGATCTACATATCCAAAATTCTTGCACGTAGATCATCGAGAAGAGGTGAATTCTTAGGATTTTTGGTAAGCTGGTGTGTAGCACACCCAAATACCATTGTATAAAATCAAACAACGCATGGGTATGCCGGCAATGTGACCATACACATACTGAAAACTATTAAAAAAACATGGAGAATGACATAAAATCGGTAAAAACAGAGGAAAATATGGTACAATTACAGCAAATTAATGGGAAATATGTAAAATTGAGATAAATACGACGAGCCTCTGACTAGCAATTCATTCTGTGAAAACTACACGTCAATAGCTCTTTCCATTTCACCCTGTATAACTGCTTGGAAACATTCCTAGAATCTCAACCGTAGACGCTGAATTTGTAATTCTTATTAAAGACTTCGTTCTCTCGTTTTAGTGTCACACAACACTGTTGCAAGATAGGATAGGATACAATTGATATCTGAAACATAACTACATGCTCTTGTTATTCCCCTTTTACAAAACATTTATAATGTATCAAAAGCAGGTCAAAGTATTTATCTACGTCTACATCTACATCTACATGTACACAGATAGTCCTCAAGCCACCATGCGGTGCGTGGCAGAGGTACCATGTACCACTACTAATCATCCACTCCCCTGATTAATTCCCAAATAGAGGGGATAGAAAAACGACTGCCGAAATGCCTCCGTATGAGCCCTGATATCTCGTATCTCATCTTGGTAGTCCTTAAGCGCTGTTTATGTTGGCAGCAGTAGAATCGTTCGGCAGTCAGCTTTAAATTCCGGTTCTCTAAATCTTTTCAATAGTGTTCCTCGAAAATAACGTCGTATTCCCTCCTGGGATTCCCACTTGAGTTCCGGAAACACCTTCATAACAGCTTACACGTTGTTCGCATCTACCGGCGACATACCTAGCGGCCCGCGTCTGAGTTGCTTCGATGTGTTCCTTCAATCCGACTTGGTATGGATTCAGATAACTGGAGCAGTACACAAGAACAGGTCGCACCAGCGTCGTATGCGGTCTCCTTTAATGTTAACGCAACACTTCCCCAAAATTCTCCAAACAAACCCACGTCCACCATTCGCCTTCCCTACCACAGTTCGCATACTTTCATTTCGTTTCATATCCCTTTGCAACTTTAAGACCAGATATTTAAACGACTTCGCTGTGTCAAGCAGGACACTACTAATACTGTATCTGAACATTACGGGCTTGTTCTTACTACTCATCCGAATTTACATTTTCTCATCTTTAAAGCTAACTGCTGTTCATAATACCAAGTAGAAATTCTGTCTAAGTTGTATCTTTCTACAGTCGGAATTACGGAAGTGACCGATTCCACCCGTCTGCTTTGACCCATGACGTCAGCAATATGGCGGAAATGGCTATAGCCAACGATTTCACTACATACTCAAGACAACAAACACGAAAATACGTATAAATAAGGCAATAACATCGCCCTCATAAAATACAATCAAACTAACGGGACAACCGCGGGAAACTGGAGGTTTTAGGGAGGGGACAAGCTAAATATAACAGTAAAAGAACACACCACGATATCAAAATGCACAAAATGGCGAACAAAAAAAATTACTATAAGCTGCAGGAATAGTCAACCACAGCTGACGATACCAAAACACTAACACCTACAACAAAAACTACGGAAATTGGAAACAGACATTTCTCTTGACCACAGCTGACGATATCAAAACACCAATACCTACACATATAAGTACGAAAATTAGTCTTTCATTTCCCTTGACCAATATAGATCAACCATAGCTATTGATACGAAAAAACCAACACCTACAACCACGATAAACAAAACCAAAACCACAACACTCTCTCTCTTTCTCTGTCTCTCTCTCTCTCTCACTCTCTGACACACACACACACACACACACACACACACACTCACGCACACACGCACGCGCACACACACACACACACACACACACACACACACACAGAGGGCGCCATCAAACACAAGAAGACGATATCTACAAACACAACCAACACATAAACTCCGCGCCTTGATGACGTCATACACCATAACACCGCTACGCCATGGGTCAAAGCAGACGGTTGGAATCGAACGCTTCCATTGACCCCTACAGTCACTCAACTTCAAGACCTTCCCGTACATCATAGGATCACCAGCAAACAATTGAAGATTGCTGGCCACTCTGTACACCAAACCATTTATGTACATGGAGAACAACAGTGGTCCTATCACACTTCCCTGACGATACCCTTCTCTGATGAACACTCGCCACTGAGGACAAGAAACTGGGTTCTATTAGTTAAGAAGCCTCCGAACCATTCATATATATGCGAACTTTCGTCGCTTGACCAAGGGTCGTCCCTTTTTTTGTTCAGGGTACACTAGATAAATTTAAACTAACGTTGCTGAGTTGCTAATATAGCCTTTCTATTACTTTACTTCTTACGATATTTTCCACAGTTGGTACAGAAATGAACTCTCGAATCCGGCTGATGCATGTACCAATTCTAATTAAGGTGCCCAGGGCGGGCTTTGAAATGGAAAATGTGATGAGTGGCCCTCAACTACGTACCCTCTGATTCAGAGTTGAAGTATTAAAAGTTTTGGCTGGTTTCGTTGTCTAGGGGCTGGAATAAGTAGTTGCCGTATTACAATCCAAATACTGCTGAGTGTACAGCTCTTGTTGTTGTTGTTGTTGTAGTCTTCAGTCCTGAGACTGGTTTGATGCAGCTCTCCATGCTACTCTATCCTGTGCAAGCTTCTTCATCTCCCAGTACCTACTGCAACCTGTATCTGTTTAGTGTATTCATCTCTTGGACTCCCTCTACGATTTTTACCCTCTACGCTGCCCTCATCCCTTGATGCCTCAGAACATGTACTACCCTTCTTCCGGTCAAGATGTGCCACAAACTTCTCTTCTCCCCAATCCTATTCAATACTTCTTCATTAGTTATGTGATCTACCCATCTAATCTTCAGCAGGCTTCTGTAGCACGACATTTCGAAAGCTTCTATTCTCTTCTTGTCCAAACTATTTATCTTCCATGTTTCACTTCCATACATGGCTACACTCCATACAAATACTTTCAGAAATGACTTCCTGACACTTAAATCTATACTCGATGTTAACAAATTTCTCTCCTTCAGTCTACATTTTACATCCTCTTTACTTCGACCATCATCAGTTATTTTGCTCCCCAAATAGCAAAACTCTTTAACTACTTTAAGCATCTCATTTCCTAATCTAATTCCCTCAGCATCACGCCACTTAACTCGACTACATTCCATTATCCTCGTTTTGCTTTTTTATGTTCATCTTATATCCTCCTTTCAAGACACTATCCATTCCGTTCAACTGCTCTTCCAAGTCCTTTGCTGTCTCTAGCAGAATTACAATGTCATCGTCAAATATGTGAATGTTAATGTGACAGACAATGTTGTTAACGTGAGAGAGTGTCGTGCCCCCTCTCGGTGTGTACAGATTCTTGACTATCCTGTCGGGCACCCAGATTCGTCACTCAGAGAGCTTCTCTGGTATCACATGGGAAGACGTGTACTTTCAAACCAACCTGCAGCCACGAACCGACCTCGCACATGTTTCGGGCGTGGTAAACTACTCCAGAAGAAATCTGGAGAATGATTCCAGGCCGCAACGAATACAAGATCGTATTAAGGCTCTGCAGGTCATGACTCAAACTAATACTAAATCAGACAAGCATTTCGAAGGGAACGAATGTTTAATTATGTACTAATTGTTATGTGACGAATGGCTGGATGAAATTTTACAGGCGGTCACTGCATGGGACATATCTGCAACTTAAAAGTTATTTGCTATAGTTAAAACAAACATAATACACGTTTTGACAGTGACCGTCAAACTGTCGTGCTGTTCAGGGAAAGACAAGACTAAGCGAAAACAACTTCAGTCATGCCAAACGGCGCTTGACTACGGCCGTCAAAAAATTTTCGGACTGGGGCTTTGTGATATAACACTTCCCATCCGATCTTTTCAAGAGCTGGAAAGTCGATAGTGTACACCACTAAATGAATTTTCTCCAGTGCATTAGAGTTTTCATGATACAGTGTGTTATGCCTTACTTGACGATCGACCTTTATCTCATTCAAACGGTTCAGCCTGATACTGGATCGTCTTAACAGTTGGCTAACGCACGTCGGTTACCTTTTAAAATTTTATAGGCGATCACTGCATGGAACATATCTGTCACTTAAAAGTTATTTGTTATAGTTAAAACAAACATAATACACGTTTTGACAGTGACCGTCAAACAGTCGTGCTGTTCCAGGGAAAGGCAAGACTAAGCGAAAACAACTTCAGTCACATCAAACGGCGCTTGACTAAGTAAGGACGTCAAAATTTTTTCGGAAGTCAGAAGAAGCAAAAAACGTGCCTGTGGGAATGATACCAGAGAATCAGTCCTCAAGTGAAGGCTCGCTGCATGGAAATAGTATTACCCGAAGAAATTAGACACCGATTCAGAATCCTATAAAATTAAACTGGCTCAAACTCCTACAGTGGTCGTAACTGAGAGACTAAATACGAAAAGACTGACGAAAACTATATGAGAAATGAAGGAAGACGGTATAATAGAACCTTTAAAAGGAAACTCGCGTGTGATAAGCGGACTTCGGCATTCTTCCTGCAAGAGGACGGTACAGTGGCGACTTTCAGTGAAAGTAATTGTAAAATCCTAGCAGATTACTTTGAGAAACTACTGAAATCTGATAAACCCAAAAGGCCAAGCAAGACAACGAAATCATTGTCTGGTGCCCAGAGTGCAGACAACCCGACAAAGACGAAACCAAACGCCTCGTTGCCCATCTGAAGAACAAGGAAAAGCCTGGAGAAGACTGAAGAAGCAGAACTCTGGACATAGGCCACGAAGGAATTAATAGAAATCTTTAACATCAAAGGATAAATAATGGAGGAAACGCTACCCGAAAGCTGGAAAACGGACCTAATCCATCCCTGACATAAGAAAGGCAACGTGAGAAAACACCAAAACATGCAAAGAAACATCGCTACTACAACAAACGTACAAAACGCTCTCACATGCCATCCTGGAGCATTTAGAAATATAAGTGACCATAAAATAGGGGAATACCGAGTAAGATTGAGGAAAAGTCTTACAATAGCTCACAACCAACATATAGTGTCCATACTAAGAATAAGAAAAATCTACATAAAGACCTGAAATCACTTACCTTGGTCCAAAAAGGGGTACAATATTCAGGAACATACATCTTCAGTAACTTGCCAGCAACTATTAAAAACGTGGCTTCAGACATAAGAAAGGCAACGTGAGAAAACACCAAAACATGCAAAGAAACATCGCTACTACAACAAACGTACAAAACGCTCTCACATGCCATCCTGGAGCATTTAGAAATATAAGTGACCATAAAATAGGGGAATACCGAGTAAGATTGAGGAAAAGTCTTACAATAGCTCACAACCAACATATAGTGTCCATACTAAGAATAAGAAAAATCTACATAAAGACCTGAAATCACTTACCTTGGTCCAAAAAGGGGTACAATATTCAGGAACATACATTTTCAATAACTTGCCAGCAACTATTAAAAACGTGGCTTCAGATAATACACAGTTTAAACAGAGTTGGAATGACTTTTTGATAGACAATTCCTACTCTATTGATGATTATCGTAACTGGAGTTGTTATACAAGCTTAAGTAAAAATGTCTGTTAGGTTTAGGTTTCGACAGCACTTGATCACAACAGTCAAGATTAGGTATTTTGTATATAATAAACTTATTAAAGTTCCACAACTATGCTTCACTCTGACAGTGTATTAATTCCGTAAATGTTGGCAGTTCCAGTTCACTCTAATGTATTCACCGATTTTGACAATCTCCTGGAAATGATCAGGGTAGTGAGTATTATATTCAAATGATTCACATTTTTTATGTTATACTCTCTTATCTTATTTTTGGGTCTGTGGAATGAGAACTAAACCTGATATAATCTAATCTAACAAAAATGGAAATGGGTGTATGGCATCGTTGGCCCGGGGGCCCCATCCTGGGAAGTTAGGCAGCTAAGTATAAGTCTTACGCCATTCCATGGGAGGCGAACACGTTACCACCCAGCTGAGCAGGTGGACATCTTATCTAAAAGATCCATAGCCTTAAAAGCATCATCAGAAATTATACTCAAAGGTCTAAGAAGTGTGTGTCAGTCTTTGTCGCCTTAAAGAAAGAGTGCGATTCAGTAAGAAAGATTCCTGTTAATGATCTATAATGAATTCCGCGTCGATCTTTAATTTCTAGCAGAAATTGCAGCCACCGCGACGTACATAGGTTGCAAGGCAAAGTTCCTATGATGACTCTTTGTCTCTTTGGATATCAAAGTAGGAGTCAGGCTAGGTGATGGTCTTTCTCCGATGCTTTTCAACTGTGTTCTTGAACCGGCTATAGCCGGATAAAAATCGGAACTTTATCCAAGTGAAACATGGTCTAGTCTTTAGCTTTCGCCGGTGATTTTGCCATTCCGTCAAACAACGTTTGAAAGAGCTAGGATTCAATTCGAGATGTAATTTTATCCAAGTGAATCATGGCAGACTGTTTAGCTACTGCTAGTGATATTGCCATTCCGTTAAACAACTTTCAAACTGCTAGGATTGAGATGTTAAACGAAACCGCCAACGAAAGTGGCTCCGTGTACCATTTGAGAAAGCAAAAGGAATGAGTAATATCTAACAACCTCGAAAAACTCCGCATAAAATATGGGGACATCAGCAGACTAGAAAAATTTAAGCAGTATGGTGCGATCTTTATGAAAAACGGACTTGAAAAGGAAACACTTAAGGAACGTACCCCTAAACCTGAAATAGCCCAGCAAACGTCGCGCATGATATTTAACAAAAAAAAAAAAAATACCTTGCCCAAAGACTAACGTAGACACACTAATGAGTCAAAAGATTATGACCACCTGCTTAATAGCTTGTTTGTCCATCTTTAGAACGAAATGCATCCCTGATTCTGCGTGTAAGATATCCGACAGTTTGCTGGTAGGTTTGTGGAGCTATGTGATTTTAGATGTCTACGCACAAGTCATGAAATTCGTGTAAATAACAGGCCGCTGATTCGCGTGCGCGGTGACAGCACCAAATAGCGACGCAGAAGGCTTTGATTACCGACTCATCAACGTGAGTTTACTATAATACTCTAAAGATGACTGAATCAAAGTTCTGGCTCCCAGTCATGGACAGTTTTACTGCTGAAAGATGACATCGCCCTCGGGAAAGCCATCGAGCATGAAGGAATGCAGGTGATTCGCAGCTGTCAGCGCTTCTTAGATTTCTAGCACAGGTCCGATGCAAGAGCAGGTGAACGTCTACAATACTGCTCCCATCAGGCTGTGTCCGTAGCGCGCTGCACATTTAGAGCCGCGTTTCACATCGATAATGGCGTTTGCGGAGACGACCGTCGACATGGTGTAGCAAAGATTTGATTCACTCAAGGAGCGACACTTTTCCACTAATCTACGGTCGAATCCTTATGGCCCCACGGCCTTTGTAATCGTAACTGACAGTGTCGTTGGGTCAACACGTGAACACGAGTGATCCTCTTGGAGCTCCATGTTCAACAATGTACGATGAACGGTGTGCTCTGAAATACTGGTGTGAGGACCAGCGTTGTGCTCTTTCGGAAGAGATGCGTGAGCAGACAAGCCTCCGGACCCCACTTTCTGTGAAGAGTCGTGGGTGTCTAACCATTTAGCTCCTAGTGGCAGTTTCACTGTCCTTCTGCCTCTTTCCATAGGTCCTCACGACAGTAGCACGAAACACCCGACCAGCTTCACCATTTTCGAGATACTCGTACACAGGCTCCGCGTAAGAATAACCTGCCATTTGTCAAAGCCACTTATGCCAACGGAATCCCCCATTTACATCGCATACCTTCGCTTGTGAGATCCCCCGTCAGTAGCTGGTCCGCTTACGTACTTTTGCTATCGCGTTACGTGCCAGCAAAGCTACCAGGCAACACCCGACGTCGCGGCGGGCGGTTGTCGTTACTTTTTGACTCATCAGTGTACATCACTATGAACCGGTTCTGAAGCCAGCGGTTATGTAGCAAGCGAAACCCTATTATTCAATGCAAATAAAGGCCTGTTCGAAGAACTGAGGTAAAAGGGCTTAGGTCCAGTAGAGCAGAGCCAGCCTCAGCGTGCCAAACTTCACACGTGCACCGAGTGTGGGCCGCGTGCTGGCCAATGGCCGGCCTGCCGCTCGGCTTTATCGGTCCTTCACGGAAGTACCTGGAACACTTCATTTCCCGGCCGGGACAACCCTCTCTGTTCAGCAGAATCGTGTAGTCAGCGCTATTCATTCTTCACATTTTTACAATCTGAATTACCTTCTTAGCCCCTGTGTCTATTTGCACAGGAAGGGGCAGTCTAGTGATCTATCGAATTCTTTTAAAATCAGTGTGAATGACAGAAGAGAGGGATGAGAAGTATCAGTTCGTGTAAATTAAGGGTACTGAATGTTTAATATGGAATAACATAACAATACCATGCAGAAAATATTTAAAGATTTTATTAACAACGAAAGACAAGGAAAAAAATGACGAAATTCGAAGACCAGATTGATTGTTCTGTAAATCGACAACCATTTAGCGCTAAACATTCAGGCCTGGAGCACGTGAGGAAATGGGTGGTATGCTTGGTAAAATTTGTGGAGTAGCACGCGTTATTCCATTGTCAGTTACAACACTTTTCAGTAGTATTGAATGAAAAATATGGAGATTTCATGTGTTAGTTCAGAGTACGTCAGTTAAATCAAGAGGCATGCCTGGAACGATTTTCCGATTTAAACTTCGCTATTGTTAAATTGATGAAGGAAAAAGGAGTGCAGGAACGAAAATTAGAACATTCGGAATGGATTACAGGCTTCGCATTGTAAATGGACTGGACTACACACTGCCGACAGGAAGTCATTGCAAGTTAACTTCTTCCTGATTTAATGGGGGTGCACTTAGAATACTCTTGTTGTAGAAGGGGCACATTCTGACAAAGACAGTCCAATTCCCTAGGCCCACTGCCATTAACGGGAACGCGAGGTTTGAAGAACTCATTGTGGTGCTGAAAGAATTAAAACAATAGTTTTTAAAGGTTTAGTGGACACTGTGATCCTCACATCTGTTTTGGAGACCGCTCCCTTTTCACTTCAGAGCGCCCTGTCCACGTGCAGATGCAGCTGATCGACCTGCACAGTAATTTCAGCTGTAATGAGAAATGTTTTTACGTTAAAACTGTCCAGAATATCTATATTGCTTCTTTCAGGTAGTTGTCAAGGCTCCATAATGTGGTTGCAATTGCGTTACTGTATTTCGATCGACAGATTGGGGTGATAGATCATTTTTCGATTATGAAACTAAATGTCACTCTTATGTGGTGGCAACTTGGGTGCGAACTGTGTGAAATTGTCTGCCCCTGTCAGTATGACTACAGTTTGTACCAGACCAAATCTACACTATGTATTCAGTCCTCCAAAAATAATTAAATCATAGTGAAAATTTGTTTCGTTTTTAAACAATGTCGTTGACAAATGTGCAATATAAAACCAAATCTTAGCGCGTTTGCAGTTTCTCCCTCTTCCCCCCCCCCCCCCCTCCTCGCGCTCAGACGGAGTGACGTGGTCTAAAGAAAGCTTAGGACTCGTAAAAATCAAAATCTTAAAACGCATGTGGCAGGCATCTCTTCCATAAGAAGACAGTGGCCAGCGGGCTAGAGCAAGACCAGCGAGCGAAAAGCAAACGCGGCGCCCCTTGGATGGAGGAGCGTAATCAAGCCCACGTAAAAGAATGGAGTATATCTGAGGTTAAAAAAAAATAAAAGGCAAAAGTCTCTGCTACATGTTGAAAGACTTTGTCATGAGTCATGACACAGCCACAGTATTTAGTTTTCCACCGATCCAGGAAACATCGATTTTATTATAATTCCTTTCAGTCTATGATGAACGTCTACAGACCTTACAGTATGCATACAGAGGTAGCTTGATGTACAGATATATCCATATTACAACACATAGAATCAGAAACCAATTTAAACACCATGGAAACATTTCCACATCTTAGTACATGCATCATACATATCGTGTCGCTGAGATTGTGTAACCATAATGATTTGCCACACAGACTTCGTCACAAGATTTGAAAATTTGGTTATAATAAGGACCAGTGCGACGGCAATATTGACACTGCCAGGAGAAAAGTTAGACTTGCAGGCGCCAACTGGTGAAGTGAGCTTCTTGTACTGTCCAGAAGCTGTTGAACGCTGCCAAAGTGATGTGTTTAAGCCAACAACACAATGGAGAAAATGTTTCCACAGCTGGTTTGAGGGCATGAAGATGGGGATATATTGCAAAGACAGTTAGTCTCAGGAATAATGAAAATATTTGTAACAAATTGTGTTTGTTTAATTGATTTTTATAAAATCTTAAAAGGCCGCTATTGTGGTAGTCTTTTAATTTCACTTTGACCGAAATACAAAATAAATATGTGAGTACTAATATATGAGGAAACAGTGCTCAGCTTCCAGTCTGCTGTAAATTCCTGTCGTTTCATCGACTGTTCCGCACAACTTAAACAGCAGTTTAAGAGCAAACCTCTGATAGCTGTGAGTGATAACCATAAATTGGACTCCACTTACCGTAATAAAATTGGAACAAAATATTTTTTGAGTGAAAGCTGTTTATATGTTTGTTAGAGATGAGTCCAACCCAGAACTTCCCAATGGTTGTCCAACACAGAGTCTTTTGTTATCACAACCTGTATTACCCTGCGACCCATTAGTGCGTAATTGTAAGATAGAGTCTGCCGCATTTCACCGGCGGTGAATTTTGCCCCCATAGCTAACGACGTTTTACTTTAAGCTCAGTATCGCTGTGACTTCTGTTTCGTGAATTTCTACGATTCTTGCACTCTCCGACATTCGCTGCAGCTGGCGGGTTTCATAATGAGCTGTCGTGTCTTGTAGCTCGTGTGTGACAAGCTTATGCGTACACCAGAGATAAGAGACAGACACCTCCAACTGTCCACGAGAGAAAAAAATGGCTACTGGGTTGCTCTAGGAACTTTATGTAGGAAACTGTATGGGTGAAATAGGAAACGACTAACTGCTAGAAACTGTTGGATTACATAGAATAAAACTAGTACCACCTAAACTGCATGTCGTTAGTACTTCCACCTGTGTGACACTCTGTTGTGGATTCTCCTACAGAAGTCTACCAGCAGAGGCGGGATATTCGCTGAAATTAAAGTGACCTGCACGACTGACTTCCGTTCATTGGAACACAATTTCCATGAACCTGTTGGAATTTTTCGAGTTACACAACCGTGTGATTGGTCTATGGTTAGTCAGTGGTGCGGTGCACGTTTTAGAATAATGGGCCTCAACTTTCTGCATACATAAATATTCAGAGATTTCAGAGTATTCCTGGTAGCGACACGTCGTTACTACTTAAGCAAACGGACCACCGAAATTCCGGACTGACTCTTTTGTATTTTTTCCGTTCCTGTATTCGTATTTCGTCATCACATCTTAAGACATAGACAACGTTAATAACAGTGCTCTCTATACTACGCTTGAGATTGATTTTTTGTGGCAATGTGAGAAAGAATGAGACAGAGCAATGTAAGCGTTTTATGTATTTCACCTCATAAATTTATTTGAAGGATGGTGATAGTAACAATATTTGTCGCCCTAAACAAACGAAACAAAATGGCATGCTTCTCCAGTTCTGAAGTGTTCGCGTCTTTGTACTGCAGTCGTGACGAGATTTGACGATTTTATCAAAGAGGCAGGCAGGCGACTCGACGAGAGACACGGTTCTTGAGTTCGCTGGAACACAAAGAGCGCCGGCCGGCAGGAACAAGCGAGCAATTAAGCGAGCAGCGGCGCCGCCGTCTGTCCGCTTCCCTAGTTAGCCGCTTTGTTCTCGAATAATTCGAGGCGAGCGGCTGCAAAGGACTCGACACGCCTCTGGATACTCCTTAGCTCTGGATAATCAGGCGGTCTCGTTGTTCCAGTTTTAGCTGCGAGAGTCTACGGGAAGCAGAAGGAGCAGTGGCTGCGCACAGCGTCTGATTCTGCGAGCTACGTGGAGGCACGGCGCGACACCAGGAGCGGGAAGGTCTCAGATAACGAGGACACCGAGGGAACTGCGTCTCGCGATGTCACTGCGTCTCCAAAAGTACAAAGAGCAACAGAATTAAATGCTCACTTTTTCCAAACCCCGTAACTGTCTCCTGCTGTTAAGCTGAAACTTGGCTCAAAGGTAAGCACAACCTTCCTCCCTAACGGCGATATGGCTTGACGCCCTCCGATGTCACTCTTTGCCTCTACAATGCTTCGATCTACAGTGTGTCAATGCATGCGAAAAGAAAACGCCACAACTCAGAAGTTCATACGACGTTAAGTTCGGTTAATGATGTTACATTGCACCAAATGTCACCAAAATCCTACACAATGATAGCAAGGTCATCACAGCCTTTTCACCAACCTTTCAACCCTTCTTTTAACACCTTCGCGATGGCTGTTAGAACCGCGACGAGGTTGGCGTTTGAGTGCCCAAGGAAAACATTTCACACACGCCACCGCTCAGTGTCGGTACTAAAAATCCTCAGAGGGTGGCATAAAGGGCGTCAATGGAACTACCCCTTTCGCTGGGGCGTTGATCCACACACATTTCGTGGTCGGAAACGACTGTTCGCAGTTGATTGAGTTACAGTAATACATTCTTGACAAATTTTGCTGGTACCGTTGGACATTTCCGTCCTTCTCTAACAACATTTTTTGTGGCTGTGTGTCCCTTAAACGTGATCTGACCCCTTTGGAGTGCACCACGACAGCAATTTTTGCTTCAGTGTACAGACCTACTAGAGACCGTTCAAAACCACTGCACGATATCGAAAGCAGTAATGGACTCGTAGGCATTTTCATCTCTTCTATTTCACCTCCTCCTGTAGCGTGATCACAGGGGGTGCGACGTTGACACATCCATGAATAAATAGCAAAGGGTCCCCTCTAAGATCCGTCCCAATTCGGCAAAACCCTCTAGGTCATCGACCCACCTTTATTGAGAATTTCAGAAATTGTCGTGTACAGAAATAATTTGTAAAATAGTCCGAGGCCCCTGCAGGCAAGTAACAGAGTTTTCAGGAGTGTCAAAGAGATGCCTACCTGTAGGCGCATGGGAATATTTTACAGGTTATTTCTGTACACTATCTTTTTTAAAATTCTCAATCAAGGTGGACGGGTGCCCTCAAGGGTTTTGCAACTTACTGGTCTTAGAGGGACCTGTTTCCGTTTTATTCACGTGTGTGGTGATGTTACACCACTCCGCGTCACTCCCCCCCCACCCCCTTAATCGCACCATAGGAGGGCGGGAAATGGGAGGGATGAGTTTTAGAGGGACCCTTTGCCATTTTATTCACGTGTGAGTCAGTGTCGAACCACTCCTCTTCCCTCCTCCCTTTATCACACCGTAGGATGACACGAAATGGGAGGGATGAAAATGTATAAGAGCCCTTCTCTGCTCTGAATCACGCTCAAATTTCATCGAAAAATTCTGACCGGTCCCTAGCGGTTACAATCTGTACAAGAGATCAAAAATCGTAGTCGCGCTGAGCTTCGAAAGGTTCACGTTTAATGGAGATCCAGCCCCAAAATGTCTTTAGAGACAGGCGGAAACATCTGATGGTGTCAGCAGCGTCGAAGATTCTCAAGGAAGCCATCCTGCTGATCACTGCACTGCGAACCGTCGTTTTCGACCACGAAATGTGTGGGAATCAAGCCCACGGAAAATGGGGTGGTTTCATTTGCGCCCTTTAACCCTCCTCCTGATGACTTTTCGTGCCGAGCGGTCGTGCTGAGCTGTCCTGTGTCAAGAATGTTCCCCACGGCAGCTCATAAGAAAACCGCGTGGTTTGAACGCCGGGCGGTTCCTAACCAACGTCACAAAGGCGTCAAAAGAGGTGGTGAGACATGTGTAAGAGGGGCTGCGCCGACCACGCCACCGTGTCACACGCCCACGGTGTAGTTGGACAGAGCGGTGGTAAAGTTCGGTGCCGATGTGACACTATCAACCCGTCCTTAACACACCTTACGCGTCACGTCAACTTCTGAGCTGCGCTCTTCTTTTCGCTTGCTGTCTGAAGCGCCGTCTAGTCGGAGGATGACGTAGCAGTGGCCGACGCTTTCGCGCCATTACAGAGGAAGGTTGTGAACACCTTTCACACGTCCTTTCATATATGTCCACTGACACAACTAACCATGTTGTGTTATCAACTAAGTGCCGAAATATAATTAAGTTCTGGAACATGGCTGAACTGCAGCTGAACAGATCCCACCACAGTGGCGCATTACAAATAAAAAATAAATAAATGAATCTGAGCGCGTGAAGCTCATCGCAAAGGACACAAAGCATCGCGAATTTTCTTAAAAATCTGGTTCGAATACGACGGACCAAACCCTTAAACTCAAAACTCGACCATAGAAAGAGAAGATAGTTGACGCCAGATGGGTAAGTCGCCACCGCCAGTGAGTACAAGTTCAACGGCGGGCGTCCTTTGAGAAATGCCGTGAGCCACCACTCCAAGTAAGCACACACAGTTTCTCCCCTAGACGGGCACAGCTGTCACTGTATGCTCTCTTATTCAACAGGAGATTTGAGTATCAAGTTTTACTTAATTTAGGCCTATCAGTCAGCATCCCTCTTCCAAACGCCGAGCCGGCCACGGAGCCGAGCGGTTCTAGGCGCTTCAGTCTGGAACTGCGAGACCGCTACGGTCGCACTTTCGAATCCTGCCTCGGGCATGGATGTGTGTAATGTCCTTAGGTTGGTTCGGTTTAAGTGGTTCTAAGTTCTAGGCGACTGATGACCTCCGCTTTTAAGCCCAATAGTGTCCAGAGCCATTAGCCAAACGCCGGTTTGCGTGAAAGTAATGCGTAACTGACAGGAAGGAGGTGATACTTTTATATGCAAATGCTCAACTTTTCAGAGCATTCTCACAAGATAGGCGCCGGTGGCGACACATACAATGTGCTGACATGAGGGATGTTTACAACCGATTCCTCATACACAAACAGCAGATGACAGGCGTTGCCTGGTGAAACGTTGTCGTCATGCCTCGTGTAAGGAGGAGGAATGCGTACCATCACGTTTACGACTTTGATAAAGCTCGAATTGTAGCCTGTCGCGATTGCGGTTTATCGTATCGCGACATTGCTGCTCGCGTTGGTGGAGATCCAATGACTGTTAGCAGAATATGGAATCGAAGGGTAATACGGGACGCCGTGCTGTATCCCAACGGCTTCGTATCACTAGCAATTGAGATGGCAGGCATATGCGCATGTCTGTAACGGATCGTGTACCCACGTCTTGATGCCTGAGTCAACAGACGGGGACGTTTGCAAGACAAGAACCATCTTCACGGACAGTTCGACGACGTTTGCAGCAGCATGGACTATCACCTCGAAGACCGTGGCTGCGGTTACCCTTGACGCTGCATCACAGAGAGGAACGCCTGTGATGAAGTACTCAACGACGAACATGAGGGCACGAATGGCAAAACGCCTTTTTTCGGATGAATCCAGTTACTGTTTACAGCATCATGATGGTCGCATCCGTGTTATCCGTGTTTGGCGACATCGCGGTGAACGCACATCGAAAGCGTGTATTCGTCATCGCCATACTGGCGTATCTCCCGGCGTGATGGTATGGGGTGCCATTGGTTACAAGTCTCGGTCACCTCTTGTTCGCATTGACGCCACTTTGAACAGTGGACGTTACATTTCAGATGTGTTATGACCCGTGGCTCTACCCTTAATTAGATCACTGCGAAATCCTACATTTCAGCAGGATAATGCACGACCGCATGTTGCAGGCCCTGTACGGGCCTTTTTGGTTACAGAAAATGTTCGACTGCTGCCCTGGCCAGCACATTCTCCACATCTCTCACCAATTGAAAACTTTTGGTGAATGGTGGCCGAGCAACTGGCTCATCACAATACGCCAGTCACTACTCTTGATGAACTGTGGTATCGTGTTGAAGCTGCATGGGCAGCTCTACCTGTACACGCCATCCAAGCTCTGTTCAACTCAATGCACAGACGTATGAAGGCCGTTACTACGGCCAGAGGTGGTTGTTCTGGGTACTGATTTCTTTAGATCTATGCACCCAAATTGTGTGAAAATGTAATCACATGTCAGTTCTAGTATAATATATTTGTCCAATGAATACCCGTTTATCATCTGAATTTCTTCTTGGTGTAGCAATTTTAATGGCCAGTAGTGCATATAGTTTGGCAATTAATAGCTGAATCTCACACTCTGGAGATTAGATTTGTGGATTACATGCATCTCTTGCTGCAATACCACTCTGTTTAACAATATAAGATAGAACAAGTAAAAGAAATTCCTGCTACCAGATAATATAACAGAGTGCTACAATAAGTTAGTATAATTTTTCTTCACTACAAGAAACAGAATTTTTTTGGTTGCAAGGCCCGCTCTGGCGGTCTTAAATAGACAGTTCCACTAACGCTAACAGAGCCCAGGCCAGGGCAACTCCATATGGCTGGACGTAAGAACACAGTTAGAGCATTAAAAGTCACACCAAACTTTACCCTGTTCACATCGGCGAATTCCACTGAATGTCATAACATGTTCATTTGTTTTAACAAAGCACCAACGAAATAAAAAGCAAGCAATAAATAGTAGGTGTGTAATCACAAGTACGTTTTGCCACAGGAGGCAGGACCTTGTCAAAGAAATCAAAAGATTTAATCAACAATATGATAGTTGGCGGTTATCAGCTTCTCTCGAAGATCAGGTCCGTTAATATTACCCAAATTAGTGCGGCTCGAAAGATGCCCGGAGTGATTGCAGCTACAATAGCGCTGCTGCATCGCTAAATGTAAGCGACAACTTCAAGCTCCTCACCAGGTACTGATGCACAGATGTGTGGTGGCACACGGAGTAGAACTCTGCAGCGCCAGTCCTTAGACCACCGTGAAAAGGCTCCTCTTTCCGCAATACCACTAAGTACGGCAGAATGCGGCTCACACCGCCGCTGTCGGAAGGGTATCTAACAACCCCGGACCGCCCGGTGCTCTGCAGACCCCACAGTTTTTCCACCTAAGAACAACGTGCTTCCGCGTCTGACTGAGAGAAAGTGAGCTAACCGGAGACCTCTTAGAAGCTCTCCGGGTACGACCTCTAGGCAAAGATAAGCGCACACAACAGCCTGGCGCAATAGGTCGATTCACAGCACGTATCAGACTTTTCCCCATAAACACAATCCCTGGGGATTACAAAATGCACAAAACCAAAACTAACCATTGTCATTGCCTTCTCTTGGCTGAGGTGTACCCCCTGGCAAAGACCTTGATTGACATCTCTCAGACAAGCCATGGACGTGTAAAACGAGGCACCAGCTTGCCTGTAGCCTTGCTTTCAACGTGTCGGTCCCCAATGTTCGTGATGAAAACCACATCTCCCACATTGGTCTTTCCAGGCAACCGACGACGGCTGTACCACACCGGTTCCCTTTTATGGGCCCTTTGTATTTTATTCCAAGCCCTGCGCCACTTATGCTTGATAGCGTCTGGAGATACTTCTTCCAGGAACAAATCTGAAAGTAGCCACAGGTTGGATAAAGAGGAGTTCAAAGAATACGTGAACATGGGCGACCTTGGGGTTGCTTGATGAGTTTCATGTTTTGCTGTATTGAACGCCAAAATAAGCCATGACAAGGCGTTGTAACACTTGGTATGGACTTCAGCATGGTATATATTCAGCATCTTCTGTAAAGAATGTCTGGGGACAGTAAGGTTTTGTCGTAGCATGGTTAATACCTTGCTGAAAGCAATACTTCCGAAAGTACCTAGAAGTACATGCTGGAGTATTATCGCTCACCAGTACCTTGGAAGAAGCAGTGAAAATATGTTTTACACGTGCTTAATAAGGACTCCATGATTCCTCTACTTGGCAGAAACCACACAAATCGGGACAAGGCATCTACCACCACAAATATGTATCTGTTATCTGCTTGCGTCAGGGGCAATAAATAAACTGTCATTTGGCTGCCCTGCTGTGGAAGACCAGAGCAGCCCCGTTTGTCTGTCAGAATTAACATTCTTACAATCCCGGCACTAACCCACTATTTTCAGCACGTTAATGGTTTCTTGATCTTATGTATTGTTTTATGAATACCTAAGAGTCCCCCTAAAACCGACTCACGACAGTACCGGAACTGAAATGGGAGCAGCGCCCTTACAGCCTAATTATTTACTGCCCGTCCTTTTTAGTCCACAAACAAAGGCTGCCCCGAATTAGTTGATACCCTGGTACATCACAACCAGATTTTAGAGGACCTTTAATAAGCCCGAGCTCGGGATAGTGTTTCTGCTGTTCCTGTAGGTCAGCGAACAGGCTCGGTATCACGGCAAGCGAGAAATTACAGTTCATCCATTCCTGCAATCCTTAATTTAGTCGTACCTTACATCTAGATCTGTTTATTAACCTCCCTGTTTGGATCTGTTTCAGCATCACAGTCTGTTTCTGTGTCATTGCAAGTGTCCTGTTTTCCTGATTGTGTGTTTGCCCTTATTTGTGTACGCGTTTCTTCTTGCTTTTATAACTAGAGTAAGACATTCTCAGTTATGTCATGCTGTGTGCTCCAACCGTCTGGCTGTCCTAAAATTTGCCCTATGTTTTCATATTCCGTTCGTGGTAGTGTGTGTGTGTGTGTGTGTGTGTGTGTGTGTGTGTGTGTGTGTGTGTGCATCTCTCCCTGCTTGTCTCTCTCTCTCTCTCTCTCGCTCTCTCTCTCTCTCTCTCTCTCTCTCTCTCTCTCTCTCTGTCATAGTGTAAAATCACATGCTCAAGAGTTCCAAGTTCTCCGCAAGTGCCCATGGGTGTTCGGCTGACAGCAAAGTAACGGAGTTGTTCTGGATATGGACCAGGGTCCCTGAGGAAATGGACAGTGCCACGTGCGGTATCTGTGTGTTTTGGCCTCATTCGTTTCTCGATGTTTGGGTAAAATTTGTAGACGGGACGCTCCTTTTCTGTCGAATACCATTGTATCTTGCAGGTATCATTTATACCAGCGCTTCAGTTTGCCGCTGCCTGTGATGTTTTTTCCTATACGAAGGACGCTGCGTAATGTAGAGAGCCGCAGGTGCCCTGAGACAGCGACAAGTGTCGCCCAGCCAGAGTGGGAGCGCTTTGCGATGCGGGCCACGCAGCTAGCCAGCCGGCCAGCCCTGCGGTGACGGGCGGCGGTGTTTGCCCGCAGAGCCCGACGCCGCCGCAGTACGTGTTCTGGTTCCACAACGAGCGCGTCGTCAACTACGACGGGTCTCGCGCCGTCGCCGTCAGCACGGAGCCGGGTCCTCGCACGCACTCGCGGCTGCTCATATCGCGCGCCACGCGCCGCGACTCGGGCAACTACACGTGCAGCGCGCCCGACACACAGCCCGACACCATTAACGTCTACGTCTCGCAGGGTGAGTGGCTGCCGCCTGCGCTCCCCCCGCCTGCAGCACTTTCAGGGCGCACCCTGCGTGCCCAGCACGTCACTCCCCGATCCGTTCTATACGACTTCTCGGAACTGCTGGACTTAAAGTACACGGTGTCACATAACTCACTCCCTAATTTTAAACAATTTCTGTATTTTGAACCAATTTTCTCAAAACTTCTTTTGTTAGAAACAGGACTCCTTGAAGTTGGGTGTACCGTCATTTTAAACCTCCGCATAAGCTCTAGCCTTCTGTACGCGACTCTTTTATTTTTATTTATTCTTTTTTTTTTTCAAATTAACTGATACGTGCGATACTGCTGCCTGCACCATGTTACCTGTAGGTGCAACATTGGGTAGGACATCGCATATATATACAAATGATAAGACACAATGCCAGGGACATTACTGGTCTCATACAAAAATGATTTTTGCATATTGACTGAATCGGAAAATGAAAATTTGTAGCGAGACCGGGAATGAAAGCTTCGTCTTCTGTTTACTAGGCAGGGGCGCTAGCCACTAAGTCACCTCCGCACAGCACTTTGCGCAACTGCACTGATTACCTTGGAATGTCTCGCTCCTCTATCCAAACTATCCAAATGTTCACTGCCGCCTCAGTTTACTTCAAATTCCCCCTTACAGGCGAAGAGAATTGCCGAGGCTCACCATGTTCTGCAGTAGCACCTCAGAACATGAAGAGCCTCAACAACCCTTTTCGTGTGTAAGGGGAAGGTAGACTGCGGCATCAATGAGAACCTGGATTGAGAAACGAGGTGTGCTAGGTAAATCAGTGCAGTTGTGCGAACCGCTGTGCTGAGGTAGCTTATTGGCTAGCGCCCCTCTCCAGTAAACAGAAGACCCAGGTTAGATTCCCGGCCTTGATACAAATTTTCATTCACCGCTTCATTCTATATACAACAAACATGTCGTATTACTGCTTCCAATCCATCCAAGTTCCGTGACTTTCACTTGAAAACCACCTCCTTAGCCCAGGCCTAGAAAAAAAAAATTACCTCAAGCAGTTCAATCAGTGCTGCAGGCAGGCCATTCGTGTGCGCCATATTTGACAATGTGACGACCTGGGAAATGATCGTACGGCCATCCGCGGACATCATTTGCAAAATGTGCAGGTGCTCCGTGCTGCATGAAGTGCAGCTGTGGGTCGTTGCATTATGAAACTGGACGCCCGAGTGCTTTTCCAACGCATTCGTGTGGTCGTTGTTCGGCTGCCCAGTAATGCCATTTACATCTGCTTACAAATCCTCCAATATAGAAACCTGCTTCATCAGTCCACAGAACCTCCTCAAAAAGTTCAGATCAATCATCATTCCAACCCAATAAAATTTCTCCAAACTCCATTCTTCTAACCCCGTCGTCAATCTGGTTTCAACGATGTAAAAGTGAGCTCTTTATTAAGAATCGTTGCAACTGCGTGACGTGGAAGATCACTAAGACGAGATCCTTGACGCAGTGGTTTTGTAGGGCTCCTCGTGAACATTTCACGAATCTGTCAACATCCTTTGGTGTTATCGAAGTTGATGATCTTTCTGATCTACTTGCATTGGCGACGCTCCGTGTTCCTAGTAATTTGGATTGGCAGCTTTCAGCTTCCTGGTTCAGCCCTACACCACACTTGTACTCGCGCCGCTGATCCCCAGACCTCACAACGAGATGCTACTTTTTCCCGTTCTTCCACAGTCAACACAGGCGGCAACTCAACCTCAGGGGGTGCTGTATCTAATAAAAGCAGTTCTAAAGAAATAGGTTCATAAATAAAGAAATTATAACTGTTCAAAAGTAGGGGTGACACCCTGTGTAGCACCTACTTCATTGGCATACCTTTTCAACCAGTGATTAGGGACTGTGCTCTTTATCAAAATTGACTATTTTAGTTCCTTATAATTATTATTACACTTACCTGTGCATGGAACCTGATGAATTACTAATTGTATCTCTGTTCGTTCTCCTGACGTTGTGTATCACTCCCTTTCTCTCTCAGTTCATTGCTTTTCTCTGATTCCTAAGAGCGTTGGGAAAAATCGACTGGTTAAAACCGATAACGCTTTTTAGTTCCAAATAACTGGTACTATTCAGTATTCGTTTGGTCTCGATTATAACACATGTTCATATTTTTTACTAATAACCGAATAAAAGGACCGAAATATCAATTAGTCACAGCAGAAGTGCTAAAATTCTTCGTTTTTAAATACACCTTTTTTTTAACAAGCAGCAACTCATGTTTGTATAATTTCTGTTGGTTTGGAATACTGCATTATTATGCAAACGTGCGATCACTGCTGGTTTAATAACAATTATGACACAAACGAGCAACAAACACATGGCGTAGGAATTGGCGGGACATTGCTGAGACGATAATGCCCATCTCGCCCTGTGTCGTGGCTCAGGATATGCGTGTACCTGCGGTGTGCAAGTTTACGTTAGTTTCTTGCTGTCGTCGCCGGACATCCGTTGTGTTGTAGAATGGCATCAACACCAGCAGTGCAACTATTTTTACAAAGTGACGTAGCAGTGACGTGGATGGTTTATTCGCTTTTAAAGATTACAGGTTTGTCTGTCACTTCTATGAAATAAAAAAAAGAAAGAAATTATGATAACAACAATTCACTAATACCATATAATAAAAATTCAAAGCAGTTAGTCTGGTGCCTGTGTCTCCATAATATGCCTTTACCTGCTTGTAGCCTTCACAGCAGACATATTAACACGAAGAACAGAGTTCTTCAACGTCGTTTAGCTCTGACTGTTTGTATTGACCAAATAGTGGTATGATTCCCAGTTACGTGATTTTTGAGCAGAGTTTCAAACAACTATAATCAATGGCAGTAAACTGGTGATTTTTTGTTGTATTTGTTGTGGTTGGCGAGAGAACCAACACCGTATTACTCAAGGAGGCGGAAATGCACGCGTTTTAGCTCACGCAGGCTGACGGGAGGTCTGGAACATGACAAGGGAATTAGAATTGAGAAAAACGGACGTAGCTGGTGAAATACTTAACTTTAATTCATTAATGACGAACGTCGGTCTTGACGGTACATGATTCAATATCAATAATAACTGATAATGGCGCCTTGCTAGGTCGTAGTAAATAACGTAGCTGAAGGCTATGCTAACTATCGTCTCGGCAAATGAGAGCGTATTTCGTCAGTGAACCATCACTAGCAAAGTCGGCTGTAAAACTTGGGCGAGTGCTAGGAAGTCTCTCTAGACCTGCCGTGTGGCGGCGCTCGGTCTGCAATCATGGATAATGGCGACACGTGGGTCCGACGTATACTACCGGACCGCGGCCGATTTAAAGGCTACCACCTAGCAAGTGTGGTGTCTGGCGGTGACACCACATTCCTCTCCCGCAAATCGGCGTACGGTTGTGGCATAAGGCTTCCGCCCGCCGTGGGCAGGACCCCATGATGAGGTATGCGACGAGGTGGGGTGCCTAACATCAGGCGAGGCTGTGCCACCCGCACCCTGCCATTCGGACCGCGGGGAGCTAGGAAACGCGTGAAAACCTGCTCCAGTGTGCACGCCAACATGCGGTGTATGCGCCTGTAGAGAGACAGGAGGGGCCGAAGGGTCGACCTCCATCGGGCCGGGGCACCCGACGGGCGAAGACGACATATGGTCCGGAGCGGGCAAGAGTTCCATGTCAGAGGACAACTGGTCACCGGAAGCGATCGGCGTCGCGTGACCTAGGGAGGCGCCCGGCGGTTGCAGCGACGCGTCCACTGCGGGCGTCGCCGGCGGGAGAACAGGCAGCGGCGCCATTGGGCGCAGACCGGACGGCACCGTCGCTGAAAGTAGACGGCGAGCGGCAGATCTCGTGCGACGACAGAGGCGCAGCTGATTGAGATGCCGACACGCCTCACCAGAGGCCCCCAAAACCAGATACATAGCGCGTCCGAGGCAGCGAAGAATGCGCCCTTCGAGCCAACGCCGTGAACCTCGATAGTGACGATAGTAGACAACGTCGCCTCGAGCAGAAGCAAGTGTCTGTCGTTGCACAGGAACCTGATGCGGCGGATGTAGCAAAGACATCAAGGTTCGATGATGACGACCGTGGAGCAACTCAGCCGGCGAGCGACAATCTCTGGGCTGAGAGTGATACGAGGGCAAAAAGAGCAATAACACGTCCTCCCGAGAATGCGACTCTTTCAACTTCAACATCTGTGACTTGAAAGTCCTGACCAATCGCTCAGCGGCACCGTTTGACAGTGGCGAAAAGTCGCGGACGTCAGATGTTGAATACCATTGGCCTTGCAGAATGACAAATTATGCGGACATGAATTGTGGGCCATTGTCGGAAACAATAGTCTGTGGAAGACCTTCAATGTAAAAGATAGCACATAACGCTTGGATGGTGGCAGATGACGTCGTGGAAGACATCCGGACAACAATAGGAAAATTACTGAATGAATGTACCACAACCAACCATAGAACATTCCAGAATGGACCAGCACAATCGATGTGTAAGCGTTGCCAAGGGGAAGTGGCTTTTGGCCATGGTGGTGCTGATTGTTGTTCGCCACACACCATGCAAGAAGGCACATATTCATATTCGCGGCATCGATTCCGAACCAAGTACAGTGCTGACGAGCAAGTTGTTTCGTTCTCACTATACCCCAATGTCCTTGTGGAGAAGCTGTAAGACAGAGGACTGTAACGAACGTGGTACCACGACTCTGGACTGATCATTATCAGAACGCAACAGCAAAACACCACGTCGTACAAAAAGTCTCTCCTTGTGAGAAAAAAATCGGCGAACCAACGGGTCCCCGATCCGTGACTTTGACAAGGGCCATTGCGTAGCAACAAAACGCAGAACGGGAGCAAGGACAGGGTCGGCAGCTGTGGCTGTAGCTACACGATGAAAATCAATCGGAAACTATTCGACCACGTATTCGGTTTCCGCATCAATGAACATGCAAGCAAGTTCGGAGGAATCGAATGCCCTATCCTCAGCAACAGGCAAGCGGGACAACGCATCGGCGTTTCCGTGCTTAGCAGTGGACCGATATAAGATATCGTAGCGGTACTGCAAGAGGAAAATAGACCAGCGAATGAATTTCTGCCCTGTACTTGGAGGTACAGGCTTGGTCGGATGAAATAGCGATGTCAAAGGCTTGTGGTCTGTGATTATGGTAAAGTGACGACCATACGAGAACTCGTGAAACTTTGTAACACCATATACGAGAGCCAATGCTTCTTTCTCGATCTGTGAATAATTTCTTTGCGCAGACCAGAGCAATTACGACGCAAAGGCAATAGGACGATCGTCTGATCCATCTTTGTGCGCAAGCACAGCACCGATTCCGAAATCCGATGCATCCACCACCACCAAGAGTGGCTTCTGGGGATCGAATGGCGTAAGGCAGGTATTGGAAAGCAACGCCGATTTCAACTGGCGAAAGGCGCGTTCGCATTCCGTCGTCCAGACGAACGGAACACCTTTACGGCCTAAGCGATGAAGCGGAGCTGAAGTGGAAGAGGCATGCGGCATATAGCGGTGGTAGTAATTTATTTTTCCCAGCGCACTCTGTAGCTGCTTCAAATTCTTCGGCGACGGCAAGTCTTGTATGGCACGAAGGTGCGTGGGTCTGGGATGTATGCCTTGGGCATTGAGTACATGTCCCAAGTATGGCAAGTCCCGAGCATGAAACACACATTTGTCCTTCAGCAAGCGAAGACCATTTTGTCGCAAGACCTGAAATAATGTTCGGAGATTGGCCGAATGTTCTTCTTCCGTCTTTCCGGAGATCCCAATATCGTCCAGATAATTTGCTACAGTAGGGACCGACGCACAAACAGTTTGTAGATATTGCTGAAACAATGCAGGGGCGGCTGCACACCCGAATGGCAGTCGTTTGAATTGATACAACCCAAGATGCGTGATAACCACGAACAAGCGCTGGGATTCTTCGTCCACGGGTATTTGCAAGTACGCATCTGCGAGGTCCAACTTCGAAAAATATTTACCCGGGCACAGTTTGTCAAAAAGATCTTCCGGGCGGGCTAAAAGAAAAGTTGCAATCACTAGTTGTGGATTCACTGTTGCCTTGAAGTCCACACAAAGTCTCAATTTTCTGGAAGGTTTTGGCAAAATTAGTAAGGCTGATGCCCAGAGAGAAGTCTGCACACGTTCAATTACACCCCGTGATTCCAAATCATGTAATGTTGTTGCGACCTCATCACGCAATGCGTAGGGAGCTTTGCGCGCTCTGAAAAATTTCGGTTGCGCGTTTACTTTCAGTTCCAAATGTGCTCTATAGTTCTTAGCGCAACCGAGGCCAGGTGCAAAAATCTCTGCAAATTCTTCACATAGACGAGAAACACTGTCTGAAGGCACAGTCTGGTTCACTGAGAGGCCCAGATTTACTATAGACAAGTTAAACAACTGAAATAAATCGAAACCAAACAAGTTAACTGCAGAAGAAGAACGAAGGACGTAAAATGACACATGTTTTGTTTGTCCTTTGTATGTTGCAAGAAGGCTGCACTGTCCTAACACAGGGATATCTTGACCGGAATAACTATTTAACTTAACATTTGCGGCACGCAACGGCGGTGTGCCCAGCAGTCTGTAAATGTCTTAATTGATAAGTGAAACTGCAGCTCCGTTTCGAGCTGGAATGGTATCGATTACCGTTAATGTCCAAGTGCACAAAAAGTTTATTGTCCTGTTGACCACAAGAGCGACTGTCTAGTGCAACGTGAACTGACACTGGTACATAATCACTTGCGACATGACGGGAGTTTCGGCGATGTCGACGCACACTATTTTTGGGACGAACACAGTCACTGTTGGAGATAGTGGCACTGGGCGGAGTGGAATGAACTACATGAATTTCCATGGGCGAAGTTTAGCGAGTCTGAGTATCTTTGGTTCGATTCCGATTCCGGCGCGAAGCAAAGAGCCTGGAACGGTTTTGAGCTTTCGATCTGAGCTTTTTCTGGCAAACACTCTGAACATGTAATTTTTTATTACAATAAAAGCAAATAGCCTGGCGTGACGGGCAGTTCTCACGCGAATGTTTAGTAGCACACCGCGGGCATGATTTGATCACTGCATTTGCTTGCCGGCGCGACACACGTGGCTGAGAGCCTGGCGGCAGCGGCGCGGCCGGGCGCAAAGGCTGTTTACTTCTCCGTGCAGCTCGCCCGGTGGGCCGGTGAACCTGACACACTGCTAACGAAGTTTAAAATGATTCCTGAGCAAAGTCAAGTGTGTCCGGCCGATCCAATATGCCCATCACTTGTTTAAGGGAGGGATTGACTAGTTTCAAAATCTGTTCCCTTATACGAACACAGAAACGTTCTGTGCAATTGCATCATGCACCGTAGTATCAGAATAAGGGAGTCCACATTGACACTCAAAAGCACAATCTCTAGTAAGGCCTTGCAAGGTTGCAATTCACTCCCCATTACTCTGACCTGCCGTACCTTTTGTAAGAAAGAAGGTATACCTTTTCGCAAACTACATTGACTGATTCTTTGAAATATGCATCTAATGCAGACAATATTTTTTCGTAAGACAGAGTTGCTACGTCGCGGCGGGGAAATAATTCGACTATCACACGGTACGTATTCACGCCGACCGACGATAACGACGGCGAGATGGAATCCAAATTGGCGTGACCAGTCCGTCCAGCTTTCCAGTGCAGCATCAAAAGGACGAAAAGTTGGTGCAACAGCGTATTGTGGCTGCGTTAGCGGTGGAGCGGCTGCTGCCGCATCGTTTTGCAGCGCACGTTGACCCTGGACAAGCTGTCCAAGGGCATCCAGTAAGGCCTGCGTCTGCTGATTCCGTAAGCGATAAAATTCGGACAGTATTTCTGGAGATTGTGGCGAAGGCATTACACAAGTAAATCAGGGCAATTTAGATAAGAACACTTTTACTCTCGTCGCCAATGTTGTGGTTGGCAGGAGAGCCAACACCGTATTACTAAAGGAGGCCGAAATGAACGCGTTTTATCTCACGCAGTCTGGCGTGAGGTCTGGAACATGACAACGGAATTAGAATTGAGAAAAACGGACGTAGCTGGTGGAATACTTAACTTTAATCCATTAATGACTAACGTCGGTCTTAACGGTACATGATTCAATATCAATAATAACTGATAATGGCGCTTTGCAAGGTCGTAGTAAATAACGTAGGTGAAGGCTATGCTAACTATCGTCTCGGAAAATGAGAGCGTATTTCGTCATTGAACCATCGCTAGCAAAGTCGGCTGTACAACTGGGGCGAGTGGTAGGAAGTCTCTTTAGACCTGCCGTGTGGCGGCGCTCGGTCCACAATCATTGATAATGGTGACACGTGGGTCCGACGTATACTACCGGACCTCGGCCGATTTAAAGGCTACCACCTAGCAAGTGTGGTGTCTGGCGGTGACACCACAGTATTCAAATTCTTATCAGTTTTAGAGAAAAGCAGCGAACTCTGGACGGAGTAAATTTTCTTTTATTTGCATATTTAACTTAATAGTTTGATGCTGCGTATCTTGAAACTCAGAGTAAAAACGTTTCATTCTTTTTTCTGTTTCTACGTTTATTACACGAAAGAACAGAAACAAAAAACCGAAAATCGGTTATTTCCGAAACCGGTTTTTTGAACAGTTTTAACATAGTGTTAACTGATGTGAAAAAGAAAAAGATCTAACCAAAGGGCGGTAGTTTAATGATATCCGTCATCCAGATTTCCTAGTACATTGGGAACCTCTTCTTGTGGCAGATCTACTCAAATTTTTTTCTTGCTGTCCTGCTGAACAGTTTGCGTTTTGACTGAACGCATCTCTGTCTAGTACTTCCACTGCTTCTACTAGGATTCAAAGATCTCTTTCTCGGAATCATAGTGTATCTTTTTAAATTTTCCTGTACAGGTGGTGTTCACAATACATCCTTTGTTGAGATCAACCGTTACCTGTTATTTCACTTGTTTCACTGTTCATACCCTTAACATTAAATGCTGATTAACTTCGATTTATACCTGTCCGTTTGCTACAGACCACATGACATTGATTTCCTTTAATACGGATTGTTCTAATTACTAATAGTCGTGTCGTCATTTGTGGAGGAACACTTTTCTATGTTGACATCTTTTCTGTAATCACGCTGCATATACTCCCATACTATACAGGGTGTCCCGTTTATCTTGACCACCCTAAATAGCTGTTTGTCCAGATGCAAATTATAAAAATTTTCAAGTCATCGTTCTTTAACCGTCTGGGGGACATCAATCAGCATCTTCAAAGTACTTAAGGGCATTCAGCCACGTTGAATTTTCGACAACTGCCGATATTTCGGCGGATGCACACTCCGCCATTTTCAAGGCTTAACTGCAACGACCAAACGAAGTGTAGACAACACGAGAGCTCGGTTCTGCGAGTCTAACAGAAAAGATAACACACACCTAAACAAAAGCCACCAAAGATGAACGAAGTCAGAGCTATCGATAGTAAGAAACTATGGACTGGTAGTTGAGGAAACGTTAACTCTGTCCCTATGTTTTTTAACAAGTGAAAGAGCAGGATTCCAGGCCGAGTTTAAACAAAAGCCTCCATCCCTATTCACAAGGTTGCTAGCCAATTTAATTTCAACAGACTCCTTAATCACACTATCCCAATAGCCGGACGTGCATGCTAATATCTCGGTATTATTATACCACATTGGGTGACCAGTGTCCAAACAATGTTCGGCAATAGCAGATTTGCTAGGCTGCTGTAGTCGCGTGTGCCATTTATGTTCAATACACCGGTCCTCCACGGTCCTGATGGTCTGACCAATGTATGCCATGCCACAGCTACAAGGAATGCGATAAACACCTGCCTTACGTAAACCAAGATCATCCTTAACAGACCCCAAAAGCGCTTTAATCTTAGATGGAGGTCGGAAAACACATTTCACATTGTATTTCCGTAAAATACGACCTATCTTGTTTGAAGTGCTTCCTATGTAGGGCAAAAAGGCAATAGATTTAGGAGTCAACTGAGAATTATCATCAGTCACCTGGCGCACAGTTGGTTGATATCGCAACGCCCGTTCAATCTGTCTTTCACTATACCCATTGTGGCGGAAGGTACGAGTAGCCTCAAGATGGGCCAGCTAAGCAGGCAAAGTCTCAACGTCGGAGATGACATGTGCCCTGTGTACCAGGGTACGAAGTACCTCTTCACGTTGGGCCGGATGATGACAACTGTCCGCCTGCAGATACAAGTCCGTGTGAGTACGCTTCCTATAAACTGCATGTCCCAACGATCCATCCACCTTCCTCCTAACCAAAACGTCAAGAAAGGGAAGGCAACCATCCTCTTCCACCTCCATGGTAAAACGAATGTTGGGGTGGATCGAGTTTAGATGTTCTAAAAAGGCATTCAAATTCTCCCTGCCATGCGGCCAAACAACAAAAGTATCGTCAACGTATCTGAAAAAACCGGCAGGTTTCAATGGCGCCGACTCCAATGCACGCTCGTCGAAGTCTTCCATGAACAGATTTGCAATCACAGGAGATAACGGGCTACCCATCGCAACTCCATCTGTCTGCTCGTAATACTGGTCATTGAATAAGAAATACGTGGACGTCAACACATGTCGAAACAAATTAGTTAGTTCCAATCCAAACTTCACTTCAATTAACCGCAACGAATCAGACAAAGGAACACGAGTAAAGAGCGAGACCACATCAAAACGTACTAACATATCAGAGTCATTCAACTGCATTCCCTCCAAACGCCGTAAGAAGTCAGCTGAGTTCTTAATATGATATTCACAACGTCCAACTTGTGGGCTTAACATTGAAGCAAGGTGCTTAGCCACACGATATGTTGGAGCACCGATATTGCTGACTATGGGGCGGAGAGGGACCCCCTCCTTATGCAGTTTCGGAAGGCCATATAACCTGGGGGGAACAGCACTATAGGTGTTAAGACTCTTGATAGTGTCCTGTGGCAAACCAATTTTCTTCAGGAGGTTGTTGGTCTTCCTCTCAACGCTTTTCGTGGGGTCAGCATCGATCCTGCGATACGCTGAGTCAGATAATGAACAATTCATCTTTTGTACATAGTCATGTTTGTTCAAAACAACGGTGGCATTGCCCTTGTCCGCAGGTAAAATGACAATGTCCGGATCAGCTCTGAGAGAGCGTAAAACAGCCCTCTCCGCTGATGTCACATTGCTCTTGGGTGGACGAGCCCAAGTCAAAACACGACATGTCTCCCTCCTGACATCCTCTGCATCAACAGGAGGTAGTTTGTAAACTGCCTGTTCAATCGAACTGATAAAATCCACTACCGGCAAACTCTTCGGTGTTGGTGCAAAATTTAAACCCTTCCCTAGCACGGATAACGCTGCGTCGTCAAGAGGTTTCTCTGTGAGATTTATCACAGAACGTCGGGAGATAGGATCAGCCTCCGAGCCACGGAAACGTTCAAACTTAGCCAGATGCCGAGCAGTGACAGAACGATATTCACAATCAGCCTGAGTCCATGAGGCGCCGTCCAACCAATCCCATGTAAATTCAGACAGTTTACTAGCCATCAATAAATGGAAACGAAACAATTCTTTGGAAACAGAGTCCAACCGTCGACGAGTAAAACGAATCCTTTCACGGACAAGCGCCAAGCCAGCACGTTGTTTAATGCGACTGGCGGCGGGAGAATTAATATGATGTACAATTTTAGCAAAAGTTGGGACACGATTCTCAGCACGACACCTCAATAAGAACGACAAGGCACATTGCAGTCTGACACGACAGCTACGAAGTTTATCCAAGTTACGTAAACACCGATACATTTCCTCCCCGTAGAGGTAAATAATGTGAGACCTAAGCTTCTCCTGGCGTAAACTATGTTCAAAGTACTTACGGGCATTCAGCCAGGTTGAATTTTCGACAATATCGGCAGTTGTCTCATATTGTTGCGACGCTCCAGGAAATGGGAAATTTCAACCAGCGACAATGCAATCGCCGGAAGCAATATACTCGATACCTCATCCAGAAACGCACCCTCTCGAAACTTAGCGAGCAAGCTACACCGCGATGCAGAGCGCCTCTCTTGCAGAGTCTGCCACTTGAGTTTGCTAAACATCTCCGTAACGCTATCACGGTTACCAAATAACCCTGTGACGAAACGCACTGCTCTTCTTTGAATCTTCTCTATCTTCTCCGTCAACCCGATCTGGTACGGATCCCACACTGATGAGCAATACTCAAGTATAGGTCGAACGAGTGTTTTGTAAGCCACCTCCTTTCTTGATGGACTACATTTTCTAAGTACTCTCCCAATGAATCTCAACCTGGTACCCGCCTTACCAACAATTAATTTTATATTATCATTCCACTTAAAATCGTTCCGCACGCATAGTCCCAGATATTTTACAGAAGTAACTGCTACCAGTGTTTGTTTCGCTGTCATATAATCATACAATAAAGTAGCCTTATTTCTATGTATTCGCAATACATTACATTTGTCTATGTTAAGGGTCAGTTGCCAATCCATGCACCAAATGCCTATCCGCTGCAGATCTTACTGCATTTCGCTACAATTTTCTAATGCTGCAACTTCTCTGTATACTACAGCATCATCCGTGAAAAGCCGCAGGGATCTTCCGACACTATCCACTGGGTCATTTATATATATTGTGAAAAGCAATGGTGCCATACCACTCCTCTGCGGCACGCCAGAGGTTACTTTAACGTCTGTAGACACCTCTCCATTGATAAGAACATGTTGTGTTCTGTTTGCTAAAAACTGTTCAATCCAGCCACACAGCTGGTCTAATATTCAGTAGGCTCTTACTTTGTTTGTCAGGCGACAGTGCGGAACTGTATCGAACGCCTTTCGGAAGTCAAAGAAAATAGCATCTACCTAGGAGCCTGTATCTAATATTTTCTGGGTCTCATGAACAAATAAAGCGAGTTGGGTCTCACACGATCGCTGTTTCCGGAATCCATGCTGATTCCTACAGAGTAGATTCTGTGTTTCCAAAAGCGACATGATACGCGAGCAAGAAACAAGTTCTAAAATTCTACAACAGATCGACGTCAGAGATATAGGTCTGTATGGTGGTCAGTGAGCCTGCGGCCGCCCGCGCGGCTCGCGGAACCACGTCGGCCCAGCACTGTGGCGGGCGCGCGGCGCTCCCTGCGCTTTATGACGTGGCAGGCAGCCCGCTTCGACGAGGACGCACATCTGCCGAGTCGCGGTCGGCCAGTAGTGGCCCGCGTGAAGGCGAGTGAGGGCGGACTGGGGCAACAGCGAGCGACGAGGACCACTAATTCTCACTTAGCTTAGCCACACTGATGCAGTGCTCTAGAGCTTTCCACTGTTCACCTTTTGATACTGGTTGTCAAATCATTACTCGTTATATGAAGCAGCACAAGTGAAATTTAGCGCCCGAACGCAAAGGAATGTGCATTCATTTACAGTTGTTGCTAGAATGCAACATGGAGTAGTTGATGCACGAAACCCCTGGGTAACCTGAGGTGCTACTGGTTAATAGGTACCTTAGCTACCTGTCTAATTGTCCAAAAGTGCACTTGTGACAGTCTGATTAAATTTTACAATTTGAACAGTGCCTAGGAGCTGCATTTATTGAGTACTCATTTACGGTCATTAGATCCAAATCTGAATATATGTAGTTTAGCTTTATCTGCAATACCTATAACAATGACCCCGAATTTGTAAAAGACCGTTTATTGAGAGACTGATGAAATCGTTAAACCTGGGAAAAGCTCCAGGATCAGATGGAGTTCCAAATCACATTCTATGACGAATTTGCGGCTGATTCAGCCCCTCTTCTATAATCTGCCGAGCATCCCTCGAACTATAAACCGTTCTTAGTTATAGGAAAAAAGGACGTGTCACATGCGTCTACAAGAAGGGTAGTAGAAATGATCCACGAAACTACCGTCCAATATCTCTGACATAGATCCGTTGTGGAAGCTTAGAACATATTCTGAGTTCGAACATAATGATGTATCTTGAACAAAATAACCATCTCCATGGCAATCTGCATGGATTCCGAAAGCATCGATCTCGTAAAACCCAACTCGCACGTTTCTCACATGACGTACTGAATGCTTTGGATCAAGGGAGTCAATTAAATGCGATGTTTCTTGATTTCCGAAAAGGATTTCAGTCAGTAACACACCTACGGTTATTGACAAAAGTTCGATCGTCGTGGTATGAGGCGATATTTGTGACTGAACTCAGGATTTTTGTTAGGGAGGACGCAGCATGTTATCTTGCATCGAGAGTCATTGTCAGATGTAGGAGTAACTTCAGGTGTGCCCCAGGAAAGTGTGTTAGGGCTGCTGCTATTGTTGTTGCATACTGAAGACGTTCCAGACAATATAGATAGTAACCTGAGACTTTTTGCGGGATTTACAGTTATCTATGATGATGTACTACCTGAAAGAAGTTACATATTCAGTCAATTGTTGATAAGATTCCAAAGTGGTGGAAAGTTTGGCTACATTCTTTAAATATTCAGAAATGTAAAAATGCGCCCTCCACCAAACGAAGAAAACGTCGTATCCTATGACTATAGCATCAATGAGTATCTGTTGGAATCGGGGAATTCATACAAATAGTCGGTGTAACGCTTTGTAGGGACATGAAATGGAATGATTACATAGGCTCAGCTGTGGGTAGAGCACGTCATAGACTTCGGTTCATTGGTAGAATATTGGTGAAGTGCAACCATTCTACGACGGAGATGTTTACAGATCATCCGTGTGACCAGTGCTCAAGTGAGTGGGGTCCTTACCGTACCAAGTAGGGCTAACAGGACATATTGAACGAATACAGAGAAGGCGAACACGAACAGTCGCAGGCTCCTCTAATCTTTGGGAGAATGTCACAGAGATACTGAAAAAGCTGAATTGGAAGACTCTTGAAGATAATGTATTCCGAGTAAGTTCGTTAATAAACAAGGATCTGCTTTAAATGATGACTCTTGGAATATACTACTACACCTTAGATATGTCTCACATAGGAATCGTGAGGATAGGATTAGAATAATTAACTACATGCACAGAGGCATTCAAAGAACCATCTTTGCGCACGCTATACGTGAAAGGAACGACAAGAAACCCCAGTAACAGGAACAATGGGACGTAGCCTCTAGCATGCACCTCAAGATGATTTCGCAGGCTATGGATGTAGATGCAGGTGTGCTTGGAAGCAGCCGGGGGCTGTGCTGCTGTGGCTGCGATAGCCCCGGCAAGCGTGGGCTGACGCTGAGATACGGCTGTGGTGTCCTGCAGGGGACAACACGGCGGCCATCCAGCGGCAGGCGGCGTCAGCCCCCCGGCCGCCGCCCCCCGCCCCCCTGCTGGGGGCGGCCCTCGCCATCGCGGCTGCCGCCTCCGGTCGGGCGCGCGTGCGCAGCTGATGACGCCGCCGGCCGCCGGCCGCTCGCTTGGGCCTCACTGGTGCAGTCACCTGCTCGCTTCATCAAACGGGTAATCATGTCCATATGGCATACCTGCACATACCTTCACTTTCTACCATTATATTCATCAATAGAGTTCTTGTTCGTAGGCGTATCTTAAAGTGCACCAAGGTGTCAAAAGTAATGGGATACCTTCCAGTGTAGTGTCGGATCTTCTTACGTCAGACGTAGTGCAGCATGAAGTAAAGAAGTCAAACGTTCTTTATTCCAGTCTTTGATCACAATATCAATTCCTTTGACGATGACCGGTTTCAGCCAGTAATGACTGTCTTCACATCTGTTCTGCACCGTGTCCTAATGTGAGTTGCAAAAATGACTGTGTGGTCGATGTGTCCCATTCTACACTTTATTTTATACCCATGTGACGATTTTGTGCTGAGTATATTTATATGTTCTGACGATGCCACTACGGCCTTATCACATTAGGACATACTGTACAAAATATCTGAAGATGGTCATTACTGTCTAAAATCGGTCATCGTCAAAGGAATTGATATTGTGATCAAAGACTGGAATAAAAAACATTTGATAGCGTTGCATCACTGTTCATATTCGTGACTATGTCGAAGCTGGTGAAACTGAAGAAGTCGTCTAAAGTCCCCTGCAGAAATGTTGAGCCAACTGCCTCCGTAGCCGTTCATAATTACGAAAGTGTTGCTAGTGCACAATTTTTTGAACTAATTGACCTCTCCATTATGTCCGATAAAGGTTTCAAACGGGAGATCTGACTGGCCACATCATTCACTCGAATTGTCCTCAATGCTCTTCAAACCATTCGCGAACAATAGCAGCCCCGTGACGGGGCACATTGCGATCCACAAAGGAAGTCCATGTGTGGGTGGAGATGATCTCCGGGTAGCCGAACATAACCATAACCATTTTCGGTATATGATTTGGAACAGAGGACCCAGACCATTGTATGTAAACACAGTTGACACCATTGCAGAACCACCACCAGCCTTCACAATGCCTTGACGACTGGCGTCCATGGCTTTGCGGGGTCTGTGCTATACTCGAACCCTACCATCAGCTCTTACCAACTGAAATCGCGACTCGTCTCACATTCCCCAATTTACCAGCAGTCTAGGGTCCAACAGTCCTAATGGTTAAGTTAGTCGTACGTTTCGCACATATTTCTGTGGTTATTTCACGGAGTGCTGCTTGTCTGTTAGCGTTGACAACCCCACGCAAACGCTGCTGTTTTCGGTAGTTAAGTGCAGGCTGTCGGCCATCGCGTTGTCTGTGGTGGGAGGTAGTACCTAAAGCATGGTATTCGTGGCGCACTCTTGATACTGTGTATCTAGGAACACTGAGCAGTCCACCGATTTCAAAAATGGTATGTTGCAACTATCTACCTCCAACTAGCATTTCGCGTTCAATGTCTGTTAATTCCCGTCACGTGGCCATAATGACGTCCTGAAACTTTTCACATGAATCACCTGGGTACAAATGACAGCTCCGCCGATGCACTCCCTTTTTATACCTTGTGTCCGTAATACTAATGCCACCTGCATATGCGCATATCCGTGACTTTGTCAGCTCAGTGTATAGTTCCTTTTTTGTTCACATTGGAATTTTGGGCACACCGAAGGGTTAGTTCGAGATCCACAGCGGAAAGGGATTCGTTCCCTCCCGCAAAAGGACACCTGAGAGATGTGTAGCTAACAATCCTTAGTGTGCGTCTAGTGCGGTGTCGCATCTGTGGCACTTGAAGTATGAAAGACACTGAATATGTTTCTGGCATATAGCTCTCCGTTGTCGAATAGCATCGAGGAGCAACCCCGACCTTAACATTCCCATGTGTGGAACAGGCCATCCATAACGCTGTCACATTACCCACTTTAGTCCGTGACTGTGACGGAGTGTTTGGTCATCACCAACCTTACGCCACCACATCCAGTACCCTTGCTGCCCAGACACCTGCAGCTCCAGGCTCCTAGCGGGCTGCCTCCGACGCCCCTCGTCCAGGGAAGCGGTCTCACACTACCGTGGCGGCCCGGACACTCCTCTGCTGCAATAATAAAAAAGTGCCCACTCTAGTGGACAACGTGAAAAGCTCTCGGGCTGCCCGCGCAGTACTGTGTGTCCTTCACAATCCACTGTCTCAGAAGCGAGATCGTGGATGATGCGCAAACTACACGTATAGGCTGTCATAGCTTGCTCGTGCGAATCAAAATGTTCCTGTCAAGAACTTGTTCAAATGTGGCAAAAACAAAGGTGGTGGATTTTTCAGCAACTAGTGATTGAAACTGCTTATTTTTCTCACTGTGGAGGCGAATGTAGGGTTAGATGAATTTCCTGCTTTTCGTTCCTGTCACCAGTTGTTTCATTGCTGTTTGCAAAGTATCAACAATAGTAATATCTCTGACCTCCCGGAACAGGTATGTTTTAGTTTTTTCTATAGATGAGATAGATTGAAAGTTTCATTTTCCAGAGCCTTCGAAATCTGTGTCCACGTTTGATTGGACTACATGTGCATATAAGTAATTAAGACGAAGAACAAAGTGCGAATAGAGTAGGAAACCTACAATTAGGTAGAAATTTTTGATTTAATGTACTGGTAGGTAGTTACTGTGTTATTCCAGAATATAAGGAAGTATACATCTTGAATGTGTACTGCGAAGAAAGTCGATACATAGAAATAAATTATGACTTTCCGAATGTAAATAATAACTACATGCATTGTATAGTTTCAAACAGTAAATAAAGTACTCAGGATATTTGTGTCCCGAATCACATCGGAATCTGCAGTGACATTGTGGAAAGGAATAAAATGTAAAATAAACGCGGAGACAAAGGTTGAAAGAAATTCATTACATATAATCTCAATTCATGCCACCGGGCTTAAGGATAAAATAATACTTAACAGATGATAAATAAGAAACGGAATGAAAGCTCTAGAAAATAAAGAAATCACATACTTACACGGGTAATATGGCTTAAGGAAAACGCGTTAGTGCTTGCAGAATTGAACAAAGGCATTCGAAAACATTAAGAGGAAGACGAGCTAAAGTTTAATGGGATTAGCCGGTTGGAGACAGTTAGTGGAAACTGAATTGGAAGTTAAACGAAGGACGTGCTTATAATGGGGAGGTGCAACAATCCAGCCAACATGCCGGTGTCCAAGTGCTACGATAACAGTCGTATAGGACACCGTGGATTTTAGAAAGTTTCTGTTATGTTTCTACACTTCACTCGAACGAACACAGGAAATTGCTAGGATGAACGGGTTCCTTGTTTGATGACAAAGGAATTAAATAACGCTTTCTGCAACGGGCATACGAATACGGTAAAAAAGAACAGGAAACGGCAAGGTATTCTTAACATTTAAAATATGAGTTGAGTCACTTTTAGAATTATTCACAAAATTTGAAACAACAACGCTATCATCAATGTACCAGAAAAGCAAGAGGGAAGACATAAAATTGTATGTTTGTCAGAGGTGATAACAATTATAAGAATATTTATTCTCGCTAACTGACAAACAAAGAAATCTCAGTTTGAACTAGGGTCAGGATACCCCAACCAGAGGTTAGTATTTCATGATGGACCATTTGAAACTACAAATGGGTTTAGAGAAGGAAAATGCTTCTAAATCTGAAGATTAGGCCTACTGATTTGAAGAAATTTTTTGAACTGGTATCCCAAAGTCAGTGCAGATGAAACACAAGCAATCTGGCTCTGGCCATAAACGGAGTAGCCATCCTGAAACAGTACAAGAGATACTATACTGAATACAAAAGTGTGAAATTAAAAATGAAAAATAGTTACAGAGAATAGGATCATTCTACTAAAACGTATTCCAGATAATCTGGAAGTTATTTTCAAGTCACACATTCCAAATGAAGGCATAGTACACGTCACTGGATGGCGCCAGATCATCTCGTGTACATGGAGTTGTTGGCCAGTTAGCTTCTGATGAAAGTAAACATTATCAAAAGCTGAAGGAATCCCACAGAATAAAATTTTGACTACACCGGAAAATTAGCTCGAATGAGAAGAAAATTATATTTATTTCGTTTGTGGATGCAAGACATTGAAAGTTATGAGTTATGTTGAATCCTCTGTCGGTAACTGAAACTGCTGATCATGTGGATGCAGAGGCCACCAAACAAAATACCAATATGAACACTTAGGAAATTTAACCCCTTAATAAAACGAAAATTCCAAACGTGAGTAAAAAAGACGGTGTGGAACCAGCTTCTTCGATAATGACAGAAGCTGAATATATGAATTAAAATTTGTGCCATTGCTGGGACTTGAACCTAGGTATCTTTCTTGCTAGACATACGTGCTGTCCATTTCATCACTATAGCAGTATGGCTAACATAGGTACACAGACTATCCCCTTTCAGTGCCTTCCCTAACACAGACTTCAATTCGCGCCTTCAGCCTATTCTTCCCTACTCGAATCGTCAGTATTGCAGAGAATCTCCGGTATTGGAATAGCACTCCAGCTTTGTACGAAATGGGGAAACCATGTACTAAATCAGGTGTAGATGATCTATCGATATGATGGAATTACAATTTCCTTGAGGCGTATGACTCTCAACTTTATCTTCGATAAGAAGGGGAAAATGGGCTGACGGCATGAATTTAAATTTTTGTTAGGCACAGCAAAGAAGTAGTGTAATTCATGCAACAGTCTTAGCTATATTGCTGCTATGATTTAATCCGTAACACATCTGCACAGTAAGCAGGAGACCCGAGTTCAAATCCCGACCTAGGCACGAAATTTACTTCATTTCTTCAGCTTCTGCTATTGTCAAAAGTAAAGTTGAGATTCATATGTGTCAAGGAAATTGTAATTCAATCATAACAATAGAACACATACTGATGATGTACAGGCAGCGTTTCCCCATCACGTGCCAAACTGGAATCGTGTTCCAGTGCTGGAGAGATTCGGCAGTAGTGATGATTTAAGATAGTGGAAAAGGGCTGAAGGCATTAATTGAAATTTCTGTTAGAGCGGACTTTGGAGTAGGATAGTCCATGCAGGTGTGTTAGTTACATTGGTATGGTGGTGTAATGGTTAGCATATCTGCCAAGTAAGCACGAGACGTGGGTTCGAATCCTGGCTGTATCACAAATTTCAATTCATTTCTTCAGGTTTTCTCACCGTCAAAGATAAAGTTAAGAGTCATATGTCTCAAGGAAATTGCAAATTCCATATCATTTCCCAGTTCCGATAAACAGAGTTATCTACTGAAAACTGCAAGTCAATGAGAAATTGAGTTGCACAATGCGAAATGAGGGCTGTAACATAGAGAATGTCTATAGGAGATGAGAGATGTAGTTAATGGCTATAAAGAAAGATTGAAATCAAAGACTTTAGAGAGAATTCTACACTTAATGCGGGCATGAGTGAAAAAAAATTCCATGACAAAGTGATGAAAAAATGACTCAAGATAATGATTTTGGGATCCTAGTGTCAAGAATATGCACAAACTACTTCCTGATGGGATTTTAGAACGACATCAAGAAGAATGCAATACTATACTATGTGAAAAATCTGGAAATGTTTGATACTGAGGAGTGAAAGATATTATTATCTCTAACAAGAATGGTAACAACATTTGGAAAATAACGTTCACTGAAGGTGTATCCACAAAATTAGGAGATAACAGGTTGCGAAACGTGCAAAGTAACTGTAATAAGTCTTTCGGGGTACACCGTGGTAATGTGGTCCAATGACACTGGATTCACTTTTGGGAAGCGAGTTGAGTTGAAATCCCGTCTATTCAGATATTGATTTGCTATGGTTTTTGTAAGTCTCTGAAGACATATGCTGGCCAGGTTCCGTAGAAATGAACGCAGTCGATATGATCATGCCTTCCTCTCCCATCCGTGGGCCACTAACTACCTCGGCCGTGATGAAACGTCATGCTCCAGTCTCCCAGCCCATTGAGCAACAGAAAACTCGGAGCAAGGCGACTCTCATTGTGTAACATTAATTTAGAGACAGATTTATTACTTGAAGAATTAAGAAGACTTTCTTAAAGCGAAGTTCTCAGTATCTTTCTCTATAGCAACGTTTGTTAGTTTTAGATATGAGAACTTTTTCCGCTTGTAGTGGCACGTTTATAAACTTTCTATAACATTCCTCATTTCCGACATTTTTCTGACAGCCATGAGAGAAACCTGTACATAGCAAAATGAGATTCTCGTCCATGTGTTTTGCTGATTGATTGATAGCGGTCGGTCCTCGGTCACCCCCTCCCACTGTGGCTGCTCCTGCTTTCTGGTTCAGAGGCAGACGTAGTGAATAGTATGCGACTAGTGTTGCGTTTGTACAAAAATCTCATTTTAGAAGGAACATAGAGATTACATATTTCTCAGTTCTCTGATAAGTGTGACAGTGGATTAATCTCCAGCCAGAATAAAATGGTTCAAATGGCTCTGAGCACTATGGGACTTAACATCTATGGTCATCAGTCCCCTAGAACTAACTAACTAACCTAAGGACATCACACAATACCCAGCCATCACGAGGCAGAGAAAATCCCTGACCCCGCCGGGAACAGAACCCGGGAACCCGGGCGTGGGAAGCGAGAACGCTACCGCACGACCACGAGATGCGGGCCCCAGCCAGCAGAAGTGACAGTGACAGACACAAGTCAGGGTCTCTTAACTAAATCCCTAGAACTGATTGTCCCATTAACAACACTAGACTCTTGGGGTTCTAAGGAATTCTGGAGTTACAAACTGAAACATGGAGGTTCTCTGCGAAGCTGCTTGAACGACCCAATGGAAAAACAGGTATTTGAATCGGACTATGATCCCCTTAAATGACATCAAAAATAAAATAATGTTATAAACTATGAGTCTAACGCGACTTCTTGTCATTCACAGGAATGCTTTATTGGTTAAACTGCAGTGGCCCACAGGTCGGATCTACCGGTATCTAGAAGTGACCAGTGCCTTTGCACTACTTTTCCACCCTCCTCAGCTAACTTCAGTGCAATAGCTTGTCTCGATGAAGAGATAAAATCAAGAAATTTGCTGGCAGATTAATGCTGTGTGCCGGACCGAGAGTTGGAATCGGAAACGTTGCCTCGGCTCCCGAGATCGTGCCTCGGTCAGGCACACATTTTTAATCTGCCAGTAAATTTCATATTTGCTCACACATCGCTGCGGAGTAAAAAGTTCATTCTGGAAAAATTCCCCAGTGAGCAGCCAAGACATGACTTCGCAGTATTTTTTTTCTTTCAACTGTACTAGTCCCGCAACTTTCGCATGAGAATTTCTTTGAAGTTTGGAAGGTAGGAGATGAGGTAATAGCGGAAGCATAGCTGTGAGGAAGCGTTGTGAATCCACACTCATGCTCATAAATTAAGGATAATGCTGATACAAGGTGAAAAACGCAGTGGTGGGCGGTTTGCGGGTTTAAATCATCCTGGGGTATGGCCATGCGGTGCATTTGACCTGCGGTCGTCGCACGGTGGCGCTGGCAGCAGTCCAAATACGCAGAGGTGTGTTGGTATATGTCAGAGTCCAGCGAGTAAGTGTGCACACATTTTCATCCGTTCTAATGGTGAGTGTGTGTTGAATATGGCTCAAAGAACACATGTTGATGACGTTATGAGAGGTAGAATACCAGGGCGATTGGAGGCTGGTCAAACACAGCAGGTCGTAGCACGGGCCCTCCGTGTGCCACAAAGTGAGATCTCAACGTTATGGCAATGATTCCAGCAGTACAGGACGTCCACATTGTACAGCACCACAAGAGTACCGATATCTCACCATCAGTGTCCGCAGACGGCCACGGAGTACTGCAGGTAACCTTGCTCGGGACCTTACCGCAGCCTGGAACAGTTGTCTCCAGACACAGAGTCTACAGATGACTGAAGAGACCTGCAAGGTGCATTCGACTGACCCCTGGTCACAGGAGAGCCCGTAAAGCCTGGTGTCAAGATCACAGTACATGGTCTTGGAACAGTGGTCCCAGGTTTAGTTCACGGACGAGTCCAGGTATAGTCTGAACAGTGATTCTCGCCGGGTTTTCATCCGGCGTGAACCAGGAACCAGGTACCAACGTCTTAATGTCCTTGAAAGGGACCGGTACGGAGGTCATGGCGATGGTGTGCGGTAGGATTATGATTGGTCCATTTACACCCCTGCATGTCTTTGACACAGGAACTGTAACAGGTCAGGCGTATCGGGACGTCATTTTTCACCAGCATGTACTCCTTTTCAGAGGTGCAGTGGGTTCCACCTTCCTCCTGATGGATGATAACGCACGGCCCCACGAAGCTGCCATCATGGAGGAGTACCTCGAAACAGATGATATGAGGCGAATGGAGTGGCCTGCCTGTTCTCCAGACCTAAACCCCATGTTCTCGGTCGACGTATCGCTGCACGTCTTCAAAACCCTAGGACACTTCAGGAGCTCCGACAGGCATTGGTTCAAGAATTGGAGGCTGTACCCCAGCAGCTGCTCGACTACCTGATCCAGAGTATGCCAACCCGTTGTGCGGCCTGTGTACCTGCGCATGGTGATCATATCCCATATTAATGTGGGGGTACATGCGCAGGAAACAGTGTCGTTTCGTAGCACAAGTGTTTCGGGACGGTTTTCTCAACTTATCACCAGTACTGTGGACTTACAGATCTGTGTCGTATGTGTTCCGTATGTGCCAATGTTATTAGCGTCAGTTTTGTGTAGTGCCACGTTGCGTGGCACCACATTCTGCAATTATCCTTAATTTATGAGCATCGGTATACCTTGGGTATATTAGTCAGTATGCCCCATGCTCGTGGGAGGCAAAGTCCTAAATTCGGGTATCGGTTTGGCGCAGAGCTTCATCCAGCAGGAAGTTTCATATCAGCTCAAATTCAGTTGCAGAGAGAAAATTTAACGCTAGATAAAATCAGTCTCATCACCTCCACTAATTAGTCTTCTGATATACTCAGATTAAACGCCAATCTCTTCTGTTGGCAATTATATTGCGAAACTCTTTTCCGTGATTTAAGATTCGAGCAACTAATGTAGGATAACGAAAAGCTATGTGGCTATATGGAAGTTTAGTGGAACCTCAGTTTTCCGTTAGGATGAGTCGTAAGTGAGGTGTAAAAATTATTCCTGTTCTAAAATGAAGCATTATTTGTGAAGGATACATGGGACCTAACCCTGCATAATCGTAGTGACCATGATTACTGATCCGACGTAGCTTTAATTAAATATATTTCAGACTGTGGGCAGACAGCGATAGATGAATATACCGAGCGAGGTGGCGGAGTGGTTAGACACTGGACTCGCATTCGGGAGGACGACGGTTCAATCCCGCGTCCGTCCATCCTGATTTAGGTTTTCCGTGATTTCCCTAAATCACTCCAGGCAAATGCCGGAATGGTTCCTCTGAAAGAGCACGGCCGACTTCCTTCCCCATCCTTACCCTAATCCCATGAGACCGATGATCACGCTGTCTGGTCTCCTTCCCCAAACAACAACCAACCAACCATAGATGAACATGGACATGAGAGACGTACTGTTCCTTTTGGTCAGTAACTGTTGACGAGGAGGTATAATTTAGAAAATAATTTTGTTACAGCTATGTTGCGTTGAGGAATCGTCCAACGTAGCTAAAACTGGCGAAATTTCTCATTTGCAAGAGCCGTGAGCGAAGAGAAATGTATAGACTGTACCAAAAAGTGAGGGATTTAAACTATCGGAATTTTAAACTCAGAGATTTTATCGCTCCAGAAATAAACACTTCTGGTATTCTAAATAAGTACCTATATAACTCGTACAAATCCTCAATTCCTCGTCGCTTTCTATGTCCTAGAAAAATACAAATTGTAATGCAACCGCTCTCTTCCAGGAGTGTCAACGGGCTGCCTACAGTGAAGTGAGCAAGGCGTTCTGCATTTGCTCCAGGACGCTGCCGAGGACGTCATTCTTCGAGAAGTGAACGCCAGGAAAGACAGGAACTGAGTGAATGAGGTGTTCTCTCCAATGAAAGAGATGCCTTCAGTACAGATCTATCGAAGTGTGACACGTGGAATTACATTTAACGGAAAGTGGGAGACGTGATTTGTATTACACATGGCTTTGTAAATAAATGTATCATTGTTAATTTTAATGAACGTAGCAAATAAAGAGCTGAATATTTCTGTAACCCTTTTGCCGGTATTCGTCTTCAGTTTCACAGGCGGTACATCAGAAATACAAATCTTGTGTTTTCATGTTTCCGAGTGAGACCGTTACGATGTCAAGCGACAGAAACGTTGAATGTGAAGGCGATGGGCGACTAGTGTGTCCAGCAACACTTGTAAGATGGTGGGTGCAATAATCTACAGAGCAAGATTAAAAAATGAAGTAGTAGTAGTGGGGGTTTGGTTCAGCTTCCCAAGGGAAAATGTATTGCACAAGGAGTTCTGGTACTCAAACGGGTTAGGGAATGAAGAAAAAAAAATTATCACGATACCTCCTTAGCACTTGGGAACTTTGAAACAGCCTTCGGCAGCGTAAAATTCAATAACGGTTCACAATTCTCAGAACGCTGAGGCTAAAATAAAGAGACAAGGGAATGAACTACAAGATCCACAAATCCCTGTTGTGTGTTATATGAATGGAATGTGGGGTAGCAAGGTACCGTCACTGTTCTTCGAAGGTACGTAGAAGAAATAAAATTTCGGAATAGGTCAACACAGGTATCAGTGTTCAGGTTCACAGTGGAAACAGCCAACGCGGACTATTGTAAGGAAGGCTTTTGAGGAGATTTGAGAGAAATGGAGAAAGAGAGTGAAGTATCTGCAATACACGGTTGGATGGCAGCGTAACTTCGTACAGGCACTCACCATCAACGGGTACCTAAGCGAACAGAGATGCCATTTTCTGTGACAAGTAGAAGAGCCACCAGATAGCTGTACTATCACTCCTGTTTAGTGTTGTTACCTGGCTGTTAGGGTGTGCAGCGGACTTCAGATGACGACACGTAGAGGCAACGTACTAGTGTGAGACAGCTTTATCAGAACCTGACATTCTGAAAGGCAGCTCGTTTTCTATGACAGTGAGCCGATGCTGGGATGCCAGGGAACGTGAGGGCAAGGCCGACTCATCGTGAAGCTTCCAATGGACCACGGCTGACGACAACAGTGGAGATTCGCAGTATAGTCCACGAAGTCCATCATAACCCGTTCATATATGCGCCTAAAACCGCTCGGCCACTCCGGCCAGCAACACGGCGAGTTGTTTTGATAGTTCGAGTTGAGTGATTTATTATCAGACGAATTTTGGAACAGTTCTGAAGCGATTTCCATGAAGTGTTTCCTTCACTTTAGGAATCAAATTGAAATAAGGCCTAAGACTGGGGAGTGCGGTAGGTGGTGTAGCGCTTCCAAGCCCCATAGACTGCTAAAATCGGTCACTACTTGAGCCTTTTCCACCCCAGTATTGTCCTAGAAAATTATGGGCGAGTGCTGCAGAAAGCGTCGCCGATTTATTCTGTAAGCTGTTCAAAAAAATGTTCAAATGAGTGTGAATTCCTAAGATTCCAAACTTCTGAGGTCATCGATCCCTAGCCTTACACACTATTTAAGCTAAATTATGCTAAGAACAACACACACACCCATATCCGAGGGAGGACTCGAACCTTCGGCGGGAGGAGCCGCGCAATCCGTGACATGGTGCCTCTAGCCGCGCGGCTAAGCTGTTCAGTTTTGGAACACAGCGCAACACAAGCGGCGAGACTTCCTATAGGACCCGTCCATCACTCTGCAGTACAATGTGCTGGCCCAGATGGCGCAAGTTGTAAGTGATTTGTTCAATCCGTGGGGCTCGGAAGTGCTGTACCACCCAGCACACTCCCCAGATTTAGGCCTGTGTAATTTCAACTCGATCCCTTAGATGAAGGAAGGGCTTCACGGCATTCGCTTCAGAATTGTTACAGGGATTCGTCGACCAATAGACCACTCGAGTCGAACTTCCAACACAACTGCCACTAGTATCCTGGGCCTACTTCTCTGCTGTCGACGGGTTATACGCAGTTCTGGTGACTGCTTTGAAATATGGACCTGTCTAGTTGCCACTTTTAATGTTCCAAGCCTCGTACACTCTGTGTGTTCCTGTACCAGCGGTCGTTTACGAGGAGCAGGCGGTCTAGGGAACTACCGACCCCTGTGCAGGCAGCCGCAAACACCACAGCACAGCCTGCTGCGTGTGACCAGTGCCACCACCGAGAAACGTGGTTTGCTGATGAAGGGCGTCGCACTGTCTTCAGTGGTGAATGGCTGTTTTGCGCTACACCGTCGTTGGCAAGTATGGCGGTGACTGGGGAAAAGTCCCAGTTATTTGGAAAGGCCTCTCGGTGCAGGGTGCCATCGAGACTGACTTCAGCTCACGACTGGTAGTGTTTGAGAGAACTATTGGCACAACTGTACGTCACTGATAGCCTTCGTCGTCACGTTTTACCTCGAACGGGACAATATTGTGGTGCCCTTTATCTCCCACACATGGCGCGTGTCTGTATGTACTGTCTGTGAGATAGTGAGGTACTCCCCTGGCCATCAAGATCCCGATATTCGTCTGGCTCCAACTAGGACGTCACCTCCCAGTGATATACGGGATATCAAGAACCAGCTATAACGGTTGCGAACCAGCTTGCCTCAGGAGAGGGGACAACGCCTTGATGATACACTTCCCAACTGAATGAATGTGTGCATTATAACGATATGTTTACGTAATGTGTATACATAAACATACGTTATAAACGTCCCCGTTCGTAGTCGCTAATTATAACAATATGTTTCTTTTGTGCTGCAACATATAGCTATAATAAGGGGTGGAAATATATTTGCAAACGCCGACCGTGTGCGGCTGCCTCTTGTTGGATCGTCTGATCAGTCGGAAGTTGCATTGTAGAGGAGAGTAAATGCCTATTCAAAATATAATTACTTTTGGATAGCTCAACATGAATTTCCTAGGGGACCGTAGTTTATCATACATTCACCAGTAGAATGTGGCGCGGAGAAAATATTTCGCCGCATACAACTTCCGTCCGATTTCGACGAAAGAATTCGTGACTGTGAACTCTCTATTTGGCAGAAACATAAAGAAAATGAAATAACTTCATGAAGGAGTGAGACATAGATTCTACACGAAATAAATAGTCCATACACCAATTACATTTAAACCTGAATTTAAGGCAATTAGTAGACGAACTTACACTGCAATGAAAAATTTAACATGGATGCCGTTTTGACTGGCACTTCTCTTCTGGTAATGACAATAATTCCTTTGACGTTTTCACATACACGTCGCACAATAAATTTACTGCTATGCAGTATTGCACTTTTAGTATTGCACTTTACTTTACACTAAAACAATATTATTTTTAACGATAATAATACGGCGGCAAGACATGCGCGTCCGACACAAGTTACAAGAGACAAGAGAAGAATGAGTAACTGTTCATCGAGAATATCTCGTACATAAAAAAAAAGAAAATGTGTAAAAGTGTTCTTCTTCTGTCCGTTTTTCGCGCCGCGGTTTTCAAAGTCAACAACTCACTGCATCTCTGACGGCGAGTCGACAATAAACAAGTTACGTCACAGGTCGTTCACCTTTTACATTCTCGCAACATTATTTGCTAACTGTAGCTGTTGCCGAGCGACTGCTCGATTAGTGAATGATTTAAAGTGATAAGGCAATCACATACTGTTACAGCATCCAGGCCAGAAGTGTGGAAAGTCATACTGAAAAGTCCTTTGTAAATTTGATCGATTTCGAATTACTGAAATAACATGACATACCCTCTCAACCAAGTTATGTTTCCATTCGTTTGGTCGTACCGTTCTGTGTGCACTTCTTTCGTTTTGAAGTTAACTTAGAAGTCAATATGGATTTAGTACAAACAGAAGGAAGTATAACTGAATATGATATTAATATCAGTAGCGATACACCAAGGGCTAAGAGCGACAGAGCTATCCTATCCAAGAAGAAAGAATACCACTCTTGGAAGATTCAAGGACATTAGTAATAGGATAGTAGAGGCGAAGAGAGAATCTGTAGTATAAAAGCTTTAGTACAATAAGGTACTACAAGGGAGTGAAACTGTGAAACCATCTGAAATTATACACCTAGAAGTGAAGTTTGGACTATCGTAAATGAAGAGGAGAAGAACGTGTTACCATCTAATATATGGTGTTAGCGCAGAATATAAAGAATTATGTCACGGATGAAGAAGTACTGATGGAAATAGGTTATTTATTTATTTATTTATTTATTGTTCCGTGAGAGCAAATTAAGGAGAAGTCTCCGTGGTCATGGAACGAGTCAATACATGAAATTATAACACGACAGTAGAAACAGATAAAATGAAATATAAAAAAAAACATATTCAGTCGATAAGTCGTAAGTTTAAATAAAGAAAATCAACAATGTAACACTGGAATTTTCTCTTCCAGGAGCTCCTCGACAGAGTAGAAGGAGTGAGCCATGAGGAAACTCTTCAGTTTAGACTTCAAACAGTTTTGGCTGCTGCTAAGATTTTTGAGTTCTTGTGGTAGTTTATTGAAAATGGATGCAGCAGAGTACTGCACTCCTTTCTGCACAAGAGTCAAGGAAGAACATTCCACATGCAAATTTGATTTCTGCCTAGTATTAACTGAGGGAAAGCTGCTAACTCTTGAGTTCAAAATGGTTCAAAGGGCTCTGAGCACTATGGGACTTAACATCTATGGTCATCAGAACTTAGAACTCCTTAAACCTAACTAACCTAAGGACATCACACAACACCCTGTCATCACGAGGCAGAGAAAATCCTTGACCCCGCCGGGAATCGAACCCGGGAACCCGGGTGTGGGAAGCGAGAAATCTACCGCACACCCACGAGCTGTGGACTAACCCTTGGGAATAGGCTAATATTGCTAACAACAAACGACATTAAAGAAAATATATACTGTGAGGGCAATGTCAGAATTCCCAGACTATTGAATAGGGGACGACAAGAGGTTCTTGAACTTACACCACATATAGCTCGAACAGCCCGTTTTTGAGCCAAAAATACCCTTTTTAAATTAGAAGAATTACCCCAAAAAATAATACCATACGACACAAGCGAATGAAAATATGCGAAGTAGACCACTTCTCGTGTTGAACTATCCCTTATTTCAGATACTGCTCTAATGGTAAATAAAGCAGCATTTCGTTTCTGAACAAGATCCAGGACGGGCTGTCCACAACAGCGTACTATCTATACGAACGCCTAGGAACTTGAACTGTTCCGTCTCGCTTAAAACATGTCCATTCTGTCTGATCAAAATATCGGTTCTTGTTGAATTGTGAGTTAGAAACTGTAAAAACGGAGTCTTACTGTGATTTAGCATCAAATAATTTTCCACAAGCCATGAACTTATTTCATGACCTACATTATTTGATACTGTTTCAATATTACACACAAGACCCTTCACTACCAAGCTGGTGCCATCAGCAAACAGAAATATTTTTGAATCACCTGTAATACTAGAAGGCATATCATTTATATAAATAAGGAACAGCAGTGGCCCCAGCACCGACCCTTGGGGAATGCCCCACTTAACAGTGCCCTACTGGGACTGAACATCACTACCACTCTCAATATTGCGGAGAATTACCTTCTGCTTTCTGTTCTTAAAGTAAGAGGTGAACCAATTATAAGCTACTCCCCTTACTCCATAATGGTCCAATTTCTGCAGTAATATTTTGTGGTCAACACAGTCAAAAGCTTTCGTAAAAATAAAATAAAACACCTAGCGTTCGCAACCTTTTATTTAATCCGTCCAAAACCTCACAGAGAAAAGAGAATATAGCATTTTCAGTTGTTAAACCATTTCTAAAACCAAACTGTACATTTGACAGCAAATTATGTGAATTTAAGTGCTCCAGTAACCTTGTATATACAACCTTCTCGATAACTTTAGCAAACACCGACGGCATAGAAATAGGTCTAAAATTGTCAACATTATCCCTGTCTCCCTTTTTATAAAGTGAATTCACTACCGAGTACTTTAATCGGTCAGGAAACCAACCACTGCTAAAGGAAAAGTTAGAGATATGGCTAAGTACTGGGCTAACATACGTAGAACAATACTTCAGTATTCTGCTAGATACCCCGTCATATCCATGAGAGTTGTTGGTCTTTGGTGATTTAATTATTAACTCAATCTCCCTCTTGTCAGTATCATGGAGGAGCATTTCAGGTAACAGTCTCGGAACACTTTTTCCTAAGAGCGCTATATGATTCCCTGTTGGGACTAGGTTTCTATTTAGTTCAGCTGCTATATTCAAAAAGTGATTATTAAATACTGTACATATACGCGACTTATCAGTAACACGGACATTCCCACTACGATTCAAATGGCTCTGAGCACTACGGGACTTAACATCTATGGTCATCAGTCCCCTAGAACTTAGAACTACTTAAACCTAACTAACCTAAGGACAGCACACAACACCCAGTCGTCACGAGGCAGAGAAAATCCCTGACCCCGCCGGGAATCGAACCCGGGAACCCGGGCGTTCCCACTACGCACAGATTCTATATCCTCGACCTATCTCTGCAGACCAGCCACTTCCTTTACGATTGACCATATGGTTTTAATTTATCCTGAGACTTAGCTATTCTATCTGCATACCATATGCTTTTTGCCTTCCTAATAACATTTTTAAGCACCTTACAATACTGTTTGTAATGGGCTACTGTATTTAGATTTTGCCTGTTTATAACGTTTTGATATAATTGCCGCTTTGTTCTACAAGATATTCTTATCCCTCTAGTCAGCCACCCAGGCTGCCTATTTGTTCTAGTACCCTGTTTTGAACGTTCTAACGGAAAGCAACTTTCAAGATCACGAGAAAAGTCTTGAGAAAAGCATTATATTTCTCGTCTACTGTATCAGCGCTATAGATATCTTGCCACTCTTGTTCCTTGGCAAGGTCTACAAAGGTCTCTACAGAAACTGGATCAGCTTTCCTAAACATTTGATAACTATTTTTAACATGTGTTGCAGCACAAAAATCTTTTAGAGTTAAAATTTGAGCATCTTGATCTGAAAGGCCATTCACCTTTTTGCTAACAGAATGCCCTTATAGTAATGAGGAATGAACAAAAATGTTGTCTATGGTTGTTCTACTGTTCCCTTGCACTCTCGTTGGAAAGAATACGGTTTGGATAAGATTATATGAATTAAGGAGGTCTACGAGCATCTTTTTCCTTGCACAATCACTTATACAATTAATGTTGAAGTCACCACATATAACTAACTTTTTATATTTCCTATAAAGTGAACCAAGAACCTCCTCTAGCTTTAGCAAAAATGTTGTGAAATCGGAGTCTGTGGATCTATAAATAACGACAGTTAGAAGTTTAGCTCCGTTAAATTTAACCACACCTGCACAACATTCAAACACCTTTTTAGTGCAGTATTTTGAAACTTCAATTGACTCAAATGGGATGCCGTTTTTCACATACATGGCTACTCCCCCACTCCCCGCAAAGAGCTCTTAGAAAAGCTGCCAGCCAACCTGTATCCTGGTAAAGGAAGCCTCTGAATTATCTCCTTATTTAAGAAGTGTTCAGATATACCAATAATTTCAGAGACAACATCTATAAGCAGTTCACTAACTTTATCTCTAATACCTTGTATATTTTGATGAAATATACTAATTCCCTCATTACTCGCATACCTAAGCTTTGTCAAAAGTGGTTCCTTTGTTAGAGAGACTTCCCTTAAGCAGGAATACCTATTAGCTGACTTCAAACTAAAAAAGGTGCAGCTCTAACACGCACTACTGCAGGAATTTTCGCATGAGTGATCCCACCACCCCCACCTATGCCGTCACCTATAAGCTTTGCCAACCTCCCCTTCCCATACCTGTTGAGGTGCAGGCCATGACTAGTGAACCCCGTCCTGCTGATAGACTCCACCGGCACCACTGAAATGTGACACATGCTTTCTGTCATCGGCGCACCCCCAAGTCTCATGTTATTACGCCTGACGGTTGTATTAAGATGAGGCCGATCGTGACGCTGGAACAGTTCCACAAAATGCACATTCGTGTTGCCAGTCTGAGTGGCTATCTTTTCCAGGTCACCATCTATGTCATACTCCCCATCCCTATCAATACTATTACCAACCCCACACACAATCACTACCTGATCCTCTTTAGTAAATTCCCTACATAACCCCCCTATGTTAACAGTCACCTGAGCCAATCCTGCATCAGGCTTCACCATGCTGGTGACCTGGTATTAACTCCCCAGCACTTCCTGCAACTGCTGGCCTACACCTCTGCGATGAGAACTAATTAACAGCACAACCTTCTTCTTCCTCTTCGACTTTGCAACTTTCCTAGCCACCGCAACTGCTGAGGTCTGCTGCATACATCTACGGCTACTAGAGATTCCTCTCCACTAGACTCTGACAGTTGGTCATATCTATTGCAAACACCAATAGTAAAACTATCTGAAAATCTCCTTCTCCTAGCAGATCTCTTGCCAACAGCCAGCTCCCATTCCCCAACCCCCTTCTCCCTCCTCATCCTATCTAGCTCCTCCTGTGCGTTTTTCAACTGCGCCTGAAGGGCACAGATCTTACGCTCCTGCTCCTCTATCAACTTACTCTTGCTACATAACCAGCAGTTCCGGGAGAGGATCTCACCAGAATGCCCACTGGTTTCCCCACTGCATTCCCCCCAGTGAAAACACTTCGAACAAGAATCACACCGCAATCCACTACTCACGAACCTACGGCAAAGCCCACACTTCTCACTCATGGTAAAATCTTACACTTGTTGAAACAAGAAAACTACTTTATCTAAGTTCCGCTACTACAATAAGAAGGTGTTTAAAAACCTGAATACAGTAATCACAAACTTACTGTACAAGGGAAGTAGCTACTATTATTAGCAGTATTAATCAACAACAAATGAGAATATAACAAAAGACTAATACAGAAAGAGAATCAAACGTCTAATGACACACAAACGAAACTGAAAACAGTTCCCTAAAGGATCTTCAGAAATTATTTCACCAGAAAAAAGAACACTGCTTGAAGACTACTAAAATTCCTAAATAAACCACTATACACACACAATTAATTAGTACTTAGCTTTCGATGCGCCGATACAGTTGCTGGGCTGTAAGTCTGTGGAACATATTAACCACGTGAAGGTACAAAATGGTGTCACACCTCGACCTTGCAAGGAGCAATAGTCAGTGAAAACAGTAGGGGCAAACAGAGACTAGAGCAAAGTCCAGGATGTTGGGTGTCCGAGACCAAAGAACCATTCAGCTTAACTGTGGTGGTTTTAGTGAAGAGTTTCTAATTAAATAATGAACTCTTGTGCAGTAATTAAATAATGAACTCTTGTGCAGCGTTTGGGTGCACGAAAATATATCTGAAAAAAATAATACTTCGCTCTACGGGTAGTCATATTCAAAATACGAAGAACTTGCGAACACATTTTTCGATTCATGTGTAGGCCAACTATAGGGAATGATATCGCCGCCTAGCAGATGCCAATGGCTTATTTGAGAATAATTACGTGTGTCTATATTCTACGATTTAACTGGTAATGTCCATTATCTATCTACCTTACGATAATACTGCGATATATACGAAATATTAATTACAAGGCCGCTCACTTCTTCCTGTCTCTCTCTCTCTCTCTCTCTGTGTGTGTGTATGTGTGTGTGTGTGTGTGTGTGTGTGTGTATGTATGTGTGTTTTTTCTTTTTTCCTCATGACTTGTTTTTACGTGATATTTAAACTAGTTACGTTCATTCCATTGGGGAAGAACAGTGGAACTTCTGGCCTCTTGTTCACAAAAGGGAGAGTTTTAAAACAAAAGACTACATAAAGCTATGCAGCAAACATATTTCAAAATCCTTGCAGAGATATTTCCACGAGCTGAAAATTAACATGTATGTTCGTTCTCACATCTAAAAGTCGATAAGTGAGAAAGATATGGAAGGTCAGAGGGTTAATATCAAACTCATTACGCACAAGTGTTCTCTGTAACAAACGTTTTATAATACACAACTGAACATTAAAACTGCTACACCATGAAGATGACGTGCTACAAGCGCTAAATTTAATCGACAGGAAGAAGATGCTGTGATATGCAAATGATTAGCTTTTCAGAGCATTCGCACACGTTTGGCGCCGGCGACACCTACAACGCGATCACATGAGGAAAGTATCCAACCGATTTCTCATATACAAACAGCAGTTGACCGGCGTTGCATGGTGAAACGTTGTTGTGATGCCTCGTGTAAGGAGGAGAAATGCGTACCATCGCATTTCCGACTTTGATAAAGGTCGGATTGTAGCTTATTGCGATTGCGGTTTATCGTATCCCGACATTGCTTCTCGCGTTGGTCGAGATCGAATGACTGTTAGCAGAATATCGAATCGGTGGGTTCAGGAGGGTAATAAAGAACGCCGTGATGGATCCCAACGGCCTCGTATCACTAGCAGTCGAGATGACAGGCATCTTATCCTCATGGCTGTAACGGATCGTGCAGCCACGTGTCGATCCCTGACTCAAGAGATGGGGGCGTTTGCAAGACGACAACCATCTGCACGAACAGTTCGACGACGTTTGCAGCAGCACAGACTATCAGTTCGGAGACCATGGCTGCGGTTAGCCTTGACGCTGCAATCACAGACAGGGGCGCCTGCGATTGTGTACTTAACGACGAACCTGGGTGCAAGAATGGAAAAACGTCATTTTTTTGGATGAATCCAGGTTCTGTTTACAGCATCGTGATGGTCGCATCCGTGTTTGGCGACATCGCGGTGAACGCACATTGGAAGCGTGTATTCGTCATCGCCATACTGGAGTATCACCAGGCGTGATGGAATGGGGTGCCACTGGTTACACGTCTCGGTCACCTCTTGCTCGCATTGCCCGCACTTTGAACAGTGGACGTTACATTTCAGATGTGTTACGACCCGTGGCTCTACCCTTCATTCGATCCCTGCGAAACCTTACATTTCAGCAGGATAATGCACGACCACATGTCGCAGGTCCTGTACGGGCCTTTCTGGATACCGAAAATGTTCGACTGCTGCCCTGGCAAGCACATTCTCCAGATCTCTCACCAATTGAAAACGTCTGGTCAATGGTGGCCGAGTAACTGGCTCGTTACAATATGCCAGTCACTACTCTTGATGAACTGTGGTATCGTGTTGAAGATTTATGGGCAGCTGTACCTCTCACGCCATTCACGCTCTGTTTGACTCAATGCGCAGGCGTATCAAGGCTGTTATTACGGCCAGAGGTGGTTGTTCTGGGTACTGATTTCTCAGGATCTATGTATGCAAATTGCGTGAAAGTATAATCACATGTCAGTTCTAGTATAATATATTTGTCCAATGAATACCCATTTATCATCCGCATTTCTTCTTGGTGTAGCAATGTTAATGGCCAGTAGTGTATGTTATGCTTTTTAAGTTGATGGCATTTCATTACTTGCAGTTGATTAAATAAAAATCTTAAAGCGTAAACACATATTTTGTGTGAAAACTAGACATTACAAATAGACACGGATGTTGTTTCTTGTAGAAACATGATAAAACATTTTACATATATTTTGGAAGGAATGTTGAGAAAACTAAACGCTCCATGCCAAACAGGTGTTTCTTCCCCTGTTCTGGTGGACGCAGTTAACTACGTGAGTCACAATACAATAAAAACTAGAATTTACTGAGTTGTGATTATCTCGTTTGTAAAAAGGAAGAACTGTCACAACAATATTTCAACTTTTCCTCAGTCTTTTCTCTTGACAAATGTAAAAACGACAAGCTGCAAGCTAGCCTATGGTGGCGGAAATTCTCCATCTGCCAAACGACTGAGAAGTCGTGATCACCACACCCAAGAGGTGCCACGTTTATCAATAACGCAAGGAAATCTGACTTGGCCCCTATATGGATCAACCCTGAGTTGGATAACTAGACACAAAATGAATTTAATTACTTCAAGCCCACGACAAAATAAATGACATCGTAGGGAATGAGAATTGGTGTCGTTGGAAAATTAATAACGATGACCTGTGGTATCACAAAGAGATTTATTAACTAACATGAAGGTCAAGAGAGAACAACCATATAAGCAGAAACATCAACTGTGTAATATTTCATTAACACGAACTCACGTTGGTTGGCAATAAAGTGTGGAACCTCTGTGTAATTGAGACTGGCTACTGAGACTGGAAGGATGCCAGTCTAGGCAAGCACTCGCTGCTGTATCGTTAGTCTCTCACGTCAAGATACAAAATATGGATGAAATTAAAAAGATACAATTAAGCATGCAAGGGACACTGGGAGCGACTACTGTGAGTACAAGGCTGGTATGATGAAAGATGGTCATGAAAGCAATTCATAGGCTTTTGAATGTGCCGAAGCTGTGCAACGTTACCGATATAACCGGTACAAGACGAGATGCTGTCGTCTGCGAGCGGGCACTACTGAAGCGTCCACTGGTGATTGTCTCACGTCTACAAAAACATAATGTTTTGCCCGGGTGTCGGGACTATTTTAGAACTAACTGCTCTCTACATAGAAACTGAAGAGATCTAGCAACTGTACTCCGCAACCGTCGAGAAGCAAGTCCTCTTCCTCCTTTTGCTCAAAACATTCTGAAAAACAATGTTCCCCCAATGTTCTCGAATAAACCTATCACTGCCCAGCAGTGGTTACCATGCCAACTACATTTTGTGGCAAGGAGATCCGGTCTTCCTCAATCAAATACTGCAGTTCAGCACACATTCTGGTCTCCGCGAAAACAGCACACAATGCCTGGAGGCCCTGCAGCCGAACTTTCACCGCATTTCACATGATAAGGGAAGGTTCCTATTGAAAACAAGCTCTGTCTCGTCCATAAAACGACTCAGTGGGCGACGTTTGGGCGGGGCATGGCGGCATCTAAGACACGCAATATCCGAAGACATTCTTCACCCGAAGGTACACTGTCCTTGTAATAAACACATTAGCCGGGAGCCAGCCCATCGCCGCTTTACCTGGACCTGCATAACGACCAGACTCCCACACCACGTCCACTCACTAATAAAGCTGTTAGGCCGGCGCCAGGGTGCCCGGCGCCACCAGTTTCTAAATAAGTGTCACTTCGCATTCAGCGACGGCGTCCCCACCCTCTTGCTTAGTCACTAGTGGAACCAGGCCGTCCGCCAGAATTGTGGCCGGTGAACCACTGCCCTGCCAGGCCCACGGCCCGTTTCACTGGCTCCAAAGGAATCTATGAACTGGATTGCTGCTCGGGGAAAGTGCTAAAGCTGCCCCTAACGCAATGGTCAGTCCAGCGTCCAAAAATCTCTCTCTATAGACGAGTTTAATTCTACCACTACTACTGCTACTGCTACTGCTACTGCTACATGCAAGTACTGTGAGAGCAGTCAGTGGTTTGCACTAACCCTAATAGTCCATCATATTAATATCAACGAGGAAAAATTCAGGTACACCAAAGGTGAATGAAACTGTATGATAAAAACCGAAACAAAATGAAAGTGGGCGTGCCTGATGTGTATTACCATAGCAGTGGCCTGCCAGGAAGGCGCCACCATCTTTCAAAGAATTGCATTAATTCTACGAACTCCGGAGAAATTAAATTAACTGCACTATGACATGTGCAATAATAGTAGAAGACGATGTTCAACTGTTAAAATTAATGTTGATTTCAGCTACAAATGAGAATAACTGTGAGTCCCGAAGCCACTACGCACAATTTGTAATGACAGAAATCCAAAATTCCCCCCCCCCCCCCCCCCCCCCCCCCCGTCACATGACTGAGATTTTTGTTTCAAACTTTAAATCAGACCGAAGGAGGTGGTACAGAGGGAAACATAGTGGACTCGCATTCTGGAGGACGACAGTTCAATCTGTGACCATCCGGATTTAGGCTTTCCGTAATTTCTCTAAATAGCTGCGGGTAAATGTAGGGATTGTTCCGTGGAAACGAAAAGATCGATTTCTGTCCCCGGCCTCAAAACGATTAGAGCTTGTCCAACGTCTATAATAGCCTAGCTATTGACATGATGTTAAGAATTAATCTTCCTCCCTTGATACGGCAGAGGTATGTGGTCAACACTAATCAGCCAGACATTGCGACCACCTCCCTAACAGCCTGTATGTCACGTTTGGCACGGATAACAGCGCCGACGCATCATGGCCTGGAATCAATGTGGCTTTGGTAGGTCACTTGAGGGAACTGGCACCAAGTCTGCACGCAGGAATCACCTATTCCCGTATATTCTGTTGTGGGAGCCATGAGATCCGTTGCGACTTTCAGTCACATACCACAAGTGTTCGATTGGGTTCAGTCCTGTTGAGGGGCCAGCACATTAACTGGAACACGCCTTGTATTCCTTGAACTACTCCATCACAGTCATGGTTTTGCGAAGTGGCGCGTTATCTTGTTGAAAAGTACCACTGCCTTCAGGAGAGGTGATCGTAATGAAGGGGTCTACATCGGCCTCAACCAGTGTACGATAAATTTTGACTATCATTGTTTCTTGCAGAGTTTACTGGACATATAAGCGCTCACTTGAACTTTTCCCAGAGCATAATGGAGCCCCACCATGACCAAGTGCTCATTTCAGTCATAGTAGCTGATATCATGTTCTTAAAATTGGCACATGGGTAGGTCATTCACGGTGGACCCAGTCGGTTTAAGAGCGTTTCTAGCAGTGTGTTCAGACATGCTTGCACTCAGCCCAGCTTAAAGTCTGCAGTTACTTCCATCACAGTTCGCCACCTGTCCTGTTGTACCAGTCTACTCAGTCTACGACATCCGATATTTGTAATAACGGGTGGCCGCCCAAATCCACGATGTCTGGTCGTGATTCCAACTTAGTTTCACCTCGTGTTGAAGACAATCACCACAGCACTCCTAGAACACTCGGCAAGTCGTCCAGTTATCTAAATCCTCGTGTCGAGGCTCCATGTCATTACAAACTACTCCATGTCAAACTTAGATTGTGCTCCTTCCCCATTCTACACATGATCAGCATGCTCTGTGTTACTAGACGAGTAGTGTGATAAAGATTGCATTGCCCTCAGACTCCAATGTTGCTAGATTTAATCAAGATGGCGGACATACACGAGGACACAACACGCTGATGACAGTGTGGGAATTTCAAATTTTGGCGGGAAAGTAGGTCAAATGGGTGACCTCCACTAACCCAACTTCACCTACCCCCACTCTGGAAATGGTAGGAAATTTGAAATAAAGAACTGTCAGGAAGTACAGCTTTATTGGTAAGAAGGTTCAGGTTCGTGTGCTCATCTTGAGGTCCAAAGACAAACTAACCTAGTTCACAACACCGTCAATAGAAGGCGCTGTTGGTCCTCCACCACTCCCCTTCATACCCTATCTGAAAATCGGAGAAAATACGTTCACTCTGAGTTGAGCTGCTGGAATGGGAGGACCTCACGATGGTAGCCATTGTTTAAGCCATTGTTTATTAAATTTGTTGAAAAATATTATCTATTTATTCTGAAATCGCAACAGTCCTCGAACCTGATGCTGCTGTTAAAGCAATTTAGACGAGGTAAAGCAACTGCGGTATACTCTTCTATTTTGACAGCGAAAGAAACCACATAATTACACTGTCACACGCCACACTAAACATCTCTGAATAATGTGATGCTCTGTCTGCCTGGCTGCACCACAGTATGGTTGCCGGGCTCGTGGTACTGGCCAGTGTCAGGGCAACTCTAAGCACTTCTTGTCGTGCTGGAAGTACCCGCAGCCATCCTCCTCATTCCTGGCACACTTTCGTTCCTTGTGGCATACGGATAATTCTTGTTGATGAACGCTAACTGCCTCAGGAGTTATTAAATCTGGTGTCCAAGCTATGTGCGCAATATTGTCACATACGTATCGCGAAGATGTCACAAAACTCTGCAAATCCTGCTGCTTCAGAATATCTTCCACAGGAAATATTAATTAAACAACTCGCTTCACGAACTGAATACGTATCACAAAATTACTACTCAAACCACATTTGCCCACTAAACTCCGGGAGAGCTGTAGTTGGAGCTGCTGCCAACTGCGAACTAATTTACCGATCCGGAAACCTATATCATCTGCAATAACCGATTTTAACGCCAAAACGACGATATATGGAAGTCGAAATAAATTTCTCTGTAACTCTGAATGGGATGGGAGGGGAAAATTTCTCAGTGCTACAGCTGCTGTGTTGTTCATCACTCGACTGAAAAGCTGAGTTGGCTTGGAGTACATTTGCTGCTGGAATGAGGGATGTTAAAGCTATTATCTTTTCCTCAATTTTCGTAGCACACTAGTGTCTAAACACACACGAGAAAATTAGAACAATAACATATCTAAAAGTTCATCACATATTTCAAATCCCACAACAAATCGTGAAAAAGAGAAATACGTTAACAGCTAAAGCTTAAAAAATAGGCGTCCTCTTTAGAGTTACAGAAATATTTATTTCGACTTCCAAATATCGTTGTTTTGGCGTGTAAAGTCGAATATTGCAATCGCTATTGTTTCCCCACATCGGTAAATTAATTCGAGATTGATGAATCATTTCATATAGCTTAGAAAGTAAATAAATATTCATGTAATACCAAGGTCTGGAGAGGGTCACAGCTTCAACTACAGATCTAAGAGTGTTTTGTGTGGGTTTCGAGTAGCAGTTTCGTGATGCATGTTCAGATAGTGAAGCGAACTGTTCGATTAATATTTCCTGTGCCACATCTTCTGCACCAGTAGCATTTGCACAGTTTTGTGACATATTAAAGATATGTATGTGACAATATTGCGTACATAGCTTAGACACCAGATTTAATAACTCCTGAAGCAGTTCGTGTTCAGCAACAAGGGATATCCGTGTGCCACGAAGAATAAAAGTGCGCCAGGAATGTGAAGGAAGGCTGCAGGTATTTGCAGCATGACAGGAAGTGCTAAGAGTGGCCACGTATCTGACGCTGGCCGGTACTATGAGCCCACCGTCAGTACTGGGTGGAGCCACACAGACAGAGCATGCACTAGAACATTTTTCAGATATTTAATAATTTTGTTTTCTCATAATGTGGGACCACAGTCATAATATATTTATTTAAAGTCAGTACGGCCATTGGACTGTATTTTATTTGAAGTGTTGCATTTACACGATCATCATTTCGGCTTCACAATGCCATTATCAAGTGTATAACATTAAAACACTTGATAGTGACTCTGTAAAGCCGAAATCATGATAGTGTAAATGCAACACTGCAAATAAAATACAGTCCAATGGCGGCACTGACTTTACAGAATTTTTTCAAATACGTTTAGTGTGGTCTGTGACAGTGTAATTACATGGTTCCTTTCACTAACAAAATAAAAAACGATACTAGAATTGCTGTATATTGTCTAATTGCTTAAACAACAGCATCAATTTCGAGGTGTAATGCGATTTCAGAATAAATAAACAGTATTTTTCGACAAATTGTTTAAACAATGCCTTACATATCCTGTGTTAACATACCATCGTGAAGTCCTCTGTCCAGCTGCTCGACACATTCTGAGTGGGTTGGGTTGAGGGCCCACAGAGTCCTCCGTTGGTGATGTTGAGAACTAGATGTTTATATCTGGACCTCAAGGTGAATACACAAAGTATAATATTCTCACCAATAAAACTGTATTTCCTGCCTTTTTCTAGTTTCCCGCCATTTCCAGGTGTGTGGGTGGGTGGAGTTAGTTTTTTTAAATTCTTTATTCAACCAATGACATTAATACATAATAACCCACCACCTTGTGCATTAGCGGGTCTTAGTTACTACAGTACAGTTATTAAATGGTTCAAATGGCTCTGAGCACTATGGGACTTAACATCGATGGTCATCAGTCCCCTAAACCTAACTGTTATTAACATTGCACCATTATTACGATTACAGGTTTTCTACATTCTACCTTGCTACAGGATGTGAAAGTATTTGTTTGCTATGGGTACGTCTACATTCTACTTTCTACTTTATCTACTCTAGTGTACTAACAAGTTACTCCTACAGCGTTACAGATGTGCCAGATGACCTATAAACCTACATCTTCTGGCCGTGCCCACAGAGCTAACCACAGTGGGCGTGCCCCAGGCACTGGGGTACTGTTAATGGGTGTTCGAAATCTACAGTTTACTTTAAAAACTACCTACCTACTATGAGGCATTATCGGTGTGCGTAGGTCAGATCTGGGGTTTATCACATCTACCCCGTACTCCAAGACGTGGTGGATTCCGACCGTCACGGCGATCGGCCAGTCCACGCCCTATCGGAATGGGATAGACGCGGTGTGTTATATTTTGATCACGATTTATAGATTCTCTCTACGATATTCTCGCAGGACCTTTGCCAATACCTTACTGGCAAGACTATCGATGATCCTGAGTGTGGATGGGTCTCTAATCAGATGGTTTGTGTCTTTGTTGGGTAACTGGCGTCTTAAATCGGTGGTTACATCATCTAAAATGGGACACTCGTATATCGCGTGGTCCGGAGTGCGAATTTCAGCACCACAGTCATAAGAGGGGGTAGCTCTCTTTCCGAACCGGCAAAGATATGCAGGGTACGGCCCATGTCCTGTAAAGAAGTGCAGCAGTCCCTTGCTCGGTTTGAAGTGCGTGAGTTGAAGTCGTTCCTTAATATTTAGCAGCAGCTGGTATTTCCTCCTTCTTGTCTCCTCTCTGTCCCAGAATTCCTGCCACAGTTCTTCCCCTCTCCTTTTGCTTGCGAATTTGTCCCCCACCCACACTCCCAGAATGTGTTCGGTTTTTTCAGGTTTCCCTCTTTTAACCCAATACTAGGCTGCTTGTTCCCTCATTTTAATGGCCAAGGGAAATAATCCCAATTGAATTAATAGTACTCCTCCAAGAGATGTTCTGTAAGCTGAGATCGAGCGTACAAGCAAATTGCCCTGCACCCTCCTCACATCCATGGCAGGCATGAGCCTCGTGAGCCTGTGTGCCCAGACTCAGGACCTGTAACCCACAATGGAGGCCACGATGGTGTTGTGATAATGAGATCTGGGGGAGGTGAAATCTTCTGTGCCCAATCATGATGAGGCTATTCAGGGCCTCTAACGACCTCTGGGTTACCGCTTCGATATGTTGAACGAAGCTCCATTTCTCATCTGTGTTAACACCCAGATACTGGGACTCACTGGTGAGCCCTCAATCCTGACTGTCGGATTTCTGGCCAAGTGGCCCTTTAGTATCACGTACATTGATTTGTTTGGCGCAATTTTCATCTGAGTCCTGTGACACTATTGTGTTAGTATTGCTGTATTCCTTTCGATCTTAGGTTCAAGTTCTTCGCAGCTACAGCCACCCAACAGCAGGAGGAGGTCGTCCGCGTAGGCTATAGCCTCTATCAAATCTTCACTACTCTCCAGGCTTTCCAGAAGAGGCTCCATGTTTATGTCCCAAAAGAGTGGCCGCTGGACATAGTCCTGTGGACGACCCTTTGTGTTCTTTTTGCCAATTCTCCCGTTAGGGGACAATAGCTAGACCTCCCTATCCATACAACAGCTCCATTTAGCGGCCCTGCACACTCCTCCCGCAAGCAGGAGAAGAGCGAAGGCCACCATAGGTTTTTAAAGGAACCACTGATGTCAACCATGATACCAACTATGTACTTGTGTGGAGACGACCCACACACCTCTGCCGCCAGGGCAATTGTATCAGACGACGATCGCCGCTGCGGAAAGCCGAAGTACCTGCTGCTCATCCCACACAGCACTCTGTCAGCCAGCAACTGCTTTAGCAGTTTGCCCAACAGGTCCAACAGATTGGTCTGTAGGACATGACTTCCTTTGGGTCTTTGTCTTGATCTTTCTTAATAACCACGACAATGGCCTGTTTCCAAATGGAGGGAAATGTCCCGAGGCGCAATGTATATTCTTGTTAGAGGTGTTGCTAGTTGAGGAGCGAGGTAGTGCACCACTTCCGCTATAATGCCTGGGGCCTTCCCTCTCTTTAATGATCTTATCTGTGCCACCACTTCCTCTTCAGAGAATCGATAAATTACCATGTTGTTCTGATATCCTTCCTGAACTTTTGTCTAATTAGGCGTTGCTCTTCTGTGTCCTCTTCTACATTGTCGTCAGGGAGCAGTGAACAAAGGAGGACCACAGCAGCCAGGGTCCCGTCATCCAGCTCCAGTCCCTGACAGTGGAGAGCGCCATTGATGACCGGACTTTTTCGCGTACTACCTTACATGGGATGCCGCAGGGATCGATAGCCAATTGGCTCTGCACGTACCTTTCCCAGCTGTGGAGTCTGACTGCTCTTAGCTCCTTCTGTAACCGCTCCTTAGTGTCCCTGTAGATTTGCAACCAGCTTTGTTTCTCCTCCCAGACGACACTTCGCTGGTAGTACCTCCTCGTCCTCCTGAGAAGACCGACGATTCTACACTATTTGTGCAGACCATGGTGACGGAGAGGCCGTTACGGCTCTTCTCATTGTTGGTACAGCATCCTTTGCCGCCCAGGTAAGTGCACTCACCAGCTCTTCTGCGTGCCTATTAATGTTTTCGTCATCTTTCAGCCATATAGGAACTCTCTTGCAAGGCCCTCCCAGTTGGTTTTATTATAATTAAGTTGCACTTCCTACCCCATGTTCCAGTTGCACTCTTTGTCAGAAAGCGTGAATGAGATTAGATTGCGGTCGCTAGTTGTGATACTATCTCTTACCATCCATTTTCGTGTGTTGGCAGCTATACTTGCTGACATTAACGTTTCATCGACGTCCGTGCCCTCACCCCGTCCGCCAGTATAGGTGGGTCGATTAGCAATAAGCAGCTATAATGAAATAATTGTTTCTTCCAGCTTTCCTCCTCTTTCATCCCCAGTGCCACTGTGCCATAGGTAGGATTTGGCATTCGAATCAGCTACCACTAAAACCTTGCGCCCTCTCAGCACTGCAGACGCTTGCACAAGTTGGTCTAGATATACTTCTATGTCGGTGCCGTACTGAAAGAACATGTTCATCATGCATATGATGCCCGCTGGTGACTGGATCTCAACATAATTACGATGATCGTCAGAGAGATGTGATAGCACTGTGATCCAAAACCTTTGCTATCCACTATGACAGCAGCCTTCGGGTCATCCCCGAAACTTAGTATCTGACACTTCACGGAAGCAAATGCTATGCTCCCTGCAAGAGAATATGGCTCCTGTAGACAGAGCACGTCAAAGCTCACCTCCTCCACCACCCTACGAAGCTCCTGCATGAAGAGCCTACTGTTGTGTGCCTTTAATTGGCCTATCTGGATTGCTGTAGTAATGGAAAGTAAGTGTAGACATATATGATTCCGGGAAGGTTTTCCTCCAATCAAACGCTATTCTGCCGTTAGATAGGACAGATTGATTATAGATTTCATCTAGATTGAATGTTTCGTTTCGCCTTTCGAAGTCGGTGAGGAGATTCATAGTCTTCAGTTGCATTTTATCAACAGCCTCCATGGCCGAGAAGGAGACTTTACAGCTGTATTCGTATCCTACTCGTACTAAATGTCGCAGTGCCGTGGTCAGGACAGCCGGCTCCTCCAGACGGCACAACGGAATGTTCAAGATTTGGACATTCAAAATTTAGATAAATTCAGACATGATCAGCCTCCACTCCTATGACTGGTGATTGTCCCGAGATTGAGCTATCATTTGTACTACCAATTGTACGAACTGGTAAGGGTGGTTCTGACATAGAGCTTCCTTGTACAAACACTGTTCGGCCCACTGCAGACCTAGTGTTGCCCGATTTTCTGTCATTTTGTTACCCCGGCAGTCCGGGCGCGCGCATCCTTCATTTCCACCCTTCTTGATTTCGCTTCTGAAAAGGAAGTTAGGAACTGTTTCAACTTTTCTTTTTGGCATCCTGGGTGCCGTTGTCGCCTCAGCCACAATCAGTTCTAGATATTAACCTTTGCTCCAGCATGCTAAAGGGGGAGAATTTCGTCCTGTGGCAGTGCAAGTCTTTTTTCCTCTCTTAGTACAGGGAATACAAATTACAGGCCTTGTGCAATTTCTTTTAACGTGGTCTTCTGCTCCACACCTGGAGCAAGCCGGCTACCGATCACAGTATTTGTGTATTTGGTCAAGATCTCCGCAGTTCTGGCAACGAGGTACCACCAAATAGTCCCGCATGTTTATTGCGTGGAAACCAGCGTAGATCTTACCCACAGATGTAAGGTTTTTCCACATTTTACCTGAGAGTTCTGCAACATTATGAACAACGTCTCTCTCTCTAGGCCCCATTTTGAAACGCAACTTAAATTCGGTTTTAAGCTCTTCTGTGTCCATGTCTTCAAAATTTTGACTTCTAATGATTTCACACGAATCATTGTTTTCAATTGTTACTGGAACATAGTACATAATTATTAATGGGTTTCTCTTTTTAAGGGATTCTCATTTAACGGCTTTGCACTATTTTTGGTTGCTTAATATTTCGTTTTTGTCATCTTCAGTTGCTACATCGACTATAACTACGTTTTTGGTTGCTTTGACTCTATCTTTATTTTTTCTTTCATCGAATTTACCATATTTGTGAAAACCTGTTGTATCTTTTAGTGTCTTTACCAGGCAAGGGTCTCTAAAAAGCAGTTGTGTCTGGTCTTTGCGACACTTCGGCTACAGTTTCCCTCGTGGTTTGGCTCTTCGGTGCAGCTTGAGCCACTTCACCAGCCCATGATTTTGTTGGCTGTTTGCGTAGCCTTTCATTCTTTTTTTGCTGTTCCTCAACCAGTCCCTCGAACTTCACGTGAGCGATGGCCCAAGAGGCGAGTTCATTTTTTTACGTCAATATCGCAGCCTGGATTATTTTCCCGTTTTTTATGTTAGTCACCAGGTATTGTGTAATCCTGGTGTGTCTTTCGTTTATACTTTCCTCAGACTGCCCCTAGCCCCCTTGTGAGGAGGGAACAGAAAGCATCAAAGCACTCGTAAGAGCACACGATTCGCTTGTCTCTTCATCAGTCATATTTCTAGTCAAGCGAAAAAGGATTGGGAGCCCGTCTCTTGCACCAGACCGACTCCTCTGGCACGGGGGGAGGACTGCAGCAGCTCGCCCCCCGGCCTCGCCCTAAGGCCAAGGGCGTTTCTGAGCTGCCAGGTTCAGCATGTCGTCGCCAACGCACTGGTCCCCCTCGATGGCCCCGTCATCGATGATTTGACTCGACGCTCTCGGCAAGTAAACCCCGCACTCCAGAGAGGCTAATGCACCTCTCGTCCTTCGCTGACTACTAGCCTGTGCTTCCACCTCTCGGCTTTGGACCCACTCCTATTCAGGTGGTGGGCCAGTAACACAGTCGTTCAGGGGTCTGGAGCCAGCTAACCTGTCCCAGGTAATGTCACCATCTCCTGGGTTTGGCGGAACACGCCCCTGCTGCTCACAGGCGAGGCGAAGCGCCCTCGGCAACTCGCGCCGAAATCCTAAACCGACAAACGAGGTCGGCGGCATGCAGAGCACCAGATGGTCTGTGCTCTAAGCACAGAGAGGGAGCAGCAGCTGCGCAGTGCAGAGGGGTTGTACACAAGGTGAGCAACAGCCCCTGCGACCTAGCAGCCCCACTCAACACTCTACCCCCCCCCCCCTCCCCCTGACGGGCAGATCTTCAGTCCGAGCACAAAGCTCCCCCTGTGCCAGGCAACCTTCGCTTTCGCATTGGGTTGGCTCGCAGCTCTCCCTTTAGACGCAAGGCAACATCCGGGCGGGCCCTAGAAATGCCGAGCTTGACGTCTGGTATCACAGCAAGGTGGAAAGAGCCACTTGCGAATCAGTGGCTATGTGTGACGCATCACTTCCCCTTGTGAGGCCTGGCACGTGCACGCCCGACCAGAAGCGATACGCCCTGGTGCTAGATTCGATGCCTTGAGAGGCACCCACATGCCTTGCTCATACTGTGGCATCAAGCAGTCAGGCCAGAAAGATGAGTCGTCTGCCAAGCGAGTGGACTCTTTCTTATTTATCGAGTAACATGAACTCTAGTATTCACAATTAAGTTACAAGTTATTGTCCTGTTTGAATATTATGCAACGGAAAGGCACATCTGACTATTAATAATTTACACGACTCTAACTGTTCACTACACACTGGCAATACCACATTTTCTTTCTTATTTAACAGCTTTGATCAACATGTGGCCATCGCACTGAACATGAATGGCGCACACATCATAAATTCTGGGTATCATGACAACATACTATTCGAAGGAAAAGGTCACCAATGTTTTTCTTTTCACTATCTTAATTATTCCGATAAATTCTATAACCTAAACACACAAATTTTGTAACCTACAACAATAGCACATGAGAAATTCCGCCCAGTGGGCATGGCTTTACATTGGTGATTCTCTATCTTATGGTCTCGTAATCATTTAACGCTACAGTGCACTTTCTGGATAGGATGGTGGCTCTTTTGCTATATCTCACACTTCGACTCTCACACCCATCCTCACGAAACTTTCCTCCAGACCGAGCGGTACAAAAAGGAAAGTGCATAACCCACTGCCTCTGAAACTACCTTGTTACTCTTCCATGCCAACCACACATACTTAAATTTCATGAAATACATCACACTGGCAACATACAATACAAAACAAGGAATAGTCACAGCGTTATAATCACATCACTTTCAGCTTTCCCATTTCAATAAGTTCTTATCCCAGTTTCACACGACACCGCCCCACTTCGTAATTTTTCTTTCCTACTATGGACTCTGGAGGATACATGCACGTCTTCCTGTGCAATGCAAGCCAAATGGCGTTGCTAGATAGACGGCTGACTCACCTTGCTTCTCTCTCAAAGTATTATAGTTTGAATCAAGTGTCACATGGAAACATAACACGCAAAGTAATATTAGGAACATATTCATCACACAAGCGAGTCCTCAACTGTTCCCATGGACGAGTACTTCTCTTTATCCTTGGTCTCATACACAGATGGAGACTCACACAGTATTCAGCATGTACTCGTCTCTAATTTCAAGTTCTGCACACGTCATTTCTGAAATATTTCCAACTTATAGTATGCACGCTAGTAATTCAGCTTACCTTAAGCACTCAGAAGTATTTTAACTTATTGCTACACGTGTTTTCATTGTGACCGTTAGTCACTTCCGAACATTACTACGATCCCCTTAATATTAAGTTCCTGAAATAGAGAAATTATTATTCCAAACTATACTTCAGCATTTCACATGCATATCATGTCTCCACTCTTTTTTCTTTACTGAGCAGACCTAAGACAGGTCTTACTAACACTAGATCCAGCAGCAGAGTGCTGAAACATGGCCGTTCTTCAGGTCATCTCGCAGCTCTGTCGAGGTGGGGGAAGACCATGCTACCGTATTGGTCAGCCACATTTCAGGCGCTCAAAGCTCCGATAAATTTCATCTATTTGGTTCCACCAAAGGCGACCAAAGAATCGTCTCAAAGATGATCATATATTCACAGTCACTATCTGCGGCTAGCAGACGACCATACGTTCATTCATTTCACAGATCTCACCAAACTGGTTGTAGGGATTTATTTTGTGGGAGTGCACATGTGATCAATTAAATAAATAAATTGACATTCTTTCCCACACTGGTATCCGGATTCGCTGTATTAATTGAAATTGAGTTATCATTAGAAAAAGTATGTTGTACTGACAAGAATAACGAAGAATGTTGTACCTATTTTCAGTGTCGGGCAGTACTGTACCCTTTCAGCCTTCGGCTCGCCGATAATGGGCAGGGCCGCACCAAGCCCACTGTCAAGCGACCGAGGAACTGCAAGCTAGCACCCCCAACGTCACGCCAGACGTGGATTTAGCTTACTGGTGTGAGCCACTCACCTATTTTTCAGCCAAATTTCCCATGATGACGTCATTGGGACGTTTCCGCACCCATGGTCGCCTTCTGGAATCCGCTGTCTTGAATAAATTTGGCAGCAGTGCAGAGTGGATTATTCGTTGGTTAAGTTGTGGTGGAGGCCAAACAGCTAGTTCATAGGTCTCATCGGATTAGGTAAGGATATGGAAGGAAATCAGCTGTGCCCTTACAGAGGAACCAAACCAGCATTTGCCTGCAGTGATTTAGGGAAATCACGGAAAACCTAAATCAGGGTGGCCAGATATGTCAGAGTGGGGTGATGTTGGCTGTATGCCACTATTTACGTGCACCATGTCTCTGTCTGACTGCCTGTTATTCCTAGTCAGTAGATGCTGCTATCGCATGGGCGGGTTTGTATGGACAGTAGGTCAGTGGTGTTAATATTCTGCCTCTGGAGTCTCAGACTGGGTGCAATAGTTACAGTCATATGAAAGGGCAGGGACAGCTGGAATATTGCATCAGAACAGTTGAATAGCAAATTATGTAAGAATGGGCACATCTGTTATGTATGTTAAAAAGTAAATATACGCCACTGCCTGATGCACCTCAGGTGTCAATGACACACAGATAAGTATATGTGCGATCTGCAGTTCTTTGCAACCATTTCGCAGCCTGTGAGCAAGGCCAGAAAAGCTCGCATTGCTGGGATAAGGGGCTGAAGTTTCAACTTCTCTGCTTCCCCCAGATTTCAAATGCTGCAGAGATGCAAGGAATCGATATGTGTCTGTCACAATGTCCCCATGCGAAATTATGGACTCAATTGATTACTGCAGTAGGAGAGGGTGCACCTTAGTATTAGAGGGGCTGAATATGAGATCATAGCATAGAGACTTTTATCAAGTTTCACTGACACGATCTGTAATGTACATTAAAATCTCAATTTCGTATTCCCTCACTCCGCTGAGTATTGAATAGAGTACACTCACTACAACAGTAATCAGATAATTTCAGTGAATGATAGAGAAAAATATCACGTAAAGTATCAGAAACAGAAGGCTACAACAAACACGATACCATTTATGTATCATCCTCACTCATTGTAATCAACCTCATTTTAGAAGTTGTCTGAGGCTTTCGCGACGTGACGACGTTGTAGTAGTAACTGCACAACGTATCAACAGGGCTGCTACTAGTCATGCTATATGTTGCTCCAGATGCAGTGTGCTGTTGTGGGTAGCCAGTAGGAATTGTAGATTGCCTAGGCTCGTTTCAGCTTCTGTACTACTAATATAACCAGACATCATTATTGTTGTTGATACGTTACCACTAGATCTAGAAATTGTAGGTGCAAAAGTTCCAATAAGATGCTAGAATATTGCATTGCTACAGATGAAAAAGGTACAATTTCAAATGCAGAAATTAATTATGTGATGCATATGAGCGCTTTGAACGGAGACCACTTATCATTACGAGACAGCCAACTTTTGTCTCGTTGTTCAATAGTTAGTTCACAGAGATCGCTGAATGCTATTGCCCTGAACGAAACTGCTAAGTGGCTTGGCATGATAGTCAGGTCTGCTACCACTGCCTGATATCCTTAATTGTGTACTCCTTGTCCTGTTCTGTGTGGAACGTCCATATTATTAGGTTTGTGTTGATAGAGAAAGAAATAACGTGTCCCGTGTGCTAATGGCTGTAAAAGTATGGATGCGACTGCCGCAGTTTCATGTTCGGAAAGGCTGTAAAATGTGATGGACATCAACGTTATATCGCAAAGTGGTTGCGGAACAGAGGCGAATCTTACGAGGGTCGTTCGGGTAGAATAAAATCACGTACATTTCTCGTAATGTACTGCTGTAAACCGTGTTTGCTGTTGAAAAATCTGAGCAACACATTTGCACATTGTGACTGAGAGTTTATATTTACAAGTTATTACCTGCGTTCGATAGCTCTTGAGAAGACAATTATAGTAATACAGCGGTTGTTAATGTTGACGCTGAAACCTGTCGTAAAGAAATTCGAGAAATATCTTAGAATCTAAGAGCACGGTGGCCGGAATCGACATTAGCGCTGTAGACACCTCAGCATAATACTGTCCCCATTCGCCTGTGCCCATGCCGTGGTGCACATTCCTAACTGCCGTGCACCTGAATGACTTCGTATCTGGCCACGACCGTTGATCTGGTGTGACACAAAACGTGAGTCATCTTACCAGTAAATTTGCTTCCTTTGATCCATTGTCCAGTCTCTATTACCCTAAGCCCACAGCAATCGTAACTGATGACGTCGTTGCTTACCGTGAGAACTGGTGTGGGTCGTCTGCGGTGGAAACCCCAAATTCACCAGTGTCTGCTTCGAAACACCTGCGCCTTCAGCGTCATCGTACTGTGTAGACAGATCCGCCACAGATTACCTGCTATCCTGCTTGAGACATCCGGCATATCTTCTGACCTCCACTTCCGTAATAAGGTGCGGACATCCAATGCGTTGTCGGCTGCTCGAGGTTACAGTGTATTTCAACCACTTTCCATAGTTGGTCACGTGGAGAGTTGCTAGCAAACTGACACCCCCTTTTGTAGTTCTCAAGATGCTCGTTCCCAAGTGTGGGGCCCCATTAATCTCACTTTTTTTAAAAGTCACTTACGTCTGTGGATTCCCACATTTGAGACACGTATCGTAGCTGCAATAATTCCCCATAAACCTTTTGTCATCCCATACACATTCCTCGTCGCGTCATACTTCTGCGGTGCCACTAGGAGCGATTCACTATCACTGTGTTGTGTGGTCGTAGCGTTCTGGCAAGTCAGTGTACGTACATTAATCAGCCAGAACATTATTACCACCTACCTATTATCGATATAAACCCGTCCAGGCGATAGCAGCGTCACCTGGCTGGGAATGACTGCTAGTCAGACACATGCATGTTGCACTTAATGTCAGTGAGCGTGTGTTCTGTGTGTATTATGGGGAAGGCGCTCGATCTATCTGAGATTCTCCGAGGGAAAGTTGTAAAGGCTCGGACTCGGGCAGAGCATTTCGCAAACTGCACGACCTGTCGGATGTTTGAGGAGTGCTGTGGTGAGCATTTTCAACAAGTGGCGAAACCAAGGTGAAACTATGTCCAGACGTCTTGGAGTTGGGCGGCCATCCCTCTTTACAGATGTCGGACGACGCAGGTTCGACAGACTGGTGAAAGAGGACAGGCAGCGAACTGTGGCGGAACTAACATCACACTTTAATGCTGGCAATTTACAGTGTACCTCAACACACAGTACACGGAACACTCCTAACGACAGGCCTCCACAGCCGACGACTCATGCATGTGCCGTTGTTTATACCACGAAATCGGCAACTACTACTGAAATGGGCACATGACCTTCGGCAATGGACGTTGGGGCAGTGGCACAGCGCTGCATAGTATGAATCTCGATGCCTTCCGCATCATGCCTATGAGAAGCCGTCGTCCTTCAGGGGAACAGGTCCTTCACACCTGAACTGCAGAATTGAGACAAGCTCGCTTCGGCTCCATTACGCTCTGGGGAATATTCACTTGGACATACATGGGTCCAGTGGACCTCGCACCATGGCGGCCAAGAGTATCGTACACTGGTTCTACACCAGGGCTTCAGAACATACGTGCTCGCGGATCAAGCTGTGAGTAGCAAGGCGCCAGCAAGGAGCAGCGCGAGCACGCTACCCCCACTACCGGACCAGAGCGGAGAGTGGGGAGAGGCACGTGGGGAGCACAGCAGCTGCCGACAGTCAATGTAAATCCGCGGCCACCTGCAGGGATATCACTCACGAATTATTACTGCGACAAATGAAACAAATAAAGGAGAATGTACACGTGCCACATAATTTTATTAGCTAAGTGTATGCCTCTGAACTGTTACACAATAAAAGGTGTCACTGAAGTGTGGGATTCTCGGTTATCTTGTACTTTTTGCCCTTTACAATTGCATCTATGTTCGGAACGCCATGCGCTCTGCCCTGCCTTTCATATCCGCCTTCCTTCCTCCACACCGCTCCTGTATGAACTGATCCCCTTCCCCCACCTCCTCCTGTTCCTCCAACATCTCCGCATCCTTTACATTGTCGGCAGGCTTGATCCTCCCCACCCTCTGGTTTCCTCCTTCCTCTCCACCCCCCGCCCATTGCCGCTCCTCTATCGCTGCAGACCTCCCTCTCTCCACCTCCACACACTCCATCTCCTTCATCAGGCTATTTCCAACGCCTCCCCCTCCCGGATGACGAACTTCTTCATGACATCTACCCTTCCTTCCAACTATAACCTGGCCTTGTCCCCCCCCCCCACCCCAGGGCCCCCTTTTTCCTCTTCCCCCCTTCTCCCAGAGCGGATTTTCCTCCTTCCCTCCCTCCCCTGAGACACTGCACCCCCTACTTGCCTCTTTCCTTCCCACATCCCTCCCTATCTGGCCCTCTTCAGCGCGCCCCCCGCTCATCTCCCCCATCTCTTCCCCTCCCTCCGTTCTTCCGGTCTCCCTCATCTCCTTGCGCCTGGCACATCCTCTGTTTTGATCATTGTCAGTGTGCCACATCAGTGTTGTGTTTAGTGCTGTTTCTCCTGTGTATCAAGAGGTGTGATTTTAATTGTGTACTGCCTTGAGGTTCGACGTCAGTGTTTGTTATGTGCTACGCCATCCGTCGATTTATGCTCCAGTCATACTATGCCTTGTGTTCCTTTAATTGTCACAGTGTGTGGCTTTTTGTGTGTGCTACTTTTAAACAGTTTTTTTCTCAGTTTTACAGTCACTCCGGTTTTTGTCTATTGCCTTTCATGATGTTCCCTCTTTTGTATATCTATGTTCACCATATTCTCTCCTTTGTTATTTTTGAATGTCTTCTATTGTTTGTTCTATGTCTTTTCGCTGAAGAGCAGCGCATACGCTGCTGCCAGTCCGCCCCGATGGGGAATTGAAATACAATAAAGAAAAAAAAAGCTAGTCCAGTCAGTCTTGTACTCGCTCTGGATTTCATTTCGTTTCTCGGTGTTACTGCGTTCTGGTCGTTGCTCGTTGTTGACATTTGCCTGGCTCTGGTTCTGAGTCGATTTACGTTTGGTGTGTGGTGTTGTGGTTTCCACAAGCCTCCGTTGTTTATCTCTTCCTTGTTGTGTCGCCCATAGTCGGTCGCGGTCGGTTGTTGTCGGTTGCCGTTGGTCTGTCGTCCGACTCGTCCTGTGTTTACCCGGGGGTGCGTGCTCCACCGCCGGCGGCTTCCCCGATCCGCAGCCCAAGGCGTTGCCGCAGTTGGTTTTGGTTACTTAACTAGCGAAGTGACTGTTACAGCTGATCGTAGTACTTTAAACGTTACACAGTCGGCGCGAATTTAATAGGCACGCTGCGGCCCTATTCAAACGTGCGCACGCATTTCCCTTCCCTCCCTACTTCGCGACCTTGCACCTGCTCGCGAGCACGTGCCTAAGCAGACGCCAGTACTCGCGCTCCAAACCGGCCAGTTGTTAAGCCCTGTTCTACACCCCTTCCTGACGATCATGTTTCCTGACAGTGGCATTTCTCATCGAAATAATGCGCGATGTCGCAAGGCCAAGAATGTGATGCAGTGGTTCAAGGAACACAGGGGCAAGTTGCAATTGATATGATGCGCCCCCAGCTCGCCAGATCTGAATCCGATAGAAGACATCTGGGATGTCATTGATCGTGGCATAGGAGCTGATCGCCCCCTTTCTCGGAATTTACGGGAATTATTTGACTTGTGTAGACCATCTCCCTCCAGCGACCTACCGCGGCCTCACTGCTTCCATGCCACGACGCTCGACCATTGTTATTTGTGGCACAGGTGAAAATACTGGCTATTAGGTAGGCTTTCATAATATTCTGGTTGTTGAGTCATTACGCCAAACTAGTCATTAATCAGGAATACTTTAAGACCTCAACATTATTTGTCAACTGTGTTCTTTTCTGGTGTGTAAGTGGATCATACGCTACAGCAGTGTAAGTTGCTAGCTAATAATGTGGCAGGCGACACGAAGAATCCGAGCTTGCCGACAGTCGAAAGGATGCAACGAGACTGAATTTTGTATAACAGGGACAGAGAGAAGACAGAAGTCATACTCGCACTACGCTGTGACTCCCGACAGTGGTGAGCGACACGGGGAGCACCGGAATGCCTCCAAGAAAGTCGCTCAAGTCACCCTCACAAGTATATGGGATCGTCATCGCTGGTAGTGGCTACAACTAAATGTACGACACTGCACGGGCTGGCTGGTTCTTTCACACACTGCCGCCTCGATATATCATCTCACATACAAGGCACCCATATTAAGTACCGCCAGCAAGCGTCAGGCACTTCCTGTTTGTCGTAAAAGTTCGACTGCTATTGGTCAAATCGTCTCAAAGTATTAATTAACGGTCACAAAATTTACCCTGAGATAATAATTTAATAAAATCAGCATATTTAATTTTAGTCCTATATGTGTTGGAAATTGATAATCAAACCAGAAAACAAATATATTCAGTAACATTACAAACGGTAACAGCAGTTAATTTCGGCATAATACAAATTAGATTATTTTAACAGAAATTAAAATAAGCGTGATGTAATTTAATTACATTCGTGCAGTTGACATTCTTAATCCCTTTATTTCGTATGTTTTGCAAATGCTGACCTCAAATGCAATTTTGTGATTAATAAATACAATTAAATAAAACGAGATTTTGAAACATGAGTAACACAATAAATCCGTCATCACGTACCTGAATTTACCAAAGTCTGTTTATAAACTGCACCACTGTCTAAAGACCTTCCCCATGTGATCTTCATGAAACTGCAACACTCTGAGCTCTACTGGAAACAAGTGAAAAACAATTAGGTTTGATTTTACCCTGTTATTTCCAATTTGGTTTGTTCATTGAATCTTAGTTCCTGGATGTTGAAAGGTAACTGCTTTGGATCAGCACAATATTTGTCCCTACTTTTGTAGCGACTGGAGACGAACTATAGAGTGACCGCATTATGATTAGTTGGGCACTGCATTAGGAACGGACGCTTTATTCTTAAACAGGAAATCCAGATGAATTGTGGCCCAAGCTTGTCGAGGGATCAGCCAAGGAACGAATGGTTGGGAAGTAATTTAATTCTTTTTCGGTGCAGTGGATGGAAGTCCGACTGATTTCTCAGCAGACACATGCCTACTTGCCAAGTTTTCCTTGTGATTCGTACAGCAATGAACTCGATGCGAGAGATACAAAACTTACAGACTAAATACTTGTAAATGACTAGGCTTGGCCTTTACCTCTTCGTAGAAAGAAGAATTACCCACGAAGTCACAAAAAAATTTACTGGAAACTACGAGTCGTGGTGACCAGTTCTTCGAGGCATGTGTTGTATCGCATTTTAAGAGTTCATGTATCGTATTTTGCGAACTGAATATTGCGGACCATCTGCGTAAATGAGCGAGAAAACCGTCTACAAACCTCAATCATGGTGGGCGTTGTATCATACTAATGGCAGGTGTAGCACACCTCTCAAGTCAGTGCCCTGCACGTTAAGCTATACGAGCAGACCACTTCGCTAACCAATACTGGGGACTAAATTTGCTTAACCGTTGCACGACGCCTGTTGATAGATATCAGAGGTCATACTCCTGGATCAAAGTTTATCATGGGTAGCCCATTGGTTGTTCTGGTCTTCAGAGTTATTATTATTATTACTACCATAATTATTACCATCATTATTATGTGTGTTATCAAATGACAAATAATACGCCACAGGGAGAGGCGGCAGCAGCCTGGAATAATTGGGGACCAGACAGAAAAGCTGTTGGACAAGAAACCTTTCCCAACCACACTGCACAAGACAATTGAAGGATCGCTTTTCCGAAATCCCGTTATTCTCACGGCGCAGGAGTATGAAGTTTGGCTCGAAGATACCCACAACCGACCTCTGTAAAGGTACAAAAGCATAACGCCCTGCGACGACACCCAAGGGCTCTGCGACGCTTCGAACAACACATGCGAAATAATGACCACAGCTCAGAGGTTCATGTGAGATGAAAGGTTGTTCTATGATGTCAAAATGTAGCACATTTCACCAAAATACTTCCCAGTCCCGTCGCTGGAATGTAAGACGATGGGGAGCTCGACAAATCTCCTCTTACTGACATCTCACATCTGCTCTGAACGCTTCTGCGAAGGTAGTCACAAATGGATAGCAAGCGTTCAGATCACGCGGTTTCCTTACGGGTGGCCGAGGATTCAGACACACCGCCGCTAGGAAACGACACTGAAAACCCTGAGGACTTGCCATAAAGGGCGTCACTGTAACCACCCCTTCCCTTGCGGCGTTGATTCCCCCACGCTTCGCAGTTGGAAACGACAGTTCGCAGTGTGATGAAACAGAAAGCTGATCTTGATAACGCTACACACTGCTGACACTTCTCTAAGCACATTGTGGGGCTACAAAAGCAGGCAGCTGTGGTCGAGCGGTTCTAGGCGCTTCAGTCCGGACCCGCGCAACTGCTACGGTCGCAGATTCGAATCCTGCCTCGGGCATGGATGTGTGTGATGTCCTTAGGTTAGTTAGGTTTCAGTAGTTCTAAGTTCTAGGGGACTGATGACCTCAGATGTTAAGTCCCATTGTGCTCAGAGCCATTTTTTTTGGATGGTGGTTGGGACCGGGAGGAAGGGGGGAGCCTACAACGGATGGAACGTTATCTGAATGTAGTGCGATTTGGAATGTAGTGCTATTGCTGTATTTACAGACTGGAGCCACTAGGTACCTTTTACAACTATTCGACGACACCCGATCACTAAGTGAAACATCTCGCTTCTTCGGGGAGTCCTTTGTTCTGTAACCTGATCACGGGGAGGGAGGGGGGGGGTGATGGTGGTGGCGCGATGTGGTGATGGGGGAAGGGTGCAACTTTGACAAGTGCGTGAATAAGACAAGGAAATGTCCTAAGATTCCATCCCCGCCTTCACCCCAACTGTTTCAGATACCTTTATTGCAACCTCAAGTCCTTTTTCCATTTCCTCGTTTTGCTTTTGTTGATGGTCATCTTATATCCTCCTTTCAACACACTATCCATTCCGTTCACCTGCTCTTCCAAGTCCTTTGCTGTCTCTGACAGAATTACAAGTTTTTATTTCTTCTCCGTGGATTTTAATACCTACTCCGAATTTTTCTTTTGTTTCCTTCACTGCTTGCTCAATATACAGATTGAATAACATCGGGGAGAGACTACAGCCCTGTCTCACTCCCTTCCCAACCACTGCTTCCCTTTCATGTCCCTCGACTCTTATAACTGCCATCTGGTTTCTGTACAAATTGTAAATAGCCTTTCGCTTCCTGTATTTTACCGCTGCCACCTTCACAATTTGAAAGAGAGTATTCCAGTCAACATTGTCAAAAGCTTTCTCTAAGTCTACAAATGCAAGAAACGTAGGTCTGCCCTTCCTTAATGTAGCTTCTAAGATAAGTCGTAGGGTCAGTATTGCCCTTCCTTAATCCTGGCGGTCACAGACTGGCGGTGGCCGCCACCGCCTCTCGGAGCCGCGGCACTCTGTAGTGTTGGGCGTGTGACGGCCGTGAGCACTGGCGGTGGGTGGGCTGGCGCGTCTGTCGGCAGCCCCACGCCGCTTTCTCGGCATCGCCGGGTCGCGAGTACAGGGCGCGGCAGGCAGCTGCTCCGGCCTCTCGCGGCTCAGCAGCTCGGCTGCGGCTGCAGTCGCGTCGCACTGGTCGGGCTTATTTAAGTGGACAGAGCTTACTGAAGGTAAGCGGCGTGTCTCTGTCTCTTGGACTGCCTCTGTCGGCAAACTAATGTGGATTACATTCAAGTAGGTGGGTGATCTCTGTGTTTATGTTCCTGTGCCCAACTTGTCTCGCTCCTACGGTCTTTTCTAGTTCCTATCCTCTACTTCCTTTCTTCCGCCTTCTATTTTCTTCTCCCTTGCCTCCTGAGTTTCTTCTCTGTCGAGTGTGTCATACTGACACTTTTTGATGTGAGGGCACAGTAAAGTCGATGTATCGTGCTCCTATTCATACTGATAGTGGATCTGTTCGTGCTTGCCAATCGTCGGCATTGATGAGAAAGTCGTTACAGAGTTTCTGTGTGTCAGCGTGCGGACCTTTGACTATTTCTTTTTCCTGCGTGTTCCTGGTGTGTTAAGTGTGTCCGCTAACACGCTACAAGTGTTTTCAAGGCACGTACAGCCCCCTTTCCCAAGCCGCTTTGCTCTATCCCCCCGTGACTCTGCCCACAGAGGGAATGGCGACGGCAGGTGTCCGAGGCCAATTATCGCTTCCGTTCCAGGCGTACCCGTTCTCAGCTGGCGCGCCGGCTGCTGTGAGCCGCCCGCTTCTCGTCGCTCCTTCCTTCTGGCAGCCCGCCGCACAGTGGCACCTTCCCCTCTGCTCCGTGCGTCCCTCTCCCTTTCCCTGTGTAACCTGATAATCTCGTCTTAAACCGACAAGTGTCCACATCAACATACCACTGTATAAAATCTTCTGTTCATGAACTAACGCAAAATTAAAAGTTATCAAAAGAATCATAATTCTATCATTATTTTACAATAAAGCATCGTTTCACTTATTCTTGCATTTATTCAGCTATGGCAAGGAAACGGGATTAAGGCACAGAGCTGCAACATGATTAATATACATGAGCTGAAGTGTTTCACCTAATTCTGTTGCACTTAGTAGGTTTTGAACTACTGGTTAGTTCTGTTTTAGGCTTTTATGAATGTCCTCATTCCGCGTCCGCATGCTCGTTCTCCAGTGTACTGCTAGTTGGGCCCTTTAGTTATAATACTTATTTCTGACTCATCCCTAATGACTTATGACAGCGTGCCTGCAGTCGTACCTTTACCAATGTGAGGGGTCGACCGCCTCTTGCTTATTGAGAACAATATATCTTTGCCTCACGCAGGTCACAGTGGGTACTATCAATAGTCCAGCGCCCAACGCGCCACAGAGCAGTGCGTTTGAGGCTCCGAGTAAGTGAACTGTGGGCTGCTTAGCGAGCAGGGCGGATTTTTGGCAGGACAGCCGATCGCGTTTACATTTTCTAAACGGCTGTGTGTCTCACCCAACGTCACACGGCTGTACTCCAGCAAATATGTAAATGGCATTAACTGAGTGATTTGTTGATGTGAAGTGTTCCTTTGCGTACCGTGATTACGCGACAACCGCGCCGGACACCCACGATTTGGACTGCAATGAGGATTGTACATTCGGTGCCACAAGACGAATGTTGGCGTGTCACGCATTAATAGGCGACCTGTGATAAGGTAACTGTTATTACTTTGTCAGACGAAGGGACTAACTGCCGCATTCATGCTGTTTAGACAGTAGATAAAGAACATTAACAACAAGTATGTGCCAATTATTGCTACCTGACATCCTAATTACCTTTGTTGGATTTGATACGAAACAACTCCCGTGGAAATATTAACTGTGCAGCCTTTATCTTTTGTGTAGTGTCACCGCTAAACACCACACTTGCTAGGTGGTAGCCTTTAAATTGCCCGCGGTCCGTTAGTATACTTCGGACCCGCGTGTCGCCATTATCAGTGATTGCAGACCGAGCGCCGCCACACGGCAGGTCTAGTCTAGAGAGACTACCTAGCACTCGCCCTAGTTGTACAGCCGACTTTGCTAGCGATGATTCACTGTCTACATACGCTCTCATTTGCCGAGACGACAGTTTAGCATAGCCTTCAGCTACGTCATTTGGTACGACCTAGCAAAGTGCCATATTCAGTTACTATAATCTGAACAGATAATATTGTGAATCATGTACCGTTAAGAGCGACGTTCATCATTAATGGATTAAAGTTAACTATCAAACTAATTACGTCTGCTTTTAGAATTCTCATTCCTTGTCATGTTCCAGACCTGACGTCAGTATAGTTCTTCCCTCCTCACGCCAGTCTGCATGAGTTAAAACGCATGCATTTCGGCCTCCTCTAGTAACACGGCGTTGGCTCTTCTGACAAAACAACATGTTGCACTCGGTCAAACTATTCTAAACCGTTAGGCTATAATCCACTAGGCTATAAAGGTGGGTTCAATTAAAGGAGTGTTTCACCAATAATACTGTTTCTTTTTCTTTTTTCCCCTCCCCTTCTTCCTTTCTTCGCGTTGGTCATACTGCAGTGTTCCTGTTTACTTTCGGTTCATATTTTTTTGCCAAACGTACAGAAACAATTAAGCATCTATTGTAAAATCTGGTACTCGGCCCCTTTAATACGACGTTGCACAATCCATACCAGCACTATTATCAGGACGGGAAACGGGATGGCGGATCATGGCTGGTAGTCATACTTTGATTTACACATAATTTCATTTGATCCATTATAAATGGATAACAATTTATTAACATAAGCTTCCTACAGATAATTCCCCTCAATCTACAGTACAATGCAGCAGTTACTTAGTATATGTGCTTATTGAAATAAGACAATTATCAGAACCCAACAAGTATAACCATAAAATGCATATCAAATCAGTCAAGAAACAACTAGCAAACACAGTATTGCCGTGGCTTCGCCACACTTAACAGAAGCTTGGAACTGGCAGTACAGTTCCTACCCACCAGCCACTTAATTGCATTTGATTACTACAAGGCCCAACACGGCCCAAACAACACGGAAAACTCACGTGGTTAACCACAGTTCACTAAACATGGATACGTTCTAGTGCAAGAAAGATTGCCTTGAAACAAACACAGATTACACTTAACGTGATTACACACTGTAACTTAAATAGGTATGTAACATCGACTGAACAGAAACAGTTGACTGCAATTAGCCCAAAATTACATGACAATCAATAGAAAGGATTTAATTGCTTTACACCTACTCTCTTTGCTAACGTTTACTTAGTTACTCTGTAAGTAACAAAAAAAAACATTTGTTTAAATATCAGAAAATCATAACCAAACTACAAAACGCGTTTTACCCGCCTTGGCGGAAAGGAAAGATATGCTACATTGTTGGTATGGGGTCTTCGCCCAAAGCGTTTCAGCAGTGGCAGGGTTACGTAAACATAACAGGACCTAGGCTGCGGGCTACATCACCCTCCCTGCCAAGGCGTTGGCACTTACAGCAGCTTTTGACAAACACAGGACAATTGCAACTCTCTGAAACACACACAAAAACACTAGGCAGAATCCTTGCACCAAACATACGTGCAAGAGCCTACAAAATGTTCCGTCCACAGTAATCACTAACCTTGTAAGGTGTCAGGCAAATCCAACACTTTCCATGAAAACCCTGACATAATAAGCAAATCTAGTAGTATGTCACACAGCTCCGAATAAATCGTGACATTAAATTAACCAAAGTAATACGAGTAACGAGTGAGCAAATGGAATACCACAGACTAACACAAGAATGCCTAAATGCATGTCGTACCTTTCCACCGAGAGACCGACGCAGTTCCGAGGGGAGAAACGAGAACAGAAGCCGAGAGCAGAACCGTGTTAAGCTAGAAGGCCCTACCATAAGGTACAGACTGGACACCCACGTCGCCAGCTAACCACTAGGGCTCACCACCCGCACGTTTTAGCGTGAGACTTTTTCGCGTCTCAGGTACGTCAAGGACCACCCCCCAGCCCATGTTAAAAGCTAGAGCCCTCCAGAAAAACAGTATAGATCTTACGATAACACAAAAAGGGCCACTACCACCCGCAAGTTTTAGCGTGAGACTTTTTCGCGTCTCAGGTACGTCAAGGACCACCCCCCAGCCCATGTTAAAAGATAGAGCCCTCCAGAAGAACAGTATAGATCTTACAATAACGCTAAAAGGACCACACCAGCTGCAGGTTTTAGCGTGAGACTTTTTAGCGTCTCTGTTACGTTGCAAACTTTAAAAACATTGCCCCGCCACGAAAAGTATAACGTTTCTCATTGGATAGACAGAATTTTTGTAGGCGGAGCTTAAGGTTCACATTGAGACCCTGATTGGTCAGATGAAAACACAGCCAGATAGTTTTTTTAAACCAACTTCGGTAAATTGTAGTAAGGAGAAGTTAGGAGAGAGTTGGTTCCGAGACGGCGAGCTGGATGGCTGCTGCGCCGGCCGCTGTCGCCCTGACGCTGCCTAAACACCGACAAGGTAATGAACGCATGCGATGCCGCATTTTTGATCGCATAAGGCTTCACTCAGAACTGCAGAAGTCTCATCTGTTACACCCCCATTTTGCGTAATACTAGTGTCGATCGTTAATTAAAACTCATGGTGTTCACATTTGCCACTAAAGAAAAGATCTGAAACACGATGATTTTTCTTTTATATAGTTATTGAGAAGCCACATCACCCACTGTAATTTACAACAAGTTAAATAAGTAATTAAAGATAATTGAGGGTCACTGCAGACCATTTTGATAGTTTTCTCTTTTGTGAAACTTAAATTAAACCGATATTATAGATGTGATATGGCATAGGTCATCCTTCGATCCATTGTAGAACTTGGAAACCCATTCAGGGAATATTCGTTCACATTCTTCTTGGACGCTGTTGGTTTTTACCATCCTGTATTAAAACACTTCCTTTTATCAATAGTGCAATTTATAAACAATGTTTTGTGAGTAGAATAAAATTTCTAATGGTAAACTTAACTGCTTTTTCGACGTTATTTTACAAGCTAACTAAACATAGGAAAGCCTTGAACCCTTTCCACTAAACTTAGTTAGTATTAAGATTCTTTTACAGGGAGTGCATGGAGCTGACGCTGAGATCATTTAGTATTTGGTTATATCATCGCTAGTCTCACTGAACTCTTCTGAATTCTACATGTCATGTGTGATATGGCGTCTCCTTACCAGCAACAGGTCTCAGGTTCAAACTAGTTAATTCCCTAAAAAACGCGCTCAGAGGGTCCCTGCGCGAAAGTGGTAGGGATACACGATATAGAACAAACTGACACCACCATGAATGTTTAGAACCTTGAAATTGAAACCATTTAAGTACGGTTCACCAATAATAGTAATCTCACTTAGGTGCAGTTTTCAATCACTTAATACCTGAATAATCAGTTAGAGATCAACCAGTACAGTTATAATTAAGAATTCACTCCGAAGTCAAAATTTATCCAGCTCACACAGAGCTCATCCACATGCATTTCGATTATCGGCTGAGTAAGTTCCACAATCATCTAGCGAGTGAAAAGCCTCTTAACACGTCGCTCAGCCACACGCACTAACGGCCGACTTACTTGATGTTTGCACACAGAACAACTCAGCCGTTCAAAATGGCTCTGAGCACTACGGGACTTAACAGCTGTGGTCAGTAGCCCCCTAGAACTTAAAGCTACTTAAACCTAACTAACCTAAGGACATCACACAGAATTCGAACCTGCAACTGTAGCGGTCGCACTGTTCCAGACTGAAGCGCTTAGAACCCCTCGGCCACTCCGGCAGGCCGACTCAGCGTCTCAAGCAGCGTAACCACTTTACTTCAGGAACCTTGGATCTCCGAGCTGCCCCAAAACACAGACTTGCCGACCAATACTGCTCTTTGGCATATCCCGCTGATAGGGCACACCTGGTCGCTGTCGACACTCCTTTCTCCGGAGACGTCCAAAGTCTCTCAATGTTTTCTTTTCGAAATCTGACGGCCGACTCTTGAAGCCCGCCAACCCGGAAGAATGCCACATGATATCCAAAGATCAGATATAACCTTCAAAATCGATCGCAACGATATAACGAGAGTACCCGGTGCTGGCCCCATTCTTCGAATGCTCAAAATCATTAAAATATTTAAAGATCAATTTCGTCCTGATACCTTTCATGGCGCTCACGTATCCTGAATGGAGCTGCCATAATCCCCATAAAAATACGCTCCTGCGCACATCAGTAAGCCCATGTTTTTAAAATAAAATCGCCACCACATCCGTGATTGGCCCACCATAACTCCAAATATGTGCTTTCTTTGTCACCCTCGACAGTGAGAAAGACACACCAGGGAAGGAGGAGGAGACGCAATGACCTGAATCTCAGTAGAAAAATAAAGGAGACACGGTTTTCTCCAAGGAGATACATTACTTGCTCTCCATAACTAATCGAGATTTCTAACTATATGTGATGTTGGTATTGTTGTTGTTTTGGTCTTTAGTCCTGAGACTGGTTTGATGCAGCTTTCCATGCTACTCTATCCTGTGCAAGCTTCTTCATCTCCCAGTACCTACTGCAACCTACATCCTCTGAATCTCCTTAGTGTATTCACCTCTTGGTCTCCCACTACGATTTTTACCCTCCACGCTGCCCTCCAATACTAAATGGTGATTCCATGATGCCTCAGAGCATGTCCTACCAATCGATCCCATCTTCTAGTCAAGTTGTGCAACAAACTTCTCTTCCCCCCAATCCTATTCAACACTTCCTCATTAGTTATGTGATCTACCCATCTAATCTTCAGCATTCTTCTGTAGCACCACATTTCGAAAGCTTCTATTCTCTTCTTGTCCAAACTATTTATCGTCCATGTTTCACTTCCATACATGGCTACACTCCATACAAAAACTTTCAGAAATGACTTCCTGAGACTTAAATCTATACTCGATGTTAACAAATTTCTCTTCTTCAGAAACGCTTTCCTTGCCATTGCCAGTCTACATTTTATATCCTCTCTACTTCGACCATCATCAGTTATTTTGCTCCCCAAATAGCAAAACACCTTTCCTACTTTAAGTCCCTGATTTCCTAATCTAATTCCCTCAGCATCTCCCGGCTTAATTCGACTACATTCCATTATCCTCGTTTTGCTTTTGTTGATGTTCATCTTATATCCTCCTTTCAAGAGCCTATTCCGTTCATGTGCTTTTCCAAGTCCTTTGCTGTCTCTGACAGAATTTCTTCTCCATGGATTTTAATACCTACTCCGAATTTTTCTTTTGTTTCCTTCACTGCTTGCTCAATATACAGATTGAATAATATCTGGGAGAGACTAAAACCCTGTCTCACTCCCTTCCCAACCACTGCTTCCCTTTCATGTCCCTCGACTCTTATAACTGCCATCTGGTTTCTGTACAAATTGTAAATAGCCTTTCGCTCCCTGTATTTTACCCCTGGCACCTTCAGAATTTGAAAGATAGCATTCCAGTCAACATTGTCAAAAGCTTTCTCTAAGTCTACAAATGCTAGAAATGTAGGTTTGCCTTTCCTTAATCTTTCTTCTAAGATAAGTCGTAGGGTCAGTATTGCCTCACGTGTTCCAACATTTCTACGGAAGCCAAACTGATCTTCCCCGAGGTCGGCTTCTACTAGTTTTTCCATTCGTCTGTAAAGAATTCGTGTTAGTATTTTGCAGCTGCGTCTTATTAAACTGATTGTTCGGTAATTTTCACATCTGTGAACATCTGCTTTCTTTGGGATTGGAGTTATTATATTCTTCTAGACGTTTGAGGGTATTTCGCGTGTTTCATAAATCTTGCTCACCAGATGGTAGAGTTTTGTCACGACTGGCTCTCCCAAGGCCGTCAGAAGTTCCAATGGAATATTGTCTACGCCGGGGGCCTTGTTTCGACTCAGGTCTTTCAGTGCTCTGTCGAACTCTTACGCATTATCGTATCTCCCATTACATCTTCATCTACATACTCTTCCATTTCCATAATATTGTCGTCAAGTACATCGCCCTTGTATAGACCCCCTATATACTACTTCCACCTTTCCCTTCTTTGCTTAGAACTGGGTTTCCATCTGAGATCTTGATGTTCATACAAGTGGTTCTCTTTTCTCCAAAGGTCTCTTAAATTTTTCTGTAGGCAGTATCTATCTTACCCCTAGTCAGATAAGCCTCTACATCCTTACATTTGTCCTCTAGCCATCCCTACTTAACCATTATGCACTTCCTGTCGATATCATTTTTGAGACATTTGTATTCCTTTTTGCCTGCTTTATTTACTGTATTTTTATATTTCCTTCTTTCATCAGTTAAATTCAATATTTCTTCTGTTACCCAAGGATTTCTACTAGCCCTCGTCTTTTTACCTACTTGATCCTCTGCTATGCTCTCCCTGAAACTCTCTACAACCTCTGGTTCTTTCAGTTTATCCAGGTCCCATCTCCTTAAATTCCCACCTTTTTGCAGTTTCTTTAGTTTTAATCTACAGATCATAACCAATAGATTGTGGTCTGAGTCCACATCTGCCCCTGGAAATATCTTACAATTTAAAACCTGGTTCCTAAATCTCTGTCGTACCATTATATAATCTATCTGAAACCTGTCAGTATCTCCAGGTTTCTTCCATGTATACAGCCTTCTTTTATGATTCTTGAACCAAGTGTTAGCTATGATTAAGTTGTGCTCTGTGCAAAATTCTACCAGGCGGCTTCCCCTTTCATGTCTTTTCCTCAGTCCATATTCACCTACTACGTTTCCTTCTCTCCCTTTTCCTACTACCGAATTCCAGTCACCCATGACTATTAAATTTTCGTCACCCTTCACTATCTGAATAATTTTTTTATTTCATCATGCATTGCTTCAATTTCTTCGTCATCTCCAGAGCTAGTTGGCATACAAAGTTGTACTACTGTAGTAGGTGTGGGCTTCGTATCTATCTTGGCCACAATAATGCGTTCAGTATGCTGTTTGTAGTAGCTTACCCGCATTCCTATTTTCCTATTCATTATTAAACCTACTCCTGCATTACCCCTATTTGACTTTGTGTTTATAACCCTGTAGTCACCTGACCAGAAGTCTTGTTCCTCCTGCCACCGAACTTCACTAATTCCCACTATATCTAACTTTAACCTATCCATTTTCCTTTTTAAATTTTCTAACCTACCTGCCCGATTAAGGGATCTGACATTCCACTCTCCGATCCGTAGAACAATGTTAGTATTAATACTGCAAATACACACCTCGTCGCTCATAGAAGTCTTGTTGGTTGGTGGTTGTTTGCGCCAGTACTCCTTTTCAAAGACACTGATTTTACTTAAACGTTATACATTCAGTAATTCTTCCACACCATATCTCAGGTAAATCTTGTTATCTCTTTCTTATTCTTGTTCCGCTTTCAGAATCAACACTAAATTACACTTACGCACTTGATGGACAAACAAATTAACCTACAACGAGGACTGACAAACAATGCACTTTATGAATTTCTTTACGTGGCTTATGTGATGCACGCCACTCGACATCCCTGTAGGTAAGTAAGGTTTCCGATCCCAAAGCATCCGCGTGAATCACGCGACGCCTTCGCACCAGTCTGAAATGCGTGGGAAAAAGATTGTGCCAGAAATTTCTCTGCTTGTTCGGAAGTCAAAGCCGCTTCACGAAGACCTTATCACCAGTCGTAAAGTCTCTCCTCACCGCGTGTTTGTCTGCTTTGATTTTTCGTTTCTCTCCAGCTATTGCTGTATCCTGCAATGTTTGCTCTATTACCTCCCTGTGGCTGAGTCCTCTTCCAGGCGGGAAATCAACAGTTTCCCTTACAAGATAAGGCGGATCTATTTTGTCTAGTACCGAGAAAGGCGATAATCCGCTGATCCCATGTCTTTCGCATACCATAGCCCACACATAATTCCGAGAACTTTCATTACGCGCTCACTCGCGTTGGAGTTCGGATGGTACCTGCTTATGAACACAGGTTTGATGTTCCTGTTCTTCAAAGTGTCCTTTCACCTATTCAATCTGCTGCGGACCACTACTCTTTAATATTTTTTTGACAATTTCAACCTGAGTCAGGAAATCTTTACAGAGAGTCTTGCGCACTATCAGTCTAGTCGCTTTCTTCACGGCGTCAGTATTACGAATTTAGGTGTTAGCTCGACTACTATCAAGACGTAGTTAAATCCACGTGGTGTTTCCGGGAAGGGTCCCATTAAGTAGGATGCCGCAGCGTCTTCTTCGGCACCACTGGATGGAGTAGAGGCTGTGTTTTTACTGTCCACGCCTTTACCTTTTGACAATTATTGGAGACTGAAAGAACCTTACTCTTTCACCTTTCCATATAACGGAAGTGAGAAGTTATCTCCTATCGCACGAAGCATTTTCGTGGCCGAAGAGCGCGCTGTTGAGGTGTGTCTGCCATAATAATTTATTCCGGCATACACACAACCCAGAGCGTACTGCCTGTGTTTCTCCGAAAGAACAGCAATGCCCTGCCTGTTTGATAGTGCACTCTAATATGAGCTTTTGTGCGCTCCCTCCATTCTGCCTTTATCTTTTATAGGTGCTTATCCTTATCCTGTTCTGTTTTTCATTGAGGCGATAATTACATTTTCAAAAGCTACTGTTTACAAATAGTAAGTGGAGAAAACTTAATCATCTGTCTCGTTTGCCGCATTGTCTAGTTCCACTGGAGATCGAGACAATGCATCTGCTGTTATATTGATGGGTCCTGGCACATAGACAGTGGTAAAGCTGTATTCCTGCAGTATAGAGTTCCAGCGCTCAAGACTTCCATGCGAAAGTTTCGCGGTCATTATGAACTCTGGCGCCTTGTGGTCAGTATGGACAGGGTTTCTTGGTCCAAACAGGAAATACTTGAATTTTTTAAAGACCCACACAATTGCGAGACCTTCGAATACCGTCACTGAATGATATTTTTTAGCTTTTTGTTAAAATACGACTTGAAAGTGAAAGTTGTCTTGTGTTCGGTTTGTCCGTTTTCTTCCCATTCTTGGTAGATCGTCGTTTGCAGCCCAGTCTTGGAGCTACCCGTGGCCATGCAAATATCCTGTGCTACGTTCGGATGTGACAAGATGTGTGCAGACAACAGGGCTTCTTTGAGCGCTGTAAATTCTTGGTCCGCTACTGCATCCCAGACAAATGGCGTCTTCTTCCCAGTTGGAGCACACAACCGTGGTGCTGATAGATACTTAAAATACAAAATACGATTACTGAAATTTATGAGTCCTAGAAATCCTATCAGTTCTGTTGGTGGCTGAAGAACCGGAAATATTCCTACAGCTTCAAGTTTCCCAGCATCGGCACTTACGCCATCTCCAGAAACGACATGGCGTAGGAAACGAACCTGTCTGGTTCCAACTCGAGATTTCTTTAGGTTCACAATTACTCCATGGTCTTTCAGTTTTGTTAATAGTTCACTTAGTACTCCATTGTGCTCACTCCACATTCTTTCTCCTATTTATATATTATCACCACAACACATGAGCTTAATTCTTCGTCTGGTATTGCGCCTAAGCCGCGAACGAAGGTTGCGCATGAAATATTCAATGCGAAAGCCAGTCTTCTGATCTGATAACTGCGACCGAATGCAACGAAACCGGTATACTTGCGGCATTCCAAGCGAGTTCGACCTGTCACAAACTCGACCTCAGGTCAATTCCCGTCTTCTGCCTCCTGTACCAAAAATTCCTCAAAATCATCATAGTCCATCAGTAAACTCAGTGTCGGTGTTGGATATATTGTCTCAACGGGCGAATGCGATATCAACTCGTTCCTTTCGTGAACGCAGAGTATGTCTGTGTTCTCGTATTCCTGCGTCATTATTAAAACTCATTTTTATCCTCATCTTCCTCACATCCACCAGTACCTGAAAGCTGTTCTGCTACATTCTGTTCCTTTGCAGTGGCTGTTGCCTCCCAATGCTTTGGGATTCTTAATCACATATGACGCCTCGGTTGCGAGTGGGAAAAATTTTATCGGTGATGTTATGAAACATATAGGACTGTTACCTCCCAGTTATATTGGACTCTTAATTACTCCTCGGTCACGATTAGCAAGACTTTTCATCGATTGTCTGATGATGCCTAGAAGAGACGAAACGAGTCACACGTGAAGATCAAGTATACCTATGTTGTGTAGCTAAGACAGTTTTTTCTGTTCTAAAGATCCATTACGAAAGAGAAATTAACGCTTCGGATTATTGCAGATGTCGCAACGCTAGTGTGTGCTGTGGCGCTGTCACGCAGAAGGAGAGTGTGCTTCATGTGTGGACGAACTGTTCAAACTCTAAACTTGGTTGCAACACCCTGTTTCTCAAGCACTAACATAGCTATGTTACACATCGGCATGTTACATGGTATAATTTGGAGCCCTCTAGCGGTAAAGTGCTGCAAATAGCAGACATGAAAAATAAATAAGCAAAATAAGGATAATTTTTTATATAAAAAGAGTAAAGAGTTTTCACGTAAAAATTCGGAGGCGCTACTTGGGCTGCAAATAGCAGACATGAAAAATAAATAAGCAGAATAAGGATAATTTTTTTTATTTAAAAAGAGTAAAAATTTTTCACGTAAAAATTCGGAGGCGCTACTTTCCAGCACGCCCTCGTAGTTATTCTAGAGTTATTCAGTCAGCCCTATACACTGATGGCCCATAAAATTATGACTGCTTGTTTAGTGAGGTGTTGGTCCACCTCTCAAACAGAATACAGCAGCGATTCTGCTAGTCATGGATACGACAAGTCCATGGTAGGTTTCTGGAGGTATGCGACACCATACGTCACCTCTCTGATCAGGAAATTCCCGTCAATTACAGATCGGTGTTTTGTGTGTGCTCAGTTGACGCCCCCAGACAGTACAGATCTAGTGCGTCTGCTGGCCAAGACATCAATTTGAGTTCACTATAATGCTCCTCAACCACCGCAGCATGATTCTGACCTCGTGGCACGGAGAGTTATCGTGCTGGAAGATGTCATCGCCGTAGGGGAAGACATCAAGCGTGAAGCGATGCAGTTGGTTATCAGTAATTAGTCCACAGCTGTACTGGTGCCTCATAACTCCGCCCTCACCGGCCTGCATCTGTGTCACAGTGCGTGGGTCAAGCAGCCATTCGCCTGGATGACGGCGTGTGTAGTCGTAACTGACGATGTGTCTGGATCAACACGGAGCAAGTATGGGTCATCTGCTGTGGAGTTCCATGTTCAACAACGGCCATTGAACGGCGAACTCTGAAACGCTTGTGCCAGCACCGGCATTGTATTCTGCCGTCACATGTCCCTGCCTATCCTACTTTACACAGCCGGTAACCCGCCAGTCTCCACGCTTTGTGATGAGACGTGGACTTCAAATTCCATGTGGGCTACTCGTTATTTCATCATACCCCAACTCACGACATTACTACGCCGACAGCCGACTAGCTTCGCCGTTTCAGACATTCTCGCTACCAGGTTGTCAAAGTCGCTTATATCAGTGGATTTTCGCATTTTCGGTTCGTATTTTCGCTATAACGACTACCTACTCGTCTCTTTTGCGCTAATATTCTTGCCTTACAGCGTCATGTGACCGCAACACTACGAGAAGGCATTTCATCTCGCGTCGGGCAGCTTCATAATGTTTTGGCCCACCAGTGTGTGCTGTTCTTGTATCTTAGACACATGTTTCTCTCAATAACAATGTGTTATATCCATTGCTTATTATTTACAGTTTTTTCTACCGTTTTATTAGAAGATTTTATGACGTCTCCGAAATTGGTGATTCTATGGTTAACAAAACCTGTGTTTTGATAAGAACTTCCGCTCCTCAGGGCGTGCCGCTTCTCCGTCAGCCATACCATGGAGCACAGTCCTGCACCCATCAGGGCATCGAGGCTGCGGCCACTGTAGCCACACAGTCACGTGCCTGGGTCCTGCGCCCACCTGCGCGGCACTCCCACGTCTTGGTCCAGGTTGTGTCGGTGCTCTCCAAGCCCCGTCTCATCTCTGAAGCCAGCAGTACGGTCTACGGTCGCAACTGCGACCGCTTGCGCTGCCGCAAGTCACGGCGACATCTAGACACCCGAGCGTCCTTACGGCGTGGGACGCCTACCCATCTCCGACAATGTAACTGAAGCCCTATGGTTATTACAGAGTTCCCCTCACTTTTCGGCGTCTTGTCCTCCACGATAGCTGTTCAAACCCGGAACTGCTGGGTATGGTGACGGTGCACCGTTCTGACAACAGTAGAATTATTCCTCAGGCTTTCTAGGTCGTAAGAAACTCAATGTATATAACACATTCACCATGTGATCAAAAGTATCCGGACAGCCCCAAAAACATAAGTTTTTCATATTATGTGAATTGTGCTGCTACCTGTTGCGAGGTACTCCATATCAGCGACCTCAGTAGTCATTAGACATAGTGAAAGAGTAGAATGGGGCGCTCAGAGCGTGGACAGGTGATTGGGTGTCACATGTGTCGTACACGAGGTTTCCACACTCCTAAACATCCCTAGGTCTACTTTTTCCGAAATGGACGTGAAGTTGAAACGTTAAGGGACACTTACAGCACAAAAGCACAGAAAGGAGCGTAAACATTGGGCGGTGGAGAAACGTTGAGTGGAGTGAGGAATCACGGTACACAATGTAGTGACCCGATGTCATTGTGTTGGTATGACGAATTCCCAGTGAAAGTCATTTGCCAGCGTGTGTAGTGCGAACAGTAAAATTCGGAGGCGGTGGTGTTATGGTGTGGCAGTGTTTTTCATGGAAGGGGCTTACACGTCTTGTTGTTTTGCGTGGCACTATCATAGTACTTGTCTATGTAGATGTCTTAAGCACCTTCTTGTTTCCCACCGTTTAACAGGAATTCGGAGATGGCAATGGCATGTTTCAACACTATCGAGCACCTGTTCATAAGGCATGGCCTGTGGCGGAGTGGTGACACAACAGTAACATCCCTGTAATGGACTGGCGTGCACGGAGTCCAGACCTGAATCCTATACAACACTTCTCGGATGTTTTGGAACGCCGACTTCGTACCAGGCCTCACCGACCGACATCGACACCTCTCCTCAGTGCAGCACTCCGTAAAGAATGTGCTGCCGTTCCCCAAGAAACCTTCTAGCACCTGATTGAACGTATGCCTGAGAGAGCAGAAACTGCCATCAAGGCTAAAGGTGGTCCAACATCATACTGAATTCCAGCATTATCTTTGGAGGGTGCCACGAACTTGTAGGACAATTTCAGCCAGGTGTTCGGACACTTTTCATTACATAGTGTAGCATGTTGTTAATAACCTTGTTGCTAATAAACAATCAATTGATCTACAGCTCTTTGAGGTTTTCCAAAATAATTTTCCACATACTTACGAATAGTAAGGCACCACCTGCGTGTCTCTCGTTGCTAGGCTAGTTGAACTATCTATCTAAAATACTCTAAATTAAAGTTCACCGCCTCGTTTTGCAGTCTGTATGTGAATCCTGACCTCAGGAATTACTATGGAAATTTGGATACGGTTTTCACTAACCGACGTATCCACGAGGAAGGTTTATGTATTTGAGAACACAATATAAATAAGTCGTCTCGCCGTCGACACTTAGTGCAAGCCACGCGAAGTTGGGACGGGTCGCCAGAATTACATACAACAAAATTTCGCTGACGACAGAATTGGGGTCCAAATTCCTGTGGAGCGATTTGGTCAGTCGTATTACGATTCTGGAAAGGTAACGTAACAGTGATGTCGCGGTCTTCCATGTGTCACTTCCGTTGTTTTGCTTGCCGTATACATTGACGCGTGTCGGTTTTCGCTGCTTTCGTTATATGCCCTGCGTGCGACAACTACACTTGCACTCCTCAAGCGCCCTTCTCAGTTTAGCTCCCCAAACGGCCACTAGTCACGCTTTTGCCTTAAACCGGTCGTGGGTTCATGGTAGTGGTCTAGACCATGTCGCTATAATGTGTTTTTATTTGTATACATTACCATCACTACCTTCCTCTCACATACTTTTAATCTCTTATTCCATTAGTTGCATTTATGGTGTATTACGTACGCCTCGTGCTACGACCAAGTAATGGTGGTTAACATTGTCTTGGATCAAAAGAAAAATCTTAAATACGGAAATCAGACGATGTACCAGGGGCCAACATTTGTCTTCAACGGGTTCTATGACCATAAATTTGCTCGTACACTACTGGCCATTCAAATTGCTACACCAAGAAGAAATGCAGATGATAAACAAGTATTCATTGGACAAATATATTATACTACAACTGACATGTGATTACATTTTCATGCAATTTGGGTGCATAGATCCTGAGAAATCAGTACCCAGATCAACCAACCAACTCTGGCCTTAATAACGGCCCTGATACGCCTGGGCACTGACTCAAACAGAGCTTGGGTGGCGTGTACAGGTACAGCTGCCCATGCAGCTTCAACTCTATACCACAGTTCACCAAGAGTAGTGACTGGCGTATTGTGACGAGCCAGTTGCTCGGCCACCATTGACCAGACGTTTCCAATTGGTGAGAGATCTGGAGAATGTGGTGGCCAGGGCAGCAGTCTAATATATTCTGTATTCAGAAAGGCCAGTACAGGACCTGCAACATGTGGTCGTGCATTATTCTGCTGAAATGTGGGGCTTTGCAGGGACGAATGAAGGGTAGATCCACGGTTCGAAACACATCTGAAATGTAACGTCAACTGTTCAAAATGCCGTCAATGCGAACAAGAGGTGAACGAAACGTGTAACCAATGGCACCCTATACCATCACGCCAGTTGATACGCCAGTATGGCGATGACGGGTGCACGCTTCTAATGTGCGTTCACCGCGATGTCGCCAAACACGGATGCGACCATCACGATGCTGTAAACAGAACCTGGATACATCCGAATAAATGACGGTTTGCCATTCGTGCACCCAGGTTCATAGTTCAGTGCACCATTGCAGGCGCTCCTGTCTTTGATGCAGCGTCAAGGGTAACCGCAGCCATGGTCTCCCAGCTGATAGTCCATGCTGCTGCAAACGTCTTCTAACTGTTCGTTCAAAATGGTTTGTGTCTTGCAAACGCCCCCATCTGTTGACTCAGGGATGGACACGTGGCTGCACGATCCGTTACAGCCATGCGGATAAGATGCCTGTCATCTCGACTGCAAGTGTTACGGGGCCGTTGGGATCCAGCACGGCGTTCCGCATTACCCTCCTGAACCCACCGATTCCATATTCTGCTAACAGTCATTGCATCTCGACGAGCGCCAGCAGCAGTGTCGCGAAACGATAAACCGCAGTCGCGATAGGCTACAATCCGACCTTTATCAAAGTAGGAAACATAATGGTACGCATTTCTCCTCCTTGCACGAGGCATCACAACAACGTTACACCAGGCACCGCCGTCAACTGCTATTAGTATATGAGAAATCGGATGGAAACTTTACTCATGTCAGCACGTTGTAGGTGTCGCCACTGGCGCCAAACTTGTGTAAGTGCTCTGAAAAGCTAATCATTTGCATGTCACAGCATTTTCTTCCTGTCGGATAAATTTCGCGTTTGTAGCACGTCATTTTCGTGGTATAACAAATTTTAATGGCTAGTAGTGTATTTACGACTGTGCAGCAACGATGCGTCATTTTGCTCCGTATTTGTGAGGACTTCTAGCAGGTTTTAATAGTGTAAGTATGTTTCGTATGGGCTGATTAGCATTTTCACCATTGCGGACACAAATGTGAAATAGAGCCACTGTTGTTCCCTCACATATTTTATGTTTATAAACTGTTTGAAATTGAAATGCAACTTCGGATTAGGAGAAGGGCTGTGTTACGCCACCACTAATAAATACAAAGAATCCTGTACATCTATTCGCCTCTAGCTTTACGTAATGAAAAATGTTTCCTAACCGAATAGCAGGTGGACGGGCTGTAGTGCAGCTGTAGTGCTAGTGATATACATCAGGGTCTTTCATAACGTTCTTACATTTTGTTGAAAGCGTGATCAAGAAAATGGATAAAACGGAAGTAATTATCTCTTCCGCTGTTCATTAATGTATTTTTCTTCCCAGTAAAGGCATTTCCTATGTGTGAACAAAAACACCAAGTAAAGAAAATCACAACCATAAATAGAGCCGGACGGTGTGGCCGTGCGGTTCTAGGCGCTTCAGTGTGGAACCGCGTGACCGCTACGGTCGCAGGTTAGAATCCCGCCTCGGGCATGGATGTGTGTGATGTCCTTAGGTTAATTAGGTTTAAGTAGTTGTAAGTTCTAGGGGACTGATGACCACAGATGTTAAGTCCCATAGTGCTCAGAGCCATTTGAACCATTTTTGAACAATAAATAGAAGCTGTACGACATTAGGTAGGCGTTTTTCTACATTTGAAAAATGATTAGATGATGGCTATGCAATTTCGCGCCAGTCACATAAAGGTGATACTAGTAGCGCCACTATGAGGATGCAAATCAGATTTACTTTGAATACACGTTGTAAGGATCGTGAGCACTAGTTACTTTTGAGACCGGACGTGCTATTTTGATGTTGGTCAAGAATGCCTTTAAGGCGACATACATACCATCATCGACAACTCAGTGAGTTTGAACGAGGTTACGTTATAGGGTTAAGAGATGCTGGATCTTTATCCATACATAACATTGCAGTAAGATTTGGTAGGAGTGTAGCCAGCGGTAATCACGAGTATGTACGGTCGCAAGAAGACCATACTCCACAGGCCACTGCCGAGAGGGAAGGCCATCGTGTTCTATGTATGGCTCTGGCGCATCATTCTGCATCTGCAAAAGCAATTTGAACACAAGTTGGCACCACGCTGAGGCAATGAACCGCTATAACCCGTTACTCCAATGACAAGTCCGAGCCAGACGCCCTGTAGCCAGCATTCATCTGGCCACAAACCATCTTCGTGTCCAGCGAGAGCTCTTTGGAGGTCAGGGTGGAAGTGCTGGGTTTTTTGATGAAAGCTGCCTCTGCCTCGATGCCTGTGATGGCCATGTGCTGGCTAGAAAGAAGCCAGTTGAGGACCTGCAACTAACCTGTCTGCGTGCTGACCCACCAAACCTACACCTGAGTTACGAATTAGGGTGTGATTTCATGTGGCAACAGGAGCACTTTCTTGGTTATTCCATGCACCCGAACTGCAAATCTGTTCGTCAGTCTGATGATTCAAATTATTCTGCTGCCATTCCTGGAGGTGTTTCCAGCAAAAGGCTAGCGCTTGACCACAAAAAGCTGTTATAATGCAACATGCTATGCAGAGTGCCGACATGTTGCCCTGACCCGCTCCACCACCGGGTATGTCCCCAGTCGAACACAAGAGAGACGTCATCAGGCGACAACTGCCAGCATCGACCGCCCCTGTGTCGACCGACCAGGTGCAACAGGCACAGAACTCGACACCCCGCACCTGTGGAACACCATAACACAATGCATGCACATGTGCGTGCTTGCTTATAACATTATGATGGTTACCCGGGCCGTTATGGTACCAGCATTTCACATTTTCAACGGTTTGTGTGGCACTTATGTAATCCTGTGATCTTGCAGTGTTAATCAGTTATATATGTATTCCATAAATTTCATTACGCTACACTAATTATGTTTTGATGTTGTGATTTTTTTTCTTTCGGTGTATATTAGATCTTGGGGACTGTGGGAATCTATTACCAAAGTGTAGGATACGATATCGTTTCATTGTTCTTTAATTTTCACACATGATATATGTGTAGATTATTGCCACATAGTCTCTGATTCCTTGTGCGTATCACATCCATTTACACAGTTTGAAGGAATCAAGTTAGACTTCCTCGAAATTATATTTTGTCCGCACAGGCGCTAATGAATCACAGGCCAGGGAATTGACTCAAAGCAACTCGACCCAGCAGGGTATGAAGGGGTGTGCGCACATTCTCCAGAGGAGAAATGTACGTTGAAACACACAGACATAAAAAAAGGGAGAGAGTACTCACAGCGCAGTGGCTGGAGGAGCAAAGAGAAGCAGCAGAACGCGGCATAGCTTTGAGCACCGGGCAGTTTAGGTGTCAGCTATGCCTCAGACAGCCAGCGTTTCAGAGAGAGAGAGAGAGAGAGAGAGAGAGAGAGAGAGAGAGAGAGAGAGAGAGAGAGAGAGAGCTACTGCAGCACATGAAAGTGAGTGACTTTGAGATTTAACAAACGGTAGTGTTTAATTGCATACTCTTACGATGTACCATCGATCTTACTTTGGGAATCACCTTTTGAGATATTTCCAATACATCCCGAAATTTGATGTAGATTTAAGAAATTGAGAAACAGAGAACTGCAAAATCTTCGAGCGAACCAAAGATCACACAGGTGTAAGTAAGCATCATCCGACAAGGAACCATGTGTTAGTGGAGTAGCAAACTAACTCCTTGCTAGTGATCAGCAATAGATCAAGCAACAGCACGTACTAGGATAAAAATGGAAGACTGTAACGAAAGTTCCAGGATTGTTGATAATTACAGGTACCTTGCGGCAAATTCAGAACAAAACTGATGATGTGGCCGAGCGGTTGTAGGCGCTTCAGTCCGGAATCGCGCTGCTGCTACGGTCGCAGGTTCGAATTCTGCCTCGGACATGGATGTATGTGATGTCCTTACGTTTGTTAGGTTTAAGTAGTCCTAAGTCTAGGGGATTCATGACCTCAGATGTTAAGTCCCAAAGTGCTCAGATCCATTTCAACCAAAACTGAAGATGCAGTTCATCGCCTTTACCTGAAAGTAGACAGACAAGTAGACAGACAAGCTCGAAAATATTACCAAAAAAGAACCAAATAAATGAGCTTACGCAAGTCTTCTCTACGGTGACGTGTTTGTGTGCGTAGAGAACAAGGAATTTGTACAGAATGAGGTGAACACGGAGAAAAGAATTGAGCATTAGTTAGAAGACAAGCCTTACGTTCAGTAACAGGTGAACACACTTAAAGGAGTTTGTCATGCTGTACTGTTGGAAGATTTGAGCTACACGTATAACAGTAAAAAGGGAAACTGTCTTGCGCTCAAATCATGAACGGGTTGTTGCGTGTGTACTTCTAGCGATGACTGAGACGCCCGCTAAACCCGCTGGGCAGAACAGGTGATAAGGATTGTCGAAAGGGCCAAATAAAGTGTCGGTCAGTTTCACTCAGAATTGTAGTTTAATAACCAAAGCGGCACATAGCCGAACTTTTACGAGTATCAAGTAGCTGAAGAAACACAGTAAACATTACAAATAAAATAATTAAAATATATATATCACAGTTAGGCTGAAAGCCCCAAGCAAAAGTTGATAGACAAACACACAAGATGCAATACCAACGGCTGAAAGCCCACAATACAATTTTCAAGATTTTAAAATAAATTACCATAACCTTTCAAAGGCAGAAGGCCGCAACGTTTAAGCTTGAAATTTAATTTTAAGAATAAAGTTCGAAGCGGCTGAAGGCCTTCGAATTACATAAAACACAGTAAAACGAAGATTTTTTTATAAACAGGCAATTAAACACCGGTGAAAAAGACAGTAAAGACAATGGCACTAAGAAGCCTCCAGGGGGTCGGTCTGCCCTCGTTCACTTAGGTGAGACAGGTGGTTAGCCCAGATCCGTCGGAACCCAACCAAGGGACAGCCACGGACCGACCGGCAAAAGGACTTGCTTGCCACCAACCGGTACATGAGAACTCAAACTCCAAAATGTTGAGGACGTAACTATCCACAATCAAATATGTATATGTATTAAGCTGTCAAAACTACATGTTCGACAACGACGACTGGCGAGGAAAGGACGCTGCCTGAAATTACGTTGGTGGCCAGGGCAGATAACCGGAACACTAATGGCCACAAGGCAGAAAATTCCGCTGGTGCACTTGAATTGTAGTCAACCAATTTAGTCAATTCCACCGCACGGAGTCTAAATTTCAGCAATACAAACACTCTGTGTTGCTCACAGGGAAACCTCCCCAACGACTGCGCCGCACGGAGATATCCTTCCTGATCGGCACCAACCTACCGATTCCTCTCAGAATGCCGACAACATCTAAAATAGTCGTCAGTGGAAATAACGGCAACTACTCACACAACCCGAAAAACACTTGCACGGAGACCTGAACGATACCCGACAGTAACTAAGCATGCACGAAGCCAAATCGGGAGTCGATGCACACACACAGCCGACTCAATAACGATCGGCGAGCCAAAACATGTCATCCGGTAGGACGACCAACCGACGATCCACCAAGACCGTGGCCCGACTCAAGTGATGCATGGCGGCAATGGTCGGGCGAGCCATGTCGACGCAGACCTCACTGCTGCTCCGACCCGACTGCACCAGTGCCGCATTGCAACTCCCCGACTGAGAGGTCCGGACTGCGCTCCAGACACGTTCCAGCTGACTGGCAGACCCGACCTCCTTTCGACAGACAACGACCGGGAAGTAATAGCAGTCGAGCAAAGATACTACGAGAGGGGATACATCGATAGGCACTGCAAACGCCGCTCACGGTTAGGCAAAGCAGCAGCTCAGTGACAGTAGTAATTTAAATTAACGTAGTGAGGTGGAAGTACGTTAAAACAGGGTGTAAAATACATGAGGGCGGGAACACGAGCTGCACATGGCTCAATGACTCAAGCCAAAGACCAGCAAAGTGAACACAGCGGAGCAGACATGGAAGGGATCGAAATAAGCGGCCAGCTATCCTGCTAACAAGATACGTCAACCTATACTCGCGTTAATGTCTCCGTCTCTTTTTAAACGAGCTTCCCAAAAGGTGGAAGGCGCTACTGCTTGATCGAAATTTGCACTCATCAAAATGTCACATCGATGCCAGTCTGGGAAACGAATCACTCAAATTCCAAGATCTCTCTCCGAGAGTCGTGCCCAATGACAGGGCTCCAGTGCGAGAATGAAGCGTATGTTTAAGCCAGTGTCACACACGAATGTGTTCCTCTTTTAAATGTACAAACAGGGAAGAGATACCATAACTTCCCACGCAAAAGCAGCAGAACGCACGATCCGCAGTCACGATACTAATAGGTTAAGACTTATAGACTAACTTATCAAGGTTATACTGGTCGAAGCAGAAGCAATGAATTAAAATTTGTGGCTCGGCTGCGACTCTAACATAGGCCTAGTTATTTGCTAGACAGAAATTCTAACCATTACACCACCACGGAACAACCGCGAACATTGCTGCACGAACTACCCAAGCTGTGTGCCGTCCCTAAGACAAACTTCAATTCATCTTCCGCTTATTTTGCCTTAAATTGTCACTACTGCCAGGGCACTACGACACTGGAATAGCACCCCAGTGGGACATAATGGGAAAGTACTGTACCACAGGAGATAATACGGCCATGGCACAAATTTTAATTCATTTCTTCTTCTTCGATCATTATCGTAGATAATGAAGAGATTGAAATGTCTCAGAGAAACATTTAATTATAACATTATCAAGGTTAGTTGATAGGGCACGGTTGCTCTAATAAAATTCACGAAAATGTTGTGGATGATAATATAAGAATCTAAGTATTCTGTACATAGGGTGTGGATCAGTGCTCACTTTTGACAAATCATTGCTGACACGAGCAGTAAAATTTAATTCATTTAAACAAGAATTCTAATTGGGATTATGAGCAAAGCCTAGTTTATAATTGTTATATACAGATAATTGTTATAAGGGCCGCCACAGGGGACGAGGTTGTCTATGTCCAAGGTAAGCACCACGGTAAGCACAGTCTATTTACATACAAGATAATGGAAACAGACATTCTGAGCACCACTCCGTGCAGGGGGAGCTCGAGCCACGGCCTGCTACGCGGAAACCTGATTGGCTGGAGACAGCCAGTTAGAGGCTAGAACCTTCCACAACGCTCAGTTCTCGCCGAATGCCGATCTCGTGTACTGCGACTGTTACTAGTGTATGTGTCTATTACCACGAACCTATGTGGATAATTATAACTTTCGTTTGCCTCAATTAATAGAGTTTTACTGGCATCGTTATTGTTACCTTTCGTTTGTTGTTCAGTCATCAACCTTGTGAACTTACATCAATAAAAGTTGTGTTTGTGAAAAATTGAGAATTGTCAGCCGCAACACAAGTGGCGTCAACGAGTTGGTGAGTGCGTGTGTCTTCCTCATGGCGGAAGTTGTGCTCCAGCACCTGGTCCACAGTGTGCACCACATTCTACAAGGTTTTTCAACAGTTTCGCAAGAAATCTCAGGTTACACAGGAACGTTTATTTACGGAACTCTTGCAAAACCTCCCGGTCCCCCTGCCCTGCCGTTTCCCACTTTCAAGGAGGATGCTGAAGACTGGGAAACATACGAGCAGCGACTCCAGCAGCATTTTAAAATCCACCAGGTTGTCTAGGAGGCTGCTTGTCGTTCCTACTTTTCGTCCTGGAACCAGTCCAAAGTGCACTTTATCTTCTCGAAACCTTAACCTCGATTTACGGATTCTTTGATTTTCTTCCAGATTTGTGAGGTTCCCTCAGGTTACTACCGACGACGGTTCCACGTGTTGGCTGCCCATGTCGAATTCTACCAGTGTAATAAGACGGGCCAATCATATCGCCAGTGGGCAGCGGAACTGCGATGTCTCAGCCGGAAATGTGACATCAACTCCAAAGAATCCTACTCTGACGAGGTGGTCCGCGACCAGCTCATCCAGGCTGACTCTGACGCGGCTTTCCGGCGCGACGAACTCACACTCGACGATCCTACTCTGGATCAGATCATTGATCTAGCATTCAAGTACGAAGTCGCTACGGCGGCCGACAAGCGTGGTCCTGTCCAGTCCCACTCGGGTATACGAACGGTAAATACGTCGATATGCTTTTGGTGCTGGCTGGATCCGATAACCAAGCTGCTGCAGCTGCTGCTCGTGCGTATGCTGCACGCCTTCAGAGGCGCCACCAATATAAAATAGTGTTTCGTCTCCCAGAGCAAGACGATCGGGAATCCGAATGTTTATCAGTCAGTCAGGCAGCAGTAGCCGACAGCGACAGACGCAGCAATAGATAAGTAACCCCATTTGACATTTACGAGTTCCTAACCAGGAGCGAATTTTATTATATCGTCTGTGTGCTTTAATAGTTTAGTTTATTCAGTTTCTGCGTGTAAATTTAACATACAATAGCCACAGTTCTCGCGTTTTAGTTAGCGTCAGAAAATAAACCGATTTTGTGACATGTTACAAGTTCCAAATCGGGGTCAAATTATTTAGTTTCACGTGAGTGCTTCGGTAGTTAGATTTTTGAATATCTGCGTATTACTAGACACAGTTCGTGCGTTTTCGGCAGGTTCTACAGCAGAACGTGTTGACAGCCTGTTTATCTGCAAATTCTAGTTTCCGACTGTCTTTAGTACGGACAGGGACTGCGATTGTTGTGTCCCGACGTGAGCCGAGGAGTTGGTGACACTTCGCTCTCAGTTTCAGGCTATGATTGCTTCGGTTACACAGCTTGAAGCTGCAGTAGGTGGGCACCATTGTTGTGGGCCGGCCGTGGGGATCCAACGGACGTCCAGCACGTCAGAGTCCTCCGATCGGTCTTCACCGGTGGCCAACCCAGTTATTGCTCGCACTGAGGCCGACCCCTCACCTGTGGTCGAATGCGAGGTCGCCCCGGAGCGAAGCAGGTGGTGGAAGACTTCCCAGGCGCCCGCGCATAAGGCCTCCCCAGTTTGTCTGACAAACAGGTTCCAGGTGCTGTCTGTGGTTGACACTGTCGCTGAGTCAGATGCTGTCGCCTGTCCTGTTTCAGAGGAAACCACGCAGCCTGCAAGATCCGGGCAATCGCAGGGGGTGGGATTATTGGTTGTTGGGAGCTCCAACGTTAGGCGCGTTATGGGCCCCCTTAGGGACTTGGCTGACAAGAAGGGTAAAAAATCCTATGTGTACTCAGTCTGCATACCGGGTGGAGTCATTCCAGATATGGAAAGAGTCCTCCCAGATGCAATGAAGAGCACAGGGTGGAGCCGACTACAGGTGGTTGCTCACGTCGGTACCAATGATGTGTGTCACTTTGGATCAGAAGAGATTCTCTCTGGTTTTGAGCGGCTAGCAGAAGTGGTAAAGGCTGCTTGTCTTGCTTGCAAGATGAAAGCACAGCTGACGATTTGCAGCATAGTCGACAGGACATATTGAGGACCTCTGGTGCAGAGCCGAGTGGAGGGCCTAAATCACAGGCTCAGACGGTTCTGCGACCCTGTAGGCTGCAGAATCCTCGACTTGCGCCAAAGGGTAGTTGAGTTTCAGGTTCCGCTGAATATGCCAGGTGTCCACTATACGCAGGAGGCGGCTACATGGGTAGCAGGGGCTGTATGGACTGGGCGCTTTTTAGGTTAGCAGGTCTCGGGAAAACACAAGAAGGGGTTCAGTCTCAAAGGGTGCCGGCCGAACACAGGAAAAACGTAGATACAGGAACCATTGGAATAACAATTGTAAATTGTCGTAGCTGTGTGGGGAAAGTACTAGAGCGTCAAGCGCTAATAGAAAGCACTGATGCTCAAATCGTTATAGGCACTGAAAGCTGGCTAAAGCCATATATAAGCTCAGCCGAAATTTTTGCGAAGAACCTAACGGTGTTCCGAAAGGATAGCCTAAACACGGTTGGCGGAGGCGTGTTTGTTGCTGTCAGAAGTAGTTTAACTTGTCACGAAATTGAAGTAGATACTTCCTGTGAATTAGTATGGACAGAGGTCATTGTTGGCAACCGGAATCCCAATTCAGATGACACAGTTGCTGAAAGGTGCAAAGAAAACTTGAGTTAGACTTCAAACAGTACTCGAACCATACGATAATAGTTGGTGGTGACTCTAATTTATCCTCGATATGTTGGCGAAAATACATGTTTAATTCCGGAGGTACGCATAGAATATCATCCGAAATTGTGCTAAACGCATTCTCTAAAAATTATCTCGAGCAATTAATTCATGAACCCAGGCGAATAGTATACGGTTGTGAAAACTCACGTGACATTTTAGCAACAAATAATCCTGAGTTAATAATGAGTATCAAAACCGATTCAGGGATTAGTGAACACAGGGCTGTCGTAGCAAGATTGAATATTGTAATCCCCAAATCCTCGAAAAATAAGCGAAAAATATACCTACTCAAAAAAAGCAGATAAAAATTCACTTGACGCTTTCCTAAGAGGCAATCTCCACTCATTCCAGATTAATAATACAAGTTTAGCCCAGATGCGGCTTAAATTCAAAGAAATAGTATCGGCAGCAATTGAAAGATTTATAATAAATAAACTAACAAACGACGGGGCTGATCCTCTTTGGTACACAAAACGGGTTACAACACTGTTGCAGAAACATCGAAACAATCATGCCAAATTTAAGCAGACATAAAATCCCCAAGATTGGCGGTCTTTTACAGAAGCTCGAAATTTAGCTCGAATTTCAATGAGAGATGCATATAAGAGTTTCCACAAGGAAACTTTGTCTCGAAACCTGTCAAAAAATCCAAAGAGATTCTGGTCGTATGTGAAGTATGTTAGCGGCAAGAAACAATCAATGCCTTCTCTGCGCGATAGCAATGGAGATACTATCGAATACAGTGCTGCCAAAGCAGAGTTACTAAACACAGTCTTCCGATATGCCTTCACAAAAGAACACTAAGTAAATATTCCAGAATTCGAATCTAGAACACCTGCCAACATGGGTAACGTAGAAGCAAATATCCACGGAGTAGTGAAGCAACTCAAATCACTTAATAAAAGCATGTCTTCTGGTCCAGACTATATACGAATTAGGTTCCTTTCGGAGTATGCTGATGCATTAGCCCCATACTTAACAATCATTTAGAAGCGCTCGCTCGACGAAAGATTCGTACCCAAAGACTGGAAAGTTGCACAGGTCACACCAATATTCAAGAAAGGTAGTAGGAGTAATCCACTAAATTACAGGCCCTTATCGTTAACGTCGATATGCAGCAGGATTTTAGAACATACACTCCTGGAAATTGAAATAAGAAAACCGTGAATTCATTGTCCCAGGAAGGGGAAACTTTATTGACACATTCCTGGGATCAGAAACATCACATGATCACACTGACAGAACCACAGGCACATAGACACAGGCAACAGAGCATGCACAATGTCGGCACTAGTACAGTGTATATCCACCTTTCCCAGCAATTCAGGCTGCTATTCTCCCATGGAGACGATCGTAGAGATGCTGGATATAGTCCTGTGGAACGGCTTGCCATGCCATTTCCACCTGGCGCCTCAGATGGACAAGCGTTCGTGCTGGACGTGCAGACGGCGTGAGACGACGCTTCATCCAGTCCTAAACATGCTCAATGGGGGACATATCCGGAGATCTTGCTCGCCAGGGTAGTTGACTTACACATTCTAGAGCACGTTGGGTGGCACGGGATACATGCGGATGTGCATTGTCCTGTTGGAACAGCAAGTTCCCATGCCGGTCTAGGAATGGTAGAACGATGGGTTCGATGACGGTTTGGATGTACCGTGCACCATTCAGTGTCCCCTCGACGATCACCGGAGGTGTACGGCCAGTGTAGGAGATCGCTCCCCACACTATGATGCCGGGTGTTGGCTCTGTGTGCCTCGGTCGTATGCAGTCGTGATTGTGGCGCTCACCTGCACGGCGCCAAACACGCATACGACCATCATTGGCACCAAGGCAGAAGCGACTCTCATCGCTGAAGACGACACGTCTCCATTCGTCCATCCATTCACGCCTGTCGCGACACCACTGGAGGCGGGCTGCACGATGTTGGGGCGTGAGCGGAAGACGGCCTAACGGTGTGCGGGACCGTAGCCCAGCTTCATGGAGACGGTTGCGAATGGTCCTCGCCGATACCCCAGGAGCAAGTGTCCCTAATTTGCTGGGAAGTGGTGGTGCGGTCCCCTACGGCACTGCGTAGGATACTACGGTCTTGGCGTGCATTCGTGATTCGCTGCCGTCCGGTCCCAGGTCGACGGGCACGTGCACATTCCGCCGACCACTGGCGACAACATCGATGTACTGTGGAGACCTCACGCCCCACGTGTTGAGCAATTCGGCGGTACGTCCACCCGGCCTCCCGCATGCCCACTATACGCCCTCGCTCAAAGTCCGTCAACTGCACATACGGTCCACGTCCACGCTGTCGCGGCATGCTACCAGTGTTAAATACTGCGATGGAGCTCCGTATGCCACGGCAAACTGGCTGACACTGACGACGGCGGTGCACAAATGCTGCGCAGCTAGCGCCATTCGACGGCCAACACCGCGTTTCCTGGTGTGTCCGCTGTGCCGTGCGTGTGATCATTGCTTGTACAGCCCTCTCGCAGTGTCCGGAGCAAGTATGGTGGGTCTGACACAACGGTGTCAATGTGTTCTTTTTTCCATTTCCAGGAGTGTATATTACGTTCTAACGTAATGAATTACCTCGAAGAAAACGGTCTATTGACACACAGTCAACATGGGTTTACAAAACATCATTCCTGTGAAAGACAACTAGCTCTTTATTCACATGAAGTGCTGAGTGCTATTGACAAGGGGTTTCAGATCGATTCTCTATTTCTGGATTTCTAGAAGGTTTTTGACACTGTACCACACAAGCGGCTTGTAGTGAAATTGACTGCTTATGGAATATCGTTTGCGTTATGTGACTGGATCTGTGATTTCCTGCCAGAGAGGTCACAGTTCGTTGTAACTGACGGAAAGTCATCGAGTAAAACAAAAGTGATTTGTGGCGTTCCCCAAGGTAGTGTTATAGGCCCTTTGCTGTTCCTTATCTATATAAACGATTTGGGAGACAATCTGAGCAGCCGTCTTTGGTTGTTTGCAGATGACTAATAAAGTAATCAGAAAATCAAAACAAACTACAAAACGATTTAGAAGAAATATTGGAATGGGGTCGAAAAGTGGCAGTTGACCTTAAATAAATAAAAGTGTGAGGCCATCCACATGAGTGCTAAAAGGAACATGTTAAACTTCGGTTACACGATAAATCAGTCTAATCTAAAAACCGTAAATTCAACTAAATACCTAGGTATTACAATTACGAACAATTTAAATTGGAAGGAACACACAGAAAATGTTGTGGGGAAGGCCAACCAAAGACTCCGTTTTATTGGTAGGACACTTAGAAAATGTAACAGCCCTACTAAGGAGACTGCCTACACTACGCTTGTTCGTCCACTTTATAATACTGTTGCTTGATGTGGGATCCTTACCAGATAGGACTGACCGAGTACATCGAAAAAGTTCAAAAAAAGGCACCACGTTTTGTAATATCGCGAAATATGAGAGAGAGTGTCACAGAAATTATACAGGATTTGGGATGGACATCACTAAAAGAAAGGCGATTTCCCTTGCGTCGGAATCTTCTCACAAAATTCCAATCACCAACTTTCTCCTCCGAATGCAAAATATTTTGTTGACATCGACTTACATAAGTAGGAACGATCACCTTGATGAAATAAGGGAAATCAGAGGTGTTTATTCTTCCCGCGCGCTATACGAGATTGGAATAATAGAGAATTGTGGAGGTGGTTTGATGAACCCTCCGCCAGGCACTTAAATGGAGTATCCATGTAGATGCAGATGTAGATGCATCCGGTAACCTTCGTCCACAAGTGAAGGACAGAGGTCGACCAAGAAGCAGATGTGCTCCACGGAGGATGAGATTCTTGAAACCGTTCACCAGCCGCCTCGATTCAGTACCCGTGTGTTGTGAGGCAGTTCCAAATATCTCAAATACTGCTTGAATAAGGGAACAATTGACAGGAATGGGGGAATGAAATACAGTGGAAGAAGAATGGGTAGCTTTGAGGGATGTAGTAGTGAAGGTAGCAGAGGATCAAGTAGGTAAAAAAAACGAGGGCTAGTAGAAATCCTTGAGTAACAGAAGAAATACTGAATTTAATTGATGAAAGGAGAAAATATAAAAATGCAGTAAATGAAGCAGGCAAAAAGGAATACAGACGTCTCAAAAATGAGATCGACAGGAAGTGCAAAATGGCTAAGCAGAGATGGCTAGAGGACAAATGTAAAGATGTAGAGGCTTATCTCACTAAGGGTAAAATAGATACTGCCTACAGGAAAATTAAAGATACCTTTGGAGATAAGAGAATCACTTGTATGAACATTAAGAGCTCAGATGGAAACCCAGTTCTAAGCAAAGAAGCGAAAACAGAAACGTGGAAGGAGTATTTAGAGGGTCTATACAAGGGCGATGTACTTGAGGACAATGTTATGGAAATGGAAGAGGATGTAGATGAAGATGAAATGGGAGATACGATACTGCGTGAAGAATTTGACAGAGCACTGAAAGACCTGAGTCGAAACAAGGCTCCGGGAGTAGACAACATTCCATTAGAACTACTGACGGCCTTGAGAGGGCCCGTCCTGACAAAACTCTTCCATCTGGTGAGCAAAATGTACGAGACAGGTGAAATACCCTCAGACTTCAAGAAGAATATAGTAATTCCAATCCCAAAGAAAGTAGGTGTTGACAGATGTGAAAATTATCGAACTATCAGTTTAATAAGTCACAGCTGAAAAATACTAACGCGAATTCTTTACAGACGAATGAAAAAACTAGTAGAAGCCGACCTCGGGGAAGATCAGTATGGATTCTGTAGAGATGTTGGAACACGTGAGGCTAGACTAAGGAAGGGCAAACCTAAGTTTCTAGCATTTGTAGACTTAGAGAAAGCTTTTGACAATGTTGACTGGAATACTCTCTTTCAAATTCTAAAGGTGGCAGGGGTAAAATACAGGGAGCGAAAAGCTATACATAATTTGTACAGAAACCAGATGGCAGTCATAAGAGTCGAGGGAATTGAAAGGGAAGCAGTGGTTGGGAAAGGAGTGAGACAGGGTTGTAGCCTCTCCCCGATGTTATTCAATCTGTATATTGAGCAAGCAGTAAAGGAAACAAAAGAAAAATTCGGAGTAGGTATTAAAATCCATGGAGAAGAAATAAAAACTTTGAGGTTCACCGCTGGCATCGTAATTCTGTGAGAGACAGCAAAGGACTTGGAAGAGTAGTTGAATGAATGGACAGTGTCTTGAAAGGAGGATATAAGATGAACATCAACAAAATCAAAACGAGGATAATGGAATGTAGTCGAATTAAGTCGGGTGATGCTGAGGGAATTAGATTAGGAAATGAGACACTTAAAGTAGTAAAGGAATTTTGCTATTTGGGGAGCAAAATAACTGATGATGGTCGAAGTAGAGAGGATATAAAATGTAGACAATGGTAAGGAAAGCGTTTCTGAAGAAGAGAAATTTGTTAACATCGAGTATAGATTTAAGTGTCAGGAAGTTATTTCTGCAAGTATTTGTATGGAGTGTAGCCATGTATGGAAGTGAAACATGGACGATAAATAGTTTGGGCAAGAAGATAATAGAAGCTTACGAAATGTGGTGCTACAGAGGAATGCTGAAGATTAGATAGGTAGATCACATAACTAATAAGGAATTATTGAATAGGATTGGGGAGAAGAGAAGTTTGTGCCACAACTTCACCAGAAAAAGGGATCGGTTGGTAGGACGTGTTCTGAGGCATCAAGGGATCACCAATTTAGGTTGGGAGGACAGTGTGGAGGGTAAAAGTCATAGAGGGAGACCAAGAGATGAATACACTAAGCAGATTCAGAATGATGTAGGTTGCAGTAGGTAGTGGGAGACGAAGAAGCTTGCACAGGATAGAATAGCATGGAGAGCTGCATCAAACCAGTCTCAGGACTGAAGACCACAACAACAACAACAGCTTGCTGAAATGTTGCACGATGAATGATTGCACCCATGTCATTACAAGTTAACACGAGAGGTTGGAACTCCGCATTAGATGTGTACACTAGGCCTACTATGAATGGCTTTTGCACCAAGTGGAAGATTGTGAACATTTTATAAATAAAGTGATATGGACTGACAAATTAACTTCGCTCGTTTAGGTCTTTTCATCCTCCACAACAGCCGTTATTGGTGGCGTCACAACAAACACGTCACCCAAATACGGAGCTTTCAGGCACACTTTGCGCTAAACCTGTGGGCTGGAATCGCTGTAAAAGTGCCTTTGCTCCCTTACCTATCGCCGGAAAAGTTGAATGCGCCTTTGTATCGGACAGTTCTTTGCAATACTTTGCCTAATACATTAGAAAACGTTCCACTTGGCGTTTGGTAAACGGTACAGTTTCTGCCTGAAAGTGCACCGCCACTAACTATTTAAATGAAGCGAAATGAATTTGTCATGGAGGTCCAACGTTCTGGCCTCCTCGTTCCCTGCACCTTAATTCACTAGATTTTTATTTTTAGGGACGTTTGGAGAAAGTTTATAGTACACCAGCCATGAATGTAGGCGACTTAATATATCGCAGAGGTGCCTTGCTTAGGGTCCAGCGAAATATGATCCAGAGACTGGTGAAGTGTTTGCAAGTGCAAGGTGGTCGCTTCGAACATATTCTCTAAAGTGAACGCTGCTCATACGTGTACGTACCGGATCTGTATAAACAAGCATGGACGTCAAAAGTACAGAATGGAATTACGGTGCGTATCATAATGTGCAATCTAGTGTAGTACACCTATTGTGTTTTTTGTACCTCGCTGGATACAGACGGTGTTACTGTGTCCATTATCATTTTGTATTGCCTTTATTTGTGTCATAGACAAAACAAAGTGGTCGTTTACGACTGTAGGAAGTTCATGTTAGGGTTTTAGATAACATTATTGGGAACAGTGATCGGCCACTAAAGTAAAATTAGTAGTAAAATTAGTACAAACAAGTCTTCATCACACAGTGAGCGGTTTCTGCCTCTGGTAGTACACCATCGTCAGATAATGTACTGCAAAGATAAAAATCAAAATTGCTGATCTACACAGGAAAGCCAGAAAGCATTTTAAAAAATATGTTACAATAATGTACCAATTAATGTTTTCTGACTTGCCTAAGTAGCTGATCTCCTTTAATTTTTATCTTTACAGTTAATTATCTGAAGATGGCCTACTACTAGAGGCCGAAAAAAGTCATATTTCTAATAAATAACTGTGTGATCGACACTGTTTTTTACTAATTTCATGTTATATCTTAATGCATATTCTCACAGGATGGCAACATAGTGAAAGAACTGGAAGCGAGGTGTAGCAAAGCTAATGCAGTGAGCGCTCAGCTACAGTCTACTCTCTTCTGCAAGAAGCAAGTCAGTACCAAGACTTCGTTATCTCTGCGCCGTTCAATCTTTCGACCAACTTTATTGTATGGGAGCGAAAGCTGGGTGGATTCAGGTTACCTTATCAACAAGGTTGAGGTTACGGATATGAAAGTAGCTAGGATGATAGCAGGTACTAGTAGATGGGAACAATGGCAGGAGGGTGTCCACAATGAGGAAATCAGAGATAAACTGGAAATGAACTCTATAGATGTAGCAGTCAGGATGAACAGGCTTAGATGGTGGGGTCATGTTACACGCATGGGAGAAGCAAGGTTACCCAAGAGACTCATGGGGTCAGCAGTAGAGGGTAGGAGGAGTCGGGGCAGACCAAGGAGAAGGTACCTGGATTCGGTTAAGAATGATTTTGAAGTAATAGGTTAACATCAGAAGAGGCACCAATGTTAGCACTGAATAGGGGATCATGGAGGAATTTTATAAGGGGGCTATGCTCCAGACTGAATGCTGAAAGGAATATTCAGTCTTAAATGATGATGATGATGATGATGATGATGATGATGATCTTAATGTTCAAATAAGGTGACAGTAATTAATATACAGGATTTCGCATTCTTAAAGTGTAAGTTACTGAAAAAATAGGTTTTGTCGCGAACGCGACTGGAATATCGGCGAGTCTGCTTATCTGCTCCCGGCGGTTTTGCGTCATCTGATTTTTTTTTTCATTTTTGTTAGATCGTATTAGCTTTCAAATGTAATAGTATGAAATACACTCCTGGAAATGGAAAAAAGAACACATTGACACCGGTGTGTCAGACTCACCATACTTGCTCCGGACGCTGCGAGAGGGATGTACAAGCAATCATCACACGCACGGCACAGCGGACACACCAGGAACCGCGGTGTTGGCCGTCGAATGGCGCTAGCTGCGCAGCATTTGTGCACCGCCGTCGTCAGTGTCAGCCAGTTTGCCGTGGCATACGGAGCTCCATCGCAGTATTTAACACTGGTAGCATGCCGCGACAGCGTGGACGTGAACCGTATGTGCAGTTGACGGACTTTGAGCGAGGGCGTATAGTGGGCTTGCGGGAGGCCGGGTGGACGTACCGCCGAATTGCTCAACACGTGGGGCGTGAGGTCTCCACAGTACATCGATGTTGTCGCCAGTGGTCGGCGGAAGGTGCACGTGCCCGTCGACCTGGGACCGGACCGCAGCGACGCACAGATGCACGCCAAGACCGTAGGATCCTACGCAGTGCCGTAGGGGACCGCACCGCCACTTCCCAGCAAATTAGGGACACTGTTGCTCCTGGGGTATCGGCGAGGACCATTCGCAACCGTCTCCATGAAGCTGGGCTACGGTCCCGCACACCGTTAGGCCGTCTTCCGCTCACGCCCCAACATCGTGCAGCCCGCCTCCAGTGGTGTCGCGACAGGCGTGAATGGAGGGACGAATGGAGACGTGTCGTCTTCAGCGATGAGAGTTGCTTCTGCCTTGGTGCCAATGATGGTCGTATGCGTGTTTGGCGCCGTGCAGGTAAGCGCCACAATCAGGACTGCATACGACCGAGGCACACAGGGGCAACACTCGGCATCATGGTGTGGGAAGCGATCTCCTACACTGGCCGTACACCTCTGGTGATCGTCGAGGGGACACTGAATAGTGCACGGTACATCCAAACCGTCATCGAACCCATCGTTCTACCATTCCTAGACCGGCAAGGGAACTTGCTGTTCCAACAGGGCAATGCACGTCCGCATGTATCCCGTGCCACCCAACGTGCTCTAGAAGGTGTAAGTCAACTACCCTGGCCAGCAAGATCTCCGGATCTGTCCCCCATTGGGCATGTTTGGGACTGGATGAAGCGTCGTCTCACGCGATCTGCACGTCCAGCACGAACGCTGGTCCAACTGAGGCGCCAGGTGGAAATGGCATGGCAAGCCGTTCCACAGGACTACATCCAGCATCTCTACGCCCCTTCCTGGGACAATGAATTCACGGTGTTCTTATTTCAATTTCCAGGAGTGTAATATGTCTAACGCTGAAATAAATACAAATAAAAAATAGGTTAGCGGGACAGAATCCAAAGATCCAGCGATTACTGATACTTTTCTTCAATTTTCTTAATTGGTGCATGAAGGGTACGTAGCAAAACAAAAGAAAAAAGCAGTGCCAAACCCAGGGGCACCCTCACTTGTGAACCTACCAGATAAAAATAAACTGACCCCTTTGCAAGCATTGCCATCCTAGCCGTACCTAAAATTTCTCCTACTCCCCCCCTCCCCCTCGTCTAAGGAAAGTAGACTAAGACAACTAAAAGAGATAATGGTTTGAGCTCCAATCCTGAAGGGCTATAGGAGTGAAGGATGATAAATTCTGGCGGCCGGCCGGCCCTACAGTCGCTGGTTCGAATCCTGCCTCGGGCATGGGTGTGTATGATGTCCTTAGGTTAGTTAGGTTTAAGTAGGTCTAAGTTCTAGGGGACTGATGACCTCAGAAGTTAAGTCCCATAGTGCTCAGAGACATTTGAACCATTTGATAACAAATTCTAGTAACCACGAAAGAAGGATCTTTTTTTTTTCATTCGTTCTTATTATATCTATCCATTGACCTGTACGTGCTGGTGCACAGTAGAAGATGATCATGGATGTGTCATCAAATGGGGAGACGGGGGACGCCCCAACTATTGGGGAGAGGGTCAAGAAAGACGTTGTGAAGATATGTTGTGAAAGACCGTTGGTAATGGGGCGACTGGGTAAGCGTACTGTCCGCGATCACAACCCGGTTCCAGGAGTCGAGGGATGTATGTGGACCATTGTGAAAGAGTTATTCTAAAGCCTGTCGTTGAAAGCAAATGAGCGCATGGTGTTTCGCAAAACAGTAGTGTGAGCCCTAGGGGAACAGTGGGAACTTGAGACCCTCATTGTCAGTCTTACAACTCGCCTACAGAAACTCACCTAGCACGATCGTACCTATCACTGCAGGGCTTACTTAATTATCTCCAAATTCTCATCCACCCCACACAGAAACACAATGACGCCATCCACTGGATCCAGCAGTACGGACACTTTCGGGTAGCATTCTTAACGTTCGCATATCGACGATGATACATATCATACGAGGACTCCAGGTTGTGGTGCCGGATTCAATCCACATCAGTACGACACTTCGTCAGTTTGGAGTCGACTTTATGAGCTCCACATACTTCATCGTGGTATTGGCTTAATGCCTGATTTTCAGTCCTTATGGCACAGTGTTAGCTGTCAAGTCCACCGTGTCCTAAACCAACTACAAAGTAAGTTCTACGTCAACAAGTTTGTGGCCCCTAAACAGCTACAAGTTTTTCAGATCTTCCCGACGCCATTCCCCGTTGGTCGTCCACTCCAATCGGTTTTCGGATACTTTGTTTCAGCAGGGGCCCTTTTAAAGTTCCACTACAATACCAACACAGTTCCCTCTAAAAGGCAGCCTTAGACTCATCAACATGTGAACATCATCCACTGCCCACTTCACGGGGGCATGTGAGACGATGCTAGTCAGTGTCGCCGAGATGGCAGTCAGAGCAAAGTGGCCAAGTAGCCAGTCCTATATGATGAAGTCGACGATTAGTCGGATTGGTCTGACATTTATCTTTATGTTCTCGTGTCAGAAACGTACATAGATGTACAAAGTCATATAGTCTCTGACGAAAATTTGGCTACCTCCAGCCCATTTTCTGTCGCTTGATGCTGGTCTTCTGCAACACAGACGACTGGACACAGCAGACACTGAAGTATGTGCTGGACGGTCTGGACTTCTCTACAACCGCAATTAATTTTTTTTCTGTACTGTAGCCCCATATTTCAGATTAAACTTTGATTTACGCACTCCTGGCCTCAGCCTATTCAAAGACTCCAGATTATCCACTCCTCATCATGTGCTGCACGCAGAGTTTCAGAAACTCTTTTCCAACGAGAGGGAAGGGAAGTCTTATCCCTCCAAAGCAGCACCCTGACATTTCTGGCAGTGGTAGTAAGTGCCTTTGATGTTCTAAATAAACTCTACCTTCAGTGGCTGCCATTGCGGTTTATGCCCATACAGGCTATGGGTTTGTCCTTTTTCCACTATCTTTCGTCCCTTATTAGCCGCAGTTGCTCTTCGAATGGGAGATGGGGTTATTTCTGCAAGGTGGTAAGTCCATTCAATGAGAACAGGTTTCAAGCAACCTGTTAGAATCTAGGCAGATATAGGTCTGCCTGTTTGGCATGTGATGAATTACACCAAACAGGACAAGCGTACTCCGCTATAGAATAGGCTAATGCAAGTGCAGAGGTTCAGATTGTTTCAGGTTGACTGCCCCACTGCGATCTGGTCAATTTTCTTAACAGATTGTTTCCAGTGGAAACTTTCAACTAGCAATTCATGCAGTGTCTCTTAAAAAATAAGTGATCTGTCCAGTGTCATTCCTAGGTATTTTGGAGCGTAGCGATGTTATTACTCAAATAGTTATCCTACTGACATCAATTTATGAGTAGCTCCCCTAATTCTGAAATGAAAAGCACACACCTGAATCTTTGAGTTTGGTTTCTGCTATAGTACCTAGACAGATCTTCAAGGGCATTCCTTAGGGTGTTCTCCACTGATTCAAAGTCTGAGCTTTGAGTGGCAAGAGCAAGGGCATCAGCATAGAAGAAGGACATGGTGTCAGGGGACAACAGGCGGCTCGTTGGTATATATGTTGAGTAGAATTGTAGCCAACACTCTTCATTGGCCAAGACCAATTCTTCTGTAGCCTCCAGGGACTGCGCAGCCCTTCACAGTCAACGAAGAACCTGCGGTTTTGCGGAATTCCCGCAACGAACCTAGTTAGGCTAAAACCCTTGGTCATATTGTATACCTTGGGTAGTAGTATCTAGTGGTTGACAGTATTATTCGGCGCTGTCACGAGCTTCCAACCCATCTTCTATGAACTGCGTAAGACTCATAGTTGTCCTTAGGCCGTGCTCACTCCCAAATATGCGTTCCCGTGAACTTCGCTGTCTATCTGTGTTTCGTTTCCCGCCCTTGTTGCGATTACGTCAAGGTTCTTCTTCCTTCTACGTGTGGCGGCAGCGATGTGTATTCATATTTGCACCGTGTACCATCTCTGGTTTTGTGCCTATAATTTCCTGCTAGAGGGTCTGAAATGAGCCAGTCGGTTGCTGCTGACCAGGGAAGTTATCTCATCATGGTGCAGTCGGCTGGGTCCACTGGCGGTCCACGTGCAGTGTCGAAGCATGTGTGGAGCTGTCTGATCGCTACGAGCTTCGTGGTTCACCGACCCAGGACGAAAAAAGTTGAGTAGTAGTTTCAACTACCCAAGCCACGTCCATTCATGTTGTTTGGTTCGTTTCGGTGGTTCGCTGTTGGGGAGGTTTTCCCGTGAGCAACACCAACTGTTTCTATTGCTGAAATTTAGTCTGCATGCGGTGCAATTAACTATATTGGTTGACTGCAATTCAAGTTCACCAGCGAAATTTTCTGCCTTGTGGGCGTTAGAGTTTTGGTTACCTGCCCTGGCTACTGAAGTAACTTCAAGCAGTTTTCTTTTTGGGTGAAGTTAACTATATGACCTATATCAAATTCAAGTGTGGCCGTAGAAAAAAAATTCTGTTTTGAAGAGAGTGCTGTAGCGCGTTGTGTGAAGCAGACGCCTCCGGTTCTGGCGGTGGCGCCGCTCTGGCAATCGCAGCTTTGGTGTACCCCTCTGGGGGAAAAGGGGTAAGGTTGCCTGTTCACGTGCTTTTAAGGAGCGCCATGAGCTCGCAAGTCGGTCACCCTGGGTCAGTCGGAGTGAGGCTGGGTCAGTCTCTCGTCACCAGTTGCTCGTCTGTCTCTCGTTCGCATTTGTGCGGCAGTTAGTGTCTCTCTGTCGTCGGAGTGCTAGTATGTCTGTCGTTTGGATCAAACTTTAAAGCCGGCAAATGAGAATCTTGCTACTCCGCCAGTATCAGAACTCAGCTAGTGGTCTCCCGCTCGGAGCTGAGATTCTGCTTCTGCGTCTGAGCGTAAGACGAGTTTCCTCAGGCAATGGTCTTTGGCGGTTGGATCGATCGGTTGGTCGGTCGCGCATTGAGACACAAGATGAGTGGTCCGCCTTGAGCATCAGCGCATGTGAAGTCGATACGTGAGTCCAGTGGGCCGCACCGTATAGCGAGGGACAGTGGCTTCGCGGTTGACACGAGAATAACAGGAGTCAACCCGCGACATCAGTCTGGCCGACGCGAGCTGCGACGTCGTGAGACGGGAGATCGGTACGCCTTCCTGCGTCCGTTAAAGCGGCGTGCAGCGGAAGGTTCGGCAAAGCGTTGGGGATGCTGCGCCAGGTCTTCCCAGTTTATTAGAATTTCAGTGATTGGAGGTATGTTGTTTCATTTACTTGTTAAATTCTACTTGTTTTCTTGTTGAGGTCACCAGCCGCTTTTGGGGTCGTCCCACCATTCTCATTCTTCTGCCTTTCCTCACCCGCTGGAAGGTGGTTATTTATGAATTGGGTGGTCCGTTTTTCCATTGTGGAGTAGGGGCGGGTTAGAGCAACCTGCGGTTCGGATTGTTCAGTAATCTCCCTGTCAATCTGCCATACGTTAATAGCTGCCTCTGTCATGTTTGTCGGAATCGGTGTTAACGAATTTATTGCGTCAAGTGCAACGGTCGAATTCCTGAAATATATTTTTATCTTGCCTATTATCTTGAGAGACTTATACCTACAGGCCGACATCTGCCACCACGCAGGACAGAAGACCGGGGTGCTTAGAACACTCGTACACCGAGCCAAGACACTGTCTGACTCTGACAGCCTGCCAGGGGAACTTGAACATCTTCAAAAAGTGTTTGCTAACAACGGATTCTCATCCAGGGACATCCGCAGAGCTCTAAATCCCGCCAGACGTCAGGATAGACTGGAGAACAAGCAAGAAGAAAAAATCCAGAAGCTGGCATTTTTACCGTATTCTGGGCCTGTTTCTGCCAAGATCAGCAGAATACTAATGAAACATAACATCAAGAGTGTTTTTCGCCCACCTAGCAAAATCAGGGCTTTACTTGGAACAGTCAAAGATGACCTGGGCTTAAGGAAGCCTGGAATTTACAATATTCCTTGTGAATGCGGTATGACCTACAATGGCCAAACGACTAGAACAGTGGAAATCAGATGTAAGAAACACCAGCGACATACCAGGCTAAGGCAGGCCACAAAATCAGCAATAGCAGAACACTGCCTAGAGTTGGAGCATTCCATGGATTATGAGAACACCAAGGTCATGGTTCAGATCCCCAGGTTCTGGAATAGTGTCATCACTGAATCTATGGAGATAAAGATGGCACAAAACCTGATTAACTGGGAAGCAGGATACCAGCTAAGCACTGCATGGAACCCGGCATTTGAACTGCTGAAGCAATATCGGAGAAAATATTTTTCCAACACCAACAACGAGCCTCAGACATCCGTACACTGCAGGCACGAACCAAGAAGGGAACACCAAGAAGCCTCACTGTCACTGTCACTTATCCATGAGAGTCTGTCCTGACTCGTGATGGGAGCAGGCTAAGCATATACTGCTATTCCTGCATAATCATATATTTCGGAGTGTCTTCCTCACGGTCCGAATTGGCCTGAGGTGTTTTCTGGGGGAGTTGTCCTTTCTCTGTCACGAGATATTATTCTCGTAACAGGTCAGGCCAACGCGTGGCTGGCATGGGTGAATAGGGTGGCCCAAGTCCCTAATGAACCTATTGTCCTACCGTACGGCCCGCTCGTAGAACACCTGCGCCGATTGTTTAAATCGGTCGCGGTCGGAGGGGACGCCGGTTGGCCGGTGTAGCCGAGCGGTCGAATAAAGCCTCGGCAGGCGCAGAGCGAGCTTGAGCGCCCTGTTCTGCACCCTCTGCAGTTTGTTGATGTGTGTGTCGGCCGCGTTGACCCACACCACGGCCGCATATTCCAGCACTGGACGAACCAGCGTCAGGTACAGAGTGATGCCGTGGTGGGGAGGCAAAGCAGACGACAGGTTGAGCTGAGGGTACAGAACGCACAGGCTCCCTATTTCTCTGCCCCTGACGTCCTCGATGTGGGCTTTCCACGTTAGCTTCTGATCGAGAATGACTCCCAGGTAGCGGCCAGTCTTGCTCCATGGAATGGGGCTTCGCATGACGGTGACTGGTGGAAGATCTGGTGGCAGTGGTCTTCGTGTGAACACCACTGCTTGGCACTTCGCCGCATTCTGCTTCAGGCGCCACTTTGTCGACCATGCACCAAGGGCCTCACATCCACGCTGGAGGAGGCGGCGCATCTCGACTGCCTTCATACTCCGCACGAATAGCGCTGTGTAGTCGGCGTAGAGGCGCCAACTTCACCGGCGCCACGAGTGGAGTGTCGGCAGTGAATAAGGAGCAGAGCTGGAGGCCGAGAACGGACCCCTGCGGCACTCCAGCACGGATCGGTCGGTGCGTCGACGTCCTCTCGTCCCGGCGGACGTGGAAAGTCCTGTCGACCAGATACGATCGGAGTAGGACCCCGTGCGACGTCGGGATCCCTTGCACAAAAAGTTTGTGCACGAGGCTGTCGTGCCACACAGTCAAATGCCTGGAGACGTCCACTTCCACTGGCCGCATCAGCTGATGGACGGTGGAGTGACCCCACCGGAAGCCGAACTGCTCGTTTAGTATCACTCCTTCTGCTGTCAAATGGCGAAGCAGGCGCTGGCGTAGAGGCGCTCAAACACTTTGGAGAGAACCAGTAGCAGACTGATGGATCTGTAATTGGCGGCGCCACGTGGGTCTTTGTTCGCTTTGGGGATGGCCACCACCTCTGCATGTTTCCACTCAGAGGGGTAGACTCCCGAGCGAATGACCTGGTTGAAGGTACCCGCGAGTAGCGGATGGGTCCCTGCTAGAAGGTTCTTCAGCAGGTGGTTGGTGACCCCATAAGCGTCTCTGACCTTCTTAGTATTGAGCGCCATCAGCTGTGCGGCCACCTCCGCCTCGGAGATGGCTTCAATTACGTCCCCGTCGTCCCTGGCCTCCAGGAACACCGGGAATTGCACGGCTACCCACTGGAGGTGGTCTTCGTCCAGATTGTCGTCCACCGGGGTGAATGACGATTCGAATTGGTCCGCCAGGACACCTGCTTTTCCGTCTGGGCTGCATACGACGTCTTGCCCAACCAGTATTGGTGGTATGCGCTGTCGTCGGCGCAGGAACGGCTTCACTGTGCGCCACGTGCTGCCGTCCTCTGGATTGAGGGAGGCGTCGAAGGCCGACCACACGCTGTTCCTGTGCGCCTCAGCACCTGCTTTGATGTCTCACAGCATGTGGTTGAGGCGTCGATTCGTCGCGGGTTGGCGGGTGAGCTGCCACTCCCGGAACAGCCTGTTCTTCTCCTTGACTGCTTCTGGTGTCGGAGGCGGTAGGTTGCGGGAGAAGTCCCTGGGCCCTGTGGCTGTGGGAGAGGACCTGCAGAGCGGCGTCCGCGCCCACTGCGTCTGGATTGGGTATGCCAGTGATTGATTCCAGGACTGTCTCCTAGAACTGCTCGCAGTCTATGCGCAGGTATGTCTGGCGGCGAGGTGGCAGCGTGGCTCCAGCGACATCTATGGCGAAGACCACCGGCAGGTGGTCTGACGACATTGCTTCGCCGACCAGGCAGACGTCAATGGCCTCGTCCTGCATGAACTGGCGAAACTCACCTTGTTGGGAGAACAGGCTGTTTGCGTTGAAGCCGCAAACGGTCAGCCCGTGGATGAGTGGATTATCCATGGTGAGGCTTCATGGTGACGGTAGCATCCTGGAGGGCCTCTGTGACTGCCGTGATTAGCACGGGCAGTTGGAGTAGGACAGAGAGGGAGCCCAGAAGGGCTCCCATGTCTGTGGCTCCTGGTGCTGTTGATGGTATGGGTGCTGACGCAGCTGCAGGGGCGGGGGCGGTAGGGCGTGGCGTCGCCGTCGCGTCCGTTCGCTGGACCGCGCGCCCAGCAGCCTGCGGCGCAAATAGTGTTGAGTGGACGGGCACTGCGTTCGGCCCTTGTGGTGATCGGCCTGGGAGTCAGCTTATGGGGCTGACGAGCCAGGCGCGGTGGATGGTGCGGTCTCGTTCGAGTCCCGTTGTGGAAGTGGTGAGAAGGCCACTTGTCGTCTCGTGGTGACGTCAGCGGACTCCTCCTTGGTGGCGGACGCGTAGCTGGTGCCAGGTTGTACATTCCTGGCAGGTGCTGATCGTCCTTTCTGCCGTGGGCGGCGTCGGAATGCAGCGCAGCCTCTGTAGCTCGCCACATGTGGCTCGCTACAGTTGCAGCACTTTGGTGCCTCCTCTCTCTCCTTTGTGCAGTCCCTAATGTGGTGGGAGTCGGCGCACTTGACACAGTGGGCCGGCATGGAGCAGTAGCACGCCATATGGTCAAGGCCCTGGCAGGAGAAGCACTGGGCGCGCTTCCCCTTGGCCTTGATCAGCTCCACTTCCACCCCAATCCAGGCCACCATTTGCAACTGGAAGATTTTTCGGTTTTCGAAGTTGTCTGGGAGGACAATTAGGAAAAGAAGCATATCTCGCCTCGTCCTGGGCGACTTCATGATGGTCACAGAGCTGGCCATGTAGCCAAGCCCCGCCAGCTCGACTTTGAAGTGCGAGGTCTCCATTTTCAGTGGGAGGCGGCGGAAGACCACCTTCAGCTGCTTCACAGGCTCCGCATTATGCGTAAAGCAGTGTAGCTTGTGGGTCTCAATGATCTTCATGGCTGCTTGGTAGTCATCCATGGGGGCGGTCGAAACCTGGTATAGGTCTCGCCCGACACATTTGACATTGGCAGCGGATGCAACTGTCTGAAATTTATCAAGAAAGGACTTGTAAGTATCCGTTCATGGGACAGTTATCGGTGGTAGGGGGTGCCCGCCTCTTGAGTGGCTCAGTGGCCTCCATGGCTTCTGGCTCGTCGACGTCGACGAATGTGTTTGGAGCCATTTGGCCCGAGCAGTGTGACGCCGCTTCGGGACAGTGAACCCATCGTCTGGCGCCTGGTGTGCCTCAGTGGGGGCAGGGTCGTCTGCCATTTTCTGCTTCTGGCTCCTCCTGCAAACAGACAGAATCTGGAGAAGTCTTCCTCCTCCGTTGCAGCAGGCCACGTCCTGGAGGGCTGCGGTGTTGCCATGGCTTCCGCCTCAAGCAGGTCGGCAAAGTTGGCCTCTATGATAGTGTCGTCACGTGGCAGGACGGTGACGTCTTCTCTCGTCACGCCTTGCGGTACAGTTGCCGGTATATCTGTGGCCTCTTCATTGGAAGAGACCGGAGTGGCAGCCAGCAGTGCACCAGTTTCTTCTGCAACTGGGACTGGTTGCACAACACTCATCGGGGCCGCCGCTGGCAGAACAGTGTCGTCTTCTTTCGACACGCCTTTGGGGCGCCCGACGGTACTCTCTCCTCTTCATCGACCACACTATCAATTGACCTAAAGTACTGCTGGAACAAGTGGAAAGCTCGTTTGTTTGTCAGCTCGTTCTGGGTAATCAGTAACCCGGCCATTCGGTGCCTGATGAGGTACAACTGCGGCGCCGTAAGGGGGCCTGTGCCCTTTGAATATGCCGTCTCATAGTCCATCGTCGTTTGCTGCATCCTCGTATGTGGGGCGGGGGGGCGGGGTCGGGGGGGGGGGGGGGGCGGATGGGGCCGCCGACGGGGCGGACTCAGTCGCCCGAGCCCGTCCCTCCTGGCGGCGATCCGCCACACCCTTAACCTTGAGTAGCATGGTCCTGGCTGCACGGCATCCCACACTCTAGTGGGGGAACGTCCAGAGCGGCAGGGGAGCGCCACTCGCCACTCGCGGGCGAGGACCGAGAAGTCAACACCAGGAGGCCACCACCGCAGTTGGAGGCGGCCAGAGCGGGCGCGGACGGAATAGGGAACATCCAGAGTGGCAGGATAGCGCGACTCGCGGGCGCAGACCGGCAAACAGGGAATGGCAAACAGAACACCAGGCACGGGGCAGGCATAAATATGCTACCCGGTCCAGCAAGCAGCCTGCTCCACGGCCCTTCTATGTTCTCTCGTCCTTCTTCCCCTCCTTGTTCTAGTCCTCCACTCTTTCCCTATGCTTTCCCCTCCTGGGACCTCTCCCATACCACTTATTGGTTCTCCAAACCCTCATTGTATGAATGTCTGCCTCACTGTCCGTGTCGGCGTACAGATCGGTGGCCTTCGGTTTTCTGATCTTCTTCTCTCTTCTGCTTCTTCTCTTCAATCTCATTAAAAGCCCGGCTTGTCAATTGAGCGTTTCGTCTTCCTACTTCTCTTACTGTCCCTTCTGCTATCCTTTTCTCTTCCCAAAAAAAAGTAAATAAAATACCCATCACCAGGCTAGCCACAAGAGGCCTTTCGTTTTCCTCCTCTTCTACTGTTACTCTGTCACTCTTCTGTCTTCTTTGGGGAAAAAAAAACACATGCACAACGCCAAACCATTCCCTACCACCAAGACTCCACTCGCCACACCGCCATGAGGGCCCACCCCTACCTGTGCAGCGTCAGCGTCAGCAAGCAGCCAGTCTCAGGGAACACCTGATGAAGACGTCAAGTAATGGATTCGAAATGTGTCTGGAAGACTCTGACATAGGGCAGAAAACACGATATCCACGAGATGTAAGAAATTCTTGATTATAATGGATTTTAAGAATTTTAATTTTGGAAAATTAGTTGTAGGTCTTATCCTTTTTCTAACCAATGTTTGAAAATTTATGGTAATTTATTTTAAAATCTTGAAGATTTTATTGTGAGCCTTCAGCCATTTGTATTGCATCTTGCTTATGTTTGTCTATTCACCCTTGCCTTGAGGCTCTCAGCCTCTCTCTCTCTCTCTCTCTCTCTCTCTCTCTCTCTCTCTCTTTCTCTCTCACTCTGAGTGCATGTTTTTACCACTTGAAATTTATCTTGTTGCTTTAAGATTTCTTGTTTGGAGGCCTTCAGCCGTGAAATAATTGCCTTTTTGAAACCTGTAGTTCTAAATGTTCGGCTATTTGCCGTTTTGGTTTAAAAGTGTTATTAAATTACAGTTTTGAGTGAACCTGTCCAACACCTTATTTGGCACTTTCCACAATCGTAATCACCTGTTCTGTCCAGCGAGTTTAGCGGGCGTGCAGGTCTTGCCAGTACGAAACTCCGTTTGTGGAGTATTAACTGCGATTTAAGGTAATTCTTTCTAGCTGTTTGTATAGATGACAAAGTAATGAATGTGCTCTAAAATTCTTTGGACTGAACCTTTTTTACCAGGTTCCTTTGCAATTTGTCATCTGCTCACACGGTTATTAGAGAGACGCAGCACCCTGTTGTGCGAAGGCTTCAATTGCTCTATTTGTGTATCATCTAAGCCAGCTGATTCTTCATTCTTACGTTGTTTAATAGCCTTACCTAATACTTGCATGATGAATTATGTAAGCAGATTGTTCTCCTGTTGCTCCTCTCTTTGCAATTTTGGCTTCTTGCATTTGTGGGTTGCCTTCCCATTCAGCAGTAACTGATGCGCTGTTTTATTGGCTGTTATGTTATAATGTACATCAGTTTGTAGCATGATCATTAGTTAGATGTTTCAGGAGTCTCCAAATTTTATTACTGTCTCTTTGTAGACCCATGTTTTCTGTGATTTTAATCCATTGATCTCCTTCTGTCTCTCTTGTAGAAGTAATGAATTCTTCCCTGCTTCACTGAAAGGATCTTTTTCAAATAAGTTTCTGTATTCTGTGAGTAAGAACGTAAGATGTTCGACAACCACGAGGAAGTGACATTCTGAAACATTTATTCACAGCGGTGGTGAAGGTCTCATAACGTTCTGGCACTGGTTCTGTAGACGCAACTTCGACATCGAGGAGTCCTGCAGATCTCGACCTGTCTGCCTTTCTAAAATTAAACCTTCCTCGATAAGATACTTCGAGAAATCTAAAAGCAGAAAATATTTGACAGATTATTGGTCTTTGCTGTACTGGTTATCGGGTGACCGACAGATTTTACGCATTGTTGGCTGAACCTGTTGCTACTAAATATGAGATCAGGATAATAGCCTCGCTTCCAACTGCCGCTGTCGAATGATGTTAGTAATTTTGCATCGTGGATTAAGTGTTGTTGAAATCACCAGTCACAATCAGCACTGTTTTATTATGAAAAGTGGATGGTTTACTAACCATAATTTCAGCACCGGGTGGTTTGTAAAGGGATGAAACGGTACAATTGGCTGTTTCTAGAGTGAGAATTTTGATATCATTTCACTCGGTAAATGCGTGTATAGGATCTGAAAGTTCAAAGGAACGAAAATAGGACTTCTATATTTATTATGCGGTCTTTCAATGACGAGGCGCATTCCGTTTATTTTTGGTCTGCGCATATCGCAACGTTTCTGTGTCTCCTGTACGCACAGTACCGGGCATGAGATAGATTCTGTAGCAGCTCTTCTTTAGCTGATGTTATGCCTTCTATGTTAATAAAAGGATTATGATCAAGCCAAGGAAGGTATAAGGAAAAGCATTCAGGGGTACCCTGGGCAACCAACAACAGAAAATTTATAGTTGACAACAACATACCGGAGTGCTGACACGTTTGATGAGAAAAAGGGTGAGTGGATGCAAATCCAGCTGACACTTTCGATGGTAAAAAGGTGCTTGGTCGCATCCTGAAATGGTCTACCAGTTTATGTCTGGGTGCTGTACTTTTATGGGGTTACGAGGGGTGGAAGATGTAAACACAGAATAAAAATCTTTCCCATGGGGAGGGCAGATGAGTAGGAAATCGTTTTGAATGTAGCTGAGTTCGAGGAAATACGTTACGATGTGGTACGATAAACGTTGATATGTGCCATGTCGATCGATTGTCTGAGAGAAGCTGGTCTGAGGATGTCCAAGAAAATGGCTCTAAGCACTATGGGACTTAACATCTGAGGTCATCAGTCCCCTAGACTTAAAACTACTTAAACATAACTAACCTAAGGACATCACACACATCCACGCCTGAGGCAGGATTCGAACCTGCAACCCTAGCAGCAGCTTGGTTATGGACTGAAGCGCCTAGAACCCCTCGATCACAAAAAAGGTTAAAATGGCTCTGAGCACTATGGGACTTAACTGCTGAGGTCATCAGTACCCTAGAACTTAAAACTACCGTAACGGTCTCGCGGTTCCAGACTGTAGCGCCTAGAACTGCTCGGCCACTCCGGCCGGCCGCTCGACCACAATGGTTGGCTGGATGTCCAAGAGACTGCATGGTAAAGATGGGGAAGATCCCCGCCAGTGTAGCAGAATAGTATGCACAAGGAGTGCGGTGAATCTTGCTCACATATTGGCGAGGCTGAGGCTGCCTTGCAGAGGGGGCAGGGATAGTGTTGTAGCGGCCTCTGATAATACGAAGTATCCGAAAGCCAGTTGGAGTTGGCGACAAAGGGATAGCGGCATCTCGGCAACATGTAGCAGCTTAGGGGCAACATCGTTGTTGATACAGGACACACGTTGTAGTTGGTTCAGGCTACGGTACCGAATTGAGCGCAAAAGCAGGTGGTAAGCCAATACTGCAGTGCAATGTCTCGAGCACGAAAAGTGGACTTTTAAGTATCAAAGTGTTATAGTGATGGGGAGTGGGTTCCGTGCCACAACCTGGAGTCCACCCCCGATATGCACTGTCGTCGACATGAGGACGTTAAGTGTGGAACCCAAAATACGTCCCTGTTGCTGGATCCAGTGGATGGCGTTATAGTGTTTCTGTTTAGAGGGGCTAGAAGTAGGGGACTATTTCATAGGCTCAGTAGCAATAGGTATGATCGCGCTAGGTGAAACCCTGTAGGCGCGTTGTAAGACCAGCAATGAAGTGCTCCAGCGTAATGGCATACAGTAACGTGGACATGGGCCATCCTAAGCGCACTGAGCAGCATACAGGAATCGGCCCAACAAGTCTCCCATTGACCCATGGAGACAGCAGGAAGCAATAACCAGTAAATGTAGTACACACAGAGTTGTGGGAACCTCAACAGCATCGATACCATGAGGAGGCATGGGTGCCGAGTGTCACCACACGCATTTGTTATATTAATGGAGAACAGCGTGGCACGGAGCCAGAGCCACCATCAAACGGCTATCTTGATGAGGTCACGTAGTTCTCCCAGAGTTGTTTGTAGGTGGCCCCACAACCATGAGCTGTCTGTTCTACACGTAAGACCTTGCCTGTATGTGCTGCTAAGAGATTTACATACATTTTATAATCAGTAGGAGACAAAGAAATTTCTGGGTCTCATTTGGTGTCAATTTGATATGCTCATTAATTAAACAGATCAATTTAATGACCCTCTCCACTTCCTCCTCCCATTACCCTAATGCTCTGCATAGTGGAATTGATTTATGACCCCTGGGGATAGTGCGTACTTCTGAGAATCACCCTCACTCCTCCCCATCCGCCTCCTCCTCCATCTCTCTGGCAAAAAGAATCCATTTTTCTGTCACCTTTCCCCCCTTTCAGTTTTGACCATCTTGTCCCCTGCCTTGGAATTCCCCCAGACCTTCAATTCTCTTCTCTAGTTCCACCTCCCTGAACCACTTGGAAACTGGTAGCAAAGACTCAATCTTTGCTGGAGAGGAGGGAACTCACAACACGTATTACAAATCAGTGCCAATAATATATTGTTCAATACAATGTTCAATATATTTATTTAATCAGTTTTTCGGAAGACAAGAGTCCCCACTTGGGTAGGACTAACATCTGCACTCCCTGCCCCCTCTTCCCATGACATAATAATTGTAATCAGAAGGGGAATACAGTGTATTAGCCACCATTTTGGTTTGGCCGGACTTGTGTCTCATACGGGCGGTGCTGGCCACTCGGCAGAGCACCGAGAACGCATCTGTAAGACATGGAAGTCGAAAACTGCCCAAAGTGCTAATCATAGATCACAATACTAAACAGCACTGACTGCAGACGATCAGCGTCCTTTGATATTCGATGCCCGGAAACCATTTCTTCTCTCTCTCAAGCGGCTACTTCCTGTTCTAATACTTGTGCCTAAAACCCATAGATCAAGTTAGATCAAGTTGGTGTGCCTGCCCACCACAGGGATGTCCATTTGCCGTCGCAGAATTCGAACAAAACATCAGATGGTCGCGTTCCTTCGATCAGGATATTTTAGACTCACTTCCCGTCTCTGGTACTTCCTGTTTGTGAGAACAACCTTATGAACCAACATGTCGAAACACAAAGACAGAGGTTTTCATACCTCCTCAGAATACTGTGTTCCTAATGGCTAATGCTGGGGACAGACGGACAGCTGGGTCAACTTCGACATCAAACACGGCGGAAAATTGTTCATTTGCACTACCCTATCAAATTAATTATTTAACAATTTACAAGAGTCCAACAGACCTCTTAAAACACTCACTACCACTTTACGATTGTTCTTCTTCATAACAAAACGTTTTCAGCGTTTGAGAATCACACATAGACATTTGGCAAATCTAAATGTATCCGAGGTCTTTTATGTACCGACGATTTGGAACACAAGCACCATCCTCTACCACAATGTTTCCGTCTTTCACTAAACATGGCAAAGAAAAAACGCTTCTCAACGCACACACTCGCGATCGTGAAGCACTCGCTGTCTGCCGAAAGCTGGGGAACCACTGCTGCACTGGCAGGGCGAGGACCAGAAACACGTACCAGCGTCAGCCACGCCAACAGATGTGCACCCGTTTCCAGTTATACCAGACGCTCAGATGCCAGAGATAGTGTTACTATCAACGCTGATCAGACAACCGGAGGGTACACAAAGGGGATAATCATCACCCGCCACACTGAATGTTCTCATGCGACGCACATGTCCACGTCTGATGCCGCTTAACCAGCGTATTCTATAGTTCGTTATTCAGGCAGGCAGAGAGCGTCATGAGTGCTGCCGCTGCGAATTTCTCCTATGGCTGCCTGTACGATCTGAGCAGCTGGGAACCTTCCTTTGTACCTACTGATCGGAGAAGGCCAAACCACAGTTTCTGGTTGGACAAAACATTGCGCCCACTCCTGCCACTGGCAGCAGCACACTACCAGACAAGGAGGGGCGACTTGGATGTACGGTTCGAACCACAATTCCACCCTTGCCTTACACTCCTCACTATAATAAATCCACTTTACTGACTCAGAAACTGAGGTGCTGGTGTCGACACACCTCCAATTCCTTACGCTATATTTAAATTCCTCCCTTTTATACGAGTTTTTTCGAAGACAGAAGACATGAGAGCATAATGACATTTTCACATCGTTACGTTTTGTGAAAATCTCATATGACGTTATGGCATGGGCTATATTTCCTCTAAATATTTTCTCATCAGGAAAAAAAAAGGCACCTGTTCTCATCAGCTTAGCCTCTGTTATGCCCTGCATCACAGGACTAAAATATGAAACTGATTCTTGGGTCGTGACAGAGTGCTAAGAACGTGTTCTACCTCTCTCACAGTATACCTTCTCACTTTCAAACTCTCTTAAAGTACCCAAATGTCTTGTCACCTATGAAATGCCGGCTGTAGTGGCCGAGAGGTTCTAGGCGCTACAGTCTGGAACAGAGCGACGACTCGGGCATGGATGTGTGTCATGTCCTTAGGTTAGTTAGGTTTAAGTAGTTCTTAGTTCTAGGGGACTGATGACCTCAGAAGTTAAGTCCCATAGTGCTCAGAGCCATTTGAACCATTTGAACCCATGAAGTCTCTTGAGGTACCAGGGCAGAGGATTTGTAAATATCAGGTTAATGCTAAGTATCGGTTTGAAGCTTCGATGTTGTTGTTGTTGTGGTCTTCAGTCCTGAGACTGGTTTGATGCAGCTGTCCATGCTACTCTATCCTGTGCAAGCTTCTTCATCTCCCAGTACCTACTGCAACCTACATCCTTCTGAATTTGCTTAGTGTATTCATCTCTTGGTCTTCCTCTATGATTTTTACCCTCCAAACTGCCCTCCAATACTAAATTAGTGATCCCTCGATGCCTCAACCCATGTCCTACGAACCGATCCCTTCTTCTAGTCAAGTTGTGCCACAAACTTCTCTTCTCCCCAATCCTATTCAATACCTCCTCATTAGTTACGTGATGTACCCATCTAATCTTCAACATTCTTCTGTAGCACCACATTTCGAAAGCTTCTATTCTCTTCTTGTCCAAACTAATTATCGTCCATGTTTCACTTCCATACATGGCTACACTCCAAACAAATACTTTCAGAAACGACTTCCTGACACTTAAATCTATACTGGATGTTAACAAATTTCTCTTCTTCAGGAACGCTTTTCTTGCCATTGCCAGTCTACATTTTATACCCTCTCTACTTCGACCATCATCAGTTATTCTGCTCCTCAAATAACAAAATTCATTTACTACTTTAAGCGTGTTATTTCCTAATCTAATTCCCTCAGCATCACCTGACTTAATTCGAGTACATTCCATTATCCTCGTTTTGCTTTTGTTGATGTTCATCTTATACCCTCCTCTCAAGACACGATCCATTCCATTCAACTGCTCTTCCAATTCCTTTGCTGTCTCTGACAGAAATAAAATGTCATCTGCGAACGTCAAAATTTTTATTTCTTCTCCATGGATTTTAATACCTACTCCGAATTTTTCTTTTGTTTCCTTCACTGCTTGCTCAATACACAGATTGAATAACATCGGCGAGAGATTACAACCCTGTCTCACTCCCTTCCCAACCACTACTTCCCTTTCATGTCCCTCGACTCTCATAACTGCCATCTGGTTTCTGTACAAATTGTAAATAACCTTTCGCTCCGCGTATTTTACCCCTGCCACCTTCAGAATTTGAAAGATCGTATTCCAGTCAACATTGTCAAAAACTTTCTCCAAGTGTACAAATGATAGAAACGTAGGTTTGCCTTTTCCTAAACTAGTTTCTAAGATAGTAGCTTCGATAACAAAGCTGATTTTGTTACGATGGTCATCTCTCTCTCAGTATATGGGAGATGATATTTCGTTAAAATATCTCTCTGCAACGCAAAAACCTCTCTTTACCGTAACAAATCGCGTATCATACCTATGTTATTCTCGCCCTCACTTCTATACGCCCATTGATACTAAATTGACTAATTAATTAAAGTGATAATGAGTGTCCCATTGCACGGTGGGTAATATTATTCCTACAGTCGGATCACACTGGCCGCATAGCCATTACTGTCGCTTCTGTGACCTCTCAAGGCCTTTCGACAGGCTAGATAATCAGTTCGTCTGCTACAGAAAATGGTGACAAATGTCGTCGAAGAACTAAACATATCGAACACTGTCTACGATCTGTTTGTCGGTTGACTTGTCATGTTGGTGGAAGTAACTCCATTAGAATTTCGGTATATTGCCCACAAACTAATCCTGCTGGGACCTGTCGGTCTATGGGGCCAATAGGATTCTTTACTCTTTTCTCCACTCCCACGACACCTCCAGCCCCGTCCCCATCGAATGTGAACAGCAGTCATCGCCGCCACCACCAAACATCTAAGAGCCTGCAGACCTAGATTTCCCTCAGAATATAGCCCTTCAGCAGCAATCCTATTGGCACAAGCTAAATTAGTGGATGAATAATTGGACATATCAAATGGGAATCAATGCAGGGAATGCATTGTTATTCCCTAGGAAACACTATTAAGAGCCGACATTTGAAGCTTACTACAGAAGGAGTCTATTGCCGCGAACTTACATTTCGCACGAGGACCACGAAGATATGATAGAAATCACTGCTCATACGGAGGCATATAGACAGTGCTTTTCTCCCTCGCTCTAAATGTCAGTGAAATAGGGAGGGAATAAGTAAGAATGATACAGGATACCCTCTGGCGTGCACTGAATGATGGCTTGCGAGGTATACATACAGACATAGATTTACTCTACCTATTAAGATGTCAGTCCATCCATTTGCAGTCTCACAAAACACATGGGAGACTGTTGCCTCGTACTTATTGAGGAAACAAAAGGTAGAACTTCTGCTACTGATTGTCTCTCAGTAAAAATCTGTGTATTAGCTAAACTAAGCTAAGCTAAGCTCCTCCAGAACAGGCCATGAAGGCCCGACGGTACAAGAGGCCATCGTTTCATCCACAGCCATCATGCGTCACTGCATGCGGATGTGGAGGGGCGTGTGGTTAGCACACCACTCTCCCGGCCGTATGTCAGTTTCCGTGTCCGGAGGCACTGCTTCTGAAACAAGTAGCTCCTCAGATTGCTTCACAAGGGCTGAATGCTCCCCGCTTGCCTACAGCGCTCGACAGACCGGATGGTCACCCTCGGTGACCTGACGGGAACCGGTGTTAACACTGCGGCAAGCCCCTAATTTTATCATTGTGCTCACTTCACGAAACCTATGTGAGAAGTTGTAATAGATTTGTCCACAATACTTAGAAGAAATGTATAAAGCTCACCCCTTAACTTCCATTCGTCAGAGCATCGATCACTTGCTGTATTCTCACGAATCCTCTAGGCTTCGATATACAGCATTTGAATCCACATGATTTCGACAAATAAGAGATGTCCCCCGCAAAGTCACCAACCCCTGTGGGACCTCTCAAAATCTCACACATTTTAATAGCACTTAGCACCCATCACTGACTAGCGATCTCAACGACAAAATAGTTCACTAACATACAGGAGGAAATTCACAACATTGTGGAGTACACGTGGACTGCACAAATTAATTCGGAAACATGACACCTACAATTCACTGATATCCAATGACTTTCTGCACTAGTCCTACTCTCCTTTATCATACTCCTAAGATGACTTCGCTACAAATACGAGAGTGTAATGGTGTCAGAGTCTTCACTAAAGCACAGTTTCTCTCCCTCTCTCTCAATCCCTCTCTTTCCCTGTTATTTTTATAACATCTAACAGAGGAACACTAAGAACTATAAAAATATCGATAATGTTACCTAGTAGTGAACTCAATAAGATTTTATCGCCTCTCTATATTCCGATGTATCGAAAACAAATACCGTCTGCGTGTCGACGTCGAGCATATGTGGTGATCCCATTACATATACTTGTATTGATCCATTGGAGCAGGCGGTTAGTGGCGCATTTCGCTTCCACGGAACTGTACAAAGTTTTGTTGCGTATACTGGAGGAAAACCATATCTTACATACCACCGATCACTGTTGAGGGATCTTGTGATGTTACATAAGCAATTTGATACATATTTGTTTTGCTGTAGCATATCAAACCATTGTATGACTTCCGATTTCTACACCACCATGCAATTTATGTTTTTTGGCATAACTTTGAGGTCTGTCTCAGGTGCAAAACTGACATTAAAAACGTTCTATCCAATATTTTCCACAGGAAACTAGACATTGCACATTGTAAGGTAACCTGCTCACACATGATGGTTGAAATAAAATACAGAGGTGGTGTTTCCTACTGACGAATTGTGGAAGGCATCGAAACATATGGAAACTGGAAGAGTTTCTAACGTTGTGGAGCGTTTCCTAACAGCTCTTCATAGACGATAATTTCTACATTTACTCTTATCTTCCACAGTGACATCGTAACAGATGTCTCGCTGTACTGTTTTCGAAGAATCTCAGACCATTGACTCCCTGTAATGGTTATGCATTTTGCGCTCGGGTACACAATCACTGTTTAGGTTTCCTAGTTGATTGTCGTCCTGACCTTCAAATGTTTGGACACTATATCTTCCAGTTTTATGACTTACATTGCATAAACACATGAGTAACAAAGGGGTGGTCTGCAAGAATTAAGCCCACAGAGCATGGATACTACCACCATCTGTTGTCAATCCTACTGGTAGAGGAATGAAATAGTTTTCACTCACTGAGACGAGCATGCAAGTACTCCCATTCCTCCACTCTTTTGTCGTATTTGTCACTATTTTACGTATTTTACATTAATTTTCGTATTTTACCAGTTTTTCCGTAATTTCAATACATTTAATCTGATTCCTCGATTTCAGACACCTGCAACTCGTCACAGTGCAGGAAATGAATGTTAAATACATCACTTACATTCACCCAGCAAGTTTTCTCTCCTACTGAGTATGATGACAAACCTTAAGATGATAAAACTGCTGCTTTCTACACCAAATGGAAAAACTACATATTCTTTGAGATAAAAGCTCTATATACCTTTCCAGAGGTGTATAGAGCCCACATTAGATTACGGCTCAGAAATGGTGTTATGCTTAAGTCAGTTCTATAAGAAGGCCGCAGGTAGCAGCTCAGGAAGTAAACACGACACACGACAGTGCCTCGCTAGTGGACCTCTGGCGTCCGACCTCTCCGTATCCGTAGACCTGCCGACAGCAGACTGCATCCGTGCACTGAGGTAATGGGACAGTTCTAGCACAGCGCTTGGTTTACATTGCCTATTGATGGCCACAATGCTCGCAGTTAGAGAGTTGCCAGAGCCTCGTTTTTCAAATTGCATTTCTATTAAACCTACTGGTGGAACTTGGTTTCCCTAGACACACTTTTCTCTTGAACTGGGATAAGGAATCCCATGCCGACCACCAAGTGCGGCATTTTTTCTTTACCCTGCCTTGTAATGTGACGTCTTCATCACAAAATAAATTTGTTGCTGAATGCCACATGACTAGTTCAATGTAGGCAACAAACGCTCATATCATATAAGAAAAAAGTTTGGAATTTCATTTCCAGAGCAGTTGCTCAAGATACCAGAGTGTTTGAGAATCAGTAGTGTTAGCTCCTCTTAATACGCATTTGCGTCATTTGATGATAGAACGTTACCTCTGCAGCAGATCGTGGCATGCAGCTGTTTTCCGCTTGTCAGCTCAGCTAACGTATCACGGTCCAGCACGTGTCAGCAGCTGCCTTTGACACCTCACACTGTCAGTAAGTGACCAAAGCCGCCGGCTGTTCCTCCTTGTATCTGCATCACGAATAGCTGCACAAAGCGACAACACTTGGCTTCATCCCTCAACTTCTTTCCTCTGTAATATCCATAATAAACCTATTAGTCAAGTCTTAGACTGTATTTCACATCGCCACAAAGCACTCTTAGCACAGAAACCCCTGTAGTACCAAACTGCGAAACTTCTCAGTTTTCCAGAAAAAAATTAATGTTTCAGTACTGAAAGCGACATTTATTCCTATAGCAGGAAAATGCAAAAACAAAAAAAGTCGTAAGTCGTAGCTTCGGCAGGAAATATTTCGTTCTATATATATATATATATATATATATATATATATATATATATATATATATATATATGGTGTAAATTTTAAGTTGACAAACCAGAATAACTCGAAAAATAAGTTTCACACGAAAGAATGTGTAGAATACAAAGTTGACTAATATCGAGGAGGACATCTGCTAGTGCTAAAATTAGCCCGCCATCGCAGACACCTGATGGTAGGGCGGGAAGCAACTTTAAAATTTCAAATGCGATCCCCATTTTTTGTTGTAGTATCAGATTCTACATAAAAAAACTACGTACATTTTGTCTTAAACATTTATTTTGATTCTTGGTTTTTGGCGTTGTAATTCAAGAAAATCCATGTTCTCACTTTTGCGTGGAAAATGCTAGAGGGTCATTTCATCTGCAAATCTAAATTACCGAAGTCTTCTTCCTTCAGTTTTTACGCCATTGTCATGTAGTGGACAGTGGTCAATAATATTATCCAAGTGTAAATTGAGAACTGTAGGAGGCTGTCAGACCGGTCCAGTTGCTACTTCCTCCAATCTCTTTCACTGACACTTTTCTATTTCAAATCATTAAATTTATAAATGAACCAATGTTTTCCCTCATTATAGTTGCAAGCTTACGACAACCTACACAATCAAACCTTTTTCCCAATTTTATAAAACGCACACACACACACACACACACACACACACACACACATATATATATATATATATATATATATATATATATATATATATATATATATATATATATATCCTCTTGTTAAAATTTTTTTAAAGCGAAGATCGCTTGAATATTTCTTTCGACAGGCTTTGCTGTCATCTGCAGGGCGTAAAAAATGTTTTTGTTATGATACGTGTTCATTTTAAGTTGGCCCTCACGCCAAGTCGTAATGTGGATGAAAACAACACATTACAGAAGGTTTATTATGTTTAAAAATATTATGCACCTTTGTAAATGGCCATTGTCACGAAAACACAGTACGTAGTAGCACATCTTTTTACATAAGCTGGACTTATTTGAAAAGTTATGTCAGTTTGTCTTGTAATAAAGTGAACTAAAATTTTGCATGTTCCAGTTTCCACTCGTTCTCCTCCGGGAACCAAGTAAAGGACCTAGCGTTTTGCTGAGGACTATTTTCGTCTGGAACAACAGTGACTGCCCGTATTTTTAATTTTGCGTTGTCTCTCTCTGTCTAAATGACCGCAGCAACTGGCCAACATTTAAGTATTTGTCACGGTGTCAATTCAGGGTTACTATGCCCAAACGAAGGAAGATGTGTGTTCCAAACTCCACGAGGACTCCACACGTACTTCATATCTGCTCCGTTTCCTTACCGCACTACATAATTAATTCGCTTGGCTTAGCAATGTAAATGTAGTGTTGGAGTGTTGAATCTCTGACAGTTAGTTCTGCTGTTCGGCATCTGCCGAAACCATTAACGATCATGTATTGTTATCATTCAGGAAATTACTCGCGTGCTGAAAATTTATGTGCTTAACAGTGCCACGAGTGGAGTACTGATGTGTTGCATGCGGAAGCAGCGAGTACCGTAATTGTCAACCGTACATGCACGAAAACTGTGCATTTATCAGAAGTGAGTAAAAATTTATTCACTTTTTTACCCTTTCGCAGTCAACAAAAAAAGCAGCATTATATCAGAAAGTCCAGACAGAGCTACAAAATAAGGAAAACCGTTGCGGTGTGTATGAAAGCGGCAGGAGATCAGAAACTCTGACTTCCGTAACTCGCAAAGAAGTATTCAGCTCTGTGTTTGCGGGGACTGCCGGAGAGAAGTCATCTGCTGGAGATACGGAGCCTGTTGTTCTGAGTTCTCGGCAGTCGACGTCCCCACTAAGACGCTCAACACGCAAAATTCAAAGATAACAGCAAACACACAGGTATGAGTTTAAAAAAATGCAGTTTATCGCATTGTACTTTTGATGCAAAAGCGGTCATAACAAGTTCATCTGATATTCGCATTCAGTAGCAGTGTGTCCGAAGTTCATAGCACTCATCTGGTATTTGTGTAAATGTTGTACCGTTCGTTTCATGTTTAATTTGTACGAAATATTGCAACAGGAATGCGTCCTATAATGAAATTCCACAACAGATTTGTGACCAAGGAAAAACATTTTAGTGTTCATGGATGAAGTAGAGACGTGTGATCAACAGCCAGTGTATTCTCACCTTCTACTGCGAACTGAAGACTGGTGTTCGCTGCCCGTCCGCAGTTTCAGTCTTTTTTTCCGATCAGTGTTGTTGACAACCAAGGTTGTGCTTTCTCATCCCTCCCATTCGTTCTGTGCATGGGCATATTATCAGTACATATGTGGACATTCCATTCTTGGAAGACGTTCAATGGTTGTTACGTTTTTCTGGCCACACCTACTAGAAAGAATCTTTGGACTCTGAAAATTCGATGTAAGAAAGATATGTTTTATTAAGTTGCGTGGAGGCCAGACTAACGGGCTCATAATCACCGGAACATCTAATCGGTTTAAGTAAATAACTATTTAATTATTATATTTTGAAGCTTTTGCTAAAAAAATCCTTTCATTTACAGTTCACGTAGCAAAAGAATGACAATATCTTGCTAAACTCTCCTGATCGAAAATATGACGGCCTGCTGTCACCGTTAGTGTGTCTAAAGCTTAAAGTAATTCACTCGAGGAACGCACTTTTGCTGATTGCTTCTTACTTGTCCTGTAAGGAGGGCACGTGGAAACCTGTGCCTGATCTGATGACAAGGTACAATACTTGTGTAGACACAAGTGTCTTGGACGACTTTAAGTGATCGTTTCCTCCAAAACTATCCCATAACTGATATAAACCAGAGTTAAAACAACCAATAAAATCATAATAATTAAAACCCACTGATAAATGGGATGTGTATCAGTAACAGTGATTTCCAATACTTAATCAATATAGATTGGATTTTGTACTGACTCGCATGAGACACAATGAACTGAGCTGCAAGCACACAGGTATACAGCAGGTCTTCCTTAGCTGGACAGGGGAGGCCGCCACGCAGGAGAATTCGCAGAAATCTTCGGCAATGGCTAAGGTCAATAGCACTTGGTCAATTGGACTTTGCTTTCATGATGTTTCCCTAGGCGCTACTCGCCAGAAAATCACAATACAAACATGGTCTTCCGTAGTGCAAGACCAACAACAAAAGCTGCGTTTAACAACCTGAATGTGGAACGAGGACAAATGCCGTTTATGCCGAGGCCTGTGTTCAGAACATAGAATGCAGAGCTTCGAAATGGAACACCAGCAATAGATAACATCAGAAAGTGAGTTATGCCACTTCTGAAAAAGGGGGACACTGTCACACTCAGGCACTACCAAATCAACACGTTTAACAAAGCAGAAGAAAAACCAAGATTGGCTAACATTAATAAATTAGAAGTCAGAGACAGAAACTTGACTGTGTTGCTGAGCTCCTGCCTCAGTGGCCATAGACAGAGACAGAAACAGGGCAGGACACAGTTTTTCAGCATCAACTGATAGGGAGCCAACTGCTGGGTAACCGCCTTAAACAAGAGTCAGGGAGGGGGACCAGCTTCTTCTAAGGCATCTTTTTACTGGTTGGCCTTTGCAATACCTATAACTCAGCAAATGAAAACAATTTGATGAAAAAAAAAAAGAAAAATGCAATCGTACGACTCTTCCCGTCAGGAAGCAGATGGCGCCAGGGCTCTTCTCCAGCAGACGACCTGTTTGTCATGTATATATTCTCCACACATCAGCCGGACAACGAACGCCTCCTCGAGCAGATGGAAGAGGGGTGAGTTGAATCTAGCCACAGATGAAACCAATGACTGAATTCACAGCCGCTTTATAGTCCACCTGCAGCTGAAGATGGTGAGCTCTGGACATGGCAGTGAGATTAACTAGAGGCACAGTCAATTATTCATACTGAGTTTCAGTAATTTCAAGCTTCATTCTGAATACTTGCTTCGAGATTTCACGATCAATTTGCTTTCAACTCCGGCCACAGACGCAAATGTATGCCTTTCTGTGACGCTCTCTACCTTTTAATACTAACATTTCGACAATCATGACACAACTTCGCAGTTATTATTGTTTTAGTTAATATAAACATATTCAATTCAATTGTTAATTATATTAAAACTGCCGTGTTAGAACGTATCTGAATGGTCACTTACTTTCATTATCAGAGGAGTACAGCACTGTGGACCACTACTTCTGAAGTTCTTGCTCTGAAAGTCTCTCATGCAGCATGCAATGAGTGTTTTTCATGAGGAATAACAAGGGAGGAAATGATGGTTATGTTGATTTCTATTCCAGTTTTCAGTACAGGTTCCGGAACTCTCGGAACCGAGGTGACGCAAAACTTTTTTTATGTGTGTAGAATAAAAAATCAGCTTTTTGTTGGGAGTGGTCTGTAGAACAACTTCCGTCCTAAACTCGCCAGCAGATGCATCAGCGAAGAGAGGAGCTTTGATTGCAGGCCAGATGAGTAAGAATTATTAGATCTCAATCAAAATAGCGAGTGCATGGACGATTTCCTATGTAATTCTTTCTTCCTTCTATGGTTCACATTTGGGTGTCACTGTGTGACTTCTACAATTATAGTTGTTGTCCTAAGTGTCATTTTGACTCTATTCACCATTCGACTCATTACCAAATTTTTGCTGAGGTACTGCCTCCGTGCACTTATGTTTCTTTTAAGGTCTACATGGTCTAGTAATAATAGGTTTTATAGGGATGGTTATTTAATTCATTAGTTCGATAGACCCCCACTTTTATCAAATGGCTCTGAGCACTATGGGTCTTAACATCTATAGTCATCAGTCCCCTAGAACTTGGAACTACTTAAACCTAACTAACCTAAGAACATCACACAACACCCAGTCATCACGGGGCAGATAAAATCCCTGACCCCGCCGGGAATCGAACCCGGGAAACCGGGCGCGGGAAGCGAGAACGCTACCGCACAACCGGTAAAATTTTTATCATCTTAGGAATTAGAGTGCTCATGTTTCATGTGTTTTAGGGACATCTCTGTTTAACAAATATAGTTGATTAAGTTACCTGTTGGACAGAACATCAAAGTAAATTCACACCATCCTTCGTGGAACGATCAGTTCGTCTGTAACGTCACCCAGTACAAGTCCTGCTGCCATCCACAGTGATGTGTCGATGGCTCACCCATAACCTCACACAGAGAACTGCTGGTCCGCCAGGATCTCATGATCTGGAATATTTTGATACAGCATTCACAACTTTACCAATTTTCAGGAAAAATGCTGCCTGCTTCCTTAACAATCAGGAGAGCGAAGAATGCCTCACTACTGCAGCCTTAGTAATTGTTGAACGAATTAATCTAAAATGTTAAGTTGTTGGCGCGTAACTGACCCACTTATTTTTGTTCAGAAAAGAGAGGTGATTTGTGTCAGTCAATCGTTGTACAGTTTTAAAATCTTTGTTTTTGTGTTCTGTGCTTTTGAGATTCTGTTTTGTACGTGGGTTTATCGAATTTAGTGGAGATTTTGTACTTTATGTCAAGTGTTACGGATATGAAAGGCTAATTTCATTAGGGTAAGCAGAAATTAAGATGTGAGCGAGCAAGAAATCTGACAAGTATGACCAAGATCAGGAGAGAATTGTCCAATTATTTGAAAACAGTTGAGAGTGGGTTGAATGGAAATTCAGTAGAAAGTATTCGAAGGTTGATTTTAACAGACAGCACAGAGAAACCTCGCTGCGTGGGGTAAGTATAGAGAATTGACAGATCACCAGGGATACTTTAAAAAGAAAAACAGTGATCTAGGATAAGGAGGTAATTTCACAGGCGACAGAACCATATGAAGCCCCCGATCACAAAAAAGTGGCACAGAATGCTGTAGATTGTGAACCAACTTCTCACAACGAACCCCTTAAGTGCGAGGTCACAAAAGGCCAAAATGATTATGGCCCTAGATGCTCCAACATGACGTACTATGCATTCACTGTACTGGCTTCTAACAGAAGCAATGGGCGGGACTGGAAGTATCCAAAAGTGAGAGCAGCATTAGGCAATGTCACATAGTTGAACTGTTACTTGATGAGTAAATCACAACACATCTGCAGCGCAGAGTGATGGCGACAATAAACAAAGCAAACGTTGAGAGGTGGGTCTTCTGGCTGCAGCTCTTTTCTCCTTTTGCTTACGGTCAGACATAATGGCGCCAGTTAGCAAAACATTTTACCTGTGCCAGGGAGCATAGGTTCCATATTTTCATGAATCTGTCAGGACGTACATAATTTTTATGTATGATTTATCAGCTGGTTGTCCAGAAAGTTGTAAGATTTAATAAAATCTGTCATTATTTTGTAAACTTAAATACGCCACTGTTCTCATTCATACTCCCTCTACTATACACTGCTTTTATTTTATTATGGTGGGACGTAGGAAGACCAGCAATTTCAGGTTCTTATTGAATTAGTTACTTTGGTTATTGCGTTGCGTTCTGAAAGTGATTACAGGCATAACGCAACAAAAATGTCATGAGTAAATTCACTAATTCTTATATAAAAATTTAGAATGTTGTACACATTTAAAGGTTATTGCCGCTTTAATATCTTTTATTTAAAGATAATAACGTTTAGCTTCAATCAAACACATATTTACGGTTAATGTGACGTCTTGCAACATAACATTAAATCAACAACAACAGTTGGCAAAGTGCACATTTCGTATTTAAGGAACCCAACGAATATCGAAGAGTGAGAAAGATGTGGCAGATGAAATATTACTTTTTCTGCAACATGCGCCAGTGAAATATGTGGTGTCGTACATTTACTACTGTGTGGACTATGTACAAGAGGAACAAAATGATGACGAAAAATGCCTAACAAGCGAAAGTATTATTGAAACAGGTGTAGAGTCCTGTAGTTCATCATCCTTGTCAGACAAGGAGCCACAAACCCCGTCTCCAGTGAAACGCAGTAAAGGATAATCGTTGTTCAAGAACCTTTTACTAAACGTAATTACATCCATGGGACATGAACCACAGCACAATAAAAGTCAATTAGGTACAGGTTTCTGATATTCCACAGCAATATGACAGTGTAGACCACACGAAAAACTACGGATATTCAAAGGAGGGCGAGGAACACATGCCAAAACAACTGGTTTTTGTACATTTGAGGATACTCGGTATAAATTCGAGGATGTGCGTGATAGTGACATACTAAGTGGATGGTTGCATAACTTCAAATAGTGCTAGATAATTGGAAGACGCAAGATAATGAAAATCACAGAAAACTGAGGAATCGACCTGAAAATTTGTGTGTGAGATAAAGAACCTTATCGCTTCGTTAAGGAAGGAATTCAACTCCGACCAATCGGTATTTGAAGAGGAAACGCATATGAACGGATCCCTGGAAATTACAGGTATCGAGGGAGCTGTATCAAGGTCAACTAACATCAATACCTTAACGCATTCGTGTACAACTATACTGACCGTTAATCGGTATGGTAAACTGGCGGAAGACTTATGTATTGTGCCGCGAGATGTAGTTTTTCATAGTTTCAAAAGAAAGTAATAATGAATTCGGACTGAGAATTCGAAAATCTCTTTTTGATGGCCCAGATAACTTTGTGACGCCGTCGAAATCCGGTAAACATAATCCTGACAAAGTCAAAAGATTTTTGAAACATGTTATTTTTGAGAGTGAGGGAGAAAAATCTGTATTGTTGCCAGAGTCTTTGGGCTATCAGTATTAAAGAACCGTATAGAGCGCTATATTTGAGGAAAACTAAGTTATTCAACCGATAATCTCAAAGGATGCAACAGCATAAACATAGTTATTGGGTGTATATGGCTGTCGATGTTGGAAGAATTTTTCGAGAAGGTTTACAGGTCTAGTTCTGTTAAATAATTATGATGTCGATCTCCACTTGAGAAACAATGAAGTAATGTTGCCGTCACTAGTGTATAGTTAACTCTTCCCGCCAAGACTCGCCAATGTACTGAGACATGGCTGATACAAATCAAGACATTAAGAGGATTACCCACAAAAATTTGGAATTTTGCTGAATTCTGTTTTTTGTTGCGTTCTCCATCATGTGTACCACGTCAAGAAATTCTGCTCCGGGGCCAGCCGCACAGCGCAGGTAGTCTTCTGAGGCCGACAGCTCAGCTCAGCGGGACAGCGGCTGCCGACGTCGGGCCCGCGAGAACCAGCACTGCTAGAGAAGTAGTGTACTGCTGAGTTAAGAAGAGACTTCGTGCTTGTTATCTTCTAAATGACTGCTTCCCAAAACATAAGCAAATGTGTTTGATCATTCAATTATAGCACTGTCTATTGATTTTATGTAGTGTATCCAGCTACCCTGGTCTGTCTCCTGCTTCCAAGTCTACGAATTACTCTTGTGACCACCTGAAATACAACAAGAATCTCCTTACGCTACAGTAGTCTCACAGATATAGAGAGGCTCATGGAAACTGATCGATTCTTACTGATAATAAAGCAAGTACCATAACCTTGGTGCACTAAGACTCGAATGGTAGGAGTATCAACCAAAGAGACCAAAGGTGGGGGCAGCTGTTTCTAACAGCAGCATTTAATAATGCTCCTCACACTAATTTATCACAAATAAAATGGTGTCGTTGTGAAGTTCCTAAAAACTGGTTCTAATTTCGCTTTAACACTAATGTTACTAAAACTGAGAACCTTCTTCAGGAAAGCTAATATTGTGACACATTCCTCGTGAATCCTCTTACGTTCTCGTGAGAGGATGAGCGTTGCAGTGTTTCCTCCCTGTCCTACCCTCCCTATTGTAGCAGAGGGGCGTAGACCATTAAGCTAGCAATGTGCTTCCATTGCACCCTTTACAGTCCCCTGTACAATGCACGAGACGTATGACGGACATAGGTCTGCAGTAGAAAACAGTTCGACCACGAGTCTACACCGCTACGTGATGTCCAATACGCAAGTTATCTCTACCATCTTCCGGTGGGTCTGGGAAACAATGCGCTTTCGCTCAGGCAACGGGTAACACACATTTTATGTCAGCGGGCAGGCAACAAACACTGTGTGATGCATGGGCAGAACGCAGCCGCCATACAACCCGATAAAAAGCTTAATTACAGCGGACGCACGCCACAAGTGCCTCACGCCATATAGCGTGAATACCAAGCACTCGAGTATCTATCGCAGCAATCGTGGCACCAACAAAAGAGCAGAAAGCGTCGACTCCAACAAAATTCACATACCCGTACTCTCAGTGTTACACCGTATGCGCGAAAATCGACACAGAGGAACAGCGAAGTAAGACAGAGCTACTGAGAGCTTCGTTCTCATTTTCCTTTCGTGATCACGATAGTCAGCTGTTGATATTTTCCAAATTGATTACCTCAATCAGTTAAGGCTGAACGAGAAACTTACACAGTAATAACCGTATACGCTGAGAACCTCGTCACACAAACGTCATTAATCCAAGAGATTCATGTGTTTATTTCTAATAGTAATGTTACTACAGGGAAAGTATGTGAGCATTTTACAGGAAATATAGTTTACTGTTAAAAGAAAAGTGCTCCCTGCCAGGGGTATGTAGGAGAAAACGGACGTGTTTACGTAACCTAACACAGTTTTTGGTGTTTGAAATATAATACAACCAAATTTTGCACGTAAGGTAATTATGTTACGGGCTACATTCTATAACTTTTTCAAATTTATCCCTCAAAAAATTTTATCCTGGCATTGTTAGTGATTTTCGCAATACATACAAACGTCATTAATCCAAGAGATTCATGTGTTTATTTCTAATAATAATGTTAATACAGGGAAAGTATGTGAGCATTTTGCAGGAAATATAGTTTACTGTTAAAAGAAAAGTGCTCCCTGCCAGGGGTATGTAGGAGAAAACGGACGTGTTTACGTAACCTAACACAGTTTTTGGTGTTTGAAATATAATACAACCAAATTTTGCACGTGAGGTAATTATGTTATTGGGTACATTCTATAACTTTTTCAAATTTTTCCTTAAAAAAATTTTATCCTGGCATTGTTAGTGATTTTCGCAACACATGCTACCACGCAGGAACATTTTCACAAAAATTACTTCACTTACAACTTTCATATTGTGGTAGGTAATTCTTAGTAAGCAGATAAGTAAACGTGTTGAACAGTTTTTTAATATGTTTTAGAGCTCTTACAATTCATTTTAAAAAATTATGCATATGAAACAACGCAATTTCAATTTCACATAAAAGTAAATAAGGCTGACAGAAATACACTTTACACTTCGAAAAAAATTGTACCATAGGAAGAACAAAGTCTGCAGGAAATCTCCCTTTTTTATGTTCAATGGGTCAAGGGAAAATGTTTCTTATGCACTGAAAAATGAAAGTTTGTGGAAATGCACATAATATATTTTATAAGGATTTACACAAGAAACTAGCACCTTAATGTTGGCCATAATCATACATTTGGTCTTCTTGCTCTTCGTGTACCTGTTTCCTTTTTATCTGATGTTTCTGGCTTGCCCTTTTGGTTATATCCTTCACAGACAGTTTAGAACGTGCAACACACGCAGTATCTATCTTCTTCAATAGCTTCTCGGTGAAGCAACCTGCAAGAAATCCTAGTCCAGTAAGGGTCCTTATTCTTCCAATATTACCACCATTAAACACCAGAAATGCATCACATGTGGCAATTTTAACAACAGTAGGTGCGCTAAATGTTGTTTTTGGGCATCTCTTCCAAATGAGATTGTTGAAGCTCTCATTTGGGTTTTGTGTTCCACCATGCGTACATTTCCTTAACAAATCTGGATGAGCTATAAATTGAAATACTGGCTTTTTAAGACTGCTTCAGGAAGACTGTGTTAATGTGAATAGGTTTTGTTTTCTGATTTTGCCGGCTTATATTTGCATCAAGATATATCACACAATTCATCTACTGGCTTCTCATCAGTTGACGACTTGTGAAAAAATATTGCCCACACTGCCTCCTCCGTTGCCTTGAAATCTCCACAAGATGTTAGAAAATTGTGGATCTATTTGTCAATCAGGCGTCGTTGCCCAGCCATTGGCTTTACAGCTTTTTGTTTTCCTTTCAGCTTCAGAAGTCTCCTTCCCACCCTCTTCTGAATGTGCCCCACATACTCTAGTTTCTCAGTGTTGCTTCTATTTCCATATGGCTTTCTTTCTACAACAGATATGAAACCACTAGGATCTCCATCACCAAGATATTTCAGATATCTAACTCCATGCCTCATTTCGCTTTGATGAAATATTAATTTCGTTCCTGCTGGGCCAATCCCACCACTAGAATCACCATAATTCTTGCTGCAAATTATTTTGCGTTTAATTTGCCACTGTCTCTCTTCTTCCTTATTGTCTAACATATTCCTCTGTGCACAAATAGAGCTATATTTGGACATCACCTGCAAATTCAAAACTTTTCCTGTGTCAACACTTATTGTATAACTGATGAAACACCGTGTAGGGAGGTGTGGCCCCTATTTATTCATGCGCTTTCACATGAAACACATAGATCTGTAGAAGGCAAAGGGTCATTTACCTCAGTCTAAATGTCCTTGTTAAATAAACTACCTCTTTTACTGCTGCTGACAAACTACTATTGCATACTGTTTTCAAAGCGTTCAGATGATAGTTTAGTGTTGACTACGAGGCAGACGGAGATGGCATATTCATTATTGCACAAAACAAATTGCTACCTTCCCTTCCAACACCAACACATCCCATAGCAGAATCTTATGTTGGCTTCATACACTCAATTCTTAGCAGTTGATGTTTTGAATCGAATGTCAATTTGACACCTGTCACAAAACAAGTGCATATTACACGCAACACGATGTCTATCATTGCTGTCATATAATCTTAAAGATTTGTTTCCACAGTTACCACATGCACACGAATTTATGATAATACGACACATAATTTCAAAATCAGTTATCCCAAAACCACTATTTACTTCGTCTTTAGAGGACTGAAACTCTACACCAGTTACAAGTTTCTTCTGTTAACTGCTTGTCGTCTTAGCTTCGCAATTACCTTCCACTGAATTATGTTGACTCACTTGTAGAAACTGTTTATTCACAGTAAATGGCGATATTTTGCCACTTTCTTAAACTATATATTTGCATTTTAAACGGTAAATGATGCAAAAAAGCTTGAAAACAGTCGTAATTCTTACACTAACAGCTGAACTGAAATGTTTATATTTCTGTACCACAGACAATAACAGCTGCCAAAGATAGCTGGCGGAAGGGAAAGATTATACGACGTAAACGAGTCCACAGCATTCTCTACTCCTCCGAAGCTTTTATGACAGCAGGAAGTAATAAAATATCGCAGACAAGAAGAAATTGAAACAAATTAGCCCTCGGTCACAATTTTTTAGTCTTATTTACCAGGTTTCAACAGTTCTAAAAGTGTCTTCATTAGAATTTAGACACTTAAATTTGTCTGTAACATAATTACAAATTTATGGGAAGAAGAAATTGTTTATATAAAAAGTGTAAGTACTGACTAACAATTCAAACCAGAGACAGTACTTACATGTCACTTATAAAATAAATAACAGGCTAGAAGAGCCAATGGGAGAATGCAAATACGATACAACAGACCACCTCATGGACAAGTAAAGTAAAAAAAAAACTGCATCATTACTTCTTGGTCATCAGGCTCGTCCTCTTTGTTTCCTTGCGGGAAATACAGAAAGTAAATGTAAATAACAGCACAGTACGTGTAAATTTATACGCATGTTAGTCAAAATAAGCTGCAAAAGATTGATGCTTGATAAAGCGGTACCAAGTTTACTTCCATATCTCCTTAAGCTCACTTCTCCGACCCGAGGTTCCTTATCTCAAATTGTTCAGTGAAACATTCTCTATGTGTTGTTATATTTTTGCACGCTCTTACGGAGACACCCTTTATGCAGACGGCGGAAGTATCTCGTGCACAAGCTATAAGAGGGCAGTTCTCTGGCAGAGCTGTCATTTGTACTCAGCTGACGTCCCGTTTTGGAAATCCTAACGGAATTCAATATTGAGAGATATACAGTGTCAGCAGTGTCCCGAGAATACCACATCTGAGGCATTACCTCTCACGTCGGCCTTCATTTAAAGAACGAGCGCAGCGGCGTTTGCTTATAGTTGGCGGTGCTAACATACAAGCAACAGTCTTTGAAATAACCGCGGAACTCAATGTGGGACGTAGGACAGCTAGGGCAGTGCGGTGCAGTTTGGCGTTGATTAGCTATGGCAGCAGTGCCTTCGGTAACAGCGAGATATCACATGCAGCGCCTAATTCGACACACGAATCCAGCTGATGGTCGGGTTCAAGTGTGACGTACACGCATGACGCCATGGACCCAGTTTCTCAACATGGCAATGTGCAGGCTGTTTGCCTGGTGGTAGCTCCGTAATGGTGTGTCCTGTGTTTGCATGAAATCGACTGAGTCCTCCGGTCCAATTGAAGCGATTACTGACTTTAAAGAGCTATATTCAACCGTCTGTAAGCCAGATGCAGCCATGCTTGGCCTAGCGAACAACTAAATGTTTATGTATGACGGTACACCATGTCATCACACTACCATTGTATCCGTTATAACCTAGAATGCTGCAGTTGACATGTTTCAACATTTCATTTCATTACAACTCTGAAATTTACAACTGCGAGAAGAAAAATGGAAACATGTTAACACGAATCATCCTCTGCGCAAACCGACTGGCCAAACATCAATTATCCGTGTGCCATTTCTCGCTTCTGAGTGCTGGCTGACTGACCGGCATGCTTATATGCGTTTATTTTATTAATAATGTTACCACGGTTCATTAGCCACCCCTGAAAAATTACTTGACATTACGCGTGAACCCTAAAATTTATTTTAGTTTGATTAAAGTATTTTATTAACAAAAAATATCTTTATACTTTCCTTCAGCGTCCTCAAGCAGTATAATACTCAAATGGAACAAGGTCGTAAAGATATAGTAAAACAGAATATACATTAATTTCTGTTCCTTAATAGCATAATTTAAATATTTAGAAGTTGTCATGTATCACCTGCTTTATTTTAGACCACATCGTCTTTCCTTTTTGTTACCTTCTGCGTTCAGTCATTTTTCTAAACCCGTATCGGAATAACAAGGTGACTGACGTGTAGTCGTTCACAGAGCTGCTACCATGGCAACAGATAATGAGAGAACGCGCTTGGCCGCACCTCCTGTTTCGTTCACCGTTGTCAGATCTCTTCGCTACTGCAGGTAGCGGCCACTGTAGTTAGCTGCAGACGATGCTCGAGTTCGGTAACGTAAACTGTCGGCAATTGGAAATTTGTGCTGAAGTTTTATGGGACCAAACTGTTGAGGTCATCGGTCCCTAAGTTTACATATTACTTAATCTAACTTAAATTAATTTACGCTGCAGATAACACACACATCCATGCCCTAGGGAGGACTCGAACCTCTGACGGACGAGCCGCGCGGACCGTGAGGAGACGCCATAGACCTCGCGGCCCGTAAACTGTTGTGGTCCTTTTCGTCGTTTGCTGTTTTTCCTCTGTGCGGTGAGTTTAATTAGGGCTACAGAATGTCTGTAACTTGTAGTGGAAGTGTGCAAAGGAAAGAGGGCTGCTAAAGGGAAAGTTCAGCGATCTACTCATGTTTTGCGTGGTCAGACACGTTAGTTCGTGTGCTCGGTGCGGAAATATTTCGAGGACAGACACAATGATGCAACTTTTTTGCCTTTAACGAAGGTAATTGGAAGAACTGCTGACGCTTTGAAGATACATAGAAATGCCGTCGTCAAAATTTGTAAGGACAAAGAGTGCACATAAGTGGAAGAGGTTGGTTCATCCAAACTGTAAACAGCCGAACAGTAGACATGAACAGAACCAGGGGTAACAAATTTGAACTCTTCACCAATGTGCTGTAGTATATTGATATTACGAGAGAAAAGAACATCCGAGTGTAAAAAAGCTGTGTGATACTCTTCCCTAGGCAGAAATTATAATGGAGAGATGTGACTTCGTGGAGTGGCGTTGTCGATTTTCAATAACCGTCGTTAAAGTGCCGTTTCAAGACACTGTGTGAGTCGACGAAACTTGGATAAACGCCTGTCACTCCGTCAGGAAAGACTGGACAGATGAGAGCATATGTGGAAGTTCTACTGTTCCAGTGGGCAAGGAGCACCTGGTTTCGTACCTAACTGTCTCGTCCTTTACAAATCGAGGAAAACAAATGATTATCACGAGGAGATGAACCACGATAGTTTTCTGAAGTGGTTTAACGGGCACTACTGGAAAACTCAAATCGGCCGTTGCCATTGTGATGGGTAACGCCCCATACCGTTCAGACATTAAAGACAAAGCTGCAACAATGGCAACGAAAAAGCCGACATTGTTGAATGGTTGAAATGACAAAGATTAAGGACGATTTATGTAAGGTGGAGCTCATGCAAACAGTAAAGAGAAATAAGCCACAGTTTCAACAGCATGTTGTAGACGATGTAGCTAAACATATTGGCCAAAGGGTTCTTAGGCTTCACCATACCACAGCCGCTTTAACGCCACCGAAATGATTTGGGCACAGATTAAAAACTATGTTGAAATAAATAACAAAAGCTTCACTGTGGCAGACATTCAAAGACTGTTAGAGGAAGCAGTGGCACAAATAACTCCAGAGGACTGGAGGGCTGTTGTACACGGCACAGAAACGACTGTTAAAGAAGCACGGAAAGGTAAAGAGAGTGTGGAGAGCAGTATTCAAAATATAATTATATCCTTGGGGAACTCCTGTGTCTCGTCCTTGGACGACAGCACAGATAACGACATTATTCAGGAAGAAAGTGATTCTGAACTAAGTGGCATTTGCCCTTTGCCTTAATTCGTCTTTATTTTTGTGTTTCGTATTTTCGACTGAAGGTGTGTACTGCAGTTGCACAATAAATGTCATATCGTTATTAAGGAATACACCTCTGCCGAAGTATGACTCTCCACATGCATACTACAGTGATTGGCAAGTACTCATGCAGTTTATATTATTTTGACGTCTTTGGTTATTATACTTACATGAACGACTGTGATCCATTTTAACAACCCTTATGTAACGAATGTCATTCATTCTGATTATTGTAAAAACAGTGCGCTTCCTGTTGCTTTTGCCAAGATATAGAAATAACAGGAACTGTGTGTCATTTTATACACAGGAGTGCGTTTATTAAGCCACAAGGATGTAACGATCCTGTAAATCAAACTCGATACCGCAGATTAAGCTGCAACAGTCATATGCGCCGCATGTACCACCAAACCGATAACATGACCCTCTTCTATGCTCAACTGTGCTTCGCTGCCAATTACTTTATTATTCTGATCAAGGTATAGAGCAGGGTGGCCAAGACCGGTGTTGGGGCCTGACTGCCAAAGCGCTCAGCCTCGCTTCACGTTTCCTCCACCGCCACACCGCGCTGTCTGAGCGCCATAAAGGGGAGGAGAGGAAAACTGCGAACGCGCCGCTTTCCAATGGTGGTGCAGTCGCACTGCAAGCACCTCCATTTTAAATTTCGCATTTCTCAACAAACACCGATCACAAACAAAACAAGTGTTCAGTATTAATTAACTATTTTTTGCACGCTGAAGACATATCATAATTTTACCTGGTACAAACTGTCGGTGTACAGACAGACGCAGACAATTTCACAGAATTTTGCCGTCAGGTTGCTAGGTAATCGTTCCATTATCGAAAAAATATCTTCCATACAAATATGTCGATCGTAACCTTGTAGTATTTTTGCAACCTCATTATGGAAACTTCGAAAATATAACCCAAAAAAGCAGTGTAGTAATCCTGGACAGTTTGTCACTGAAACTGCAGGTCAGTCAGTTAAGACTAGATAGGCACAGGGACACTGTCAACTGATACGGTTTCAAAACAGCTCGAAAAGAGATGAAAAACTGACAGTGTCCTCAAAATCTTTGTAAAACTATCCTTTTAATTCTTGCAAGACCACAATGAACTGTTTGAACATCGCCCTTTCTGTAACGCCAGTGAGTTTAGGAAACTGGACTGTTTTTGTTAGAATGTGTCCCTTCTGCAATGCGATTTTCTTTTTAGTTGCGTCCCTTTCAAACCAGAAAACAGTTATTGTAAATTGTTTTACTGCCGGCTGTATGGCGTCCAATTTACTTAAAATGCGAAGTCTGCAGTCCATTCTGGTTGTTGTGACTTTCATCCCTGCAGTCATTTTCCTTATAAGAAATCTCCATATTCTTCGTTCATTTCCAATGAAAATTGTGGCAGCTAACAGAGGAATAATGGGTGCGACTTCAAGAATTTTACAAATTGTACCAGATATTTCTTCAAGTGCTCCACGATTGCCAATTTAGCGCAAAGTGCTTCTTAGTGCACAGAACACTGAATCCTATCTGTCGAGACTTGAAATTCTTTGCTCTAAAGATCAAGTAAATCTTTAAATTCTCTCTGCGTTGTACTGCTTCTTTGTTTCATAACAAACAGGCAATACTCGTCCCTTGCTCTAATTGTGAATTCTCATCCCTCTCTTGTGTCATTCACATTCATTTTAAAGTATTGTGACGATAGATCGCTAGACTGCCTCTTTTTGTGCAAACAGCCAGTGGACCTGTGAACATCCTTCATACCACGAACACACAGCGTAGTGTAAACAGCGATAACGTCATGAGTTTGCCGAACTGATGGAGTTGTGTCGCCCAGTAATGCCGCAACGCAATGCTAGGTGAAATGTCGCGCTGTTCCAGGTAGTTCTGAGCAGGACCGAGCGACCGGCCCTAGGTCCACACGTGGTTCACACACACTGCACACGTGAACGTTGCCACGCCGTGGCTGGCCCTGGTCTAGAGCTAACCTTCTTCAAAACCTACAGACCGTCTTTTGCTTCCACTCCCGTTACTTAAGAATCCAGACTCTTTTACCCATTTCTTCCAGGCCTTTACTTTGGGCTTTTCCTTCCTCTCATATTTCCTTTCTTACCTCCTGCCTAGTTTGTTCTTCTGCATTTTAAACGTCTTTCTTTGCTTGTTTATCATCTCATCATCAGGCGTGACTGGAAATGGAAAGATTGGAGGCTTGAACGGGCCTCTCTCTCTATTTTTTTTTTTTTTTTTTTTTTTTTTTTTTTTTTTTTTTGTGCAGCTACTTCCTGTTTATTTGATGGGAGCACTCATTTGTTTCTACCGGTATCCTTCCTCACCTTACTCCATGTACTGTTGAAGGTAGTGCACAGTATGTGATTTGCAGAGGAGGGGGGGGGGGGGTGGGGGTTGTGGGCACTTCCAGTGTCTTTATCAAATCATGTGCCCACTGATTTCAAATTACCCATCCCAACCATGGACTATTGTCTTCCCCTCGCCAGATACGTAAAACTGAAGATTTAATTTATGCTTGTGTAGCCGTACACATAAAGTAATATTACACTATTACTGTTAATATGTTTTCTCATTGCGGCATTAGCAACAGCAATTGAGATATTCATACCTCATAAATTGGTAAGAGATGGAACGGATCCCCCGTGGTACACAAAAAAGGTCCGAACGCTGTTGCAGAGGCAACGGAAAAAGCATGCGAAGTTCAGAAGAACGCGAAATCCCGAAGATGGCCTAAAATTTACAGACGCGCGAAATTTGGCACGTTCTTCGATGCGAGATGCCTTTAATAGGTTCCACAACGAAACATTGTCTCGAAATTTGGTAGAAAATCCGAAGAAATTCTGGTCGTATGTAAAGTACACAAGCGGCAAGACGCAGTCAATACCTTCGCTGCGCAGTGCCGATGGTACTGTTACCGACGACTGTGCCGCTAAAGCGGAGTTATTGAACGCAGTTTTACGAAATTCCTTCACCAGGGAAGACGAAAGGAGTATTCCAGAATTTGAAACACGAACATCTGCTAGCATGAGTTTCTTAGAAGTAGATACCTTAGGGGTTGCGAAGCAACTCAAATCGCTTGATACGGGCAACTCTTCAGGTCCAGATTGTATACCGATTACGTTCCTTTCAGATTACGCTGATACTATAGCTCCCTACTTAGCACTCATATACTACCGCTCGCTCACCGATAGATCTGTACCTACAGATTGGAAAATTGCGCAGGTCGCACCAGTGTTCAAGAAGGGTAGTAGGAGTAATCCATTTAACTACAGACCTATATCATTGACGTCGGTTTGCAGTAGGGTTTTGGAGCATATACTGTATTCAAACATTATGAATCACCTCGAAGGGAACGATCTATTGACACGTAATCAGCATGACTTCAGAAAACATCGTTCTTGTGCAACGCAGCTAGCTCTTTATTCACACGAAGTAATGGCCGCTATCGACAGGGGATCTCAAGTTGATTCCGTATTTCTAGATTTCCGGAAAGCTTTTGACACCGTTCCTCACAAGCGACTTCTAATCAAGCTGCGGAGCTATGGGATATCGTCTCAGTTGTGCGACTGGATTCGTGATTTCCTGTCAGGAAGGTCGCAGTTCGTAGTAATACACGGCAAATCATTGAGTAAAACTGAAGTGATATCAGGTGTTCCCCAGGGAAGCGTCCTGGGACCTCTACTGTTCCTGATCTATATAAATGACCTGGGTGACAATCTGAGCAGTTCTCTTAGATTGTTCGCAGATGATGCTGTAATTTACCGTCTAGTAAGGTCATCCGAAGACCAGTATTAGTTGCAAAGCGATTTAGAAAAGATTGCTGTATGGTGTGTCAGGTGGCAGTTGACGCTAAATAACGAAAAGTGTGGGATGATCCACATGAGTTCCAAAAGAAATCCGTTGGAATTCAGTTACTCGATAAATAGTACAATTCTCAAGGCTGTCAATTCAACTAAGTACCTGGGTGTTAAAATTACGAACAACTTCAGTTGGAAGGACCACATAGATAATATTGTCGGGAAGGCGAGCCAAAGGTTGCGTTTCATTGGCAGGACACTTAGAAGATGCAACAAGTCCACTAAAGAGACAGCTTACACTAAACTCGTTCGTCCTCTGTTAGAATATTGCTGCGCGGTGTGGGATCCTTACCAGGTGGGATTGACGGAGGACATCGAAAGGGTGCAAAAAAGGGGAGCTCGTTTTGTATTATCACGTTATAGGGGAGAGAGTGTGGCAGATATGATACACGAGTTGGGATGGAAGTCATAACAGCGTAGACGTTTTTCGTCGCGGCGAGACCTTTTTACGAAATTTCAGTCACCAACTCTCTCTTCCGAATGCGAACATATTTTCTTGAGCCCAACCTACATAAGTAGGAATGGTCATCAAAATAAAATACGAGAAATCAGAGCTCGAACAGAAAGGTTTAGGTGTTCGTTTTTCCGGCTCGCTGTTCGGGAGTGGAATAGTAGAGATAGTATGATTGTGGTTCGATGAAACCTCTGCCAAGCACTTAAATAAGAATTGCAGAGTAGTCACGTAGGTGTAGATGTAACGTTGGAAAAAAAAACACTATGTACTTAGGCATTTCAAATTATGCTTTCACTGTTGCTTACCTCTAAGTTCCGCAGTCTGTTACCTGCAAACTTGCGGGGCAAGTACTGAGCAGCCGGACCACAGAGGTGCGTGAGCGCCGGAGCTGAAATTCAGCCCCGGGCCCGAGCACAGAGCGAGCAGCCCCGTACCCGCGTGCAGGTTTTCCGTTGGGCCGGGTTTTCGCATTGGTGCTGCCTGGACGAAGGCTTAAGGAACAAAAGCACAAAGCAGTGCTCACTGAGCAACGGGGGTAGCCGGGAGCGCTACTCGACAGACTCGCCCAGCCGCGGACCGCGCGAGTCCAGGACGCCCGTATCGCCTACCCGAAATTAATTGGTGCCGTTCGGTTGCTCTCTCTCTCTTCCACAAAAGACACAGCGACCCCCACGCGTTCCCGCTTCGGTAGCATTCTTACTGAGTTAAGTGCATGCAGCCCTATAAAAACTACGGAATTCCAGCACGACTTTCAAACAAAAGCAAAATTTCGTCGTTTCTTAAGAACAGTGCATTATCAGATACCTACCCAAACACTGAATGTAAAGAGACTAACAATGGGGCAAACAGAGTTAACATAGACGGTGGATCTAGAAAACAAAACGATAATGATAATGTTAACATAGATAAAGGGAGGACTTTTTGGAAAACTGAAAACTGTGAGAAATCTCAAGGTAGGAATGGGAGTAGCAACAGGCTTGAAATTATAGGAGGAAATTGAGTAGCATTATCGCTTTTTCCAGATTGGAACTGTCTGTAAATGACCAAACCTGGTACTATGCACAGAGTGATCAGACTATCGTCAACTTAAGGTAGAAAGCATGCAATGTGTGCATATCAATAACGCGATTAACTTCGTGTTCCTGCTAATAATGCAAAAACACTAAATGATAAAATCGGTGACCATGCAAAGCCCAAATCACACATGAAATCATAATTAACAAAGAAATGCTAAGTTTAGAAAAATCCATGAATGAAAGTGAGGAGTTGTAGGGAAAGCAACATCAAGAAAAAGTGATCTCAACTGATTCGTGGTTCATATCTGTATATGTAATGGCTAAGCATAAATCATCGTTCAAATTCTATCTTTTTTTTGTCATCAGTCTACTGACTGGTTTGATGCGGCCCGCCACGAATTCCTTTCCTGTGCTGACGTCTTCATCTCAGAGTAGCACTTGCAACCTACGTCCTCAATTATTTGCTTGACATATTCCAATCTCTGTCTTCCTCTACAGTTGTCTTAGCAGATGTCCTATCATCATGTCCCTTCTCCTTATCAGTGTTTTCCACATATTCCTTTCCTCTCTGATTCTGCGTAGAACCTCCTCATTCCTTACCTTATCAGTCCACCTAATTTTCAACATTCGTCTATAGCACCACATCTCAAATGCTTCGATTCTCTTCTGTTCAGGTTTTCCCACAGTCCATGTTTCACTACCATACAATGAAGTACTCCAGACGTACATCCTCAGAAATTTCTTCCTCAAATTAAGGCCCGTATTTGATATTAGTAGACTTCTCTTGGCCAGAAATGCCTTTTTTGCCATAGCTAGTCTGCTTTTGATGTCCTCCTTGCTCCGTTCCTGAATCTTTCTTTTATTTCCATCATTGCTTCCTCGATGTACAGATTGAAGAGTAGGGGAGAAAGGCTACAGCCTTGTCTTACACCCTTCTTAATACGAGCACTTCGTTCTTGATCGTCCACTCTTATTATTCCCTCTTGGTTGTTGTGCATACTGTATATGACCCGTCTCTCCCTATAGCTTACCCCTACTTTTTTCAGAATCTCGAACAACTTGCACCATTTAATATTGTCGCACGCTTTTTCCAGGTCGACAAATCCTATGAACGTGTCTTGATTTTTCTTTAGCCTTGCTTCCATTATTAGCCGTAACGTCAGAATTGCCTCTCTCGTGCCTTTACTTTTCCTAAAGCCAAACTGATCGTCACCTAGCGCATTCTCAATTTTCTTTTCCATTCTTCTGTATATTATTCTTGTAAGCAGCTTCGATGCATGAGCTGTTAAGCTGATTGTGCCATAATTCTCGCACTTGTCAGCTTTTGCCGTAATCGGAATTGTGTGGATGATGCTTTTCCGAAAGTCAGATGGTATGTCGCCAGACTCACATATTCTACACACCAACATGAATAGTCGTTTTGTTGCCACTTTCCCCAATGATGTTAGAAATTCTGATGCAATGTTATCTATCCCTTCTGCTTTATTTGACCGTAAGTCCTCCAAAGCTGTTTTAAATTCCGATTCTAATACTGGATCCCGTATCTCTTGTAAATCGACTCCTGTTTCTTCTTCTATCACATCAGACAAATCTTCACCCTCATAGAGGCTTTCAGTGTATTCTTTCCACCTATCTGCTCTCTCCTCTGCATTTAACAGTGGAATTCCCGTTGCACTCTTAATGTTACCACCTTTGTTTTTAATGTCACCAAAGGTTGTTTTGACTTTCCTGTATACTGAGTCCGTCCTTCCGACAATCATATCTTTTTCAATGTCTTCACATTTTTCCTGCAGCGATTTCGTGTTAGCTACCCTGCTGCCCGCATCTCGTGGTCGTGAGGTAGCGTTCTCGCTTCCCGCGCACGGGTTCCCGGGTTCGATTCCTGGCGGGGACAGGGACTTTCTCTGCCTCGTGATGGCTGGGTGTTGCGTGTTGACCTTAGGTTAGCTAGGTTTAAGTAGTTCTAAGTTCTAGGGGACTGATGACCATAGATGTTAAATCCCATAGGGCTCAGAACCATTTGAACCATCTGCCCTGCACTTCTTATTTATTTCATTCCTCAGCGACTTGTATTTCTGTATTCCTGATTTTCCCGGAACATGTTTGTACTTCCTCCTTTCAGCAATCAACTGAAGTATTTCTTCTGTTACCCATGGTTTCTTCGCAGCTAACTTCTCTGTACCTATGTTTTCCTTGCCAACTTCTGTAATGGCAATTTTTAGGGGCATCCATTCCTCTTCAACTGTGTTGCCTACTGCGCTATTCCTTATTGCTGTATCTATAGCGTTAGAGAACTTCAAACGTATCTCGTCATTCCTTAGAACTTCCGTATCCCACTTGTTAGCGTATTGATTCTTCCTGACTAATGTCTTGAACTTCAGCCTACTCTTCATCACTACTATATTGTGATCTGAGTCTATATCTGCTCCTGGGTGCGCCTTACAATCCAGTATCTGATTTCGGAATCTCTGTCTGACCATGATGTAATCTAATTGAAATCTTCCCGTATCTCCCGGCCTTTTCCAAGTATACCACCTCCTCTTGTGATTCTTGAACAGGGTATTAACTATTACTAGCTGAAACTTGTTACAGAACTCAATTATCCTTCTCCTCTTTCATTCCTTGTCACAAGCCCATATTCTCCTGTAACCTTTTCTTATACTCCTTCCCCTACAACTGCATTCCAGTCGCCATGACTATTAGATTTTCGTCCCCCTTTACATACTGCATTACCATTTCAATATCCTCATACACTTTCTCTGTCTGTTCATGTTCAGCTTGCGACATCGGCTTGTATACCTGAACTATTGTTGTCGGTGTTGGTCTGCTGTCGATTCTGATTATAACAACCCGGTCACTGAACTGTTCACAGTAACACACCCTCTGCCCTACCTTCCTATTAATAACGAATCCTACACTTGTTATACCATTTTCTGCAGTTGTTGATAATACTCGATACTCATCTGACCAGAAATCCTTGTCTTCCTACCACTTCACTTCACTGACCCCTACTGTATCTAGGATGAGCCTTTGCATTTCCCTTTTCAGATTTTCTAGTTTCCCTTTCACTTTCAAGCTTCTGACATTCCACGCCCCTACTCGTAGAACATTATCCTTTCGTTGATTATTCAATCTTTTTCTCATGGTAACCTCCTCCTTGGCAGTCCCCTCCCGGAGATCCGAATGGGGGACTATTCCGGAATCTTTCGCCAATGGAGAGATCATCATGACACTTCTTCAACTACAGGCCACATTTCCTGTGGATACACGTTACGTGTCTTTAATGCATGTCGTTGATCATTGCTTATTCGTCCGCCTTTAGGGGCAATTTCCCACCCCTAGGACAAGAGAGTGCCCTGAACCCCTGAACCTCTATACGCTCCTCCGCCCTCTTTGACAAGGCCGTTGGCAGAATGAGGCTGAATTACAGTAATCGAACTACAAAAGGGTAATGGCTTATCCACCGGTAATAATCTACATTCTGACCATGCATTCCCAAATACTTTAATTTTTTCACAAGAAGAAATGAAAGACAAAAATCTTATTTATTTCCTTACAGTATCAGGTACAGACTCTAGTATCACGACGGACGCTGGCAATAAAACCTGTTTCATAGTCATGTACTTTTGTCCACTCAGGGAGTTAGTTACAATTACATTTTAGATGTCCAATAAGAAAGTCGGACAGGAGAATGCATTTTAAGTGCACTGTTAGCAGCTTCTGACAAGTATTACGTTAAATACGATTTAATTAAAAATCATCTTGTAAGTATACGAGGATCAACAATGGTTGCATCTTAAAAAGGCGTATCCGCTCTACTGCGTAATCATTTGCGGAAGGATTTAACTATCTTGCACTGCGTGAACCACAAAATGGAACGAGGCGTTCACGATGTTATGAATGATGTAGCGAGTGTATACCATACAGAGGGCTTTATAAATTCTTTGTGTTACGTGTTTCCTCGAAGTCCCAAAAATCAGTCACTACTTCAGCGTGGTTCACAAGAACTATCCTCGCAACTATTGAAACTCCATCGTGTTTTCACGCACGTTGGGTCGCTTCATTTAATACCGTTGGAGCTCTTCTTCAAAGTCAACGGTTCTGTTGTCAGTCTGTTTTAAAACTGAGTGATGATGATTCCCGATCAATTCACGAAGCACCTATATTTGAAAGTTTGCTTCAACACCCACCAAGTGGTTACTTAAAATAATTGGGCTTCTTGAAGTCGTTTTGCAGATATTATAGTTCTTTATGCGAAAGAGCAGCTCTTCAGTCCTTAAAGTGAAATAAGGAATTGACGTTGCTGTAAAATCTCCTGAAACACTGGAAACACATGAACTGGTGTGAATGAGTGTGATAGTGCCAGAGTTGGACGACAAGCGGAGTGGTAAGTAAAGAACCCTCTTGTAATGATTCTAACAAATTTCAGACATTTCTGAAAAAAAATTCAGCAGGCTTTCGCAGACTTAATATCTTTTTGTATGTTGTTCTATTACATTCAGAAACATGGCCCTCCGATGATTATGAACGTGTGTTTCTCTTCGGTTATGGAAGAAGGTGGATTAAATTAAATGAAAGCGGCTGTGCGTCATTAGTTAAAGATTTTCAAATCTATAAAGAAAATCTTCAATACATGCCCACCTCTATTGAAGAACTTTTGAAAGCAATAGAAATTATACCTATGTCTACAACTGAATGTGAGCGCGTATTTAGTGCCATAAATCGAACAGTGAATGATCAGAGAAATCATTTACAAATTCCGCCATTTTCAAATCTGCTTTTCATTTCAATAAATAGACCTCCACAGCACTGCTTCGATGCAGAAACATTTTGCAGCAAGATGGTTCAAGTCTCTGCACCATAACGCCCTTGACAATCCAACTGGCAGGAGCAGTCTCATTTACCTCGTCTATTCAGCTAAGGTCTGTAACAGTGTGTGTAAATTATGCAAACAATATCTTTATAAAACAAAAGAATTGATGAAAGTTAAATAACCTTCATATAATCACTAACAACACTCATTAAATGCTTCGATATCTCACAGTAAAGTTCCCCTATTGTACGGCTACTTTTTTACCCATACCCACCTTTGTGACTTCTTTTTCTGTCAACTTTTTTTATCGCAATAAACGCAGCACAAACTTCCGAGCAAAGAAAGGTATCTATAGCAGACGGTTCTATTTCTGAGGCAACGTGTGAACACGAGTATGTATGTGCGTTCTTTCGACAACAGTCTTGTACATGAGCTTTTGTTCCCGTGCATCTGCTATTGCGCATGAGGAAAGAGGCATCGTCTGGACATTCCTTTCCGCCCTCTCACTGAAACTGCTAAATGTATTTGGATGAAATTTGGAACGGGGATAGATTATACCCTGACTTAACATATAGGGTGCATATACCGCTGTATACTATACATATATAAATTGGAAACGTTTATGCCACATAGCTTGAAAAGTTATTGACTGACTTACTTTAAATTTTTACACGGTACTGTAACGAACATCCAGATGGACATACATGTTTTTTCGACGTATTTGAAGAGGACATGATTACGGAGGGAGGGGGCAGGAGGCGATGCACAGAGGCAGGGGGAGGAGTTGGATATGTTCAAAAACATAGTCTATATACTTTTATAATGTATATAATGCAGACTTCCAAGAACTAACTTTTGAAATTAACTATATGAGTGGATAGTGAGTTTCGGCAATAACATTTATTCATAAGTAACTCTTTAACCACGGATGACACCTCGAGGCAAAGCTAGTAATTAATTATACTAATCCACTAGACTAGGGCATCTCATATTTTTTCCCTCTGGCAAAAGTGCCAATCGCGCACTGGGGTAGAGGCAACTATTGTGTGGATGCTACGTAATTCAAACTCTGCTGTGCTATGATTTGAAATGACTGAAATGTATGTTGCAGCAACACTTCACATTTAACATGTTGGTGAAGAAAAGTGTCCATTGTCCCGTGGGCTACTAGGCCGATGGAGTTGCAGAACAAGCTCGGACTGAGATGCGAGGGGTGAGGGATTGCTTCCGTGTTATTTTCAAACGATTCATGTAGGCATTAATCTCACGATGAAAAGTATGGAAAACACTGTACCTGGATAATGGTTTGGAAACAATTTTTCCTTCTGAAATCGAGTCCAAGGTATTGTCATTGCACCATCCCTATCGACCTACTCCCATCTCGAGAATGTAGTATCATACACCTGCAGAGTACCTTGTATTTCTTTTAACATCATCTTACACACTTGTAGCAGTAATTCCGCAGTCTATAAATTCGGCTTAACACCTTTTTTGAGAAATTACAGTTGCATAACACATTTTAATTCATTTCGCGTTATTATCCAGTGTTAGCACAAAGTCCACATCGTTATAGTCCTGTTACTCCTCCACTTTACAGTAATTGTGGTTTCTCTAATTCCTCTATTTTTTGGTAAGGAATACGCAGCTCTGCTGCAATTTTCGTGTTCGAATAGTCTGCGGGAAGAGAGGCGGCTGGAATTGTCCAAATCAATCGATATTCCGACGCGTGGACGCAGATTCTTAACGCACTACCCGCCCCGCTGATGAGAGTCGCTGTGAATAATTGTAAGCACACTTTTGTTCGGCGGCGAACTAACAAATGTATGGCAACATGGGTTTTAGATATTATTTTTGACTGACTGGCGACGAGGAGATGTAGGTTCCTTTGCCCCTGTCTTTGTATGCAGAATGTCGAGGAACGGGTCACCTAGTTTGTGGCTTCGAAACCTTAAGTCATCTTCAGCTACCTATTTCACTCCGTTTCGCAGCAGAGAAAAACTGTTCTTTTTGTTTTCTTTTTTTAACAGCTTATCTGCACCCGCCCGATTATTCTCTTTTGTGTGGTTTCTCACGCCTTGGTTCACTGGGCTGATGCCACCCCAGATGCTGCAAATCTGTCAGCTCAGGTTAATCTGAAGGGCGGCTACAGTCGGCGGACAGAGATTTGGAAACACCACAGATACAAGACATCAGCACCCCTGATATGCCGTAGCTAAACCGTGGCTTTCAAAACATCTTCCAGTTCAAATGGTTCAAATGGCTCTGAGCACTATGGGACTCAACTTCTGAGGCCATCAGTCCCCTAGAACTGAGAACTACTTAAACCTAACTAACCTAAGCACATCACACACACCCATTCCCGAGGCAGGATTCGAACCTGCGACCGTAGCGGTCGCGCGGTTCCAGACGGTAGCGCATAGAACCGCTCGGCCACCCCGTCCGGCCAGCTTCCAGTCTTCTCGGAATAGATAAATACAGGTTCTGTACGATTTTCAAGGGAACTGTATAGCATTCTTCCTGCAAAACCATGGCAAGTCCAGGGAAAGACAATAGAGGTGGACAGTGATGACGTACAACTCTCTGTAAAGAAGACCACGAGGGCTCAGTAACGCTGAGGTCTGGTGGCTGTGATGGCGAGGCGAGAAGCTACAGCCCGTCCTCGTGGGCACACAGTCAGCCCTGGACAAGGCGAGCCGTGTGAACAGGGCCCTCGTCGTCAATATTGGTGAGCAAACACTTTACAATGGGATGGGACTCATCAGCGATAATGATCACATATTCCCTGGTAGAGTTACCATCAAGTCCGTGGATTACCACGATACGGCTGCCCAAATCACCACAGAACCGCCGCCGTGTTTCATTCTTGTGACGTAAACTCGGTCGGGAGTTGGGAACAATGTCCTACAAAACTCGTCCTAGTAAACGAACGTCTTCCATTTCTCCACTGTCCAGGTTTTGTTGCCTTGCCGTCACATTTTCTTGTTACAGCGGTTTACATCACTGTCGGGTGAATTTGGAATTCGAGCTTGTACTACAATTCACAGCTTTTATAGCTCCCTTCATGTTGTTTTGGTGCTGACATGCTTCCCGAATGCCTCATTCAGTTGTGCAAACAGTTTTGCAGCTGTCTGCCTCTTCTTTTTCAGTCACAGTTCTTTACAATGTCCGTCCATCCCGATCATTCAACACTCACTTTCACCAGCTTTGTTACTTGGATGTTGACGTTTTCCTGCTTTCCCTCTGTGCGTATTACCGACTAGATGTAGCTGCACAAATCCTTCTGACTGAGGGCTTAAGGGACTTCGTCCGTTCACTTATGTATTGGAACGCTTACAGCCACTCTTTCAATGTTATGTATCATATCGTTACCAGTTTCGGTGATTCAGTACACCATCTTGAGTGCTTAACTGACCATGAGGGGGTTAACTCCAATCGTATACAGGATTCCATCAATGGCCAACATCTGTTAACTGGTTTTCGTAGACCGTAACAACGACACTGTGGTTCCAACCAACTACCAACTTGTATAGTGTCTGTGCTGAACCGGGGACCTAATAACGACGGAGAGCCTGAGGGGGTTAACTCCAATTGTATACGGGATTCCATCAATGGCCAACATCTATCAACTGGTTTCCGTAGACCGTAACAACGACACTGTGCTTCCAACCAACTACCAACTTGTGTAGTGTCTGTATTGAACGGGGGACCTAGCAACGACGGAGAGGCTTCGTCTCGCCGTAGCCCTCAGTGGTTCACCACAACAGGCCACAGCAGTCCACCCACCCGACCACCACCCCACACCGAACCCAGGGTTAAACTACCCTCTTGGTTCCATTTTATTACTGATGTAACAACGGAGGGCGAGGATACGAAGGAGTGAACATTAAAGTCAGAAATTACCTTGCCCTGCGCACGAAGGAACCCACAGTAAGTCAGTTGCATCTTGGACAACCGAAGAGTGAAATGTGTATTCCAGACTGCCTCTAAACACTTAACGCGCTTTGGATGTGAGAAAAGACGGTTTAGTGTGCCGCCATTAATCTGAGGCCACGAAAATACTGCTTCGCAAAGATGTGGTCAGCTGTTCAGTAAATCCCCATTTCTGAAACGGTGGTTGGATACCGACCACCTCGGTAAGTCCAGCTACACAAAGGCGTCTGGCTCCTCAGCTGTTTATCCCTCTCTCCTCCCCCCCCCCTCCCCCCACCAAATGAAACTACAGAATGATCAAGTCAAACCCTCACACTTCTTCTTTCTATGCTTCCCATGTTGCCTTCCCTTTGGTAACTAATTATTGGTGCGTAAGATTTAACTCACGGGCGTACTCTTCGGTAGCCTGCATGTCTATCATCAATATCATTAATAGTAGGTAAGGATATTCAAACACAAACCTCACATTTGGCTCGCAAAATGAGCGAACGGATGACGACTTTGCATGGGATTAGCATTACTGCGGGATACAAACTATTTTGTGACAACAGTTTAATTTCCGTTATAACACGAATGGGAAGCCATCTTGTCCATGAGAGCTCAAAATCTTAGCTATTCTTTCTTCGATTCTGATATTTTGAGGAATGACATGTGGGTGGACTTAATGGCTGCGAGGAGCTTACTGCATTCACAAAATTGAAACTGATGCTAAGCTGAATGTAATAACATTCTTATAACATTAACACGTCTCATATATTTATTTCAATTCGCCCTAGGGCATTGTGCCACGCAGGGTAGCCGCGCGGTCTGAGACATCTTGTCACGGTCCGCGAGGCTCCCCCTCCCCCCCTCTACCCCCTTCCCACCGTCGGAGTTTCGAGTCCTTCCTCGTGTGTGTTGTCAACAGCGTGTGTTAATTTAAATTAGATTAAGTAGCGTGTAAGCTTAGGGGTCGATGACCTAAGCAGTTTGGTCCCATAAGATCTTACAACAGATTTATAAATTTTTGGGGCATTGTTAATCCAAGTCAAACCGGATGAAAAGTCAACAGATATTATGAGATACAAAATACTTAGAAGCAGTCCGGTTACGAGGATGCAGCACTAATAATTATCGCAATTACATGTGATCGTTTACGCACTGTACTATACGAGAGCGTGTTTCTATAAATCATTAAAAGGGAGTACAAAGAGTGACATAGGAGGAATCAAAATACACCACAAGTTTTTCTAAAGTACGTGCATTGGAAATTATTAGACATGATGGTACGGAATTCTGTGGTCATTACTTACTGGTAATCAAAGGTAGGGAGAGTCTACATCTTAACCATACTAGCCATGATGGGTATCATAGTTACGCGAAACGGTACTCATAATGGCCGATTCTGTCCAGACAGAACGTTACTCCAGAAAAAGCGAAGAACCCTCCAAGATCCCTAGTTTTGATTGCACACGTTGGCTCCGCAGGTACTGAAGGGCTTAACGTTAGTGAGATGTGCCAAGACTCAGATCTGTACAGCAGTTCTCCGTTACTTTCCTCACCACCCATTTTATACTGCTTTATTACATTACTCACCGCCATATGAAGGTACAGAGGCCCGTAATTGTAGTTTACATACGCAGTGGCAAGACCACGAGGCTGCCAGAAAACGATTTGAGCATCAGTCTTATTAACATTTAATATAATTCGACAGTCGGCAGGTTCATGTCAGTCTGCCGTACATGTTATTATTCACCGTCCCTTTGAGATGAACCGTCAACTCATCAACTACACATGTGTTAATAGGGGACCACCGATCGTACGAACCGCATTTACAAATTATCCTGCAATAATCCGCATACCCTAGTACACGCATTCCTTTGTAATCAGATAATGCTGAGACCTAGGACAGAGAAGAAGCCGAATTAAATCAAAGTTACTTCAAATCCTACACGGCCAAATGGGCACCTACGAGGACAAGGTGAAGGACGGAAAGTACTCAGAATGTACTCAGATACACGAATGCAGATCAGTTTAATTACACGAGTATTAGTTACATTCCCGTTAATCCTGTGAATTTTTGCCAAAATTATCCCCTCTGTGGAGCACCAGTTCACAAGACACGCGCACCTTCTGCGGCGGCGGCAGCACAGTGCCGCTATTCATCGTCCGTTCCGCTGCCTCGCTTTCCCTAAGGTACCTTTTTACCATCATTGAGCATAGTATTGATGCTGTCTGTGTCGCCTTTGTACTAAACTAATCCAATAAAACTTTTGTGCAACCGTGTACAGAGTATGACACATTAGAACTCATGTTACATTACTACAGAAAATAGTCTCCAAATCAGTGTACTTACATCAATCATTAGCTGATATTTTGTGCGTCTAAAATTTTATTGCCGGCCGGTGTGACCTAGCGGTTCCAGGCGCTTCAGTCTGAAACCGTGCGATCGCTACGATCGCAGGTTCGAATCTTGCCTCGGGCATGAATGTGTGTGATGTCCATAGGTTAGTTAGGTTTACGTAGTTCTGAGTTCTGGGGGACAGTGCTCAGAGCCATTTGAACCATTCTAAAATTTTATTATATTGTATTTAGCAAATGCAATATCGGAGATATACGAAACATTGAGCTGCGCGCCTCGGGCACGCGTTCTTCCTGCACGGCTCCTGCATGCCTCGGCGTCGCGAGCTCTCCATCTCTTTGTCACGGCCGAACACCAGACGGCGCTGTCAGCGCTGACAGAGGCCGCCACTTCCGAGGGACCTGTTGGCCTCCGTGCAGAACGTTACAAGACAATGGCCTCACGAATATTCCGCTGACGGCAGCTGTAACGGCGGGCGCACGGTCTACACGTCAGTTTCCACGCTACGAGAGCTCGTCTTGGTCTCTAGCCGCGCACTTCTCACCCCGTTGCCTCGGGGCGCTCTCAAAGCCCGATGTAGGGACCAACATCGTTGTTGTCATCTTCCAATCTTCCATTGCTGTTTCCTATGTGGACTTAGGCTCCATTGAAGATGAGTCTGTGATGGCCCAAATCGACACCACGTGCTCGGAACTTGGATTAGTGTCCTGCAAAGTGTATTTTCCTTTGCGCCCCTACTCAGCGAGACGCTATATTTTTTTTCCTCATTTTTCTTTTTCGAAACAGACGTATTTATCTTGTCGATAAACTTGTTGGATCTTGATCACTCCTTTCTCTGTGTCCCTGTGAGGCTCAGTTCGGTAAAAGCAAGTGATTAGTTTCAATATTTGTAACGCACACATCGTTTATGATGGACTGATGTGCCATTTACTGCCGTGTATCATACTGAAATTAATGTAAATTTATTACTTACCTAGTTTTCTCATTTGTTTATTTGGGAGCATAGTCATTAGTTACATAATAATTGATTCAAGGGCCAAAACAGTTTAATAATAAAAAAACAATACAGAAAACAATGCAATTTATCGTTACATTACTTAGTATGTTATCACTACACTTTTACTGACTATTATTACGAGGGCATGCTGAAAAGTAATGCCGCCGAATTTTTATTCTGTTCAAAGTATCGGTTATATATTACTGCGTCCACTCTTACGTTTCGAAGAAGGAAGATTTAACACTCTGCCGCTAGAGGGCTACCAATTGTAGCGTGTAACATCGTAGCGGATGACATAGGTATGCCAGTGTACTGTGACATCCTCCGGAAAGAACAAAAATTCGAAGAATTTGTAAGTAGGCTGTTAAGGTTTTTATTTTGGTAACACCCGTGGTCTAGGGGACGCCGGCACGGTAGCTCAGCGTGTTCGGTCAGAGAGCCGGTTGGCTTCTGTAATAAAAAAAACTGAGTGGAAGGATCAAGCACCGAACTTGAACAGGATGTCTTGCGACGTCCGCAACGACCAAACACAACCATTTAAAAAAAAAAAAAAAAAAAGAAAGGGGTAGCGACTTTGATTCATAATTAAAACGTCTTCGGTCCCGGGTTCGATCATCGCCACCGCCTAAATTTTGATAAATAATCAACATTGGCGGCCGAAGACTTCCTGCATAAGAAGACAGCCTCATTCTGCCAACGGCGTTGTCAAAGAGGGCGGAGGAGCGGATAGAGGTTCAGGGCACTCTCTCGTTCTAGGGGTAGGAAATTGCCCCTGAAGGCGGAAGCATCAGCAATGATCAACGAAATGAGGATGCAGAAGGCAATGGAAACCACTGCATTAAAGACACGTAACGTGTATCCACAGGAAATGTGGCCTGTAGTTGAAGAAGTGTCATCATGATCTCTCCATTGGCGAAAGACTCCGGAATAGTCCCCCATTCGGACCTCCGGGAGGGGACTGCCAAGGGGGAGGTTACCATGAGAAAAAGATTGAATAATCAACGAAAGGATAATGTTCTACGAGTAGGGGCGTGGAATGTCAGAAGCTTGAAAGTGAAAGGGAAACTAGAAAATCTGAAAAGGGAAATGCAAAGGCTCATCCTAGATATAGTAGGGGTCAGTGAAGTGAAGTGGAAGGAAGACAAGGATTTCTGGTCAGATGAGTATCGGGTATTATCAACAACAGCTGAAAATGGTATAACAAGTGTAGGATTCGTTATGAATAGGAAGGTAGGGCAGAGGGTGTGTTACTGTGAACAGTTCAGTGACCGGGTTGTTCTAATCAGAATCGACAGCAGACCAACACCGACAACGATAGTTCAGGTATACATGCCGACGCCGCATGCTGAAGATGAACAGATAGAGAAAGTGTATGAGGATATTGAAAGGGTAATGCAGTATGTAAAGGGGGGAGAAAATCTAATAGTCATGGGCGACTGGAATGCAGTTGTAGGGGAAGGAGTAGTAGAAAATGTTACAGGAGAATATGGGCTTGGGATAAGGAATAAAAGAGGAGAAAGACTAATTGAGTTCTGTAACAAGTTTGAGCTAGTGGTGGTGGTTGTTAGTGTTTAACGTCCCGTCGACAACGAGGTCATTAGAGACGGAGCGCAAGCTCGGGTTAGGGAAGGATTGGGAAGGAAATCGGCCGTGCCCTTTTCAAAGGAACCATCCCGGCATTTGCCTGAAACGATTTAGGGAAATCACGGAAAACCTAAATCAGGATGGCCGGAGACGGGATTGAACCGTCGTCCTCCCGAATGCGAGTCCAGTGTTCTAACCACTGCGCCACCTCGCCCGGTTTCAGCTGGTAATAGCGAATACCCTGTTCAAGAATCACAAGAGGAAGAGGTAAACTTGGAAAAGGCCGGGAGATACGGGAAGATTTCACTTAGATTACATCACGGTCAGACAGAGATTCCGAAATCAGATACTGGATTGTAAGGCGTACCCAGGAGCAGATGTAGACTCGTATCACAAAATATAGTAGTGATGGAGAGTAGGCTGAAGTTCAAGAAATTAGTCAGGAAGAATCAATACGCTAAGAAGTGGGATACGGAAGTTCTAAGGAATGACGAGATACGTTTGAAGTTCTCTAACACTATAGATACAACAAGAAGGAATAGCGCAATAGGCAACACAGTTGAGGAGGAATGGACGCCCCTAAAAAGGCTATCACAGAAGTTGGGAAGGAAAACATAGGTACAAAGAAGGTAGCTGCGAAGAAACCATGGGTAACAGAAGAAATACACTACTGGAAATTGAAATAAGAACACCGTGAATTGATTGTCCCAGGAAGGGGAAACTTTATTGACACATTCCTGGGGTCAGATACATCACATGATCACACTGACAGAACCACAGGCACATAGACACAGGCAACAGAGCATGCACAATGTCGGCACTAGTACAGTGTACATCCACTTGTCGCAACAATGCAGCCTGCTATTCTCCCATGGAGACGATCGTAGAGATGCTGGATGTAGTCCTGTGGAACGGCTTGCCATGCCATTTCCACCTGGCGCCTCAGTTGGACCAGCGTTCGTGCTGGACGTGCAGACCGCGTGAGACGACGTTTCATCCAGTCCTAAACATGCTCAATGGGGGACACATCCGGAGATCTTGCTGGCCAGGGTAGTTGACTTACACCTTCTAGAGCACGTTGGGTGGCACGGGATACATGCGGACGTGCATTGTCCTGTTGGAACAGCAAGTTCCCTTGCCGGTCTAGGAATAGTAGAACGATGGGTTCGATGACGGTTTGGATGTACCATGCACTATCCGGTGTCCCCTCGACCATCACCATAGGTGTATGGCCAGTGTAGAAGATCGCTCCCCACACCATGATGCCGGGTGTTGGCCCTGTGTGTCTCGGTCGTATGCAGTCCTGATTGTGGCGCTCACCTGCACGGCGCCAAACACGCATACGACCATCATTGGCACCAAGGCAGAAGCGACTCTCATCGCTGAAGACGACACGTCTCCATTCGTCCCTCCATTCACGCCTGTCGCGACACCACTGGAGGCGGGCTGTACGATGTTGGGGCGTGAGCCTAACGGTGTGCGGGACCGTAGCCCAGCTTCATGGAGACGGTTGCGAATGGTCCTCGCCGATACCCCAGGAGCAACAGTGTCCCTAATTTGCTGGGAAGTGGTGGTGCGGTCCCCTACGGCACTGCGTAGGATCCTACGGTCTTGGCGTGCATCCGTGCGTCGGTACGGTCCGGTCCCAGGTCGACGGGCACGTGCACCTTCCGCCGACCACTGGCGACAACATCGATGTACTGTGGAGACCTCACGCCCCAAGTGTTGAGCAATTCGGCGGTACGTTCACCCGGCCTCCCGCATGCCCACTATACGCTCTCGCTCAAAGTCCGTCAACTGCACATACGGTTCACGTCCACGCTGTCGCGGCATGCTACCAGTGTTAAAGACTGCGATGGAACGCCGTATGCCACGGCAAACTGGCTGACACTGATGGCGGCGGTGCACAAATGCTGCGCAACTAGCGCCATTCGACGGCCAACACCGCGGTTCCTGGTGTGTCCGCTGTGCCGTGCGTGTGATCATTGCTTGTAAAGCCCTCTCGCAGTGTCCGGAGCAAGTATGGTGGGTTTGACACACCGGTGTCAGTGTGTTCTTTTTTCTATTTCCAGGAGTGTACTTCAGTTGATTGATGAAAGGAGGAAGTACAAACATGTTCCGGGAATATCAGGAATACAGAAATACAAGTCGCTGAGGAATGAAATCAATAAAAAGTGCAGGGTAACTAACACGAAATGGCTGCAGGAAAAATGCGAAGACATCGAAAAAGATATGATTGGCGGAAGGACAGACTCAGCATACAGGAAAGTCAAAACAACCTTTGGTCACATTAAAAGAAACCGTGGTAACATTAAGAGTGCAACGGGAATTCCACTGTTAAATGCAGAGGAGAGAGCAGATAGGTGGAAAGAATACATTGAAAGCCTCTATGAGGGTGAAGATTTGTCTGATGTGGTAGAAGAAGAAACAGGAGTCGATTTAGAAGAGATACGGGATCGAGTATTAGAATCGGAATTTAAAAGAGCTTTGGAGGACTTACGGCTCGCTGTCGTTGATCATCCTCCACTCGGTACCGACTTCGCTCCACACAAGTTTTACCTGTTTCCTAAATTTAAGGAACACTTTCGAGGACTTCACTTGTACAGCGGTAAAGATATGCGGCCAAAGGGAGGTTGTGGTTCCGTCAAACTTCCTATATTGACCGTGTCAACAAAGAGGTCTCTCGCTGGAAGAAATGTGTTCGCTCCTGCGATGACTACGTAGAGAACTAAATGTTTAGACACGAAGAATAAACATGTAGATTGTTATTTAAGTTCTTTATTTTCCGATGTTATCTTCGTCCTAACGCATAATGTATCTTGGCGGCAGTATTCATTGGACAAATATATTATACTACAACTGACATGTAACTACATTTTCACGCAGTTTGGGTGCATAGATCCTGAGAAATCAGTACCTAGAACAACCACTTCTAGCCGTAATAACCGCCATGATATGCCTGGGCATTGAGTCAAACAGAGCTTGGATGGCGTGTACAGATACAGCTGCCCATGCAACTTCAACACGATACCACAGTTCATCAAGAATAGTGACTGACGTATTGTGACGAGCCAGGTGCTCGGCCACCATTGACGAGACGTTTTCAGTTAGTGAGAGATCTGGAGAATGTGCTGGCCAGGGCAGCAGTCAAACATTTTCTGTACCCAGAAAGGCCCGTACACGACCTGCAACATGTGGTCGTGCATT